>NC_091392.1:206001943-206743165 GCF_032191515.1 Phaenicophaeus curvirostris
AACTATACTGGAAGAGGCACTCTACTGATAGATGAGGAAGGTATGAGAACAAATACATGACTGAAAGTAGCCTATCTGTTTTCTAATGAAGAATTTCTGTATGATCTGAGATGAATGGGATGAAACGCCAGAGATGTATAGCTAGGAAGACTGTCCTGACAACAGGACGCACCTGGGAGACAGGTTCCTGCAGCAAGGCCAGCACAATGTGGCAGCGAGGAACCTTTGTGTCTTGAAGGAGGCATCTCCAAGAGGCAGTAGCACTCAGCTAGCATACCCACAGCTTGTGAAATAAAGTAGGAGCCAGGATTTTTGTCCTCAGAGAGGGAAAAGGTATCACTAATGAGCTGTCAGTAGCATCTTATCTCTTGCTGAGCTCCTGTGGTGCCTCCATTCTCATAGAGGAGCTCTCCTTTGGAGAAAAGGGCTGCCACTGGCACACTTCACCCTGCTCACCAGAAACGAACTCTGCAATATCTGCCTCCATCTAGTGGTACAGCTCGATAAACTGCACTGGCTTTACACCCTGTTGTTAAGCACATCTTACCTGTCCACAAGCCCGCAGCAGTTATTATTGTACATCCCACCATTAAGGAAAATTAGGACTAAGAGAAAATTTAGCAAGGGTGCTTCTTCCTTTTCCTTCTTCGCTTTATTCTATTGCATTCTGTGAAGCTTTTACATGCTCTCTCTGCAACGTACCTGAGGACATCTAAGTGCTTTATGTCACTCAGACAGCATCTGCTCCCTCCTCTTCCTTACAGAAGAATAAATGGGTAATCACATAATATCTTGTTTTGGTAGGGGTTTCAATTTTTCTTTGCTTGTCCTACTATTCTTTTCAATAAAAATACATTTAAAGGCAGCTTTGCTATTCCAGATAAATAACACAGTGAACAGCAAATGAACTCTCAGATGTGTTAACATTTCTGATGGGTCCTTTGACCATCCACATATAAAGGATGAGCCTTACTCCTGTTATTAAAAAGTCACTGTTACTGCCCTAGAGAAGCTGGTACTAGGACTTACCCAGTCATTGAGGTATCCTGAGCTTACTCCATCAAACACGGAGTGATATTCTGAGAGGTCAAAATCAATATGTTTGATAGAATCATGCACAAGAAGTGCCTAGGACCTATAGGAAAATATTAATTAGAGGGGCAGATTTAAATTAGACTCAAGGAGGAATTTCTTCACTAGGAGAGTGGTGAGGCACGGGAAGAGGTTGCCCAGGGAAGTTGTGGCTGCCCCATCCCTGGAGGTGTGCAAGTCCAGGTTGGATGGGGGCTTGGGAAGCCTGGGCTAGTGGGAAGTGTCCCTGCCCATGGCAGGGGGGTTGGAACCAGATGGGCTTTAAGCTCCCTTCCAACACAAACTGTTCTATGATTCTATGATTCTGTTTTCAGGTTCAGCAATGTCTATCTGAAATAGCTCCGTTGACGTCATTGGAATTATTTTGGATTTATCTATGAGAGTAAAAATGTTAGCAAAGGACTAGAGAAAATATTATCTGTTTTGAGTATTGTTACAGCAGGAAACACCACAAGCCAGAGAACTACAGATAATCACTGTTTGTTGGAAAAGACTGAAGAAAATTATCTGAGGGTGGAAGTTGTTACTACTTTCTGTCAGCCCTGAAAATAAGGTTCACAGGCAATAATACAAGAAGCATAAATAAAAGCAGCCTGCTGCTCAGGGCTATATAGGAAAATAGGGGAGCTCATTCATATCAGAAAACCAAAAATCACTAGGGGTCTTCAGCTTGGAATATAGGGGAACTGACAGAGCTGATACAGAGTGTTATGAGATATTCATTATTTCTCCTAACTTAAAAAGTAAAGTACTCCCAATTCAACATTATAGGAGATTTTAAATGAAGGAGGACACACTTTTTCTACAAAGCAAGTAACTCAGGTGTGGAATTCACTAAGACAGGATATTCACTAGTGGTGAAACAATATTCATAAATGTTGTCTGGAAGGGTCAGATATATTTAGGTAACCTAAGAGCTATTAAACACAAGGGCATGGTGGCAAATGATGGCTCGTTATCTTGCCGAATACCAAAGGAAGGATTGATCTAATTTTACACAGTTTTGCCAGCATTGCAAATCTTGCTATTGGCAAAAGGAAATGCTTTGCCTGCAAAGCCAAGAATTGTTAACAGTTTAATCAAAGAATTGCTATTATTCGAGATTTAATTACTGTTATGCCAGATTTAATTATTGTAGGAAAAAAAGAGGTGGGAGAAGAAAGGAATACCAATACAGAAAAAGGCTTAATATTGATAGAGACAAAACGATTAACACGCTTTCTACTATTTGCTCCTTTCTTTGCTGTTGTGCTCACTCTTCCCCAGCCCTTCCACATCCCACAATTCTTGGCATCAATCTGAGGGGAGTGTTTCGGTGAGTCGCCAGTGTCCCAAGTCCTTCCCAGGAGCTGAACGTGCAGCTGCTGATGGTTTCTTCCCCTTCACTGCAGAGGCCACTTTTGTTGCATTAAACAAAACAAATTATATTTTCAACAAATATTGCCATTTTCTACTCAGTCCACTGCTGTCTCCCACTCATCAACATCCTTTTTAACTTGCAGGTCCCGGAAATTTATATATATTCCTGCAGTCATTTATAATGTCAAATAAAAGGGTGAAAAATAACCCCAGATGACCCCCATCAACCCCCAGTTCTCCTTCCTCAGACGTCTTTATGTATTTACATAAGGATTGCATTAAACATCTCAGTTACTGCCTCGCTTGGAAGATCATGTGCAACTAATTATCTACCAAGACTTCTAAGTTCTTTTCAGAATCAGGGTCCCGCTATCCAAGGACACCATCCTGCCCTAGAGGCTCTGTCAGGGTGAAAGGGATCTGTGGTGTTACAACTGGCTTTCTCTAGATGGAGCTTTTCACACAAAGCAGAGATAGCAGCCTGATCTAGTGGGAGGTGTTCCTACCCACGTCTGAGGGATTGGAACTGGGTGATTTTTAAGGTCTCCTGACCCAAACCATTCTATGATTATCTCTCTAGGAGCAAAGTGAGGTGATGCTGAAAAAAGTTTGCATTCAACATCAATGTACTCAGTTCAGACATGAATTACAGAATACAGTACACTGCTAAAAGCTTTTGCTGTTCGTGTAAAAACTCTGAAGATAAATTGGAGTCTCTAATGTTAAACATCTTTTGTTTTCAATTACAGAACGGTGTCATAGTGGCATTTCGGATTATATACTACTTCTCTCAAATATTCCCCTCTGAGTCGAACGTTTACTCTGAAATCAGTGGTTACCAGATAAAGAAACAATTTATTCATTACAAAAACGGGCTTTGAAAAAGAATATTCTTTTTCACAATATTACACAATATTCTTGTCATTTGTGATTGGATATGGGATCAAGAAGAGCCTGAATCAGGACTTTCCTGTCTTCCCTTAAAGGGAATCATCCAAATGACCCAAAATCTTGAAATTACTGGAGGTAGGCTCTAACACAACAATAATAAATTAGAATAATGAAGGGTACATTTAAAGAAAGCAACCAAGGATGCACTCTTTCTCTATTTGGCACTTTCAGGAGCAGTTAATATTATCCCAATGCAGAGGTCCAGAAGAAATCAGAAAACTCTACCCTAAAAATGTCCATTCTCTCGATTGGCTAGGAAGACAACTCATTTTTACTTGAGCTCAGATACAGGTTACTGATGTCTATAAATAGTTGAAATTAATTCCACCCTTCCAGCCCCAGAATTTTAAGTACATTCTTGGGTTCAACACATTCTGCATAGTCATCTTCAGGTGTAAAATCTCTTTCTTCTACCTAAGAAAACATGGGCTTAGGTTGTTCCTAAATATTTCTCATACTGACTTGTTTTGCTGAGGCCCTTCTCTCCTCTGTCCACTTAGAATCATAGAATCATAGAATAACCAGGTTGGAAGAGACCCACCAGATCATCGAGTCCAACCAATCCTGTCAATCACTAAATCATTCCCCTTAGCACCTCGTCCACCCGTCCACCCGTGCCTTAAACACCTCCAGGGAAGGTGACTCAACCACCTCCCTGGGTAGCCTGTTCCAGTGCCCAATGACCCTTTCTGTGAAGAATTTTTTCCTGATGGCCAGCCTAAACCTCCCCTGGCAGAGCTTGAGGCCGTTCCCTCTTGTCCTGTCCCCCGTCACTTGGGAGAAGAGGCCAGCACCCTCCTCTCTACAGACTCCTTTCAGGTAGTTGTAGAGAGCAATGAGGTCTCCCCTCAGCCTCCTCTTCTCCAGGCTAGCTACTACTTATGGCTAAAAAACAGACAAAATCTGTTGGAATCTAGTAGCGATGAGAAACGAAAAGGTAGAGAAGATTACAGGTAATCTTCATACTATCCGTATGGAAAGAATAACCTAGAATTGTGAACAAGAGTTTCAATAAAATGCGATCTGGAAATACTCCCTTAGATGAGAAATGCCGTGGACAAGTAGATGGACAGTACCACCACGGGTAATGTGAGCCACAAAGGAGTAACAAAGAACATCACCCCAAGAAATCTTGTACCACAACCTAAAGTTAATGAGTGCCAGTAATACAAGATCTCTTTCTTCCTATTAGACAAGGAAGCTCAGAAATCCTGGTCCTGCCAAGTGTCAGATGGGAAATTCTACAGCTAGACAGAAAAAAGAAAATAAGCTACTGCTGAAAACATGCATTCAAAGTTTTCTCATTATAATTGCAATCTTTATGATTAGCAGAGCCTTTCTTTCTCGTGATGGTTACAACACCACAGAGCAGTTAAGGATGAAAGGGAAAATTGTTGCAAAATACATTAAAAGACTGCCTGGTGCTACTTCAGTGTTCCCAATGCTGTTCTATTTTTTTTTAACAGTTGGAGAAAAACTCACTACGAACCAACATTGCTTAAAAAATTAACAGTAGGGAAGTATACAAGAATAGTGCTTTTGTTGTTAATTTGGCTTATCAGAAACATTTTTCCCTCAAGTTTCCTTTAATATTTTCTAGTGGTTCCGAATATGAATGGAAAGAGCAGGGGAAGAAGTAGGAAGGAATCATAAGGTCATGAAGAAATGGCGTATGTTTTTCTCTCTAGTCATTTTATTTTCTACATTTTTACCTTTCATACCAGAAAATCAGGATTGATATTTTTCATAAAAAGACTTAAGCTTTTACCTCCCAGGAATGAGGTTAGGTAATAATTTGAGCATAAATCAAAATGCTGTGACAGCATTAATATCAGCACATTAATATCTTTCAAACATGCCTTAGCTTTGCAAATAAAACTCGACCACCTAGTGTTCTCTTTGAGATAATTTTTCAGACCATTACTCAGTCCTGATATGAAAAGATCCAGTTTTTTTTAGCAGTGAGATATCCTCATGACAATAAGGAAGATATCAATTTGTCTACGAAGTCAGAATGATCAAGGAAGAAATCATTCCTCTTACTTGTGTTTGCTATGGCTACAAAGCAGAATGCTGGTATCATATCACTAGTTCAAACAGCTCAGAGTTCACACATATTGCCAATCATGTTAAGGATGATGGATAAATATTGGTCAATAGTTTCCACTGAGCTATTTGCTCCCACAGTACAATGTCTAGAGCGTAGAAGCACTTTGGATGTGGGATCCTTCGCACATCCTCTGTGTATTTAAGCTGAGGAATGTGGCCACCTATTTAGAAGCCTCTGACAATGATGCAGATCTTTGCTGCTTGCTAGGTCATTTCAACCATTTCTCCAGGTTCTCTCACACAACCTTAAAGCACTGGAAAAGCCCACACAACTTTCACCCCGCATTACATTGCTCATCTTCATTTTTTCACTTAATATTGGGTTTTTACAAAAACACTCAACGGTGCTTAGGGTTCCAACATACCTATGACTTAAAGCACTAATCCTAACCTTTGCATGCCAGCTTCCTGAGATCTTTATTGCCCTGTTACCTCTTCACTTTAAACTGTGCTGTAAATCTTTCAGCCGTTAAGCATGTTTCATCATGTTTGCACAGTATCTCCAATAACTGGCCCTCAGTTCTGTTTGTTTGGCCTCTTTGTTATTACAGGAGAGGTAGCAGTACAAAATAATATTCTCCTCTCTCCTCTAATTTAACCACGTTATAATTTGGGAACACTAACATAAGTGGTAATCTCAGTTACAAGCTACAGACCTTAGATGTCTTAATCAAAATTCTCATGAGCAAAAATGACTAGCAATCTAGATGACAGCCAAGAAAATATCCCAGGTAGTACCTTGGCACTAGATTATTTAACAAGCTAAAAAATCACCTAGCAAGAAGTTCAATATGAATATCCTGGAAGTGGCAAATTAGACCAAACACACTGTTTCAGAGAGGATCCTGTCTCTAGAGTATATTTGCCAGTCTGACATTCCTCCAGGCAGCCTTAACTTCTGCAAGCTAACTTTTCACTTGTAAAATGGTGCCACTATTTTTCTTTAAATGAAATATCTTACAATATAAGCTACTCATTGATTCTGAGAATACCACAGCTCTTTCACACTTTCAATCCCATTTGTTATAATGTGCACTCTTGAGAAGAGTTTTCTTTTACCAAGTAAACTATGCAAAGAAGCTGCATAAAAGTAAATAGTAGTTTAATAAATCAAACCTTAAGTGTCAAAATGCATTTTTCTGAGTAATTTAGAGAGCTGAAACAGAAATTTTGCAGCTATTATAATTTGAACACTGGAAGTTGTAAAGTTTTTATTATAGCTCATTTTCAACAGGCCTGTGCTTAATGTAAGAAAGTTATTTCTGCTTCTAGGATTTGTGCTATTATCCATTCAAACCACATTCTCCCATTGAGACCTTATCTGGAGTATTGTGTCCAGTTCTGGAATCCCCAAAAGAAGAATGATATGGAGCTGTTGGAATGGGTCCAGAGGAGGGCTACAAAGATGATCAGAGGGCCGGAGCACCTTCCATACGAGGACGGGCTAAGAGAGTTGGGGTTGTTCATTGTGGGGAAAAGAAGGGTCCAAGCAGACCTTATAGTGACCTTCCAGTACCTGAAGGGGCCTATAAGAATCACACAGAATCACCAGGTTGGAAAAGATCCACAGGATCATGAAGTCCAACCATTCCTATCAACCACCAAACCATGTCCCTGAGCACCTCAGCAACCCGTCTTTTAAATACCTCCAGGGATGGTGACTCAACCACCTCCCTGGGCAGTCTCTGTCAGTGATTGACGAACCTTTCTGTGAAAACAGTTTTTTCTGATGTCCAGCCTGAACCTCCCCTGGCACAGCTTGAGGCCATTCCCTCTTGTCCTGTCCCCTGTCACTTGGGAGAAGAGGCCAGCACCCTCCTCTCCACAACCTCCTTTCAGGTAGTTGTAGAGAGCAATGAGGTCACCCCTCAGCCTCCTCTTCTCCAGGCTAAACACCCCCAGCTCTCTCAGCCGCTCCTCATGAGACTTGTTCTCCAGTCCCTTCACCAGCTTCGTTGCTCTTCTCTGGACTCGCTCCAGAGCCTCAACATCCTTCCTGTGGTGAGGAGCCCAGAACTGAACACAGGATTCGAGGAGCGGTCTCACCAGTGCTGAGTACAGAGGGAGAAGAACCTCGCTGGACTGATTTATCCCAGCTTGATCCAGTTGTGAATTATTTTATTATTATATTTTGGAAAACTTTGGTTCTTATCTCTCCTATAGGCTCAAGTGTTAACTTTGCATTGCCAAGATGCATGAACTAAAGCTATCCTTGCTAGTGTTTCAGTAAAACATGTTGTATGTTCTTGTATTTTCCTGATTAGAAATCATTGCTGTTAGCTAGCAGTTGATGTCTAGGAATAAAAAATTACATGATTTTTAAAGCAAGGTGTCATCTATTACACATTTGGAATAAGACATTTTGGGGTGGGGAATAAAATCTCTTTTACAAGTTGAATCCATGTACAGCAGACATCAAGCTAAGTACAGGCTGGGAATGACTGTTCCAGGTATACTTTAAATTAATATTACTCAAACACCTTGAGAGAAGACAGTTCATCAAGTATGTTAACTAGGAGAGATGACAGATTATAGAAGTGAACTTCTGTGGGACAGCAATGAGTTAATAGTTGGTGGGTTGATGTGTATGGAAAACTATAGCGGTCATAAAACTTCTACTGTGTAAATACTGAGTCCACAGTTTTCAATACTGAGTGGAATTAGTACTTCTGGTTCCCAGGTTTGCCTTTGTAGGTCTTTCTTGGGGCTCAGGTTTCAGACGTGAATAAAGACTCTTCCTTGTTCCAGGTGTGTGTTTCTGGTTTTTATTGATCATCTTTGTGAGTTAACACTGCCCTGGAGCTGCTGAATGAAGAGTCTTCCTCATTCCAACTGAGTGTTTCTGGGGTTTATTGATTATCTTTATGACTTAACACTTCTCTGGAGACGTTTGGTTTCACCTGCACCATCTCCACAAAGTTGTCTGAACACCTCATGGAAAAGCTACCCTGACTTAAGAGACCTCATTGGGAGAGGTCATTGGGAGACCTCATTGCTCTCTACAACTACCTAAAAGGAGGTTGTAGAGAGGAGGGTGCTGGCCTCTTCTCCCAAGTGACGGGGGACAGGACAAGAGGGAATGGCCTCAAGCTCTGCCAGGGGAGGTTTAGGCTGGACATTAGGAAAAAATTCTTCACAGAAAGGCTCGTTGGGCACTGGAACAGGCTACCCAGGGAGGTGGTTGAGTCACCATCCCTGGAGGTGTTTAAGGCATGGGTGGACGAGGTGCTGAGGGGCATGGTTTAGTGTTTGATAGGAATGGTTGGACTCGATGATCCGGTGGGTCTCTCCCAACCTGGTTATTCTATGATTCTATGATTCTATGATTTAATGATTGGTTTTCCTGGAGGAAACTCAGACTGACAAACGTGGTAGCTTTCTATCCTGTCCCCTACATGATATTGGACCTACACTATAGCCTTGTTTCTGAGATATCTCCTGCTGTTCCCTCCCAGCTGGGCTCCCTGGATCAGGCTCATCGCCTTTCTTCAGTGGACTCTGCCACTATCACCATCCTGCCTTCCTCAGGTCCTGTGGGACTACAACCTGGTTGCTGAGTTCCCGTGCTGACCCTCAGCACCCAGATCTTCGGCACTGTGGGGTAGCCCCATTCTTGCTGCTCCCTGACACTGAATATCATGTACAAAATCAGGAAAAAAAGAAAAAAAAAATGTCATCAGTCCTAGTTTTAGGTTGGAATCTATATGGGAAATCATCAATTACACCACGTACCATAAGGAGATTATAACTTCCACTAAATTTTCCCCTGGATGTTTCTTTGTCAGCATATAAGCAACTCCCAACCACCTCCAGATCCACTACCAGAAATTCACCTCCCACAGAACAATAAAAAACAAATGGAACAAGATCACACCAAAGCAATCAACACGAGACCTTCCAACACCCCTGCTTTTACGCAGTAGAGCTTCTACTATTTTGCAATACATCTCAGTTCCTGTTAACTCATCTCTTCAACAAGTTATGTAGCTACCTCCCACAAGCTTATAACTTTTTGTTCCATGTGTCTAAACTCCTCTCTTCCTGCAGCTACACGAGTTGAGCAATGTTAATTAGGCTATTCCAAAATAAATTGCTTCCAATCTGTTCTAAGCCTGATGTTCACTGGAGTTGTGCAAGAGGACTTACATAATTAATAACTTTATCCTTTAAAGATATACTACTTTAATAAAAAATATTCTTTCTCACTATAATCTTTGCCTCTATAACCAAACAGAGGCATTTATACTTAGCAACATATGGTTTACTAGTATTTCTAAGTTTTACTGGAGTTAGGGTTGCTGTAGATATTGCTCCTCCTGCCATCATAAAGAAAAGTTTTGGAGGATCATCTCAGAGAATTCACAGGAAAAAGATGCATGTTGATCTTCAGGTAGAATCATAGAACAGTTTGGGTTGGAAGGGAGCTTAAAGATCATCCAGTTCCAACACCCCTGCCATGTGCAGGAATACCTCCCACTAGACCCGACTGCCCAAGGCCCCATCCAACCTGGCCTTCAACACCTCCAGGGATAGGGCAGCCACAATTTCCCTGGGCAATCTGTTCCAGGGCCTCCCCACTCTCACTGTGAAGACACTCCTCCTTATGCCTAGTCTAAATCTGCCCCTCTCCAGTTTATAGCTATTGCCCCTTGCCCAGTCACTACAAGCCTTTGTAAACAGTCCCTCCCCAGCTTGGTTACGAGAACCGCACAGGAAGCAATGCAGAACAAAGGCATGAAGATGCCAGAAGTATAACGTACACACCTCTTGTCACCAAACGCAAACTATGGGGCCTAATTAGGCTAAAATAAAAAAATAAATAAAATAAGGCTGGGTTCAACGGGACTTTGAGCAACATGATCTAGTGGAAGGTGTCCCTGACCATGGCATGGGGGTTGGACACAGCCTGCTGGTGAGCTCTCATGCCAGCTGCTTTCCCTCCCTCACTCAGATACATCACGATGAAACGCCATTGTGCAACAGTGAACATAAATGCAGTGACACACATTAAACATTCCACTGTGGCTTTGATGAGGATCCTAAAATTAGCCACACTAAAAGTATTTTTCTCTAACTTACTAGAAAGCAGTCTGTAGCAGCATGTACTTTTCCTTCCTTTGAGAAATAATATTCTACTTGTCATCCTTAAGAACATATTAATAAATTCTCTTTGAAATTTGAATTTTTAACATCAACTTTTTGTTAGAAGTACACAAGAGAGATTTGAAACCATTTAACATGGTTTTTAACTTTCACTTTTCCCTATCACCTTTGTTGCTGGTGTGGCAATTAACGATGTATAAAATTTTTCTAGGTTGACAGGGAAGCTTCAGAATACCACTATGGTGTTAGCTCTGGTGATCTACCAGCTTAAAATACAGCCAGAGCCTGTATGACAAGTGTGAACTCCTTGGGCAGCTGTGTTACATGAGTTTCAGCCCAAGGAAACTATTTCATCTACAGCAAAGATGGGGAGTGACCACTTTATCGAGAAGTCCAGGGATAGGACAAGGGGTAACGGGTTTAGGCTGAAAGAGGGGAGATTTAGATTAGGTATTAGGAAGAAATTTTTTACTGTGACAGTGGTGAGGCACTGGGAAAGGTTGCCCAGAAAAATTGCGGCTGCCCCATCCTCAGTGGTTTTCAAGGCCAGGGTGGGTGAGGCTTTGAGCAACCCGATCTAGTGGAAGGTGTCCCTGCCCATGGCAGGGGAGATGGAACTGGATGATCTTTAAGGTTCCTTCCAAGCAAAACCACTCTATGATTCTATGAGAACACTGATAACTGGGTGTAGCTCAGATATCAACAAAGAGGATAAATCTTCACTGTTGAGGTCTCAGCAGGAGTTGGGGGTGTCTCAGCAGAAGAGAGAGGGACCAGAGAGGAAAGAGGGGTCACCAGCAGCAGAGAAAGGGGAGATGCCAGAGAGGAAAGATGGGATATCAGTGGGAGACGAGGTGGGGTTGGCTAGGAATGATGGGATGATGGCGAGAGATGTGGAGTCCTGAAGGGAGAGAGGGGGAGATGCCAGCAAGAAAAGAGGGGATGCCGGCAGGAGATAGGAGGAGATGGATGGGGAGGAAAGAGGGGGATATCAGTGGGGGAGAAGGGGGAAATGCAGGAGAGGAAAGATGGGACACGGGCGAGAGATGGGGGGGTATCTCAGCGGGAGAGGGGGGACCTGGAGAGGAAAGTAGGGGACATCAGAGAAGAGAAGGCTCCGAGGAGATCTTATAGTGACCTTCCAGTACGTGAAAGGAGCCTACAAGAAAGTTAGAGAGGGACTATTCATAAAGAGTTCTGGTGATTGGATGAGGGGAAACGGGTATAAGCTGGAGAAGGGCAGATTTAGACCAGACATTAGGAAGTCCTCCTCTGATATATACATGAAGGAAAACCGAAAAAGCTTTAGGAAGCTTGACATGAGCCGGCAACATGCACTCGCAGCCCAGAAGGCCAACTGTGTCCTGGGCTGCACCAAAAGAAGAGTGGCCAACAGGGCAAGGGAGGGGATTCTGCCCCTCTATTCCTCTCCTGTGAGACCTCATCTGGAGTATTATGCCCAGTCCTGGAATCCTTAACAGAAGCAGGATATGGAGCTGTTGGAACACGACCAGAGAAGGGCTACAAAGATGATCAGAGGGCTGCAGCACCTTCTGTATGAGGACAGGATGAGGGAGTTGGGCTTGCTGGGCACTGGTGAGACCGCTCCTTGAATCCTGTGTTCAGTTCTGGGCCCCTCACCACAAGAAGGATGTTGAGGCTCTGGAGCGAGTCCAGAGAAGAGCAACAAAGCCGGTGAGGGGGCTGGAGAGCAGGTCTTATGAGGAACGGCTGAGAGAGCTGGGGTTGTTTAGCCTGGAGAAGAGGAGGCTGAGGGGAGACCTCATTGCTCTCTACAACTACCTGAAAGGAGGTTGTGGAGAGGAGGGAGCTGGGCTCTTCTCCCAAGTGACAGGGGACAGGACAAGAGGGAATGGCCTCAAGCTCCGCCAGGGGAGGTTCAGGCTGGACATTAGGAAAAAATTCTTCACAGAAAGGGTCATTGGGCACTGGCAGAGGCTGCCCAGGGAGGTGGTTGAGTCACCTTTCCTGGAGGGGTTTAAGGGACGGGTGGACGAGGTGCTAAGGGGCATGGTTTAGTGTTTGATAGGAACGGTTGTACTCTATGATCCGGTGGGTCTCTTCCAACCTGGTTATTCTATGATTCTATGATTGTTCAGCCTGAAGAAGAGAAGACTCCAAGGAGATCTTGTGGCAATCTTCCAGTACCTGAAAGGGGCCTACAGGAAAGCTGGAGAGGGAATATTCATAAAGGCTTGTGGTGATAGGATGAGGGGGAATGGGTATAAACTGGAGAGGGGCAGATTTAGACTTGATAGAAGGAGGAATTTCTTCATGACGAGGGTGGTGAGGCACTGGCACAGGTTTCCCAGAGAAGCTGTGGCTGCCCCATCCCTGGAGGGGTTCAAGGCCAGGTTGGATGGGGCTTTGAGCAGCCTGATCCAGTGGGAGGTGTCCCTGCCCATGGCAGGGGGGTTAGAACTGGATGATCTTTCAGGTCCCTTCCAA
The DNA here is from genome assembly GCF_032191515.1 of Phaenicophaeus curvirostris. Classification (NCBI taxonomy): domain Eukaryota; kingdom Metazoa; phylum Chordata; class Aves; order Cuculiformes; family Cuculidae; genus Phaenicophaeus; species Phaenicophaeus curvirostris. The sequence goes on from NC_091392.1 coordinate 206,015,027, forward strand.
CCCAAACTATTCTACGACTCTCTGACCAGAGGGAGAGAAGAGATGCTGGAGAGGAAAGCCGCGACACGAGAGACGGGGAGTCCCGGCGGCAGAGGGCGGGGAGATGCCGGAGAGGGGACGACAGCAACAGATGGTAGCAACCCCAGCGTGACACGAGAGATTGGAGGGGGAGGTCCAGGCCGAGGGGAGGGGACCCGGTTGCCACCGCCCCCGCCGCGGGCGGGACCAGCGGGGCCCCCTCCCCCCCGCGGGACTCGCCGCGTCCCGCCCAGTCCCGGCTCCGGCGGCTCCGCCACCGGCCATGCGGCTCCTCGCGGGCGCTTGGTGCACGGCGGCGGCGCTGCTGCTGCTCGCCCCGGGCTCCCGTGAGTAGCGGGGATGGGGGGAAGGGGAGGGCAGGGCGGTCCCTGGCTCCTGGCCCCTGCTCCGAGCCCCGCGGGGGCTGAGGGACATCCCCGGCCGTGCCTCGCGTCCACGCCTCGTGTGGCGAAGGTGGGAGGGAGAGAGGAGCGAGGGGTAGCCGGGGCTGCGAGGAGATGCGGGGGTTTGCTGGAATTCGGTGGCTTTTTTCCCTCCCCGCTCTCTCAAGTAAGTTCTTGAAGCCCGGCTGCAGCGAAGTTGAAGTTTCTGCTTAGGGAACCGGCTGCCTCCGGCCTGGCCAGGCGCACACTGTCCTGGGTGGAAAACTGGTTGGCTGGAGGGCCCAGAGGGTGGTGGGAAAGGGTGTGAAATCCAGCTGGAGGCCAGTGACAAGTGGGGTTCCCCAGGGCTCAGTGCTGGGTCCAGCCCTGTTCAATGTCTTCATCAATGATCTGGATGAAGGCATCGAGTGCACCCTGAGCAAGTTTGCGGACAACACTAAGCTGGGTGGAAGTGTCGATCTGCTGGAGCGTAGAGAAGCTCTTCAAAGGGATCTGAACAGGCTGGACCGCTGGGCAGAGTCCAATGGCATGAGGTTTAACAAGGCCAAATGCCGGGTCCTGCACTTGGGGCACAACAACCCTATGCAGTGCTACAGACTAGAAGTCTGACTGGAAACTGCCTGGAGGAGAGGGACCTGGGGGTGTTGGTTGACAGCGACTGAACAGGAGCCAGCAGTGGCCCAGGTGGCCAAGAAGGCCAATGGCATCTTGGCTTGTATCAGAAATGGCGTGACCAGCAGGTCCAGGGAGGTTCTTCTCCCTCTGTACTCGGCACTGGTGAGACCGCTCCTCGAATACTGCATTAAGTTCTGGGCCCCTCACTACAAGAAGAATGTTGAGGCTGTGGAGTGTGTCCAGAGAAGAGCGATGAAGTTGATGAAGGGGCTGGAGAATAAGTCTTACATGGAGTGGGTGAGAGAGCTGGGGTTGTTTAGCCTGGAGAAGAGGAGGCTGAGGGGAGACCTCATTGCTCTCTACAACTACCTGAAAGGAGGTTGTGGAGAGGAGGAAGCTGGCCTCTTCTCCCAAGTAACAGGTGATAGGACAAGAGGGAATGGCCTCAAGCTGTGCCAGGGGAGGTTCAGGCTGGATGTCAGAAAAAAAAATTCACAGAAAGTGTCGTTGGCCACTGACAGAGGCTGCCCAGGGAGGTGGTGGAGTCCCCATCTCTGCAGGTATTTAAAAGACGGGTGGCTGAGGTGCTCAGGGACATGGTTTGGTGGTTGATAGAAATGGTTGGACTCATGATCCTGGAGGCCTTTTCCAGCAGTGTGATTCTGTGTAGAGCAAGATAGATATTCATACAGCAGGTAGTGTGTGGGCTGCATCAAGAGAAGTCTGGCTAGCAGGGCGAGGGAGGGGATTCACCCCCTCGCCTCTGCTGTCATCAGACCCCACCTGGAGTCCTGTGTCTGGTCCTGGAATCCCCGATATAAGAAAGAAATGCAGGGGTTTTCTGAAATTCTGTAGCTTCTTTTTCCTTCACACTCTCTCAAACAAGAGCTGAGGTTGCACCCTGCACATGGTCAGATTCTCCAGAGCAGACCCATAACAGAAACAAGGGGTCAGATGCTTCATAGTCAGGGTGGATTTAAAGGAGAAACAATAATTAGAAAACAAAAACAAGGAGTGTTTCAGGTTTGGGGGTGTGGGAGAGTGCTTGTGCAATACAGGGATGCACAATCACACTGCACTGCTGGCATTGCTCACCCCAAAGTTCTCCCGTGGCTCCTCTCTCTTCCATCAGCCTCACCCGTAAGGGTGAGCAGGACACGGGGAGGAGGCGTGAGGCCCTACCAGAGATGCTCCCCAAACCCTGCAAGTGTCCCAGAGCACGGAGCAAAGACCTTCCCCTGGCATGTGTCCAGAGGAGCTACAGAAGCTGTGGTCTCTAGAGGGTTCTGGGCTGGAAAGAAACACTTCCCTTGCCTTTCTTGATGCTGTTTTCTCTGAAGCGTACACTGAATGTGGCTTTTAGTAGCTTTAGGTTCATCATGGCTTTCCTGCTGGGGCAGATGATGTGCTTTGATGTGTTTCTGTCCAGCCCTTGCAGCAATGCCTCCTTTTAATGACCATTTCTAGTGAATATACAGTATCCTGTGTTCTTGTACTTTGCCCCAGCTGGTAGAAGACCAGATGCAGGGGATAGTTGTTGACATGCACTCAAATAAAATGAGGTATGCAAAAGTCTGAGCTGTCGGGGTTGCCTTTTCAGAAGATATAAATGCCCCATAGTGCCCATTTTTCAAAAAGACAGCAGTTAGACACCAAAAAGAAGCTGCCATAAATAATGTTGGGGGATATCAGTCAGTCCAGCAGGGTTGATATGCTGTTGTTTAATCTGATGAAGCTATAATATTGATTTTTTTTAAAAAAAAAAAGTGAAATGAGGAAAATTAACAGCTTTATTGCTAAATTATCGCTAACCGTTACTGCTTTACTAAATAATTATGGCCTCCATTTTACAAGGATTGACGGCCATTTTGTTTGATTTAAGACTGGCCCAATCTGTCTTTTATCATGCTGCTTCCTGTGTGCATAAACTGGTTTAACTCGGCGTAGTCAGTGCTGCCTCCTGGAGCAAGGATGATCTTGTCTAACTTTTGACAGTCAAATGTCATCCTTCCTCTATACGCAAATTTGTTGTCTAGACTCTAATTATAATATGCTGAGAGAAATGCCCTTTTAAGGCTCAGCCTAATGTATCGATTCAAGTATTTCTTTTTTTCTGCCCAGTTGCTCAGAAACTTCCAGGAACTACGGCTGAGATTTGTGCTGGTTTCAGCAAAAGAGCTTCACTAATGAACACTACAGGGAAAGTGTGAAACCTATTAAATACTGTGACTTGAAAAGAGTGAAAGTGGAAGTAGATTTATCGTCACTGATTTTTGGGCAGGCTGGTTATTTTGGTGTAAAGCTCTTCTTTTACTTTGCTGGAAAGTTTAATTATATGTGTCGGTCAATCCAGTGCAAGAAACATCAGCAAAATGTTATGGTTTAGGAAAAATCCTTCCCACTGTTATGTAAAATCCAACTGGCTTCCTGGTATCTGAAAAATAAAGAGAATCCATGCTCCCTGGAAGGAAGCTGCCCCTCTGCTTCCTGCGCTGTTCAGCGAAGATAATAGCTAGGAACATCTTCCAAGAGCTTACCTGTGTACAGAACTACTCAAAATTAAGCACAATGAGCAACAGTAGCCTCCAGACCTGAAAAAAACAAGCCTGGCATTTTGATTTCAATGTATCTCCTTACTTCTCTTGGATTCTTGGATGATGGCAAAAGGATTAGTACTTTTTCTGTCTCAAATTGAGCAGGGTTTGGAATTGGTTATCTGAGTCCATGTTATTTCCTCAATCATCTACATAATGGTGTTTATGCTTTCTTTTGCAGAACTATGCAAGGAGGTAGATTTCACAATGTTAAGGCACGAGGATGTGTCCAAAAATTTGTTGAGATAATCCTGCCTGACCTCTGTCTCAGGATGAAGCAATAACTTTCTTGGTAGCTTACAAATGCCACTTAAAAATAGATACCAGAAGACCTTGTTAGGCCAAGGGGAAAAAAATACAAAGTTTCTAGACAGCAAGATCTTGAATTTATATTCTGTCAAAATTGCCTGGCTAATGTTACAATAGATTTGGGGTCAGGTGGTTTGTTTTGTTTTAATCTGCAGAATTTGAGTTTCATCCATGTCAGCGGAGAAGAACAAGTATCCTGATGATGGAAACTGTCTAGGGGATAGTTATAGTCATGTTGCTGCTCTAACATCTCTGCATTAGCCATTCCAGCACCTCAACTTTTACTCACTGGAGTTGCTGTGCAAGGTGGAGGTCTTTCCATTGGACTGTGTGTTGTCAGTGCCTTTTTACTTTTTGGTTTTTAAATCAACAAAAGCAGAATGACTTGGGTATAAAACTCACCTACTTACCTGCTGTGCATCAAACTTGAGAAGATGCCCAGGCAGAATTCTTTATATGACTTTTGAAATGTCCCCAGAATGAATGTGTAAAACTGTGCTTGGTAAAAATGTGAGTTTATACACTAATATCTTTCTGCAGTATGAGGTTAAGTTAGACTAGATATAAACTCTGCAAGTCCTTAGAGATGTGTTTATCTTAAATATGAATGTGGAAGTGAGCAAATTGACCTTCATTGCATGCAGGGAATTCAGTGATTAGTGCCACTCATAGGTGTATGCACCTTCTACCAGGCTTCATTTACAGAGAATGGTGATTTGGCACGTGGCTGAGCTGGAGACTATAGATTCCTGACATTAAAGGTTCATGAGTATTATCCACTGTGTTGATTTTTGCAGCATCTGGCAACATCGCATCTGTTTAAAATCTTGTTCTCTTTGTTTTCAACAAATATCAGAGCTGTCCCCATCACTTACCTTGCATCTGTGTATGTGTTTAGCATAAAAACAGATCATCGGCTCCTGTGTCAGAATGCTGCTATTTGAAGCAAAGTGGCAGCTGTAGAGCTGGAAGAATTGGACTGATTTTGCCCTTTTGAAGGTTTGCTTATCAAAATTGACTCCAACTCATGACTTCTTACGCACTAGAGCAACAAAACCACATGAGGGCTTGGAAGAGCTCGGCATACTGAACTGTGCTGTAGTATTTCACAGGAAGCACGCTTGCTTACAGATACACCCCAGGCAGCCACAAGCAGTTGTTTTGAGCTGCCTTTGCACCTGACCTTAAACAGAGAAAAACAGCATTGTGTGACAAAAATGCTGTTGATCCCCTCTCCCTGTCCTTTTCCAGTAGGTGGTGCTTTGGTGCGTTGTTTTAAGATGGGTGTTTCCTTGATTCAGTTCTGTTTCGGCATGAAAAATGAGCAGAGAGATCTTCTTTCTTATTTTCATTTGTTCTCCTCTCTTTCCTCTGGATCACAGTGGGACAAGCATCAGTGCAGTTTCTTGACTCAAGATTTGGAGACCCAATATTGCAACTAATCATGTGTCCCAAAATGCTTTGCCTCTGCTTGTGTGCACGACCTTCCACGCTGCAGCTGTTTGGTGGCTTTCTCCTCCCTTCCTTCCTGTGCTCACGCATCCACCTGGGTCAGTGTAGACCTCTCACCCTTGCACTTCTGCTTCCTGGAGAAGGCCAGAAGCCCTCACTGATTTGCTTTGGGCCAGTTGCATTGCACAATCTGTGGTCTCAAATGAGAGTCTCCAGTTGTCAGAGCCGTTGCTGCTTTTCACTTTGTCTTAACTCAGGATGTCATTCCTGCCTCCCTGGCCAAGGTCTTCTGCTGTCCCAGCAGTGATACACATGACCTAAGATTCGAAACCGCAGTTGGAGGATAGAGAACAGTTGAGGAATACTGTCATTTTAAGATTTTCTTTTTCTCACCTGTCCCATTCACTACCATGTATTGAAATGTGGCATGTGCTTCTGCAGTACCTCATATTAGAATCATAGTATGGCTTAGGTTGGAAGGGACCTTAAGGATCATCTAGTTCCAACCCCTGGCATGGGCATACACCTCCCACTAGATCAGGTTGCTCAAACCTCATCCATCCTGGCCTTCAGCACCTGCAGAGATGGGGTATCCACAACTTCTGGGCAACCTGTTCCAGTGCCTCACCACCCTCACAGTAAAAAATTTCTTCCTAGTATCTAACCTAAATCTTCCCCATAGCTAATCTAAATATCCCCAGTATTAGGATGTATTTCTATTCTGGAGCAACTTCTTTTCATCCAAATTAAGAAACTCATCAATGTTTGCAGGGGTTTTTGAGGAGGGGGAAAAAAATTTTTTTCTCTTTTAAGCTGGATGAGGTCCTTGACATCTTTCGAAGTGTACAGTCCGAGCTGATTGCAACTAGGAGTAAGCAGTTCGGTCCTGTCTTCCTTTCCACCTCTGGTTCCTGCCCGTTTCTTTCATCTAATTCTACAGGGAGCCCATTCTGCTGGTTCAGGCAACAAAAACCATTGTGTGATGGTTGGGAGGTGGGGAATGTCAGTTTTCTGTTGGCTTAGCTTCCTCAGTCAGATTATTGTTAAATGGGGGGGCAGGGGCTAGCTCTGATGTAAACCACTTTCTGCAGGATTGGGTCCTTCTTAAGGAAGCTTAGTTTAGCTGTGATCCACCCTCCTTTTTTTGTTTGTTTTCCCTAAGCTCCCTAATTAAACAGTCCAACTGTCTTGCAGCACTGCCCTCAATCTTGATATTGCCAAGGTCAGATATAGTGAGTGGTTTGTCATTTGTGTTTGCAAACTTTAACATTCTGAGATCTGCTCCAAGGTTTTGTAACTACTAAAAAAGTGCCCGATTTCTGTGGTACTTACTTCAGGTTATTTGCTTGCCTTTAGCAGAATATTGTTACAAGCAATCAAAACTAAACTCTGCTTGGCAAAGGCAGAATCCACAACTGATCCTGTTGTGTGCATGTGAATGCCAGAGTTTTCATTCTGTGTGGTGTATCATTGAATTTTGCCACTTATTTGTAGGACTGAGGACAAGAGTAATCAGGCCTCTATTAGTCTTTAGGGTGTGATGATGCTTTACCTGAGGTTTGATCCTTCTCTGTCTCCCACTCTCCACCTGCCAAATGCACAGTGGATGCAGTAACATGCTGTTAGTCCCAAACTAAGCAATGCAATATCTTAGTGGAACTTTTTGTCTTACCATGCTGTCCGTGTAGGGGCAGAACAAGCACTCATCTGCCTGAAAAGGCTTTGCAGATTGCAGAGGAAAAGATTCACGTGAGAAGTTCTTTCCCTTCTGCTGTAGGTGATGCGAGTCGTACGTTAGTACTGAAGGAAGGTGCCCGATTTTCTCCTTCTTACTTCTTTCAGTCTACTTTCATCACAAGGAAGAAAAGAACTTGGGATGGTGATGATCCAAAAGATAAAACTGAGCATGGGAAGGAGTTCCAGTTCATTTGATGGTTGGGTAGTGCAAATATTGTAGATTTTAATGTGCTAAGAGCAGACGGTTGTGGTACCATGTTTCAACATCATCATTATACCAGACTCCTGTCCATGGTAGTTTAGTCATTTATATGTCTAAAGCAAGTTACAGGTGCTGTATAGACCTTTTTTTTTTTTGCTTCTCAGTAACAAAGTGCCTAAATCTACCTTACTTTTGGTTTTTAAGTAGGAAATGAAGAAACAAACAACTCCAGCCAGACTGCACCCTTTTCTACAACTCCAGTCCCTAAGTTGCAAGGTAACAATCTTGGGATTTCTGTTCCTGTTCCTCAGTAACATTGAGAAAAGCAGTATATATTATTTTATGCCATAAACTGTCCTGTAATAGTTTGCACTTTATTTTATTTTATTGTGAACAGCTGTAGGGCAGGAGGGAGGTTCTTCAGTTGTTCCGTCTCTTCCAGGACAACTAAAGATATTTAAGAGGAGCTAATGAACAGCAGAATGCAACTCAGTCCTCATATCCTTAGGTACCCTGGAGCAGCAGAAAGGAGAAATAAAATGGGAACATCTTATGTATAGAACTAGAAATACCTGCCAAAATCAATTTATGTTTAAAAAGAGAACCACCAGCTCAAGAAGTCTGCTAGGCTAGAATTGAGTGCTCTTGAGAGAAAGGCAAGGCACTTTTTCAGTTGATCTTTAATGCTAAAATGGATTCTAAGTCCACCATGTTTGAGCTTATTGCTGAAGTACATGTGTATTCCATAGTGTAATCTCATTTTGACTGTGTTAAGCTGTACACCTCTAAGCATGTGCCATGCAAAGGCATACTCCTTGAGTCATTTTTGCCCCGTACTGCTTCACTCATCTCATTTGCTGTTGGCCAATACGTGGGATGTACAGCAAATATTCTGCTCAGTGACTAACTCTGTCTTGTATTAATTGCATCACTGACTCACACCCAAATTCCAGGCAGAGTATGTGGCTTCTTTTCACCTGTATGAGCATGCAGTCCCCATCGAGATGTGTTCCCACGGTTGTAGAAGTAAGCACTCCAAACTTGGGGAAACCCAAAGCTGTGTTCTGGTTCCAGGATTGGTCCAGTGTGGGAAGGGTTTAGCTCAAGGCATATTCATGGCTTACGCCAGTATAGAAGTCAGCAGTACTCAGTGTTAGGTCCAGCTGTCTATGATTATACCAAAGAAAAAGCAAAGTAGTTTCTTCTGCAGTTTTTCCCCCGTTTTTGGTGGGTGATATGAAGGTGTAAGCTTGTTGCATTTGTTCTTAAACCTGAGCTTGCTCATAGCGGATATGCAGTTGCAAAGAGAGTTAACAAAACTATTTTAAACTAGACTTTTCCAGTGATAAGAACAGCAGACCCATTCAAAGAAAATACATCTACTTTTAGATAATCACAGAATCACACAGAATCACAGAATAACCAGGTTGGAAGAGACCCACCGGATCACCGAGTCCAACCGTTCCTACCAAACACTAAACCATATCCCTCAGCACCTCGTCCACCCGTGCCTTAAACACCTCCAGGGAAGGTGACTCAACCACCTCCCTGGGCAGCCTGTTCCAGTGCCCAATGACCCTTTCTGTAAAGAATTTTTTCCTAACGTCTAGCCTAAACCTCCCCTGTCGGAGCTTGAGGCCATTCCCTCTTGTCCTGTCCCCTGTCACTTGGGAGAAGAGGCCAGCACCCTCCTCTCTACAACGTCCTTTCAGGTAGTTGTAGAGAGCAATGAGGTCACCCCTCAGCCTCCTCTTCTCCAGGCTAAACAACCCCAGCTCTCTCAGCCGCTCCTCATAAGGCCTGTTCTCCAGCCCTTTCACCAGCTTTGTTGCTCTTCTCTGTACTCTCTCCAGAGCCTCAACATCCTTCTTGTGGTGAGGGGCCCAGAACTGAACACAGTATTCGAGGAGCGGTCTCACCAGTGCCGAGTACAGAGGGAGGATAACCTCCCTGGACCTGCTGGTCACGCCGTTTCTGATACAAGCCAAGATGCCATTGGCCTTCTTGGCCACCTGGGCACACTGCTGGCTCATATTCAGTCGGCTGTCAACCAACACCCCCAGGTCCCTCTCCTCCAGGCAGCTTTCTAGACAGACTTCTCCCAGTCTGTAGCACTGCATAGGGTTGTTGTGCCCCAAGTGCAGGACCCGGCATTTGGCCTTGTTAAACCTCATGCCATTGGACTCTGCCCAGCGGTCCAGCCTGTTCAGATCCCTTTGCAGAGCCTCCCGACCCTCCAGCAGATCGACACTTCCACCCAGCTTAGTGTCATCCGCAAACTTGCTAAGGGTGCATTCGATGCCTTCATCCAGGTCATTGATGAAGACATTGAACAGGGCTGGACCCAGCACTGAGCCCTGGGGAACCCCACTTGTCACTGGCCTCCAGCTGGATTTCACACCATTTACCACCACTCTCTGGGCCCGGCCATCCAACCAGTTTTCCACCCAGGAGAGTGTGCGCCTGTCCAGCCCAGAGGCTGACAGTTTCTCAAGCAGAATGCTGTGAGAAACTGTGTCAAAGGCTTTGCTGAAGTCCAGGAAGACCACATCCACAGCCTTTCCCTCATCCAGTAGCCGGGTCACTTTGTCATAGAAGGCGATCAGGTTAGTCTGGCAAGACCTGCCTTTTGTGAACCCATGTTGACTGGGCCTGATCACCCGGTTCTCTTGCATGTGCTTCATGATAGCACTCAAGATCACCTGTTCCATGACTTTCCCTGGCACTGAGGTCAGACTGACAGGCCTGTAGTTTCCTGGGTCCTCCCTGCGGCCCTTTTTGTAGATGGGCACAACATCAGCCAGCCTCCAGTCCAGTGGGACTTCCCCAGTCTTCCAGGACTGTTGGAAGATGATGGAAAGGGGTTTGGCCAGCACATCCGCCAGCTCCTTCAGTACCCTAGGGTGAAATGGCAGCTGCGTTGCTGTTGTCATGTCTGAAGTTTTTACTTTGTTTTACAGCCATGCCAAAAAGTGATAGAGCTGCTGTGAGTCGTGTAGCACTAGCAATGTGAAGAGTAATTCTTCAAAGAAAAGAGTAATCACAGAATGGGTATAGACAACAGTTCAGAACAAAGACAGGGAAGTATAGGTGGTGATGCTTTCAGGAACAGGGATTACTGAACAGATCACTCGATCTTTGCCAGGAGGAAGAGACAACCTGTAAGAAACATTGAAGAGGGATGCACAGTGAGATCAGAAATGAGAGGGAGAGGGTGCCTGAGAATGTACCCTGAGAAGCACCATGAGTAGCAACAGGGGGGAAAAACGGAGAACTGGAAAAGTAGAAATGAAAGAAAGAAGGGAAGGACAAAACCGTTAAGATTGAGACATGATATATATCCTAAATCTTTGGGTACAGGTACATTCTTAGGACTCCTTTTGAGCAGAGACAGCATAAGCCCACAGAAAGCTGTTTTGTGGGGTATTTATGTCCCTGTTTGACACAACTACAGTAGTTTCCTAGTCTGAGCCCAGTTTGTAACAGAGATGCAGCAGAATGAAAGAAAAGATTGAAGGATGGGGAATGGAAATGAAACAGAGGAATAAAAATCAGAAAAAAAAGCCCCATAGTGCTTAAGTAGGTCAGGCAAATCAGTGACAGTATGCCTGAAACAGCAAGGGGAATAGAGCATGACCTAGAAGTGGAAGAGAGCAAAAAGAGGAGATGTGATGAATCCGATGCAGATCATTTGGCCATTGCTGTCCATGCAGTCTAAATTTGTTCTTGCTGCACTGAGATTGGGAAGCATTTTGCAGAGGGATAAAACCATCTGCTTTGGAATGGAATAGTCTCTGCTTTATTCCCACTTGTAGCCTGCAAACATAGGCATCCTGAGGACACTGTTGTGTTATGGGTACTTTAATTATAGTATGTTAAAATGAAAATGAATACTATTTCTTTTCTTGTTTTCTTTTTTTCCATGAAGGCAGTAGCAGTTCATCCAATCTTACTGTTATATCATCCACACAATCTACAACAACATCTGCTGCAGGTATGTATCTGTTCATTTGTCCGTTGCTATGAATCTAGAAGCTAGCTCCAGATCTACTTCAGATTATACCAAATTCTATAGAAATACCCATCAAAAGTGGGTATTTGAGAGAGGCGTTATCATTTTAGGACTGGCAGACAACATATAAAACAACTCTGAAGTGAAGCTGTATTGGTTTTCAAGGTTAGGTAGCACGCTTCATTAGTAGAAGCAATGGCATTTGTGTTGCCATAGAAAAATGGGAATCAAGAGAAAACTTCAAGGAAGAATTGAAATAAGTAGGTCTTTTTAAAGTTCATTCTTTGTCTCTAAGCAAACTTCTTCCATTTTCATGAAGTAGAGAATAGATTGTTGTGCAAACAGCGCATGTCTTCACAATGAATAGATTTAGGGTATAATGGAAATCCTGAGGACTTGAGTTTCAAGAGTAAGACTCTGTTTCCTTTTAGCTAAGATTAATGGCACCTTATACAATAAAAAATATTCCTCAGAGATCATAGAACAAAACAGTGGTGTGCAAGTTGAGACGTGAATGGCAGATCTGGGACAATCTGTGACAGATACTTCTGCATTGTCATAGCACTACTGTCTTTCCTTCACAACTTGGCAAAACAATAACAGGTAAAAATCATTTCCCAAGGCAGCAGTGTTGCAGTCATGATGCTCCAACATAAGTAACTTACAAAACACATCTTTAGAGAAAGAAGAAATAGCTGTATAAGATCAACGAGTAAACTTTGAAAGCAGATATTTAACCTGGGACACAAACAAACAGCTCATCCACTTGTATTTGCAGTGTTCCAACTGTTGGCTGTGTCAATATGAGTCTATTTAAAAAGGAAATTAAAAAATTTATTTTCTGGAGGAACTTGCATAGGCATGTTTCACCACATCAGTGAAGACTGGGTAAGAATTAATGTCATGCAGTTTTTCAGTCTGTGATGCACAGATAAAAGGTTGTATCTCAGAGGGAAAAAAAGCATGCATGAACTGTGTCCCTTTTGTTCTAAGAGCCATGTGAAAGCAGGGCAGAAATTTTGTGCCTACCCTAAGATTTGTGGAGTTACATGCTGATCCCAGCTGTGTCACTCCATTTCCAGTACAACTCTCACTTTGTGTCTCTTTACCTCTGAGCTACCACAGCCAGAAGTTTCTTCTTATTAATTTAAGAATAAAATACTCACCAGGAAAAAAAAAAAAGTCACTGCAAAGACTTTTTTGGTAGCTGGGAAATGGTGCAGTTTCTCATTCCATTGCCTGCAGTATACCAGTTTAAGCATGTCTGACTTGGAAAGTGGAGAGATTTTTGTAATCCCCTTGTTGCCTTAGGGCCTTCCCCATGTGTAAAGCTATTGTTAACCACAGGTGTTTCACCCACCCTGTGCTCCAACCCTGACTTTGGGTTTCTTAGAGAGGTTTGAGTTCTACCGTGTCTAAAAGATAATAGTAAAAAAGAGGCCTGAGCCCTTTACTTGTTGGCACGGGACAGACAGCTAAGCCTTGCTTTGTGTGATTTGTGATTCACATCCTGCTCTTTGTTGTTTCAATTTTTTTTGTTAGAAACTTCATAGATTTTAAGACAGTGTTCATCCATTTTGATTATCGGTCTTGACCTCTTCCTAATAAAGTCTACTGGAAATATGTACTTAATTTTGCTTGAAGTCTCAGCTTTTTTTTTTTTGGAAGTTTTTTAAGCAAAAGTCTCTTTCATTCAAGCAAAATCCATATAAAGGAGAACATTTATTTTAGATAGAATATTCAATAATAATTGCTTTGTATGTTATCACAGTGCTGATGCAATTTGAGTAGTTGTGTTCATTCTTGTTGAGTTGGAACACTAAGGGAATAGTGCATGCTGCTAAGAATTATTGTCTTTACGCTATATATGTAGTTTGATTGATGTTTATACTATAGCTATTTAATTCTTAAACACAGGTAGCATACAAAGTAAAATACCTGTCTCTCTTAAAAATAAAGCATCATAAATCTGAATTATATTGATGGCTTTTGAAGAATAAAAATTAACTCGGGCAGTCTGGGCTTGTTTAGCGTGATATTCAGTTGAGCCCAGCTCATCTTTTGGGGGAAAAGTAATTAGGGAAATAAAAGATAAAAGGGAAAAGTTGCTAGCAAATATTCTTTCATCTTAACTCTGTTGGTAAAGTACTACTTGTGAGATTTTTCAAAGACACAGAAGAACAGATTGGTACCCAATTTATGTCAGCTTCCCAGATTCTCCAGCTTCCCACTGATGTTTTGAAATGACTAGTGCTAAATACATTGTGAAAGATAAATCTGTAGGAGATTAACCAGATTTTACTCTTAATAAAAAAGTTGCATCACCAGGTTCTGTAATCTTGATAAAGTAAGAAAAAAAGATTGCTAGTAGGAAAGAGGAGGAAATAATGTGCAGATTTGCTGAAATTCCTCATGATAGCTGCTTAGATATTTTTTGTCCTGGCTCTGGTTTTCTATGGGGTAATTTAATGTCCATGGACTAAGTATCATCTTTGTGTAATATCGTTTAATAATGTTATGTATAGAATAATTGGCCATTATATTGCTCAGAAACACAAGCCACTATGACGCTTGGAAGTTCTGGCTTATTAAAAAACAACAAACCCAGAAGACTGTATCTGGTTGACACTTCCACTCAGATTTGTCTTTCTTTTCTTTTAGTATCTTTTACATTAGGACTGGAGCAACTAGGGGTGGGTGGTTTCATGTCATAAAACTGTAGGTGGATTCCACGTAGATGTTTCCTTGCTTATTTCCTGCAATGAGAAAACGTTTGATATTTATTGGTCGTTATGCCTTTGGGGAGTTTATGTGTCAGTATTAAAATGTGGCCTGAATTTTATCTGATGTATTTTACACATGCTTCATAGAGGAACTGAATTTCTAATTGTAACAAGGTAAGCACATGAGTGTAGTACTCAAATTGTTTCATCTCAGTGCCAATTTCAGAATCTTTCCTATGGTTGTGGCAAAAAAAAAGATAATGTCAAAGAACAGGAAAATGAAAAACATTTACTATGGGGACTGTATTGGGCTGTCTCAGTGGTTTTAGTGTTAAATATCTCAAAAGAGTGATGTGTAGGCTGGTTCCTTTCTGAATGCTTACAATGTTGTAATTTGGGGTTTTTTTTTCAAATTTTTGGTGTTCACATTCGTACTGGAGGCAGTGAAACTTAAGTCTTGGTATAAAGACATCATTCGCTGTGTGGTTGCTCATGTTTTCAACCACACTTACAGGAAGGTTATAGAAGTATTTTAAGTGCTGTACAAAAAAAACCCAGAAATTGAAGGTCAATTTACTGTGGAATTGAGATGAAACTGCCTGTTCTTCAGTTGTTCTAGTTTTAGGCAATTTCAAGAAAACATAGGTATATTTAGACATTTAGATGTCGTGTTTAAAATTAACACAGCTTGTGTGAAGTTATAGAAATAATACAGAAGTAGACCGCTGTCTAGTTAGTTCCTTGTTAGAAAAATGAGTAATTGTTGTTAAGATCATTCTAGCTGGCTGCCTTCTAATAAGTTTCTAAGGATTTTCTATAAATACCAATCTCTATTATTCTTGAATTTTACTTTGTGGTATTTTTATTCTGAACAGTTCATTCCTGCTTTCTGAGAAAGGAAGAGCAAGAGCTCAGTAAAAGCAGAGTAAAAGTTAGACGTTGAGTGTCAGTTAAACTTGTGAAACGGCATTCCAGGCTTTTTAGCCTTGGCAAGACAGCTTGCTACTATATAAATTATACAAGCCCGCGTATTTACATTAGTCAGGGTTTTATCATGTGTGGAAAACCTTTTGAACCTTATGTTTAACATAGATAAATTCTCACTGGTAATTTTAATATACATGCAGCCTTAGTAAAGACAGTGTTTCATTCAAAAGCAAATTAAAATTAAATAATTACTAAAATTAGACGAGGTGCATTCTCATGCAAATCCATTCTTATGAGAAAAGTTTAATGACAGTTTGAGTGCTTCAGATGGGAATTTACTCTTGATGCAAAGTTTTACCTATCTTAAAATACTGTAACACATGATTCTATTGAATTGTGTTATAAAAAAAGATGACCCTTGTAAAAGTTATCAGATATTATCCAGGTCTTACAGCCTTTCCTTTAAACCATTCCAAACGTCCTTCCCTTGAGCCCCAGAAATCAGAAGTGAGGCATTTCCAAAGGAAATGCATAGAGGAAGAGTTGGTATGCAAGCCTGGATATCCCTGCAGTGGCATTTTCATTGTTCCTCTGTCATTCTGTTTGGGTATGATAAATGCTATCTTGCCGAATTCCGTGAGTACACAGTTGATTGTTTATATGTATTTTTCTGTGTGATCTCGCAAATAAAAATTTCCCAGGTTTATCCACCAGTACTGCTCATCTAGCCAGTACCGGTCAGCCCACCAACACCACTGCGCCTGTTGCCCAAACAACTCAGCCCACAAAGACCAACCAGACAACAAGATCCACTACACCTTCATCTGTTACATCTTCACAACTCAATATTACAGTGGTGACCACTTCCAAGATTTCTTTCACTTCTGTAACAGGTGAGTCCACATTTCAAGAAGCTCATAAAGGTTTGATTGAGAGCAGCCCTGCAGAGAAGGACTTGGGGTTGCTGATTGATGAGAAGCTCAACAAGAGCAGGCAAGGTGCAGTTGCAGCCCGGAAGGCCATCTGTGTCCTGGGCTGCACCAAAAGAAGTGTGGCCAGCAGGTTGAGGGAGGTTATTCTGCCCCTCTGTTCCTCCCTTTGAGACCTCATCTGGAGTATTGTGTCCGGTTCTGGAATCCTCAACGCAAGAAGGATATGGAGCTGTTGGAACAGGTCCAAAGGAGGGCTATGAAGATGATCAGAGGGCTGGAGCACCTCTGCTATGAGGACAGGTTGAGAGAGTTCGGGTTGTTGAGCCTGGACAAGAGAAGGCTCCAGGGAGACCTTATAAGGGCCTTCCAGTACCTGAAGGGGGCTACAAGAAATCTGGGGAGGGACTTCTTACAAGAGCATGGACTGATAGGACAAGGGGGAACAGCTTCAAATTGGAAGGAGGAAAATTTAGATTAGATATTAGGAAGAAATTCTTCACATTGTGGGTGGTGAGGCACTGGCACAGGTTGCCCGGGGAAGCTGTGGCTGCCCCCTCTGTGGAAATATTGAAGGCCAGGTTGGATGGGGCCTTGAGCAGCCTGGTCTGGTGGGAGGTGTCCCTGCCCATGGTAGATGGGTTGGAACTGGATGATCTTTAAGATCCCTTCCAACTCAAACTATTCTATGATACTGTGGTTCTATACCTGTTCACACATGTTGTGCAGTTGTAGAATTGTTAGTTTTACAGTAATATAACAAAGAAAGAAGGTAGCTTCGTGCTGAAAAATGAGAGTATAGTGGGTTCTTTTGTTAAGTTGGCTATAATCATGTTCCTCTGAGCACCCCACTTACTTAAATAAGGCTTCGCTTAAACTGAAAGACTTGACAAGTGTAGGGGAAAAGTAAAAGTAAATTGTGAGTGGTCTGAACCAGCAGACACCAGCAAGGATATTAATAATATTAGGAGAAAGCCTGGCTTTTGAATACAATTTCTGTATTTGGTCATCTCTCCCTTCAACAGCTTGCTTGAACTTATCTCCAATACTTCCATTTTCACAGCTGACCTGTAGCTCAAAATATATTTACTAGCTTGGTAGAAAGACTTGGGAGTTCAGTTAGCCACATTTATAGTAATGTTATGAATTTTTTCCCTGGTGGTTACTAAATACAATTTGACAGTACCCTCAAAGACAAAAATACTAAGTGTAGAATTCGGTATTTCCTTGCAGTTAGCTGCTTGTTCGCACCATTTCACGCTTTTACTTCTAAATGGATCGGGGTTGCCCACAAGATATTGAAGCATTATTGGGTTGGGGAGCTGTAACCATCAGAACTTTTAGTTGACCACGTAAAGCTCCCTTTGGCAAACACAGAGACAGACACAAACTGGATCTTTTGATGGGAATTTGTAGCAGGTAAAAACAGTTTTCATATGGAAACTGCTATGGCTTAGCTGGGAGGTGGTGGAGTCACCTTCCCTGGAGGAGTTTAAGGGACGGGTGGATGAGGTGCTGAGGGACGTGGGTTAGTGTTTGATAGGAATGGTTGGACTCGATGATCCGGTGGGTCTCTTCCAACCTGGTGATTCTATGATTCTATGAGTCATGTTACATGTCAGTGGTTGTGTTGGGCTGCAGAGCTGATCTCAGTTGGAGAGAGGGTACAATTCCGAGACACAAGGTAAAGCGATCCAACTGCTTGTCACCACTAGAAGTATTTTACTCCCACCACGTAGCTGTACTGATGATTTGGTGATTGTTGGACCCTTCTGCAGGCTGATTCAGTGTGCTTATCTGGTTAAAAGCAACTGCCTTTTCTGCTTGGGTTAATTTCAGGCTATTTTAGTGAGTTAAATGGGCTTGTGGAGAGTATGAAAAGCACTAGAACTGGCCTAAGAAGGGCAGGAGCAGCACGTGTAGAAGGAGGAAAGAGCAGGGGAGAGGAGGGGGAGGTGGAAAGAAGGTGGAAAGGGCGCTTAGCCAGTATCTTGCCAGGTGATCTATGTTAAATTTGTCTAGTTGGATCTTTAGATGATATGTCAATGGGGAGGGCAGGATATAGAGCAGTCCCTTGAAACACTGTTTTGCAAGCTCTGTACAAAGTGCCTTTTGTTGCCTTCTTTTTCAGCCACGTCAAAATCTGAGGCTGTCGTTACCAAACCCTCCAGATTTGATTTGGGCAGTTTTGTAGGTGGCATTGTGCTGACACTTGGAGTCCTAGTTGTACTTTACATCGGATGCAAAACTTATCACTCTAGAAGAGGCATTCAGTACAGAACCATGTAAGTTCCCAAGGGGTTACCCCTTGTCATTTCTTTCTCAGGGGGAACAAGGGCAAACAAAACAACAAGAAGGAACTCTAATACATACTTTTCTTTGATGTACGTTATATTAAAAGATGTGACTGTGATATTTTGGCTTTTACCACTTCAGCTATTCCTTATTATTGTTATGTCTCTCTTCTATGTGGGTTTTTTTCTCTGATCTATTATATAAAATCATGTTGTAATTTTACAGGATTTTTGTCCTTCAACTATTCTGTGAATAGCTAACGTTTCCTTGAAAACATTTCCTTGGAATGTTTGCTGCAGTTCATTTGAAGTTCACTTACGCTAATTTTTAAACAAGTCCTACTCATACTAAGCTTTAAGCAAACATACACTTGATTCTGATTTAACCTGTCTCTAAGCAATCACACAATTCATTCTAACATTCTGTAAGTAGACTTATTTTAATCTCTAACAATAATTCAATCAAAATTCAACTGTTGCCATTCATATGCAGCTCTACTCAGTTTTCTTCCTGGCTTCCATACTTGCCTCCTTGTCCCACATTTAGTTTAAGAACCAGAAATTCTTAAAACAGTTGCTTTTCTTTTTCCTATTCAACATCATCCATCTGAGTTGAGAAGCTTGTTTTAGTGAGGTGATGTCATTATACTTGTTGGGGATGCTAGTGTTTAGGCCTTGTATTTTCTCTCCGTCTTTATTCCTGCTTGCTGGTCAAGGAATTCAACCAGTCCCTGCTGCATGTGTTTACCCGTAGTAGTGTTCAATGGATATTGAAGAATTCAGATCAACAGTATATTTAAAATGAAAGAAACCTGTCACTGAGCTTGTAAACTGGCTGCTGCTACTAGATATAGGTAAGATAGATAGGATAAAAAAGCCCAAGCAAAAGCAGACCTAAAAATACTTACTTGAATGAAATGTGAAGGCCAGAAGTTAATAAGGCTAGTGATGCTGGAGGAGTGTTGACAATTAAATTGTTCTGTTTACTTCAAGCTTGTCTCAGAGAGGACTGCAGCTCCCAGATCAGTGTGTCCTTATCCCTTCCCAGCAAGATGTCCCTTGTCCACAAAACAAAACCTTCTTAGTAGCAGCTGGGTGGTGGTTTCTCATGTTGCTTGTACTTCAGAACATTAATTACTGTGTTTCTGTTACAGTGATGAACATGATGCCATCATTTAAAGAGACTTCAGTGAAGAAGAAGTTTTGAAAACCATCCTATCACAGCTGTTGTAACTTAATTCTGAGTGAGTTCCTTTTATACAGATGATCACAGTCTCTAACCCATTCTTGGATGTGATCCTGCAAAATGTTTGGAAGCTCTTTAGACATCCTGATTTTTTTTGCATTGCCATTCATAAGAAGAATAGGAACTCAGCACTTTGTAAAGACAGTATTTTCTTTTTTTCAGTATTTGTAACCAGATTTAAAGAAAGACACCCATTGAATCATTTTAAGGTACACACACAAGTTTCTGAAATAGCAAATTACTAGCACAGTGGATTGCATCATTGCAGTTTTAAGTAACTTCAATTATTTCTCACATATTGTGTAAATCCAGTATGTTCCATGATGGGTACAGTAGCTTAAATAGGATACCTTTGACACCATAGTTTTTTGCAAGTAAAATGTTTTCTTTTCCTAATATTTCACATTAAATGGTGTTCATTTTGAAGTTTGTTGTGAACTTTAGTTTAGAATTTTTTTTATTTTGAACAGTTTGGTTAGTTAATTCTTATTAGGCTATAAAAGGATATGGTTTGCTAACTGTATAGAAAGTGAAAATGACTACTCTAAACTTCAGTCATTAGCTCACCAGGAACCTGCAGAGACTTTCCTGAATGGGCTGTACAATGAGATTGGCTGCATGAAGCATGGACAGACTGGAGATATCCATCCACAACCCTTTTCTCTAAGTGGGTCCTTATAACAAAACAGACTATG
Source organism: Phaenicophaeus curvirostris (assembly GCF_032191515.1). Classification (NCBI taxonomy): domain Eukaryota; kingdom Metazoa; phylum Chordata; class Aves; order Cuculiformes; family Cuculidae; genus Phaenicophaeus; species Phaenicophaeus curvirostris. The sequence continues at coordinate 206,035,184 of NC_091392.1, forward strand.
TGACCCATAGTTTCTTTTTTGCAGCCTGTCCTAATGAAGTATACGCAATTGAAGATAAAAATGGAAAAAAGTAATTGCGTCATCATAAATATGGTAAAATATGAAAAATGCTTCTGAAAATTGGCTTTTAAGTTGAATGTAGCAATGACTCTTAGTTTTTATTTTGATGGAGCTGTATGCAATGTTTTCGCAGCATTTGGTAAGCGTTGAAAGTTACACAGAGAAGTGGAAAATCTGTAAGACAGCTTTTTAGAAGAATATATTCTGCGTTTTGACAATTATTTTCAGAACTTGGTACAGCTGTGCATGTGTATAGAGGTCAAAAGCCCAGTGAAGGCAATGGGGCATGTCCCAAAAGGCCTTTAGATGAAGGCCGAAATACACTGGGAGTCCTGTGCAAGGTGGCTGATGCTGCTTCTGTATCACTTCTGCATTTACACTGAGGTAAACCTGCTGACTTCAGTAGATGGGCTTGTGATTTACACTGGAGTAAGGAGGAAGAAACACGGGTCTGGATCTCCTTATGTCCTGCTCAGGCCCCACCTGTCGACCTCTCCCAGGTGAAGAAGGTCGGTTTGGTGGGACTTGACCCTCTTAGTTACTGTTAGCATGAGAACATCATGCAGAGCACAGAGGGAACGTGGTGACAGCTGAGCAAGGTCACAGGACAAACGATGTAAGTCTGTCTAGGGGCCGGGGTACAGCGCATCAGGGGAAGGAAGACTACAGCTCTGGCACAGGTTAATTTTTTTAATCGATCAATGATTTATTTTGACATGCACTGTCAACAATAAACTGACTGTATAGATGGTTTTTTTTCCTTTTCACATGGAGTCGTAAAACCCTTGTGTCTGAGGCACAGCCGACTCCAGCAAACAAGGGCTAATGAGGAATCTTAATAGGACCAGCCACACACATAAAACGGGTAGCAGGGATTTTTTTTTTTTTTTTACTGAGACTGAGGCACAGGAAGAAGAGTGACTTAAAGTAGCTTTTGTGTTTTTTCTTAATTGCATTGTTTGGTGGAAAACTTTGTGTTTTGACTTGAGAATTTGGAAACAATTGTTCCATAGAACTGCAGTTCTTTACTTTGTAGAAAGTAAGACAATTAAGTACAAGGCAGTTACTGTGATTGTCTCATCTCTTGTACAAATTAATAAATACAATTAAATCTTGAGAGTTACTGTATCAGTTACGGTTGGATTTTTATTTTATTTGGCAGTTTTATAAATCCCTCAACCCTTTCCACAGTCACAACCACTGAATAAGAAGTGTTCGCTGTCTTTACTTTTACTTTGTAGTATACTGGCCCTGGGGCATTTTTGCTCTGCTCAATCATTTCTAATGTATTTTGTAATCTTATTACTACAATAAAGCAAAATTATGTGCTTAAGCTTTCAGAGGTGACAGTATAAATATAAAACCTGACCTCCTATCAGGTGTTTGGATAGAGGACAAAGTGAAGTGAAATTGCTAAATCTTACCTCTAACTTTACATTTCCTTTCCAACAATAAGTGAAAACCCAGCTTTAAGTTACACACGTATAAAGTGGGATGAACAGGACAGCTTTTCAGTGTATCATCACCACCACTAAGTACATCTTTAGGCCTCAGTCCTTGAGGTCACTCTGCAGCATTTGAACATGTGGTGGACCTGAATTTAGCAATGCTCTACACACACAAAGGGGTTGGCTGTGTTAAATAACTGAAATAGTAATTCAGCATTCAGAAATCCTGAGTATGCTAACTAAACACTGGCACTCAGTTCTGCAAGGAAAGAGTAATTGAAATGGTTTGCCGCACGAGTCTACCAAATTTCAGACCAGTATGAGCTGAAGAAGGAGCAGAGGATAGAAAAAGGTCTCCCATCTCTCAGACTGAAGTCTAGCACTATCCCAAGCAACTGGGGAGGAGAATACAGAATAGTTGAAGGGACCTGCATTAATCATCAGTTTTCCATTTGCCTGACCGCTTCAGGGCTGAGAAAAAGTTAAAGTGTGTTACTAACGGCATTGTCCAAACTCCTCTTAAATACTGACAAGCTTGAAGCATCTATCACCTCTCCAGGAAGCCTTTTCCAGGGTTTGACCATCCTCTCTGTAAAGAAATCATTTCCTCATGGAAATCTCTTCCAAGTCATTTCTCTGGTGATTAGTTGTTCTAAAATCGATCACAAGTTTATGATCTGTTTATAAGGTCGAGGGAGGTGATTCTGCCCCTCTATTCCTCTCTTGTGAGACCTCACCAGGAGTATTGTGTCCAGTTCTGGAATCCTCAACGCAAGAAGGATATGGAGCTGTTGGAGTGGGTTCAGAGGAGGGCTACAAACATGATCCGAGGGCTGGAGCACCTCCTGTACAAGGACAGGCTGAGAGAGTTGGGGTTGTTGAGCCCGGAGAAAAGAAGGCCTCTGAGGAAACCTCATAGCAACTTTCCAGTACCTGAAGGGGGACTCCAAGAAAGCTGGGGAGGGACTGTTTACAAAGGCTTGTAGTGAGAGGACTACAGGCAATGGCTGTAAACTGGAGAGGGGCAGATTTAGACTAGACAGAAGGAGGAATTTCTTCACTACAAGACTGGTGAGGCATTGGAAGAGGTGGACCAGGGAAGCTGTGGCTGCCCCATCCCTCGAGGTGTTGAAGGCCAGGTTGGATGGGGCCTTGGGCAGCCTGATCTAGTGGGAGGTGTCCCTGCCCATCACAGGAGGGTGGGAACTGGATGGTCTTTAAGGCCCCTTCCAACCGAAGCTATTCTATGATATTCATTTTATGCAACAACTTTTTAGTATGTATAGCTCCTCCCCTTCTCTAGGTTTACATGTGCACCTATGGTCTTTCTGCTGTTCCTTAACTGAGTTTATTAATAGTTTAAAGATTATTTGACTGTTTGTAGTTCATTCTCTGAACAGGACTGCATAACTGTTTTCTTAACTAATACTCAGTTCATACTCTTACTAGCCACTCAGTTCACATTCTTCCTTGGTTAGGAACCCCTCTGGTGACACATCACAGAACTGCATGTACAGAGTCATGTCTTAATCCCATCGCCAGCAGACAACTGATTATTAACCCCTATTCTTATTTTTAACCCTTAAAATTCATGGGTTTGTGCTTCCTATTAAAATTTATTTCACTTACAGGCTTGGGAAATCATCCAGTGGTTACAGAGCACAGTCACCTTAGGTCAGATATCATGAATATTCCTTTTGCTCTTCAAAAACATCAAAATCAACCACATAGCTGCTTCTCAGGACTGCAGCATTCTGCCTTCCTCCCACAGGTCTTTCCTTTTCATGCAGCTCTCCCATAGCCTGTATTCTAGTACCAAATTATAGCCCTCCCAGCTTCATTGTTTTGATGGGGCCACGCATGAAATGCTTCAAAGCAATCCCAAAATGCTGCTAATTTGTTTTTTATTAAAAAACTATGAAAACAAGATCATATTGCTGTGATAATAATCAATAATATGAACATTGTCTCTTTGTAAATCTGTTTACATACCTCTTGTTCACAGACTGTTAAATCTCTTACATATTCATGTCCCTCTGTTTTTGCCCTGCAGACATACAGAGCATTCTTAACATGCTTTATTGGGAAAAAAAGATGTAAGCAACAAAATGATAGTATTGCCAAAAGCAAAGTGGACCAACATCAGACTCAGAATTGCCTAGATAACTCAATACCTCAAGAACTTAGCTGTGATATGGAAGCAAATAGAATTAGAATGCACCTGTGCTGGATGTAAATGAGTTCTCCAGACAACACTGAAGGAGTCCTGATTGGCGTAAGACCACGTCTTAAAAAAAACAGGAAAGTTAAATGAATTTAGGAACCTACATTTGGCAGTTCTCATGAGCGGCACATCCACAGGGACTGCCAATTCCTGGTATTGATCCTACAGCATCTAAGCCTTAGCTTGCATTAGAATTTAGTGTTTTCTTTGTTACAAAAGCACTACTTTGAAGACCAGGTCTGTGATAAACTTCATACTTCAGTGTCAGATGACCCACGCACTTCAGAACATCCAATGCAGTAACTCTGAAAACTGAAAGGATGAAAGAGACTCTTAAGTTCTGAAGGCTTTTAAGTGTCCTTTTAGAGGACTAAGAGGAAATGTATTCTCACTCCAGTGTTCAAAACTTAGAGTTTGCATATTGTTTGGTTTTACTTTCTCCATAGCAAGGTGACTGCACTTTGGACACCAAGGTGTTGTACCTGGCTGGCACTGAGTCGGTGGGTGCTTCTAAAGTGTTAGAACAATCATGGAATAGTTTGGTTGGGTTGGATGGGAGCTTAAAAGATCATCCAGTTCCAACCCCCTCTCCATGGGCAGGGACACCTCCCACCAGACAGGCTGCTCAAGACCAATCCAACCTGGCCTTGAACACCTCCAGGGATAGGGCAGCCACAGCTTCCCCGGGCAACCTGTGCCAGTGCCTCACCACCCTCATCATGAAGAAGTTTTTCCTAATGTCTAATCTAAATCTTCCCCCTTCCAATTTAAAGCCATTCTCCCTCGTCCTGTCACTCCGTGCCCTTGTAAACAGTCCCTCCACAACTTTCTTGGAGGCCCCTTTCAGGTACTGGAAGGCTGCTAGAAGGTCTCCCTGGAGCCTTCTCTTCTCCAGGCTGAACAACCCCAACTCTCTCAGCTTGACCTCGCTCCAGCTCTTAAATCCTCTTCGTGGCCCTCCTCTGGACCAGTTCCAACAGTTTCATATCTTTCTTCTTTTGGGGATTCCAAACTGGACACAGGATTCCAGGTGGGGTCTCAAGAGAGCAGAGGAGAAGGGGAGAATCGCCTCCCTCGACCTGCTGGCCCAATACTGGCTTCTTGTCTTCGTCTTACAGGAAGTCCAACTACTGAACTCCACCGGTACCAAAGTTCTCACCCTCTAATCCGTGTGAATGCTCTGCCAGCTCAAGAAAAGCAACTGCCCTGGAACGCTGACATCTGAGAACAGAAACTGCTTGATCAACAGAGCTGCACAGGAAGCTGCGGGGGGAGGCGGGGGGGGTTGTTTATTGCTCTTTCGCCCAGTCAAAGCTCTGGAAAATGCTTTCAAACAAGGAAGTGGACAGAGAACAAAATGTGAACGTGGTCAGCGTGGTCAGCTGGTTCAGCGGTGACGGCAGTCACTTGATCCTCTCCCAGCATGACACTATGCAGACAGCCTCCTCCGCAGCCGAACGTTCTGCTAGCGTTCTATTTGCGATGTGCTTCAGGCAGCTGGTTTTATTATAGAAATATATATATTTCTTGCAGTAGCACTTGGAACACAACTGCTCGCACACGCAGTGCTACAGTTCAGGGCAACCACAGTCGTTACGGTGGGGAGGGGTGGGAAGCCATAACCTAGATTAGCCTTCCTGCCAAAACTAGGTCAAAGAATTTTACCCAGTAGTTTCTAGATCAAGTTCTTCCACTACCCAGAATGCATTTAAGGTTGCTGCAAGCAGTTCAAGATGCAGCAGTGTGAAGTGGCCCAGGACATTTGAAACACTCTCCAAACAGGGCTGACGGGTTAAGTTGCAGGTCCTGAGATACATTCAGACATCACAACTGACATCGAACAACAGAATCACTCAGTTTTTATAGTCCTGCATATCCTGTGATTTGATCTGTATCTAGTAAATCCAGAGTTAACTCCATATGATTGTAAAGAAAAATGCATTGCTTAAAAAGTCTTGCCTGCTACTATCTTTTTCCCAATCCTCTTCATAGAATGGCTTAGTTGGAAAAGATCTTTGAGATCATTGAGTCCAACCGTACCAGTCCACTACTAAATCAGATCCCTGAGCACTTCATCTCCCTGTCTTTTAAACACCTCCAGGGAGGGGGACTCCACCACCTAACAGGGCAGCCTCTGCCAGCACTTGAAAACCTGTTTGGTGAAGAAATTTTTCATAATATCCAATCTGAACCTTCCCCGGTGCAACTTGATGCAATTTCCTCTTGTCCTGTCCCCTGTCACTTGAGAGAAGAGACCAACATGCACCTCTCTACAACCTCCTTTCAGGCAGTTGTAGACAGTGAGAAGGTCTCCCCTCAACCTCCTTTTGTCCAGGCTAAACAGCCCCAGGTCCCTCAGCTGCTCCTCATAAGGCCTGTTCCTCAGCCCCTTCACCAGCTTCATTGCCCTTCTCTGGACACACTCCAGAACCTCAATGTCCTTGTAGTGAGGGGCCCAAAACTAAACACAGGATTCGAGGTGTGGCCTCACCAGTGCCAAGTCCAGGGGCACAATCACCTCCCTGGTCCTGCTGGCCACACCATTGGTCTTCTTGGCCACCTGCGTCACCATTGGCTCATGTTCAGCTACTGTCAACCAACACCCCCAGGTCCTTCTCTGCCAAGCAGCTTCCCAGCCATTTGTCCCACCTGTAGCGCTGAGTGGGGTTGTTGTGTCCCAAGTCTCAGCACTTGGCCTTGTTGAACCTCATCTCATTGGTCACAGCCCATAAATCCAACCTGTCCAGATCTGTCTGTGGAGCCTCCAGCTACCTGTTCAGAAATAGGGCTTCCATACTAACACTCCCACACTTTCCAGATGGGCCTGACCTCCCCAGGTCCCCCTGCAGCCCCATCTTAACCTGCAGAAAGCACACTTGGTGCCAATATTACTAATTTCTGGGTCTGAACATCAAATTTCCAGTCCTACGCTCTGCTCTGTAACAGGTTTTCATAATCTGTCAACTATTTAATTTGCTACAAAAGAGCCTTTAGAAACATTTCAAACACAGAAAAAGCAAAAGCATCTTAATCAAAGCTGTTTAAAACCACACACTAAATTTCACACATATACATTTTTTACATCAAAACTAAAGGGACCCCCTACTTTACCAGAGGGAGACCCCAATGAAAGACACACAGAATCTGGTTTTATTATTTTACAGGCAAACATCCTCCAACTTTTAATAGGAAAAGACTGCATTCTGGCTCCTGCAGCCTACAGAGAAAAGCCAACACAGGGAAGAGAGTAGACAAGCACTCATTTGAGAAGCAGAAATATTTTAATTCGGTCTTCATATAAACTATTAACACACATTACACAAGTATCTACATCTGAACAAAAGTTTACTCCTGCTGTTCCTGCAACAGCCTCTTTTCTCCTCCTCAAGACCACTAGAAAGCCAAAACAACTGAAGGAGTAGCTGAAAGTTAATTAATACTAATTATTAATAAATGGCAATTGTAACGTACATGGAGAAAATTAATGAGAAGAGTTTTGCCAGGCTCTATTTTCAGAACTCATCGAGAAACTTTTTTGTTCCAATTGACACAAGGGAACTGCTTTCCTTACACAGAAAGAAACGCTACAAAACTACAAACCCCACGCTTAAGTATTGAGTTCATTCCATTAACAGAAATATTCTTTGGCAAAGAAGACCTAGGAATAGTGATGAAACAATTTACTATTACCCAACTGTGTTTAGTAGTTGATTAATCATCTACTATATCACAACTTTCCATTCCTAAGACACCGCTGGCTTAAGCTTCAGCGGTTGGAGGATGACAGGAACAGACATTTTGCAAGCTTCCTTCGTTATGAAAGGAAGGTACGAACTGTACCCTTTATTGTCCCCCTGCAAATAGGGCATTTTCTAAGGGATGGTGCACACTCTTTGCATACCACCAAGTGACCACAGGGAATAAAAACAATAGAAACTTCTTTGTCCATGCAAACTTTACACGTCCTTTCCTCTTGCAATCTCCTTAATTGTTCTTCCATAGGTAAACCTGGAAAAATATATTTAAACTTTAAGAAGCCTGAATATACGTGCGTTCAAATTCAAATACAGCCATATTCCATTTCACCTTTTATTTCCCTACCTGCTCATTAAATATAGAGCGCAGAATACAGACAGCAGCAAGAATACGAGTACAACTTCCAGAGCACAAAAAATAACGTGCAAGGAACTAGTTTGTATTTTCCATTTCTGTGAGACAACAAACAGCTAAGGGATTGGAGGCCAACTGTACTTCTCGAGACCAATGTCTACATTTTCACAAACACTGTACTTGTTTTGCTTGGATATCAGAAGCACGGAGCACAGCCTGACAGCTATATTCAGGCCTGTATATTTTCCTGTAGTCTATTAACAGGCTACAAGACTAAGAACCAGAGCAAATTCAATCGCATGTCTGACAGGCTCTTATCTACCCAGGTGCTGGTCAAAATCCCAGTCTGGGAAGGCAGAGATGATACCTGCTCTGCGATGCTAACCTACCATTCACTGTCCAGTCTTTGCCGGATGCCCGAGCGAGAGCTCGTACCAGGATCAAGACTAGCACGTGCTTGAAATGTTAAGCTCCAGAAAGCACTACCTCCTTTCAGGTGCAAAAGCACGTGTAAGGCACAGGATACGGCTCAGAGCAGAAAAAAATCACAGAATCATCATAGAATGGTTTGGGTTGGAAGGAACCTTAAAGATCACCCAGTTCCAACCCCTCTACCATGGGCAGGGACACGTCCTACCAGACCAGGCTGATCAAGGTGTGGTCTTCCACACTTCCAGGGAGGGGACATCCTCATTGCGAAGAATTTCTTCCTAATGTCTAATCTAAATCTCCCCCATTCCAATTTAAAGCCATTCACCCCTGTCCTAGCGCTCCATGCCCTTGTAAGGAGTCCCTCCCCACCTTTCTTGGAGATCCCCTGCACGTACTGGAAGGCCGCTTGAAGGTCTGCCTGGAGCCTCAGATAGACTTGCTTACAAGTCTGCATATGCATTTAACTTTTTCAGGTAAGTCCATCTTACCAAAGCAAAATCTGGGAGAGTAAAGCATAAAATCTATTTCTTAACCTAAGTAATTTTCTTTTTTTACAATGTAAGCTATTTATCTCACAATACCCTTTACAGTAAAAAGGCAGAGTTTAATATACCTGAAATATCTTCTGTGGGAACATACTTCAAGTTCTTCTCAACTAAAATAAGAGAAAAAAAAGAAATCCTAGTCATTTGACTAATCTATATTCAAACAGCATCAGATTTGTTGTATCTTTACACGGCTAGGACAGCACTGGTTAAGACTTCTATAACTTTACATAAAAAGAGACGACATACCAAATAAATCTTTGTACAGTTCAGGATCACAATCTCGTAGACAATTTCTGAATATGCTGGCTGCTTCATTTCCTTTCACTAAAACTGTATCTATCAGTTCTCTTGCTTGCAATGATGTCTGAGTCTTCTGCTTAATAACATCATGCTCGATTTCCGTTATCACTTTCGCTGACAGTAAACTCCCAAGGATTGGAAGTACACATGTTAAATGCTGGAATAAAGCCTTTCGATTCTTCCGGATTAAGGACAAATCATCTGAAATGCAAAAGGGATTAGTGTTTGTTAGAAAATGCTACTCCATTGATACATTCTTCAAACTCTGTTTAAACCGTTGACTTACTACACATCATCACTAGAGATCTCAGTAAATTTTGGTGGTAATTCAAAGAACAAACTTAAGGAAACCATGTACAAGCCGCTTCTGAGCTGAAGCCTTTTCACCAATGAAATCTCCTGCTTCCATCTCTGGGTTAAATTACTTGAGGGGATCTGGTCTAACTCCATGCTAGCAAGACCTACATTCTCTGCAGAACTGCAAAGAGAAAAGATCGTCTCCAAGTAACACCAATGCTAACTCACTGACAACCAACAAGTTGACTTTAGTAAGTGGCAGTCAAAATCATGACTAAGACGTAGACAGAATCAAGATTTCTCAAGATATGTGCAAGAAAACCAGAAGTACATCACAAGCAGACTTGGGAAATTATTTATCTCAAGCAAATAAAACAAATCATTTGCATTAAGATTTAATGGCTGAACCTACCTTCACTTTTTTGAACATGCAAGTAGGAAATAAGCAGACTTAACTTATAATTGAGAAGTTTCCTTATTGTTTCACAGACTCAAAAATAGGGTTGTTTTTAGACTTTGAAATTTATATGGCTTGAAAACAACATGGAATGTTAAAGACTCAAACACTGCTAAATAGCTGACATACATGGTTGAGTCGTACACAGAAAAGCAGACTTTTGGCCATCTAAAATAATCCAGATTTGTAAAGGTTTACTGGCTGCTTCTGGGAGGTGGATCTGGTGGCTGAACAATACAAGTAGCTTAAAGACCAGGCAAATTTGGAAAAAAAAATTAGTAGAGTGTGCCAAGTAAAGTATTTGAGTACCATTTATTTTATTAACAGCTACAGGGTCTGGAGCACATCTGTTATGAGGACAGGCTGAGAGTTGGGGTGGTTCAGCCCAGAGAAGAAAAGACTCTGGGAGACTGTGGAGTAACCTCCCAGTACCTGAAGGGGCTACAAGAAAGCTGGGGAGGGACTGTTTACAAAGGCATGGAGAGGTAGGACAAGGGGGAATGGCTTCAAATTGAAAGGCAGAAGATTTAGACTAGACATTAGGAAGAAATTCACACTGACGGCACTGAGAAACTGGCACAAGTTGCCCAGGGAAGTTGTGGCTGCCCCATCCCTGGAGGCGTTCAAGGTCAGATTGGATGAAACAATTCACAGACCGCTAATTCCATACAGATACCCTGAAAAGGCTCTTACAGAAGCTGATCCTAAGAGCAATTAAATGAAATCACTTGGTGAATAAAACCCTTTATAAAAACTAAACATAATACAAACCACTTCTGCTTTCAATTCTATGCATGCTTTACGCATACCTGATTCTACTTCTTCAAACTGCCTCTCTTTCTCTTCTTCCTTCTTCTCGTCCTCAGCAATAAGCAGATCAGACACAAGATCATTAATTGTCTTGTAGTTTTCTCCAGTGGCCAAGATTTTACTTTGCACTGTTTGCTTTATTAGCCTTCTACTGAACCCCATCTCCAAGGTAGCTTTGACCACAGGCGTGTTCATCATGATTGCATCTTCTGAAGGACTCTCTCCAGGTTCAAAATGAATAACTGATCAAAGGAGAAAATCATCATGTATAATATGAAGAATAAAATACATACACAAACCACAAGTCAGACGCGTCAGCCTTACCTACACAGATGCATATATACATGAGTACCCAGCATTAAAAAGTTTCAATGGTTAAATCCACTTTTTTTAAGTAGTTAGTTTTAAAAACGGAAGCCAGTTATTTAGATTCAATTAGATTGAATCCATGACAAACTTCAATCTATGTCAGGCCTTCACTAAAACCTAAGGATAACCCAGAGAAACCACTGAGAATTCCATTGTGTCATAGCAGCTTTTTTTCTACTTAGTCACTTCTTGCTTCAGCCTTCAAAAATGCCTTGGGCCACAGGGGTATGAGGAATCAAATTTCAAAGTTCACAGCACAAACAATTGTTCTATTCCAGTTCTTGATCAGTATCTTCCATTCAACTTACTAAGCACCAGGCACGTGGAACTCTCCAACCACCAGGGACTACAACAGCATAACCCACTCACCCTCTGGGAGGAGTTTTACTGCCACCATAACAAGAGTTGAGCTCAGAAAGACTTCATTTTATCAGCTTGTCCTACTCTCTCCTTAATCACTGCCGCTCAACTCTGAGCATCTACTTGATAATGCCTAAAAATTGAGTTGCATAATTGCAGTCACGATGCCCTCTAGCAACTGTTCCAAAGTTCAATAGTATAAATCAATTAAACAGACATCAAATGGTCTTGTTTAGTTTAACCCAATCATGAAACCAAGAAGCACAAATGCAGCTGATATCACACATTCAAAACCAAAAATCTTAATGAGGTGCTAGTATGAAAATAAGGAAAACTAAAACCAAGATCTTTTAAAGGTTCTTCCTTGAAGTTAGTCAGTGTAACATTGAAGCTACCTTTTAGTTCAAAAATCCTTACAATATTGTTGTTTCTATGGGAATCTAAGAATTGTTAAGCAAGTTAGCCAGTCATTAAGTTTGCAAAGTGCTTTATAAACATCTTTAATATACATACTTGGGGGATCAATGTTTTCATCTACAGGCATGGTATCAGAGGTTGACAAGAGCTGTGGAACAGAACAGAACTACATTAGTATCATAGTACTGCTTTTCCTCCTACACACCTTTCTAACACATTCTTTCCTCATCAGCCAGGCTAAGCTTTTTATCTCGACCATTGTTTTACATGTGGTTACACAAGTCTGCAAAATTGCGCAACTATGTAAAGTTAGTGCTGATCACTTCCGCAAAAAGTTTGGCTTAGCCTTGCCTGAAGAGTTATAGACAGAAGTAATTCAAGCTGTCCATGACTAATTTCTGAAATAACAATTGCTGATCCACAAAATTCATCAAAACTTACATAATCGGATTTCCCTCATCCCAACAAGAAAGAGCTCACTGCCTCACGCAACATTTTAAGTAATCTTAAACTCTACCAGCCACAGTCCATTAGCTGTGGTTCAGCACTAGTTTCATTTTTGTGCTCGTGAAGAGCATTTAGTGTCAGAAACCTAGTAGAAATATATGCTGAAATGAGGCAGAGGATGGACCACACTCCAAAAAAAAAAAAGAAAATAACACTCTTCAACAAGGAAAAACTAAAGCTACAGAACAGTCGCATTTACCTGTTCAAGAAGATGGGGGAACCTGGCCTGAATTTGACTTACAAACTCTCCTCCTTTTACACGAAGCAGATACTCACACCTGGAACATTGACAGAAGTGACCACATTATACTTTCTACTTGCCAAAGGAAAAAAATACAGAAGAATGAAACAGTTTACAATAACACAGCATAACTTAAATACATGTTTCTGTTCCTTCAGAAGGGAAAGAGTTAATTGGAAGCCTGATGTAGCCTAGTGTCTGTGACACCTTGATAAAGCTTTTCCATGATGCTAAGCAATCAAGTAGGCTTATGTATATAAATGCTGCTACCACTCTAACCAAAATGACACATCGTGAGAAATGACAGCAAGTCAGCATCACTACGAAGTGCAGCAATAACTGTTTCTATCTCACATGTCACCATTCTTACCTCCTACTCAAATCATTCAACTGAAGTTAACAAAATCTAACACCATTATCATAGCTAGATATGCTTCATTAATGTAGTTATAGCTCTTAAATACATTTACTGATAGGCATAACACAAAAGAAAAGAAAGGTGTCACTTAACCCTACGTACATCGTGTAGTCCAACAGTAGCTGGTAAATTGCCCATGAAAGACTAGTTGGAGATCTACCATGTGAAGAATTATTACTAGCTTTCCTGAAATTAAGTGCAGCTTAATTTCCATCATTAACGTAGGTGGAGATTTCCACAAGCACAGAGAGCAATTAGGTACACAATTGCCATTTAATTACAGGGGACCTTGAAAAGTTATTTCCGTCCTCTTTCCAACAGGGATATATTAAACAGTCACTGAAACCTTCTTCAAAAGCCCTTCTGCACCCAAGAAATGAAACTATAGCTGAAACTAAACACGCTGAAAAACTGGTTCAAGAGCATTCAGCATGGGCACAGAACTAAATCAAAGGAGGTACATGTTCCCTGAGCAGCTTTTGCTCTCCTCAGTTTGTTTTCTGACTGCTTCTCTTAGGTAAGGGTATTCATTAGCGATGCAGCCTCACTTACTAGTACTGATTCAGGGATGCATACAGCTTTTAATTATGAAGTGGAAAGCATTAACCATCATGCCTAATGAAGAAACATTTTAATTAAGGCCACCTTAGCACTTCAGAGCTTTTAAGCAGAGGTACACGAAATACTCCTAAATGAAAGAGTGAATTTGTGTATCATATGGTGCGGTTAAACAAACTATTAAGTGGAATATGTATTTGCCAAAATTAGAAGTATTTAAGGATGTGAATAAATTATGATAAAGATCTTGCGAGTTACCTTGGAAACCACTTTGCATGCTCAATCCATGGATCATCTCCAGATTCCCAGCACCTTAACCCACCATCGCAGCAAAAACACTTAACATCATCATTGCGACCTTTGAAAAAAAAACAAAGCAAAGTATCTAGCAAACATTCACACAATCTGCTTCCAAGGAAATGCTGACATAGTGATACAAATAAAACTAGAGACATCAATTTTTCTTACCTACATAGTAAAAGCCAGCATCTGCAAGCTGTTCAGGCTGAACTGGAATTCTAGCTGGCCAATTTATAAATGTTTTAACACGTGCTTCATGGGTTTGCATGCTCACATTTGAAACATTGAAACTTAGCGGGTCTCGGTTAAGTTTTTCCACAAAAGGGCAGTTAGGAAAGTGTCTCCGATGCTCTGATATAGCATTATCTTTTGGTTCCCAGTTACTCAGCTGGCCTCCACAGGTAAAACAAGCAACTTTGTCTGCTGTTCCCAAGTAATAAAGACCAGCCTTTGCCAGATCAGTGGGCGAAAGAAATGTCAATGGCCATGAGTGAAATGTGCGCAGTCTAGCATCTTCTGTACTCATAGAAGGATTGTGAAATTCAGGTCTTAAGGCTGAAAGGTCTTCTACTGCCCTAGTAGTTATTGGGTCTTGAGGAAAACTGGAAAAAGAGCCACTGAAATATCCAACTTGGTCAAAACTTGGAGAAAGGGACATGGAATGTAGAGATGGTGAGAGATTGTTTGTGACCAGAGGCGAAAAAGCAGAACGAGAGGACAGTCCGAGGTTGTTCATTGAAAGCATGTTTTGAACAAAACTGCAGGTAGGATACAGCTGTTTATGTTTTTCCATAGCATTATCTCCTGGTTGCCAGCTGTCCAATGTTAAGCCACAACTGAAGCACTTAACTTTATCTTGCACACCAGTGTAATAAAACCCAGCGCGGGCAAGACTCCGTTCTGACACTGGCACGTTACTGGGGAAAGTAGAAAACGTCGACATTCTGTAGAGTTCACAGGATAATTCATACTTCAGTTCACCACAAAAAGCACTCTGCTTCCTCATGCTAGCCAAGAAAGGGCTATTTTCCATTATGTTCATAATGGACAATTTTGGAAGAATGGGACAAGTCTTCCTCTGGGAGGTAGTTGTGTGCATTAAAGGCAATTCGGAATAACCCCTGCCTGTACAAAAGTAAGAACCTGAAAATGAAATACTTTAATGTGCAACTTTGAATGCGTATGTGAACAGAATTAGCTTCATGATTAGCCTTTAAACATCTGAGAAGTTCTTGTACTTCAGCTTACACAACTACTTTCAGTGCAAACACTGCCCCATCCCATTTTGGCAGCTGAAGAACACATGTCAAAAAGGGACTTTCCCTTAGTCATGTATCCATCACACGCCTTCTTTCTACTGTGTACCTGGGAGGGCAGTATCATTCTGTCAGGCAAGCAGAAGTGGGATCCAGAGAGGAAAACCCTCAAATGGGTTTATCAAACTCCTTTGTCAATAAAGAAACTAAAATGGGGGGCAACTAAGACAACATCATTTTTAACCAGAACATTCATTTAGTGATTTAAGAACTACTTCACCCTAGACAGCTGGTAAATATGCAGCTTACACACACGTAAAGATTTTAGTTTGCAAACTTCATTAAGAGGCCGAAAATAATGGTTTATCAAGCTCAAAACGCATTCAAAAAAAGAGCCTCTAAACTGCTATTACTGAACTGATGTAGTATTTTTGCTACCGCTAGACTTCCAAAACACCCCTCAACTTCTGCAAATCATTGTAATAAAACTAAAGAAGTTAGTTGACACTCGACTTCACGTATATAGAGTACTCAGCTACGATATAAGCAAATCCTATGCACTGTCTCTGACAAGCATGAACTGCCTTAATTAACAAGCCTGGAAGAGCCCCAAGCTTTTCTGTCTATAACACTGTCAACACAAATCGAATAGAGCATTTCAGTTTTAACCTGGTGCCTTAGTTACAAGTAAACAATTATCAAATTTAACATAAATTAATTGTTTTGTGTTGGGACATTCTACTGCTTTATACTGTTGAATTAAGGTTTTCCTGTATGCCATGTTTATGGCACACAGAAGCAAACAGAATCCTGAGATTAATAAAAAGGTTTTGTTAAGCCTTAGTTTCTTTATTTGTGCACAGAACTACCTCCCAGAGTCCAGACTGAAGTCCCTTTTAAGGTGCCTACGCTTCCATATTGATGCTGATTGTTCGCAAGAAGAAACTGGAAGTATCTGTAGTTTCAATCATTTAGTTCTTTTAGGTGGAACAAAACCTGTAAGGAAGAAAGATGGGACTGTTTCAAAATACACAAAATTAAGTGCACGTAATGTCTACACAAGCAGAAACAACACAAATCAAAACACTAAAATCTCAACTTAAGCTTTTTTATAGTGTTAGCCAGGAAGTTCCAGGAATTCTAGTTGACATATTATCACATGGAGTTGACTTCACACTCATATTTCCCCATTCCTGACACATATGCAAAACTTTAATCCACAAGCAGAACTTTTCTGGCAAATGGATTAATCTGGCTGCTTGATCACAAAATAATTTTATGTTTATTCATACATATGGCAGTCTGTTCTACAGTATCGGTTCCTAAAAAGCTCTTCCAGGAAAGATGAAACCCAAAAACACTCGTCATGATGACACAGCCCTACAAAAATCACCTACTGGAAAACAGCAAAGCATTTCCTACTCATATCAGCAGCTCTCAGTAGGTTTGTTCTTAATATGGCCACACTATTACTACGACTAGCTTCTTAATCACTGAGGTCATGAGTTACAAATGCCTTACACCAATCCTTTAACACAGATGGTGGGATTAAGCTATCAACATACATGAACAATACTAGTCCAAGGAATCAAGCCAGTTTCTATACTGGAGAAAGTCAGATACCTCAGAGTAAACGCTAGAAATATCAGCAAACTGAGACCCTGATAATCCTAAAGCATTCAGGATTGCTTAAACCTGAGATCCTGCAGTCATTTAGTCTTCTAATATTATCCTCCACTATAGACCAGAGCAGCCTTGATTTCCAGCCACTCAACTGCTCTGAATTTCACGTCTCCTTCACCAGGAAGTTACTTAAGCCAAAAGAAGCAATATGTCCTTTAAAGAACTGCGAAGCCAAAACTCAATTCAATATCCTTCTGCTTTTGTGTTATAAAACAGGCAAAACATCACCTCCTAACGTCCCTGTGCTCAGTTTACACAGTTGGAGCCTGAACTCCAGCTGGCAGGCTTTGTGCCCTGTCACACATCCTCAGTGATGGGCACTGAGGACAGCACCGTGCCCTCCCCAGCCCCTCCTTCTCACCAGCCACCTCCTTGCCCTTCATTAGCCCTCCTTGCCCCATCACCAGCCCCTGTCCTTTCCCCCTGACAGCCCCCGTCCTTTTTCCCCTTAACAGCTCTCGTCCTTTTCCCCCTAACAGCCCTTGCCTTTCCTCTCTGACAGCCCTCGTCCTTTCCCCCCTATCCTTCCCCTCACCCTTTAACCCCTTTAGCCCCCAACCTTTCCAACCATCCTTTAACCCCATCCTTTTCCCCCTGCCAGCCACCCTTTCCCCCAATCCTTTCCCCCCATTCTTTTCCCCCTGACAGCCCCTATCCCTTACCCCTATCCCTTACCCCCATCCTTTACACCCCATCCTTTCCCCTCATGCTTGCTCCCCATCCTCTCCTCACTTCCTTGCCCCCATCCAGTCCCCTCATCCTTGCCCCCCTCCTTTCCCCTCATCCTTGCCCCCTATCCAGTCCCTTCATCCTTGCCCCCATCCAGTCCCCTCATCCTTGCCCCCTGATTCTTTCCCCTCATCATTGCCCCCCATCCTTTCCCCTCATCCTTGCCCCCATCCAGTCCCCTCATCCTTGCCCCCCATCCAGTCCCCTCATGCTTGCTCCCCATCCTTTCCCCTCATCCTTGCCCCCATCCAGTCCCCTCATCCTTGCCCCCCATCCTTTCCCCTCATCCTTGCCCCCCATCCTTGCTCTCCATCTTTGCCCCCTATCCCTTCCCCTCATCCTTGCCCCCCATCCAGTCCCCCCATCCTTGCTCCCCATCCAGTCCCCTCATCCTTGCCCCCATCCTTGCTCCCCATCCAGTCCCCTCATCCTTGCCCCCCATCCTTTCCTCACTTCCTTGCCCCATCCAGTTCCCTCATCCTTACTCCCCCTATCCCTTACCCCCATCCTTTACACCCCATCTTTTTCCCCTCATCCTTGCCCCCCATCCTTTCCCCCCACTCTTTCCCCCCTGACAGCCCCCATCCTTTCCTCCCATCCTTACCCCCCATCCTTTCCCCCCCATCCTTTATTCCAATACTTCCCCCCCCATCCCTTGCCCCCCCCCCCAGCCCCTGAGCCCCCAGCCTGGGGCAGGTCGCACAGCCCCTCCCCGCCTCATCCCCGCACTCACGGGCTCCGAGCGGCTCCCCCTCAGCCAGCAGCTCTGCTGCGCTCCCCACGCTATATAGGACGCGTGGGAAAGCGGGATGGGATTGGGGGGGCGGGGGGGGAAAGTCCACAGGCTGGAAACTCCGACTCCAGCCCCTGCGCCCCCGGGAAAGCCCCGGCCGGGCCGGGCGCATGCGTGGGGGGACGGGGCGGAGAACAGGCCCTCCCCTTCCCTTTTCCCCTCCTTTCCCTTCCCTCCCCTTCTCTTTCCCTTCCCTCCCCTTCCTTTCCCTTCCCTCCCTCCCGGCTGGGATGCAGGGCTGTGCCTCCTTCTACAAGAACTCCCTAATATTACATAAAAGTGGCATCTTTTTGACTTAAGCCCAAAGCAGGTTGAAGTTTTATGGAAGTAACCGTATTTTTTGGAAGTCGGAACGTCCCTCTGACCGCATGTTTTCTCCCTCCGGTGGCGTGTTTTCTTTAAAACGGGTTTTTCCAGATATTTTTCATTCTTTGGAGGTGCTAACGCCTTGTGTGAGGTATGATCTGTGCTGAGCAGAAGTCTCTGCTTCTTTGTAATCCTCTTTGTTTGGAGTTTAGCTCAAATACGAGGTCAGGCAGAGAGCTGGAGCCACCTCCAAGTTAGCAGAGGTTTGAGTGTTGTGAAGCTCATAATAAGAATAAATGAGTCTTTGGGAAGTAATAGAATCTGTGTAAGCTTTCTGGGGAAAGCACATATGCATGTTGATCCAAGAAGCAGTTGCTGTTATAAAAAGAGTATTTTTTATTGAAGTTAGAGTTAAATTTAATCTAAGCAATTGTATTTTTTGGAAGTTACGACAATGTCTTTCCGATAGCACGTTTTCTTCCCCTGATAGCATTTTTTTTTTCTCTGATATCATGTTTTCTTCCTCTGATAGCATGTTTTAGAATCATAGAATAACCAGGTTGGAAGAGACCCACCGGACCATCGAGTCCAACCACATTTTTCTTTTTCTTTTTTCATTTTTTCTTTTTTTTTTTTCTTTTTTCATTTTTTCATTTTTTCGTTTTTTCATTTTTTCATTTTTTTCATTTTTCTTTCAGACAGTGTTTTTCCAGACACTCTTCATTCTTTGAAGGTGTTAACATCTCACGCAAAGCAGGATCTGTGCTGAGCTGAAATCTCTTCTTCTATAATCTCTGTGTTTCTAGCCCTTTCCTATTTCAAATGCAAGGTCAGGTGGAGAGCTGGAGCCACCTCCAAATTAGCAACAGATTTGATTGTTGTTTAGTTAAATATAGACCTTGGAAAGTAATAGAATCTGCATAAGATTTCTGGGAAAATTTACACACGTGCATGTAAGTGGGAAATATATTCTGTCCCAAGCTTTTGTCTCGCTGCACGTGGTTGATGGAGATGACTCCCTCACGTTGCCCAGGCTTGATGAGTGATACTTGCTTTCAATAACTCCCAAACGAGTCTTAGCGACTTTTATTTGATGGCATTTTCAGATCATCTTCCCTTCGGGCTTGGATGTCCTTCGCACACGGCTTCGTGCAGCGAGAAGGACCGTGGTCCCTACCCTCTCGTCGTTCCAGGGAAAGAAGGGGAAAGGGCAAAGGAAGGGAGGCCCCACCGAGGTCAGCGGGGACGTTAGGTACTTTCCTCCTAGGAGGGGAAACACGCCAGCAGAGCGTGTTTCCCTCCCCCATCCGGTTACGGGTGGGGATTTCCATCCCGTGGGCAGCTTTGTGTTCTCTAGCCCTTGGAATCATAAAATGCAGGGTTGGAAGGGACCAGAGATCATCCGTTCCAAAGATTCGAGATGATAGATAGTTAAAATGAGGTGGAACAGCATCCTGCCAACTAAGCCTTAGGTGTCCAGTGTAGAGGAATCTACTTCCCTGGGGAGATTACTCCAATGTTTACCTGTTCTCATGGTGAAAAAATTTCTGGACTCCCCCCAGGAACAACTTATATGTGTTACTTATTGTCTTTTCTATGTGACTGTTTGTAAAAAGGGAGTCTCTGTCCCCTTGGTAGATGCCCTTTATGTACAGGTACATGGTAATAAGGTCTCTAAGTCGCCTCGTTTCCAGGCTGAACAAAGCCAGTTCTCAAAATTTTTCACAGAAAGGGTCATTGGGTACTGGAACAGGCTGCCCAGGGAGGTGGTTGAGTCACCTTCCCTGGAGGTGTTTAAGTCACGGGTGGACAAGATGCTGAGGGACATGGTTTAGTGATTGATAGGAATGGTTGGGCTTGATGATCCTGGGGGTCTCTTCCAACTTGGTGATTCTATGATTCTATGAAAAGAAACGTGGACAGGAGGTCCAGGGAGGTGATTCTCCCTCTCCATTCTTGAGAGATCCCACCTGGAGTCCTGTATCTGCCTCGGGAATCCTCAACATAAGAAGGATATGGGAACTCTTGGAACAGTCCAGAGGAGGCCACGAAGATGATCAGAAGCATCTCTGCTATGAGGACAGGCTGAGGGAGTTGGGGTCGTTCAGCCTGGAGAAGACTCCAAGGAGACCTTAGAGCAGCTTCCAGTACTTGAAGGAGCTGCAGGAAAGCTGGGGACACACACACATACACACACTTTTTACAAGGGCATGTGGTGATAGGACAATGGAGAATGGCTTTAAATCAGAAGGGAGAAGATTTAGGTTAGACATCAGGAAAAATTTGTTCACTTGGTGAGGTACTGGAACAGGTTGACTTAGGGAAGTTGTGGATGCCCCCTCCCTGGAAGTGTTCTTCTAGCAGCCTTCCAGCACTTAAAGGGCGTCTACAAGGGCGTCTACAGGGAAGCTGGAGAGGAGCTATTTATCAGGGAGTGTAGTGATAGGACAAAGGTTAATGGTTTTAAGCTGACAGAGGGGAGATTTAGATTAGGTATTAGGAAGAATTTTTTTTTACTATGAGGGTGGTGAGACACTGGAATAGGTTGTGCAGAGAAGCTGCAGATACCCCCATCCCTGGAAGTGTTGAAGGCCAGGCTGGATGGGGCCTTGAGCATCCTGCTCTGGTGGGAGGAGTCCCTGCCCATCCAGGGGGGTTGGAACTGGATGATCTTTAAGGTCCCTTCCAATCCAAACCATTCAATGATCCTATGATCTTCTGATACAGGCAACTCTGCAGACTGCAGGAGGGGGAACAACAAGACCAACAAAAGACTTCAGTCATTGAAAGTCACGGGGAAGAACAGGAGGAAGACAAAATAGAATATAATTTTCCACTCGTAGGGTTTAAGGTGGTTTCTCTGCATGTAGAAGTCTGAATGACTTCCACAGCGTGTACTAGAACACTGACCAAAGCTCAAAATCTTCCCAGCACAGTCATGGTCTGTCATTTCCTATAAAGAAACAGCAGATACCAGATTTTAAAAAAGCCCCATTTTGTGACGAAAGAATGGTAGGAGGGTGTTTACACAACTGAGAACTGAAGAATAAGAATAAAGGAAGCATAACTGAGCAGGGCATTATGACACTAGTGGTAATTTTCTGTAGCAGAGTTCCAGTAAGATGAATTTGCAAGAGACTCATTCATATCTTTTCTAAAACTGTTTCAAATTTCCCCTCATGTGTGGTGACATTTATCATGTATAACGATACTGTATGTCAAATTTCAAATATCTAGCTGCTATTGTAAGGCCGTTTTCACTTTGCGTAATTATAAAAGCATTTGCTGTATCTGGAATTGCAAAAAAAAAAAATCCTCTAAGTTTAAAATTATTTTAAGCTACAAATTATTATCAGAGCACTGATGTGCTGAAGACATGGAAGAGACAAAGCTATAGGTTCAAATACTGACTCAGCAATCCAAATACCATATCAGAAGAGTGATGGGGTGTGTGAGTTTTATTGAACATAGAGAACTATGTAATGTCACATAAGGAAACAAGCTGTGTATATCTAAATGTGTGGCTTTAACTGCAACTGCTTCGTTGGTAGTATGGTTAGGCGTGATGATCTCAAAGGTCGTTTTCAACCAAGCAATTCTGTGATCCTATTAAAACTTACAAGATTTACTTTCACAGAAGGAGCTGGGGGTGCTCCCAGTTTGGGGACTTGAAGCAGAAATCCCCAAATGAAGTTAGATTGAATCTATTGTTGCAGATTCTTGACTTTTTAGCACATATTCTCCCACAGCTAATTAATCCAGTGTTCCTCCTTAATTCTCTGCAGCCTGCATCCCTCCCTCCCTTGTGCCACTCCACTCCCAGACACTTATCTGCCCTTTGCCCCTCTCTGCCCTCCTGCCTCCTTCCAGTCTGGCAATAGAAGCTGCTCTTTCCTCCCCTCTCAGGCCTCAAGGCAAACAGTTTCAGGCTCTCCCCTTCTGCTTGGCAACATTACAGAGCAGGGAAGGGAGGGGGAGGAACAAAAAAGCAGGCTAAAATGCTTTTAACAGCAGAAGAGGTGTAGCTGCCCTGAGCTACCAGGCTCTTTTCTGCTTGCTTTGTCTCTTTGTACAGTAGCAGCTCTCCCAGTTCTCCCATTCCCAGCAATTCCTTTGCTTTCCAGAGTCAGAGATGAGGGGACTTTTCCCACCTACTTAGCTGCAAGATGTATAGTCTTTTCCCCAGGGGATATGAAGTAAGAACTGAACTACAGGTTTCTTAGGGCTGAAATTCCCAAGGAACAGTGCATTATCATCAGTGCCCACTAGGATCCAGTCAGTTATTGCTGGCAAGTGCTCACATTTTTTAGCTTCCCAAAGGTATCGGATACCTCCATGAAGCATGATCTTTTGAACTTCGAGTGTAAGCTTCACTGTGAGCACAGACCCCTTTCCAGGAGTAAAGAGAAAGAGTTCTTCTGTCAAACCCACCTAAGGTGGAAATCAGCATTCCACAAAAAATGATTGACCAAATTATTTTTGGAAGATGTGGCTCATCCACTCTATCAGGGTATAAAAATGGATAATGATAAGAGAAATAGGAAAAAAAAAGATATTAAGGAAAACTTGGGAAAAGCCAAGTCGAGACAGAAAATATTAACTGTAGATAAAGTTGTGCCATCTATTTAACTTAAAATGAAGCCAAGTCCCAGGAGCAGAGGAGTTCTGATGTTCTGTAAACATAAGATCAGGCAAACTGCTTTCTGTTTTGTATTGATGAAACACATCAACAGGACTCCTGTGTCTGGACCAGCAGCAACTGTTACTTTTTTTTTTTTTTTCAAATGAGGCTTTTTAAATTGCATTTAGTAAAATGCAATTGTATGGGCGTATAGTAAAAAAGTGGGTAAATAGCTCACAAGGGACAAATACCGTAACTAGACATTACGGGCACTCATGACTTATTGTAGTTTTTGTTGAACTCAAACATTGAACAAAACCCAGAGCGTACATCTTGGTGCTTTCTCGCTGAAGGTCAGTACATTCACAATCTGGAAAGTTTCCATTCCCTTTGCACCCAGACAGAGTTTTGTTTTCCGCATCCTCCACAAATACAAATGTTCAAGTTTACCAACATCAGTTGTGGTTTTCTCACATTTAGTGCTCAGACTCTCCCATAAGCCATAAATAGTCTCTAGAACGTATCAAAGTGACACTGAATGAGTTGAGGCTTTTAAATTTATCAGAAACTCTCTTGCATTTTTTTTTTTGCTTGGAGGATAAAAAGTTCGAGTGAGTTGCAGTAAGATTTGATAATGTTGAGTTCAGTTTCTTTTTTGGATTTGAGAGTCTGCTCACTCTTCTAAGTTTTATTCACTGCTTCTAGGAAGACAGTTTTGTTCTCCTGTTAGCATAATAAACCTTACATTCAGCAGGAGATAGGAACGTGAAGAATGCCAAAACAGAGATGACTGGACTAAAATAAACCACATTTAGGTGGGAAGAGGACCACCTATATATCAAGGAGATCAAAACACTGTTATTCAGCTGCATCAAATTGTTTAAATTCAGAGCTTCACATTCTTGGTTCTTCCAAAGGAGTTGTCTATCTAAACAGCAGATTGTCTACTTTGACTCGAGGTTACTTCCTGCTGTCATAGAACATTTCTCTAGAACTTATTTCTCTCATTTATTCCCCATTATCTCTGAACATTTTAGACCCTTCCTTAGGTGTTCATTTTGCTTTAGTTGAACTGACTGTTTCTATTCACATTCTTGAGGAATCTTTTATGTCAATACCGCTTTGATTGAAAGGGAATCAGATGTGGCACTGTTCGATCTTCTGAGGATTCACTGAAGGTTTACTACTAAGACTGTTGTTAGGTTCAGGAGGATAATTGTGGTGACACTAAATGTGATTGTAGCACATTTTGCCTAGGAACTGGGTCATTGCCATGGTGAAGCGTTCCGTTTAAAAGGCCAATTACCTCAGAAATTAAATCAACCATTCAGAGGTTACGGATAAAAGGTGAAGTCTCCCAAATTATCTACAACACAGTTTCAGATGGCACAGAAGCCTTCAGGAATTCACTAACTTCCAAAAAACAGCATGCAAAGAGGAGCTTAATTCTTGTATTTTCACGTGCACAAGAGGGCCCCAATTCCAGAAACAAAACCAGAAATCTGAGCTCTGTGCCCAAGTTCCCAGTGCAGCTAATGGGGAACTGATATCTGGTTTACTGCAGAACCAAAGAAAACCCCTGTGCACAAAACCCCCTGTGAACAAGTCATCAATCAGTTGTTCTTGAACAATGATGGCACAAACATTTGTAGCAGACACTGGATTCAATGACAGGAGAGGGGGCTGCTTAGGTTACTCCTGATACCAAATGGTAGTAAAACGGCAGCCTGAGAGAACCTTGGCTTTCCCTTTAGCATTCTGCTGCACAATACGGTGCTTAAGGAAGTTTTGAGGAATAAGAGGAATTGGTTGTGCTGAAAACCTTTTGTCTTTTTAGCAGTTTACGGGAGTAAATACATCCAAAGTAATCAAATGAGCGCTACTGAAAATCATAGAATCATAGAATAACCAGGTTGGAAGAGACCCACCGGATCAATAAAAAAGTTCTAAAGAACTTATGTTCAATTTGTAATATTCTCAGGACCGTGTATAGAATCACAGAACCACAGAACCGTTAGGTTGGAAAAGACCCCCAGGATCACTGAGTCCAACCATTCCTATAAACCACTAAACCATGCCCCTCAGCACCTCGTCCACCCGTGCCTTAAACACCTCCAGGGAAAGGGACTCAACCACCTCCCTGGGCAGCCTGTTCCAGTGCCCAATGACCCTTTCTGTGAAGAATTTTTTCCTAACATCCAGCCTAAATCTTCCCTGGTGGAGCTTGAGACCATTCCCTCTCGTCCTGTCCCCTGTCACTTGGGAGAAGAGGCCAGCACCCTCCCCTCTACAACCTCCTTTCAGGTAGTTGTAGAGAGCAATGAGGTCTCCCCTCTGCCTCCTCTTCTCCAGGCTAAACACCCCCAGCTCTCTCAGCCGTTCCTCATAAGGCCTGTTCTCCAGCCCCTTCACCAGCTTTGTTGCTCTTCTCTGGACTCGCTCCAGAGCCTCAACATCCTTCTTGTGGTGAGGGGCCCAGAACTGAACACAGGATTCGAGGAGCGGTCTCACCAGTGCTGAGTACAGAGGGAGGATAACCTCCCTGGACCTGCTGGTCACGCCGTTTCTGATCCAAGCCAAGATGCCATTGGCCTTCTTGGCCACCTGGGCCACTGCTGGCTCATAGTCAGTTGGTTGTCAACCAACACCCCCAGGTCCCTCTCCTCCAGGCAGCTTTCTAGCCAGACTTCTCCCAGTCTGTAGCACTGCACAGGGTTGTTGTGCCCCAAGTGCAGGACCCGGCATTTGGCCTTGTTAAACCTCATGCCATTGGACTCAGCCCAGCGGTCCAGCCTGTTCAGATCCCTTTGCAGAGCCTCCCGACCCTCCAGCAGATCCACACTTCCACCCAACTTATTTAGGGTGCACTCGATGCCTTCATCCAGGTCATTGATAAAGACCTTGAACAGGGCTGGACCCAGCACTGAGCCCTGGGGACACCCCTTCTGACTGGCCTCCAGCTGGAGTTAACTCCATTTCCCACCACTCTCTGAGCCTGGCCATCCAACCAGTTTTCCACCCAGGAGAGTGTGCGCCTATTCAGGCCAGAGGCTGTCCAGGTTGCTCTAAGATCTCCTAGGAGCCTTCTGTTCTCCAGGCTGAACAACCCCAACTCCCTCAGCCTGGATGGGAGGTGCTCCAGCCCTGAGAAAACATCATGAAAACAGGAAGAAGGGTGTTGAGCCTTTGATAAGATGTCAAGCTTTTTTTTTTTTTTTTTGGATAGCAGCAACAAATTAATCACATACCAGTCCCCACTGGATACTTGTAAAGAGGGAGAAGGGAAGAGACAACAAGTTCTAGTTGAGTGAATGTAGATAGCTATTTATTGAAAAAGTTAGAAGACTGGGTTTCCAGCAGCTGGAGTTCGCTGCCAACTTTTGTCAAATTTGCTATTAGATCAGTCAAATGATTGAAATGTGTTTGGGGTAGAGTGGGCAGACAGATACATGCAAAAAATGACTGCATAAATGAGATGCCAAAATCAGGCTGAAAACACGCACAATAGATGTCATGCTGAATATTCTCTTTTTTTTCTTTTTTTTAAAGAGGAATAGGAAGGAAAATCACTCTGTTCCTGGTGTGCTTGTTCAGAAGGACCACCTCAGACTCAGAAGACAAAGAACATGCTGTCAGCTTAATTTATCATCAACCAGTGGCTGCACTGACCTAAAATCCATCTATCCCAGTATCAGCCAGTACCAGGCATTGCAGGTAGCAGATAATCTGTTTATGCAATAGAAGCCATCTGGACCTCTAATAAAATAAACTAGGCCTGTTCTCTGAAGTTCAATGTTATTTATTAATTGTGATAATCCAAAAGGTCACTCAAGTTGAAGTTTCTTGGGGAAAAGAAAAGAAGTCTGCATCCAAATAGAAACATTCTTGGACCAGAAATTCAGACTGCGTCTGGCAAATGAAGCCCCAGCCTCTGAGACTTTAAGAATTCATTACTTTAGAAGATATTCATGTCATAATTAGACACAAGACAGATTTTATCCTACGCTGAAAGTAAGACACATATCTAAAAAAGACAAGACCACCAGTTCTGAGATTCAAGGTGCTTTAGTCTCTTCAGGCTCTGGTAATAGTGCAGATTAAATTACTGACTAAAGGCTGGAACGGAGGAAGTCAGTATCAGGTGATTTGAAGCCTTAAGCACACAACATCATTTCTAGCACCATCTGCATGTTGAGAAGTGTAAATGCAAGGATCTGGGTAAGTACCCACAAGCTGGGGTTTGATACTGGCCTTCTTGCCACTTCCTTATGTCTTCCTTGGTTTTATTTTAGACAAAGTTAACTTTCATCCTATCTTTTAATCTCTTCATAATACGAGTTCGAATGGGTATCTAACTATGAATCTGGTTTGTGTCTGAGCTTTGTCAAACACACGCTGTAGGTCTCCAGAAGACTGTCTCCTTCACTTGGCCACTCAGTTAGGAGCATAAAATAAGCTACTATGAGAACATATCCAAAATTAAGCAGGTTATCTTCCTCTGAAAGAATATACAAGTTTGGCATCAGCCCAGGGCTGCAGGATTTTTTCTGTTTTCTGCGGATCTGTTTTTCTTACTTGGAAACAACAGTGGTTTTCATTCCTAGACAGTTCATGAGGTTGCCGCTTCTGAAGCTGCGTTTCTTAATATGCAGCAATCACTGTAGAAGACACAGCCAGCTTCAGACCTTAACACATTCAGTGTTACCACAGTGAGTTCCCTTCTGCTGGCTTCTATGGAGTAATACTAACCTGATCGCCTTCTATGACGAAGTGACTCACCTACTGGATGAGGGAAAGGCTGCTGGATGTGGTCTTCTTGATCTTCAGTAAAGCCTTTGACACAGTTTCATACAGCATTCTGCTCAGGAAACTGTCAGCCTCTGGCCTGGACAGGCAGACGTTCTCCTGGGTGGAAAACTGGTTGGATGGCCGAGCCCAGAGAGTGGTGGGAAATGGTGTGAGATCCAGCTGGAGGCCAGTGACAAGTGGGGTTCCCCAGGGCTCGGTGCTGGGTCCAGCCCTGTTCAATGTCTTTATCAATGACCTGGATGAAGGCATCAAGTGCACCCTTAGCCAGTTTGCAGACGACGCTAAGCTGGGTGGAAGTGTCGATCTGCTGGAGGGTAGGGAGGCTCTGCAAAGGGATCTGAACAGGCTGGACCGCTGGGCTGAGACCAATGGCATGAGGTTTAACAAGACCAAATGCCGGGTCCCGGATTTGGGACACAACAACCCGATGCAGTGCTACAGACTAGGGGAAGAATGGATGGAAAGCTGCCTGGAGGAGAGGGACCTGGAGGTGTTGGTTGACAGCGACTGAACAGGAGCCAGCAGTGGCCCAGGTGGCCAAGAAGGCCAATGGCATCTTGGCTTGGATCAGAAACGGCGTGACCAGCGGGTCCAGGGAGGTTCTTCTCCCTCTGTACTCGGCACTGGTGAGATCGCACCTCAAATCCTGTGTTCAGTTCTGGGCCCCTCACCACAAGAAGGATGTTGAGGCTCTGGAGCGAGTCCAGAGAAGAGCAACAAAGCTGGTGAAGGGGCTGGAGAACAGGCCTTATGAGGAACAGCTGAGGGAACTGGGGTTGTTTAACCTTGAGAAGAGGAGGCTGAGGGGAGACCTCATTGCTCTCTACAACTACCTGAAAGGAGGTTGTGGAGAGGAGGGTGCTGGCCTCTTCTCCCAAGTGACAGGGGACAGGACAAGAGGGAATGGCCTCAAGCTCCTCCAGGGGAGTTTCAGGCTTGACATCAGGAAAATTTTTTTTCACAGAAAGGGTCACTGGGCACTGGAACAGGCTGCCCAGGGAGGTGGTTGATTCACCTTCCCTTGAGGTGTTTAAGGCGCGGGTGGATGAGGTGCTCAGTGAAATAGTTTAGTGATTAATAGGAATGGCTGGACTCAGTGATCAGTGGGTCCTTTCCAACCTAGTGTTTCTGTGATTCTATGTATTAATCCATTTGGTTTGTAGTGAAATGCTGCATGTACATAGGCAGACACTTAGAACTGCACCCCAATGCTTTGTAGACTGAAATACGTAGACTGGAATACATAGACATTGCGAGTGCTATTCTTTGTTTCTAGCCTTTCAAATCTTTTTCCCGCTCCAGTCAGTTCCTTTTTACTCAATGCTAATCTTCTGCACAGAGAAAATGAGCACATTTATCCAATATACAATTTTTCAAACCTTGTTCTGTACCTTTTGTTATTACATGCAAGTTGTCAGCTACATCATTTGCAGATTGTCAGGCTTCCCACATTATAGTACATTTTTGCAGCTCCAATGAGATACCCTATGGCTTTTTCATAGACAAAGATAAGCTACAAAATTCATTGTAAAACAATTTCTTCTGTCCAATAAATAGTAGAACAAAAGACGAGCCTCTGCAAAGCAGTAAGTGTTTGCCTTCTGTAAAAATAACAGTATGAAAGGCACTCTGGAAAGCCGTAGAAGGCAGGTCTGGAAACAAAAAGATCTGCTAACCAGCAAAACTCTTTGGACACACCAAAAAAAGGTGTAGAGTTTTAACGTCAGGCAAGAGAAGGACAAAGGGCAATTGGCAGGAGAGAACCATCTAGTAAAATGTAGTAGAGCTGTCAGATAGATAACATGCATCTGAGCTGGCCAGTCTTTGTCTTCCAGTGAAAATATAAAGATGCTCTTAGGATGCGTTTTTTATTAAATCCTGACATAGACTTCTAACATTTAAAAACTATCCTGAAGTGCCTTTTTTTCCCTCTGTTAGGCAAGTGTTAAGTCATTAGCAATCCTGCTCCAAGGCTGTTAGGATAGAAAACAAATTTGATTTTAACCTTACATCTTTGTAACATCATAGGAGGCTAATGTAACTAAAATTGGGATAAGGGAAAATGATAAATAAGTCAGTGATTTCCCCAGATCTGCAAGATTTTCAGTGGGTGGTTTATGTATCAAGGGCAGGAACCAAATAGTTGTTCCCATGAACTGGATCTGTGGTTTGGCTCAGGCACTCTGCTGCCAGCAGAAGGTACAAGCAGTTCTTCTGACCAGCAGAAGGTACAAGCAATTCTACAGCAGGATGTTATAGGTAAACACAGCAAACCTTCTAACACATTTGTCTCTGTTTCTGTCCAGTTTCACTTTTGTTTCATCGAGGACAGGGTTTGATAGAACGATGGAGAAATGAAACTGAAATGTTCCCTTCCGGGGCAGGGGAACAGAACCCATGAGCTTGTTTATTTTAAAAAATGCACTATGCTTACGGGTCTTTTTTTCAGACAATAATGAGGAAAAGATCATTTTTTTTTACTGGAATAATTACAGAGAATGAGCTATAACAACAACATATTCCTAGCAGGACACTAAAAACTATCTGTAGATGTCCATTTGGCAGGTCTGAGCTCATAATACACCAGCTCAGAAAGCCCAGGCTGGGTAGCCACATGCACTGGCTCTTCTCAGCAGTGGGCACTTTGACTTGTTTGGGCGGCTCCTACCTGCAGCTCAGGGCACCACAGTCGTCACTGCCGCTTCTGAGTGTGAAAATTCAGGTACCCACCAGTTGTGGCAGCTGCAACTCACGCATTAGCAGCAGTTCTGGAATCATAGAATCATAGAATAGTCCCTCCTCAGCTTTCTTGTAGCCCCCTTTCAGGTACTAGAAGGTCGCCCTAAGGTCTCCTCATAGCCTTCTCTTTTCCAGGCTGAACAAGCCCAATTCTCTCAGCCTGTCCTCATGTGGAAGGTGCTCCAGCCCTTGGATCATCCTTATAGCCCTCCTCTGGACCCGTTCCAACAGCTCCATATCCTCCTTTTTTTTGAGGATTCCAGAACTGGACACAATACTCCAGATGAGGTCTCACAAGAGAAGAGTAGAGAGGCAGAATCACCTCCCTCGACCTTCTGGCCACACTTCTTTTGATGCAGCCCAGGAGACAGTTGGTTTCTGGGCTGCTGGCACACATTACTGGCTCATGTTAAGCTCCTCATCAACCAGCACCTCCAAGTCCTTCTCTGCAGGGCTGCTCTCAATCGCATCATCCCCCATCCTGTATTGAAATCGGGGATTGTCCCGACCCAGGTGTAGGACCTTGCATCTCATCCTCATTCTGTATGGCCAACAGGTAAAATGCAGTAGGTGACTGCTGGTTTGGTGGTCAGAGGGGGAGAGAGGGCAGTGTGATAAACTGTTTATCAAGAGGGTGGTCCTGCAGAAGAGCACAACAGTGTGTTTCCCACGTCAGGATTTTGGAAAGCTGAGCAGTCTGCAGGCGGGTTCAGACACACAGAAACTTTTATCGTTCAACACATTTGCAAAGTGTGGCATGGTGCCAAATTTTACAAGACGAGTAGTCAAGCTAATCAAAATGATCTGGCTCTTCCCACCAAGGGAGAAACACAAGCTGCGTTTTCCAGAGTATGATCTATTATACAGTGTTACAGTGGGATTTTATCGCCAAAGAGGCTTCAGTGGAATCCTCAGTGAGGTTTCTGGGAAACGAACTTCCCAGGGGGCAGGAAATTTGGCAGGATTACCCTCAAAATTTGTAGGAGTCTCCTTTGAGGCTGAAGGGATGTCAGAGGTCATGGGCTGAAGATGGATGTCCCCAGCCCATGGTGCCAAGCATTCAGAGAAGAGAGGCACACCACTGCTGCAGAGCCAGAGTGTTTCTGTGGTGAGTGTCTGCTTTTCCAGCAGAAGTGTATTCAGAAGGAAAGTCCATCCCTGGGGCTCCTCAGGGTAGCTACAGTCATCTTTAATGCTACAGACCTCACACCGCTACAGAAAGCTGCTGTGAAGAGAAGGCACCAACACAGCCAGACACTCTCTCCTTTGACTTTCTCTTGGCGTTCCCCTTGACCCCAGAGTCCTCGCCTCATCATCTCCTGCACCTCTGTGCACCCCACGAGGCCATGAGTCCTCCATCTGTGCCCCAGAGCCACAAACAGCCAGAAAGAGGAGAAGTTACAACGTCTTGTTGACTCGCAGCACAGGAGAAACCAGGATTCAGGTAAATGTGTGTTTCCAGAGCAGCCTGTGAACTGGAAGAGATCCAGCCTTGGCAGAGCACAGGCACTGCCTGACTCACTGTCACCCACATGCATCCGGTGTGGAGAACAACCTGGTCATGTTCCTGACATGCGGCTTCTGGAGCATCAGCTAGTTCTTGGGTCTTTTGCCTGGAGCTTAAACGGTTAAGAGGTCTGTGGTCATCATCAGGTCATAGGCTATAAATTAGGCCATTAACTCCCAACACTGTTTCTGATCACAGGAAGTTAATAAAGTGAAAACTGGTATGAAGAGGGAGAACAAAGTTCAGCATCATCTGTGAGGATTTAACCTCACAGTTAAACCTTAGTTGTTATTTCAAAAAAACAGAGTTCAGAGATACTATTCCAATTGTCCATACAGTTATATTGCAAGAATTAATACGATAAATGTAATCATGTCACATGCTAGGTAGGTTTTTCTCACCGATTTTAACTTCAGAGGATCCTCTCCTTTAGACACATTGAGCCATCTGATACGTTATGTTGACTCTGAGAATTAAGGTTAGGAAACGTTTCTGGGTGTTCAGATCCTCATCCTTCTTGCCACGTGCCACTCCACATGGAACGAGTGCTGTGCTGGATGCTGAGGCTCAGTCTCATCTCGCACACTAGTTTAATTGAACCTGAAGAGAATTGTGTGTCACAGATTAAACTGCCTTTTTCACCCATCGTTCTCTAATCATAGAATCGTAGAATAGTTTGGGTTGGAAGGGACCTTAAAGATCATCCAGTTCCAACCCCCCTTCCATGGGCAGGGACACCTCCCACTGGATCAGGCTAAATCTGCCCCTCTCCAGTTTATAGCCATTGGCCCTAGTCCTGTCACTACAAGCCTTTGTAAATAGTCCCTCCCAGATCAATTGATGAAGAGAAAAAATTATTTTTCTCACAATCTTTGCCTAGCAACGTCAGTTCTTCTCTGTTAACTGTTTTTGAAAACAAAAGTAGTTTTGACAGTGATGTTAATCCAAACACTTTCTCTCCAAAAACAACAGAGAATCCCAAATCAATTAAATTATAATCAACATTAGAGGAAAAAAATCATGGGTTTGCCAATCTCTTCCTGTGTAATTAGGCATGGCCAGTATTTGTGTTGCTCGTCTCTATTCCATTTGAAATAGCACCAGGGTATGAAGCAGTGACCCAGGTTTCCTGGCTGTGGGATTTGCAAAGGTAATTTCTTAAAGCAGTGACTTGAAGATACCCGGAAAGCACAGACACCCTCGGAAGCAGGAATGCCAAAAAAAAGTGCTGGTGTTGTTTTAGCACCACCGAGTGGACAAATAAGGGGAAAAAAAATTTTTTAAAAAGTGCATTTTTGAGTCTGGGTGCATGGATGTCCTGGGCAGGCGATGCTCCCAAGCAGTGCCCAACCCTCACCCCCATGTTCTCATCAACAAGTATCTCAGGAAGCTTTCACACATCTTGTCACCAAATCAGGCTTTTTATTTTTTGTTACTCTGCACGTGGTCCCAGAGTCTGGAAAGTCACTCCAGATAATACGAGCTCTAGAAAGACAAACACAACATCTGCAATACATATAACTGTTACAGAAACAAACCCAAACAAAATCTGTGATTTGTAAAACAGAATTTCGGTTGCTTCAGAAATAGCTCAGACATTTCCCGGTATTTTCTACCAGTTCTATGCCTCCCTTGAAATCAATGCCCTGTTAGGTGAATGAGTGGGTCATTCCCTAAGTCACAGGAAAAAAAAACCTTAATGTAACGTTTCAAAGTGCTTCTTAGACCCCCAGCTGTTCTGTGAGGCTTTGGACAGTAATTCTCGTGGGTGGTTAGCATTGCACAGCTTTTAATACTGTTCACAGAAGATATATGAAGACGTGTAGCAGCTGTAGCTACATAAGAACTGCTTTCCCCTGGCACCAGATAAGATAGTTTGTTGAACGAGATAAAAATGCACTCACTCCCCACCTATACGCTCCATATTTTATTGGCATACTTCTGCCTAAAGCTTCAGCCAGCTCTTTCTCCTGTGACTTATCTGTTATGGATCTGTTATTTGGATTACACTTCAGCCTGGAGAGCCCTTTGTGCTACCCCACGAGTGCATACGCCGTCTCTGTGCCGAAGCGTTTACTGTCTGCTGAGATAAGCCAGGGAGAAAATGGAAGGCATGTCCTGGTTTCGCGGTGGCCTTCGTTGTGCAAGGGGTCTTGGTGTCCTCCCCCACCGAGAGATGGCTGCTCTCCAAGAGAAGATCTGCGTGCTGGTGTAGGAGAGGGAGACAAGGAGAAATACACCCTATAAAAGGTTAAAACTTGGACAACTCGTCCTCTGGGATGCCAGACTGCACTGCTGCAGCCAACAGAGCTCTTCTGGAACTAGCGCAGGCAAGACTACGCACACCCTTTCTGCAAATTCCACAGTTAACAGCATGTTTGCTGCTTGCTTATCACATACAGCCTGCTTAAAATAGAAGCACTTGCGGGCGAGCTGACGTCTCACGTCCTCTCAGCTTTGAATGAAGGATAAAAAAAAAAAAATCCCCTTCAAAGGCCACAAGTTCTAGTTATTGCTAATCTTTGTCCTGTACTTCTCCACCTTTGTCCCATCCAGACACCTCTGAAGGACGAGCAAATGCTCCCAGCCAGGTCTGGCAGTAGATTTCTTCAGCTGCTTATTAGACATCGGGACATATAAGACCAAAAAAAAAACACAGCCAAAGACTAGTCATGGGTCTAAAGAAAGCAAGAAGAAGCCTGACTATTATTTCACTTGTTAAGCTGATTTTATGTAGGAAAACCCACCTCCTTCCTACCTGCCACTGTTCTGCACCATAGGAAGCCCTCGTGTCTTCAGCCCCAGCATTCTATAATACTTGGCTGCTTGATAGTCCAAGCATCTATAGGAAGATAGGCAAATTGTGGTGTTACTCCAAGTTGTCTACAACCCAGATGGATTGGTTGTACTTGTTTTACCCTTCAGAGTAAGGAGCAAATTAACAACAGGTCCTCCATATCCCGGGCACTTGAGCCATGCAGCAGTTTACTAGGTCAGGTGGGCCAGCATGATGGCCCCAGTGCCAGGGTTGAGTCACCTTCTTCAGCTGGTAGCACTGATATGTGGTCTCAAGAGCACAACTTCTCACTTGCTCATGGGCACTGTGCACCTCATGGGACTGGAGACCTGAACACATGGACAGAAATTACTGAAAATCAGCAGGGATATGGAATACGCATGTTAGTGCAACGTGTCCTATCATGACATTATGGTTGGACTCGATGATCCGATGGGTCTCTTCCAACCTGGTTATTCTATGATTCTATGACAACCTCAACTACCTTCTCTCTTCTAAAGTAAGCCTGAGCCTTTCTTGTGGGAAAGAAATGAATTACAAAAACAGATGGGCTCAAGGGAAGCTTTTGAGCTATGGATCCTCATGGCAAAGCAAAGAAAACCCTGAAAGGCTAAAGTTTAAACTGTGCTCATCCCCCTAGAACTTCTTGCTTGTTCGTTCCAAGCAGTATTCCCACAAAACAGCTTAGTATGAGGTGGTTCTTGCTGTACATGCTGGCATTTTGGATCCCTTTGAGATCATCTGAGTCCTCCTAAATTTTGCTTGCAAGGAGGGAAGGTGTCTAAAAAACGACCCAGCTTCCATTCCACATGGGAAGCTCCTTAAAGTCCAGCTTTGCACCATTCAATTTGTAAGCACATAAATCATCTCTTGCATCTGGTTCTCAACATCTGGGAGATCTATTACCGAGCTTGTTTAGAAAGTATATTTGATCTCAGTTCTGGCTGGAGTGGAGTGTCTGCATTTTGTCTCTCCTCATTCGGCATTACCCAGCTATTTATGTACCAGCTTTCTGTGTAAACAAACCTGCTCTTGCAGGATTCATTCAGCAGTTTCACAAGCTGATATCTGTGACCTTGCAATTCCCAGGCCTCCCTTGGAACAAGGCTGATTAAAGGAGAGCTTGTACTATTACACAGCTGTTCCCATACCTCACAGTAATGGGAAAGGGTTACAGAAACCTAGGACCACGTATGCATTTGAATACAATGAAGATATTGTTCCAGCTCACCCAGCTGTGGCAATGACATTGCTGAAAACTGAAAAGTTTGTGCTATGATTTTCATGCTAGGAGTACAAAGGCTTTAAAAAGCACAGATACGGTGTATTGCTCAGGTCTCTCTCACCCCTCTTGACACAAGGCTGGCTCAAGCCCTCAGGCTGATTTACGTAGTGCAGTGCTTTTCCGAGATGTAGCAATGTGGTTTATTTCCCAGCTGAACTTCAATGGAAATGCAGCCTAAAGCCTATCTGGCTCATCAGCACCCACTGTCTCCCTGCCCCTTCCTTTCCTCTGGGGACCAGCTTGCCACCCTGTCTTCTCTGGGCTCTAACCCTCCCCAGGAGGCATCAACAAGCAATTAACCGTTCTCCTTCTGAGTTTCTCACAAGCACCGTGCAATAATTGGGTAACAGAAAGCAGCCACGGAAAGGAAACAGGACAAGAGCCAGCCGACAGCTTCCCACACCCCAGATGCATCACATCATCTCCCTCCCACTGCATCCCTCTAATCTACAGTGCCACCTTCCAAACCACCACATGTGCCTTCTCCAGAAGATAACAAATGAAGAAACCAGAAAGGCAAAGCGTCTACAGAGAGTTTTGAATCATAAACCCCATAAATAAAGAAAAATGTGAACTTCCTGCAATTCTGATCATTCTGTCTCAGTCGCCTTTCGGATGTGCAAACCCCTCTGGAGAAGGATTCAATAGCTGTGCAAAGGCAAATGCTTCCTCAGTGCTCCATTTGCTCCATGCTAGTGGGAAAAGAGATCTTTCACAAATAGAAAACTCAGGTAGTTGCATTGATTAGTAGGTTGTAAATTAGTTTAACAACAAATTATGTAAACAAGCCTGCAATTGGAATGTGTTAGACTATTTTCAAAAACAAATGTTCCTTTTTCACATCCACGGTTGGTGAAACACTTCACATCCCAGTGAGGAAAAGGTTTTCCCGTTGGGTAACAGAGATGTCCAGTAGTCTGACTGTGATTAAACGTGATTAAACTGCTGATGTTACCTAGTTGTTGGCTAACTCCACATCACAGGGATTCATCACCATTAAGAAGATGCCAGCTATGTAGGTAACTTTAAGTGCTCACAAGTTACACCCATAGTTAACCTGAAAGCATTACAGATGCAAAAAACCTGGGGGCTCATTACCGAGGGATCAGTGTGTGAAGTACCAAGAGCTACTATAAAATTGTGCTTGGGTATTCCTTTTTCAAGAACATTATGGTCTGGTTGAGTAAACGTCAATCCAAGGAAGCCCCAAAGCCTGTGTTAAGCTAGATATCAGATTAGATAACAAACCTGTCTCCAGGCTTCCCAGCTGTGAAATAGCTGAACCTTTCCCACAACTGACTGGGCAGAATTGTAACCCCCGTGAGTCCAAGGAAGAGCTGGTGGAGCAGGTTGACCTGTGGATAGTTTATCCTGTGTGGCTGGTGAGCAACATGCTCTCCTAAATATGCCACTCATCTATCAGGTTATTTTTAAGCTTCTATCTGAAGATTATATAAATAAGATTCAGTTTCTACACTTATAATTTACAGACTATCAGTTTTTTTAGTTGGCTTTTTCTGAAGCTTGTTCCTATGCTAAATTATGGTTAATATTTCTTTCTTGCTTCTCTTGTGGAGATTTTTTTCAGCATTGGCAGATATTTTTTTTTCACCATTGAAAGATAGGCAGTGAATGAAGTGGAGCATCTATAAATATTTCTAATTTTGTGAGCAGACTAGCTTTTACTAAAGGTGTCTTCTGAATCTCATCTAACATGCCCATGGCTTTTCCCCTACTAATTTTTTCCTTCTAATTTAGATAATGGTTTATGATCATGAAATAGCTATACATACATTGTCCGGTGAAAAAAATCAGTATCATAAACATTAATGTATTCAGGATCACATGTATTTGTAGATTTGCCTCCTTTTTAATAATCGTTTTTAAAGCAAACCCCAAATATTCTCAGCTGAGTTGAGTAACCCTTTCCAGAGACTAATATTAGCAGAATGAGCAGAAAAGTAAGAGCAGAAGGCAAGGGATCCCAGATACATATTTAACTGAAAGCTGATCTTGGAGAGTTGATAGAAGAATACAAGAAGGCTGTTCCAGATGGCAAGATCTGCACAGGAGAAAGAGCACAACTGTGAAAAGCAGTGAAGGGAAGCTAACGATAGATGAAGTAGGATGAGAAACAGACGCTCCAAGGCATGTATCCAATTCTTCAGGTTATGTAAAATTATCTTTA
Organism: Phaenicophaeus curvirostris; assembly: GCF_032191515.1. Classification (NCBI taxonomy): domain Eukaryota; kingdom Metazoa; phylum Chordata; class Aves; order Cuculiformes; family Cuculidae; genus Phaenicophaeus; species Phaenicophaeus curvirostris. The sequence goes on from NC_091392.1 coordinate 206,073,753, forward strand.
CCATTTATGCACTTCCCTCTTTTTCTGGGTGATGCACATTGCAGAAGGAGTTGGTAACACTGCTTGTAATTACCATCACCTGACAGGTCTCATTATAAGCTCCTGCTTTCTGTTGCTGGTAAGTTTGTTAGATGTTACTCATCCAGGCTGAAACGTCTTCTGCCAAGGCTTGGCCTCGAGCTGATTCTTCCCTCCTCCATTTTCTTTTAGGCAGGAGGAAAAGGGGAGGGCAGTTTCAGTAAAAATGGTTCTGTGGTTCTCAGGACAAGATTAGGCAACCGTTTATTTGAGCAAGAGCTTGAAATTTGGCAAAAGAAGGGGGAGGTCACCCCAATGCCAGAAGACGTAGCCAAGTTATAAATGTGTCTTTAAAAAGTCTCAGCTCACGTACTTTAGACGAGACTTGTCAGCTTGGCCGATGAATGCGCAGACGGTTTGTGTCCCCTGCCAGCATCCAGGCCCTGGCAGGACTGTCTCCAGCAGGCAGAAGAGCTGGATGCTGCCTGCACCCAGCGCTGCCCTGGACCCGGGTGGTGGCAGCTGCAGCTGCATTCGGAGGCTCAAGGCTGAAAGTGGGTGCGGGCAGGGAAGTGAGGCTGAGTTAGCAAGGTAGAAAGGCATTTGATTACAAACCAGTGAGAAGAAAACCATGATGACACAAGGAACCGTGAAGGTAAACACCAGCGCCCCAGCCTAGAAAAGAGACCAGGACCTAAAGTGGGGTAACTGGTGGGACAAGAGGAACAGGGTGGTCAGGAGGAGGAGGAAATACAATGGAAGGCAGAGGGAAGAAAATAATCCTGGTGATAGCTATCATATCCTTTCCAGATATGACCAGAGGAAGGTCACCCCCTTCCTCTCTTACCAGCAGGAATCTGGAAATCGCCTGGCACATGTGGAGGTGTTTAAGGCACGGGTGGACGAGGTGCTAAGGGGCATGGTTTAGTGTTTAATAGGAATGGTTGGACTCGATGATCCGGTGGGTCTCTTCCAACCTGGTTATTCTATGATTCTATGTGGTTCTTCCTGCTTGAAAAGACTTCCTGCAGTGGCTGAAAACCTGTTACTCCTGTTCCTTGGTTAGGTCTAAAGCTTCAGTTCTCTACCAGGGAGACGAATTAGCACGTCTCCTTGGTGAAGCATCTCGGCTTGGGATCGGGTCAGGCTTCTCTGCCATCTGTCCCACACACATCCCTGGTGTTGTGGGGCTGATGAGAAGGGAGGTGTAGTGCCCCCTCTCTTGCTGCCTGGGGAGAAAGAAAGAGTTGCTGTTGCCAGTCTGGCCTGCACAGGGAAGATAAAAGGCACTAATACCAGTGTTGCCTGAAGAAAGGTGAGAAGCAATGGCCATTAACTGTATCCTTCACTGCATGTCCTAACAATCTCTTTCTTTCCCAGCCAACAGCCATTCTCCTTTCACACCTCCATCAGCTCCTCACCCCACTATTTTCAGTCCCCATAAAACTAATCCTCTGCCCCAGTCATGCCAGCATGTCCTCGTTTTGCACCTCAGAGTCTTCCCAATGCCATGTCCCCTGGTGACCCTTATCCCTCAGGCCTCTAAGCCCCAGTGTCATCTGAATGTCCCAGCATCCTCCTGATAACTTGCCCTGGAGCCCTTCTACCTCTAGCATTAAACTCTGTTACATGGTAACCTCTACACCCTCACTCCCCAGTCATCCCCACATCACGAATGACCCTGCTCACCTTCAGATTTATCCATATTATCTCAAATGACCATTCGTATAACAACTCCCTCATCCTTAGTGCTGCCTAACACTCCACAGTCTAGTTCCCAGTGTCATCCTGCGTACTTTCTCCAGCTGCCTCCTCCTCTCCATGAGAGGCAAGTTGGATGTGGAGACCTCTCCAGCAAAGCAGCTCAATGATTTTTTTGTCTTTTCTAGATACAGTCAACTTCATTCCAAGGGCTGGGGTTCCTCAGAGCTGACTTTAGACACCTGCATCCAACCAAGTTGTCACTCCATTACAGTGAGTGGAGATAACTGGACATTTTGAAGACACCGTTGATCTAACTCAGTTTAGATATTTACTTTGGCTGCCCTCAAAGTACCATTATCTCTCTAATCACTGTCAGTGCCGACAAATATTAGCTCAGTTTGGATGTCCCTTGTCGACTTGTAAAGTTTGTTGAGATGATTGCACACCAACCAACATCACATATTTACTCTGATTTCTTAATTCATGCTCAGCGATGGTCATTATTTTCCTACAAAACAGCATTTCAAGTTTTAGGGGAGTGTCCTGCATTGTGAGCTTGCTTCGTTTGGGTTGGAAGGGACCTTAAAGATCACCCAGTTCCAACCTGCCTGCGATGCACAGGGACACCTCCCACCAAACCAGGCTGATCAAGGCCCCATCCAACCTGGCCTTCAACACCTCCAGGGATGGGGCAGCCACAGCTTCCCTGGGCAACCTGTGCCAGGGCGTCACCACCCACAGCGTGAAGAATTTCTTCCTAATGTCTAATCTAAATCTTCCACCTTCCAATTTAAAGCCATTCCCCCTCATCCTATCACTATAAGCTCTTGTAAGAAGTCCCTCCTCAGATTTCTTGGAGCCCCCCTTCAGGTACTGGAAGCTGCTCTAAGGTCTCCCTGGAGCCTTCTCTTCTCTGGGCTGAACAAGCCCAACTCTCTCAGCTTGTCCTCATAGCACAGGTGCCCCAGCCCTCTGATCATCCTTATAGCCCTCCTCTGGACCTGTTCCAAGAGTTCTGTATCTTTCTCATATTGGGCATTCCAGAACTGGACACAATACTCCAGATGAAGTCTCACAAGAGAGGAATAGAGAGGCATAATCACTTCCCTCGACCTTATAAACAGATCATAAACTTGTGATTGGTTTTAGAATAACTAATCACCAGAGAAATGACTTGGAAGAGATTTCCATGAGGAAAGGATTTTATTTAGGAAACATTTCTTTACAGAGAGGGTTGTCAAACTCTGGAAAAGTCTTCCTGGAGAGGTGATAGATGCTCCAAGCTTGTCAGCGTTTAAGGGGGTTTTGGATAATGCCGTTAGTATCACGGTTTAGCTTTTGGTCAGCCCTGAAATGGTCAGGCAAATGGATGACTAGATGATCAATGCAGGTCCCTTCAGCTGTTCTGTATTCTCCTCCCCAGTTGCTTGGGGTAGTGCTAGACTTCAGTCTGAGAGACAGAAGACCTTTTTCTATCTTCTGCTCCTGCTATGTGCCTCCTATTGGTCTGAAATTTGGTAGACTCATGTGACAAACCATTTTAATTACTCTTTCCTTGCAGAATTGAGTGTCAATGTTTAGTTAACATTCCAGAACTGGACACAATACTCCAGGTGGAGTCTCACAAGTGCAGAGCAGAGCGTAGAATCCCTTCCCTCGCCTGCTGGCCATGCTTCTTTTCATAGAATCATAGAATCATAGAATAACCAGGTTGGAAGAGACCCACCGGATCATCGAGTCCAACCATTCCTATCAAACACTAAATCATGCCCCTTAGCACCTCGTCCACCCTTGCCTTAAACACCTCCAGGGAAGGTGACTCAACCACCTCCCTGGGCAGCCTCTGCCAGTGCCCAATGACCCTTTCCGTGAAAAATTTTTTCCTAATGTCCAGATGTTTTGATGCAGGCCATGATACTGTTGGTATTCTGGGCTGCAAGTATATTGTTTGAATATTCCAGTTTGTTCCAGTTTGATCAGCCTGACCAGAATGGCTTGAAAGTTATAGAGACTAGACGATAGCGGAGACTACAACATTATTCACTGGAGAAATCCAGGGTAGGTTCACGTCTGGAAATCTCTGGGCAGTTTCTCTATTGAAAATGATAGCTTAGAATGGGAAAGGCTCCAGGAAGGGCTCCAAGGGCATGAAGGTTTGGGACCAATTTCACACAGCGAGTACAGTATTTCGTCTCAAAGCCAGAGAGGACTAAGAAGAAAAAGATTAACTATAAATAGGAAGAAAGTGTACAGGAAGCTACTCCTCACCCTCTCTTCTGTTAGAAAAATCAGATGACATAAAATGAAATTTGCAGAGACCAGGCTCAAGACAAGATGCTATGGCTGTTTGCACAATAGTTAGTTACGCAAAGAAGTCTGTAATTCTTTGACACATGATGTGGTGAATACTGAAATGCTTACTATCTGTCCAAGGAGCATTCATAGAATCAGAGAATGCCTTGGGTTGGAAGGGAACTTTACAGGTCATCTAGTCCCTGGGCAACCTGTTCCAGTGTTTCACCGTTATGGAGACTCAGGGCTTCTACATTAAACCCACAGAGTGCAGTCTGTATGAATACTTCTATACTCTGGACTTCAAACAGAAGGCCCAATGCCCCATCCAACCTGGCCTTCTACACCTCCAGGGATGGGGCAGCCACAGCTTCCCTGGGCAACCTGTGCCTCACCACCCCCATCATGAAGATTTTCTTCCTAATGTCTAATCTAAATCTTGATCTCTCCAAATTAAAGTGGTGAACAGTTCTTTTCAATGTTTTACAACCAAAGGACTAAAAATGATGTTTCATTGTGCATTGAAACGAGAGAATCTGGAGTAACCTCAAAAATGAATCTTGGCTCCAAGCTCTTTTTACATAGTATAGGTTGGTTGCTCATTCACTGAATAATTTCAGTATTTGCTTCTGCAGGGAATATGATTTGTAATCATGTTCATTTGAAGACTATATTACAGTGAATCAGCATAAATAATTTATATGAGAAGATCGAGTAGGATTGCCTGGCAGCCTTCAATCTGTCATTCCCAAGTACTGCTAACTTGGCAATCTTAACACAGCTGTTTCTTTGGGACAGATTAAAAATCAAATAAACTGGAGGTAAGACTTTCATTGCCTACATGGCACTGAGTGTATTTATTTTTCAATTCTATTCAAGTCCCAAGTGCTGTCAGAGTGCCAAAGTTTCAATCCATATGATTTTTTCATACTGCAAATTATCTTTGTTTAGTTTAAAAAGGGGAGGTCACGTCTTTCATGATGATTGGGGTGGGGGCAATGATTTTTCACAAAGATATGAAAAACTATTGCAACTTTTCAAGGTCTCCTGAAAATTTCCACAGGGAGACAAAGCCATTGTGGTGCCCTGAGTCACATCTTGCAACAGCATCTCTGGATGACCTTAACATCTCTTGAGCTCCTTCAGTCCAGTGGTTTAATAGGTGACATGATGCTCAAGGAGAGCTGCAAGGAACACATCACAAAGCCAAGAGCCTGAAGGTCCCTGTGCAACAGCATCACCTGAAAGTGAGGGCTCTGCAAGTTCTTCTCTGCATGCATCTTGAACATAAAGCACGGGAACTGTTGCATCTCAGCATTGGTCCATTGTTATGGAGGAATATTACACCTTCATGCACATCACCAACCTTCCAAAGTCCTTTCAAAGGCTTTTTCTCCCCTTTGCATATAGTCAGGCAGTGGTTTGCCTGGGAGTCAGGAGGGGAGCAGGTCTTCTAATGCTCTCCAGCAGTTCATTCCCTCCTGCTTCTTCATAAACGAGCAAACATGGGGAGAGAAGAAGAAAACTGAGTTTCTGGGGATGCAGCAGCTGAAGATACCATTCAAGCTATCAGAGAGATTTCTTCTTTATTTACTACTGCAGAATAAAATACAATTACAAGGACTTGGATGTGGACAATTACAAGGCTGCTGGATGTGGGCTTCCTGGACTTCAGCAAAGCCTTTGACACGGTTTCTCACAGCGTTCTGCTTGAGAAACTGTCAGCCTCTGGCCTGGACAGGCGCACACTCTCCTGGGTGGAAAACTGGTTGGATGGCCGGGCCCAGAGAGTGGTGGGAAATGGTGTGAAATCCAGCTGGAGGCCAGTGACAAGTGGGGTTCCCCAGGGCTCAGTGCTGGGTCCACCCCTGTTCAATGTCTTCATCAATGATCTGGATGAAGGCATCGAGTGCACCCTTAGCAAGTTTGCAGACGACACTAAGCTGGGTGGAAGTGTCGATCTGCTGGAGGGTCGGGAGGCTCTGCAAAGGGATCTGAACAGGCTGGACCGCTGGGCAGAGTCCAACGGCATGAGGTTTAACAAGGCCAAATGCCGGGTCCTGCACTTGGGGCACAACAACCCTGTGCAGTGCTACAGACTGGGAGAAGTCTGTCTAGAAAGCTGCCTGGAGGAGAGGGACCTGGGGGTGTTGGTTGACAGCGACTGAACATGAGCCAGCAGTGTGCCCAGGTGGCCAAGAAGGCCAATGGCATCTTGGCTTGGATCAGAAACGGCGTGACCAGCAGGTCCAGGGAGGTTATCCTCCCTCTGTACTCGGCACTGGTGAGACCGCTCCTCGAATCCTGTGTTCAGTTCTGGGCCCCTCACCACAAGAAGGATGTTGAGGCTCTGGAGAGAGTCCAGAGAAGAGCAACAAAGCTGGTGAAAGGGCTGGAGAACAGGCCTTATGAGGAGCGGCTGAGAGAGCTGGGGTTGTTTAGCCTGGAGAAGAGGAGGCTGAGGGGAGACCTCATTGCTCTCTACAACTACCTGAAAGGACGTTGTGGAGAGGAGGGTGCTGGCCTCTTCTCCCAAGTGACGGGGGACAGGACAAGAGGGAATGGCCTCAAGCTCCGCCAGGGGAGGTTTAGGCTGGACATTAGGAAAAAATTCTTCACAGAAAGGGTCATTGGGCACTGGAACAGGCTGCCCAGGGAGGTGGTTGAGTCACCTTCCCTGGAGGTGTTTAAGGCACGGGTGGACGAGGTGCTGAGAGATATGGTTTAGTGTTTGGTAGGAACGGTTGGACTCGGTGATCCGGTGGGTCTCTTCCAACCTGGTTATTCTGTGATTCTGTGATTCTGTGACTTGGTTCATCTATCATAAAAAAAAAAGATTGACCTAGAAGGATGATGTTTTTATTTATATCACTACAACTGACACATCCTTTGGCGGTTTCAACACCGGTGGCATGGAAGTTTTAATGATTAAACGAAAAACTAAAGTAACAACATTAAATTGGTAAGCATGCACTGTGAATAAAATAAAAATAGCTTAGGATGCTAGGACCGTTCCAAAGCAAACACAATCCAAAAATAATGAAGCTAAAGTTAAATTTAACAGAGATTAAGTATATTAAGATCCAGGAAACCTTAAGCTAAAAAAAACCTGCTTTGCTACAACTCTTAAAAAAGTTATTTCGGGATCATAAACACTATTTGGATAAACACTGAGCTGGGATTTTTTTTTATGTCATCTCTATATTTCTTTCTGTTTGAGATTCTGGGCTTTGCAAATGTTTAACTTTAGGCATTTATGAAACATTTAACCACTGAGAAACAGGCATTCCTGATTGACTGTTATGGCCAGATTATTTTTTAGGAAACAAAGCTTTGAGGACAAGGGGAAGTTCTTCAGTTTAAGACATAATCAGTTCAAAAGTCAAGAACTGCTCTGCATAAGAGAATTTTCATATGAGTAATGAAATTTTTAAACAAACACAAGAATCATACACCGCTATTTACTTCACACTTTGTAATAATATCAGTGAAGCACACAATTAAATAAAATCTTTGATGAGAATCTCTTCTGGTTTTCAAAACATCAGCAAGAGGGTATTCAGGTGTGCTAGTCCCTTCGGCACAGGATGTTTCAGACGTCTGGGTTTTTGAAGACTTGTGGGTTTCTTAAGCAAGGATGCTGGGGCCTGAGTCATGGAATTTCTGGTGGAACAGGAGATCCCAGGCTTTAATATGTAGTCCTCTATGATTTGAAGGGTCTCCACTGAAAGAAGTACAATGCACAGAGGGCTGTTGGAATACCTGGCATGCTGGCAGGAGCACAGATAGTTGAAAGCAGATCAGCTTTATGGCATTCAGTTTACTTTTTGGTTCCTCGCAGATCTTTTAATGCGTAGGTGGAATTTACACTGCATAAGGAAGGTTGGAAACATGGAAGTATTCATCCAGCAAAACTGGATTCAGTTCGCTGGAGGTCCCATATGCAGATCGGTGATTTACCTTAGGCTGGAAGCAGCGTTTAGAGTTTCCTGTCAGGGTTCTTAATTATATTGTGCAGAGCTCCAAGCTGATTTAAAATCGTAGCAGACAAGTATAATTTGTATGTTTAGGATAAGGGTGATTCACTCAGCCACACGAAAACCTGTGGCCTACACGGGGCATGGGCACAGCTTGAGGTCTGCTGGGATAAACTTCAGCTCTTCTCTTACATTATTTAAAGCCAAAACTAAGGAGTAATTTGAAAATCATAGAATCATAGAATTGCCAGGTTGGAAAAGACCCACCAGATCATTAAGTCCAACCATCCCTATCTGCCCCTAAACCATGTCCCTCAGCACATTGTCTACCCATTTTTAAACACCTCCAGGGATGACTCAACAACCTCCCCGGGCAGCCTCTGCCAGTGCCTGATGACCCTTTCTGCGAAAAATTTCTTTCTGATATCTAGTCTGAACCTCCCCTGGCGGAGCTTGAGGCCATTCCCCCTCCTGTCCTGTCCCCTGTCACTTGGGAGAAGAGGCCACAACCCTCCTCTCCACAACGTCCTTTCAGGGAGTTATAAAGCGCAATAAGGTCTCCCCTCAGCCTCCTCCAGGCTAAACACCCCCAGCTCTCTCAGCCGTTCCTCATAAGGCCTGTTCTCCAGCCCCCTCACCAGCTTCGTTGCTCTTCTCTGGACTCGCTCCAGAGCCTCAACATCCTTCTTGTGGTGAGGGGCCCAGAACTGAACACAGGATTCGAGGAGCGGTCTCACTAGTGCCGAGTCCAGAGGGAGAAGAACCTCCCTGGACCTGCTGGCCACGCCGTTTCTGATCCAAGCCAAGATGCCATTGGCCTTCTTGGCCACCTGGGCCCCTGCTGGCTCATGTTCAGTCGCTGTCAAGCAACACCCCCAGGTCCCTCTCCTCCAGGCAGCTTTCTAGACAGACTTCTCCTAGTCTGTAGCTGCTCAGGGTTGTTGTGCCCCAAGTGCAGGACCCGGCATTTGGCCTTGTTAAACCTCATGCCATTGGACTCTGCCCAGCGGTCCAGCCTGTTCAGATCCCTTTGGAGCCTCCCGACCCTCCAGCAGATCGACACTTCCACCCAGCTTAGCGTCGTCCGCAAACTTGCTAAGGGTGCACTCGATGCCTTCATCCAGATCATTGATAAAGACATTGAACAGGGCTGGACCCAGCACTGAGCCCTGGGGAACCCCACTTGTCACTGGCCTCCAGCTGGATTTCACACCATTTCCCACCACTCTCTGGGCCCTCCAGCCAACCAGTTTTCCACCCAGGAGAGCGTGCGCCTGTCCAGGCCAGACGCTGACAGTTTCTCAAGCAGAATGCTGTGAGAAACTGTGTCAAAGGCTTTACTGAAGTCCAGGAAGATCCATCCACAGCCTTTCCCTCATCCAGCAGCCGAGTCACTTTGTCATAGAAGGCGATCAGGTTAGTTTGGCAAGACCTGCCTTTTGTGAACCCGTGTTAACTGGGCCTGATCACCCAGTTCTCCTTATTTTTTTTGTCCCAAGACAGAAAAATAAAATAGAATGTAAACCAAAGATGGCATTATTCTATGATTATATGATTATTAATTTGCAATTTACAGCGTAGCAACACCTATCCAAAAGGAAGCTGGATTCGCTGGCTCTACATTTGCTTTTTTTCTATCCACACTCTGGAAGGATTCACTTAATTCAGTCTTCCTTAAGTTTTAACTCTGGTCACGCTTTGATAAATGAACTCCACCCTGGGAATGGGATTTACACCCATTTCTGACCTCTGGCCGTCACAGCCTCCACTGAGGAATCACAGCGAAGGTAACGCAATATTTATTTTGTAGACACTCCTGAATGGATTCATCCACTACTGAATGGATGAATCAAGCAACTTATCTTTCAGCAGGAACATTTTCAGGTAGCTTTACAGGATTAGTAAAAGTCAGAGGAAGTAACAGATGGATGACTGTGCATTCATTGAAGTAATTACCCTGGGCGTGACTTCATGGTTACTTACACCTTTGCAACCATTTTTTTCAGCAGGGAGCCTGGCTACTGATTTCTGTTTCTCTCCTCTTGCTAAACAGAATGACATTAGCAGGTTAATATTGAACAGTGAATGCCGTTGAAGATCATCCCAAGGAGAATCTCTACTAGCTGTGAGAATTCATTTCTAGACTTGTGATTTGACTTGGTGGCTTTTTGCTCCTGCTTTTTATAGAAAAAACTAGGAAGTATCTAAGGCAGCATAGAGTCCAGGCACCTTGTGGTACAAAGGAGAGATGCCTGCCTTCTCGAGGCAGTTTTCTGGCACACCAGAGTTTCATTGCCAAGCCCACAAAGGTGACACCACTGACAAGTTGGGCTCCAGGAAAAGACACTTGAAATACCTCTGAAGAACAGCAGGCTAGGTGCACCTTGGCTCCCAAGAAAGCCTTTCTGGGCCTGGTTTTTGCACTTTTAAGGAAATATTTGGGTAGTTCTTAACCCTATGATTCTTCTGTGGTTGCCTTTCAAGATTGGCATGTTAGCTTGTGAAGGGAAAGAAATCTTGGAATTACTTGATCATAGAATCATAGAATAGTTTGGGTAGGATGGGACCGTAAAGATCATCCAGTTCCACCCCCCTGACATGGGCAGGGACACCTCCCACCCAATCAGGTGCCCAAGGCCCCATCCAACCTGGCCTTCAACACCTCCAGGGATGGGGCAGCCACAGCTTCCCAGTTCCAGTGCCTCTCCACTCTCATCGTGATGAAATTCCTCCTTCTGTCTAGTCTAAGTCTGCCCTTCTCCAGTTTATACCCATTATCCCTCGTCCTTTCACTACAAGCCTTCATGTAGCCCCCTTCAGGTACTGGATAAATCCTGTTATTTTCATGGTGGCAAAGTAACTGTCCCCATTTCACGGGTGAGGCACATGGAGGGAGGAGATTTGCTAGAAGTCTGTGGTCTTGAGTGTGTGATCCTGTGCAACACCCCTACAATCCAGTCCCAAGTGACTACGTCACTAGTTGGAAGTATCAAATTACGGGTTTTGCTCTTTGCCTTTCATAGAATCATAGAATCACAGAATAACCAGGTTGGAAGAGACCCACTGGATCACCGAGTCCAACCATTCCTATCAAACACTAAACCATGCCCCTTAGCACCTCATCCACCCGTGCCTTAAACACCTCCAGGGAAGGTGACTCAACCACCTCCCTGGGCAGCCTGTTCCAGTGCCCAATGACCCTTTCTGTGAAGAATTTTTTCCTAATGTCCAGCCTAAACCTCCCCTGGCGGAGCTTGAGGCCATTCCCTCTCGTCCTGTCCCCTGGCACTTGGGAGAAGAGGCCAGCTCCCTCCTCTCCACAACGTCCTTTCAGGTAGTTGTAGAGAGCAATGACGTCTCCCCTCAGCCTCCTCTTCTCCAGGCTAAACACCCCCAGCTCTCTCAGCCACTCCTCGTAAGAGCTGCTCTCCACACAAAGCAAACTAGAGCAGCTCGCTTGTGTGAGATGACTCAATTTTTAATCTCTAATTTTAATTTTCCATAGCAAGGAATCAAGAAAATCAGTGCATTTTGTAGATCAGGCAGCTTGACTGCTGGCATGAGATGCAGGCTGAGTACCACACAGTTAACCTCAGGTGTGTTGTCTTCAGTGCGAGGCTGAAGCACACACGTGTTGAGGAGTTCTCTGCTAACTGGACTCTTGAAAGGAACAAAGTGTTCCCATCCCTCCATCCAAAAATAGAAGAGGGAGCGACAATACTTGTTTAGGTCTTTGCCAAATGATAAGAGAGAGGAACCTTAAACACCCCCAGCTCCAAAGCTCTACTTTAAGCTCACCAAAATGCAGCTTCACCCTGACTGATGAGAAGGTCAACATGAGCCAGCAATGTGGGCTCACAGCCAAAAAGACCAACTGCATCCTGGGCTGCATTAAAAGAAGTGTGGCCAGTAGGTCGAGGGAGGTGATCCTGCCCCTCTATTCCTCTCTTGTAAGACATCATCTGGAGTATTGTGGCCAGTTGAGGAATCTGCAACAGAAGTTGCGATTGGAACAAGTCCAGAGGAGGGCTACAAGGATGATGTGAGGGCTGGAGCACCTCTGCAATGAGGACAGGCTGAGAGAGTTGGGGTTGTTCAGCCTGGAGAAGAGAAGGCTCTGAGGAGACCTTAGGGCGACCTTCTGGTACCTGAAAGGGGGCTACAAGAAAGCTGAGGAGGGACTGTTTACAAAAGCTTGTAGTGAGAGGACTAGAGGAAAGGGCTATGAACTGGAGAGGGGCAGATTCGGACTAGACATAAGGAGGGCGGGGGGTGTCAGAACTGGGTGATCTTTAAGGTCCAACCCAAACTATTCTATGATTCTATGATTCTATGATTCACCTATTCTAGTGCTGATCCCAACCTCTCCGAAGTCCCACTCCTTCACTACGGGTCGGAAAGAAGCAGCAATGCTGTCTTCATTTTAAAATAAAATAATTAGGGGAGGGGGGAAATGCTAGTGAACTTCTGAAGGAAGTGACAAACTCTTTGATGGAATCACCTCAACTGGCGTGCCCGGGCTTGAAACTCCACCTCTTGCTTGCTGTTCGCTGTACATTTAGTTCACTAAAGTACATCTTCAGGGAGGGGCTGTCTCCTGAAAGCTTCAAGATGCATTGCTTCCTGCCTCCCTAATCAGCTGTGCAAGAGAGTAAATTTAGAAACAAAAGGCAAGCGCAGCAGGGCTGGCAAATGAGTTTAGTGCACATTCAAACCTGTTTTGGAAAAGTCAGAACAGGTCGTGCACGTCTCCAGCTCAGGCAGAACTGGCAGGCTCTGAGCAAAATAATAAATGACTTGCATACATTTAGCACCTTTCATCCTGAGAGAGCTTGGAATATTTTACATAATAGGAGTTATTGCCTACCCACCCATGAAACAGGCACCTGTGGAAGGCAGGCGGCACAGGCCAGCTGGGGCACAAGCGTTTCAAAGAGGCAAGTGAAGACTCTCCTCTTCTCTTTTCAAACACGCAGGAGGAATTTAGGTGGGCACATGAATTAGCCAGGTTGGAGTTTAGCCAGGAAAACAGCGTATGAAATAGTCCTTGGTTGGCACTAAGTGCAGTGAATTATTTAATGACCCTGAGCCAAACACAGATCATTTCATCTTAACCTACTGAAATTGCTCCAGAGTCCCAAACAGGTTTATAGTCCAAAAAAACTCTCTTTCAAGTCTCATGAAGCTTATTTATTCAAGGGCAGAATAGCAAACAGCAGAAAGTCTACTACAAGGATGACCTTTGTCAGTAGGAAAACAAAGAGAAAAGTATATCGTAAAGAGAAAGTTTGGAGTGAAGGGGGTGGGAAATACGCCACTCCCATAAGGAAAATATATACCAGTAAACAAATGATGTCTAAGTCTGCAGGCCATCAATTTTACCACACTGCTCTGCACTGAAGAACGTGCAAAAGACTGTTCCACTAGAAAAGACCACACACTACTTCTGCTGGATTTTTTTCCCTTCTTACCCAGTTTGATGCTTTTGTTTTTGCCAAGACTGGTATCTGGGCTTAGCTTCAAGCTCATCAGTAGTTCCCTTAGAGTTTCAGCCAGAAATACATCTTTTCCACAAAGGCTGGATGATTTTCAGGATGATTTTACTTCTCTGCAGGAGGTTTTTCTCCTACTAAGTGGGAGCTGTGCTCAATCTATTGTATCTTGGCCACACTCAGGCTTGCCTAGCTGGGATAATTCACAGACAAATTGAACACATGCACTATGTTTAGTTCGAAGACATCACTCAAGTGCCCTTTACCACAGTGGAAATGTTTTGTCCAGTTTATTAAAGCAGTTGAGCTTAATTAAAGCATGTAAATATTTTCAAGAGAAGAAAAGAGCAGGAAGAAGAGGAGAAGAAAAGAGCAGAAGAAAAGGACTTCTTTAGTAGAGAAAGAACCAGTGTGTTCAGTTTTGGGGCCCTTATTACAAGAAAGATATTGAGGTGCTGGAGCACATCCAGAGACGGGCAATGAAGCTGGTGGAAGGGCTGGAGAACAAGTCTTATGCAGACCAGCTGAGGGAACTGGGGCTGTTTAGCCTGGAGAAAAGGAGGTTGAGGGGAGACCTTCTCACTGTCTACAACTCCCTGAAAGGAGGTTGTAGAGAGGTGAGCGTTGGTCTCTACTCCCACGTGACAGGGGACAGGATGAGAGGGAATGGCCCTAAGTTGCACCAGGGCAGGTTCAGATTGGACATTAGGTAAAATTTTCTGCATTGAAAGGGTTCTCAGATACTGGCACAGGCTGCACAAGGAGGTGGTGGAGACCCCACCCCTGGAGGTGTTTAAAAGACAGGGAGATGAGGTGCTCAGGGATCTGGTTTAGTAGAGGACAGGTACAGTTGGACTCAATGATCTCAAAGGCCTTTTCCAACCTAGTGATTCTATAATACTATGAATTGCCAGACAAAGTGGTAGAGTAAAAACTACGCCTTTCTGAGTTGTTTACCCTCAATAACAACAAATTAGAAAAGCAACAGGGGTTAGAAGTTGAACCACAGATAGATCTGTGATCTTCAGATCAGTCCGCTGATCGGAAACTCTAGGAACCTGCATTTTCTAACCTGCATTTTGAAGTTCATTAGACCTTGAGCTCTAACAGTGGTCCCAATACTTATGGGATAAAAAAATCTTTTTTTTTGTGCCAGTAGAAGACTAGGTCCTATGCAAGCACAAAACACAGTTCAAATGACCCATCCTTGGAGGTGTTCAAGGCCAGGTTGGATGGGGCCTTGGGCAGCCTGGTCTGGTGGGAGGTGTCCCTGCCCATGGCAGAGGGGTTGGAACTGGCTGATCTTTAAAGTCCCTTCCAACCCAAACTACTCTATGATTCTATGACACTATAATTCAAAACCTAAGGTCAAAGACTTCTGACTTCAAAAACACCCTGAATCCACTTCAAATGCCTGGACATCAGCTCGTCATCTTATATTCCAGTGTGCAGCCAAAGAAATACCTAGCAACAAAAGTTGTAGCACAGAAACAGTTTTACTCAAGGACAAAATAAATCCACACGTTAATACATTTTAAAACAGTTCAGGGCCTACCCATGGAGGCAGCTTAAATCTTCAAAAACAAAGAAAACCCAGCAACTGTCATGAGATCTGGGGGATGGGTAAGCTAAATATATCTTGATCTCTCCTAAAAAGAAATTCAAGCAAGTATCATAGAGTCATCAAATCGTAGAATGGTTTGGTTGGGTTGGATTGGAAGGGACCTTAAAGATGATGCAGTTCCAATCCCCTATCATGGGCAGGGACACCTCTCATTAGATCAGGCTGCCCAAGGCCCCATCCAACCTGGCCTTGAACATCTCCAGGGATGGGGCAGCCACAACTTCCCTGGGCAACCTGTGCCAGTGTCTCACCACCCTCGGTGTGAAGAATTTCTTCCTGATGTCTAATCTAAACCTTCCCCCTTCCGATTTAAAGCCATTGCCCCTCATCTTATCACTCCATGTCCTGTAAAAAGTCCCTCCCCTGCTTTCTTGTAGGCCCCCTTCAGGTACTGGAAGCTGCTCTAAGGTCTCCCCGCAACCTTCTCTTCTCCAGGCTGAACAACTCCAACTCTCAGCCCTCTGATCATTTTTGTGGCCTCCTCTGGACTCGTTCCAACAGTTCCATATCCTCCTTCTGCTGGGGATTCCAGAACTGTAGCATAGTATGTGCTGTGTATCAATGGACCACGGCACTCGGTTGTATTAGGCATCTGTTAGGAGTTTAATCCCTGCCATGAGTAAACAGTTTGCTCCATAATGTATGAATTCTCTGTATCCTGAGCCAGACACATCTCTTTGTTGATGTCTGCACAGATCTGATTCTGCACTTACAGAATGTGCATATGCCAGGATCGAATCATAGAATTGTTTGGTTGGAAAAGACCTTTGAGGTCATCGCGTCCAACGTACCTGTCTACTACTAAATCATATCCCTGAGCACCTCATCTCCCCGTCTTTGAAACCCCTCCAGGCATGGGGACTCAACCTCCTCCCTGGGCAGCCTCTGCCAGTGCCTGACAACCCTTTCAGTGAAGAAATTTCTCCTAAAACCACACAGCATTCGCTAAACTTGAATGTGAACTTCAGTGTAGACGGATCGTACACGAAGCCGACTGCCCTTCAGTCGCAGCTTAAAAGCAACAGATGCACTCGCACAGGAGAGGAGTTACTGATAACCCAGCTTCTCGTACACCACCCCGTTGCTTTTGGGGTTTCGGAGTCTTTTTGTGTGCAAGGTGCCTTTAAGTCTCCAAAAGCTAAACTAAGTCACAAATAGCGACACAATTACTCAACATGGTTTCTTGAGAGGGGTTACAGCTGAATAACACACCCATGCACAATTCTCTGCCACTATTATTTTGGTTTTCTGACTATAATGCTCCCACATCACACCTAAAATCCCTAAGATTTAAAAATGAGCAACAACCAAGCAGACTTTATAACTGGGATGGCACTTCTATTGGGTTTTTGCTTAGCTTATGAGCCTAGGAAAAGATATTGTAATGCTCATGAGAATCTGAGTTGTCTTTAGGCAGGAAATTAGTGTTTATATATAGCGTGTCTATATATAGACGCGCACATAACTGCATGCAGCATTACTCTATGGGTATAGATGTATAATGATGCAACATTCCCATCCCCCTACTTTTACACCCAAATGGTTTCTTTTGCTTCACAGAAAGAAAACTGGAAACTCAACAGGCAAATTGAAACTGAAAAACAGTGAAAACCCCAAGGACTTGGGCAGAGAAGGTTTCAGAGAAGGACGAACCAGGGCACATTAATCTGTCAGTGGCAACCGTGCTCTCTTCTCTTCCACCCAATACTGATGAGCGGCAGAGCAGGGCTAACTTGAATGAGCTCACCCTTCCTACTCAGCGTTCGCATGCCGGTGAAGGACTATCTTTCGATATGCACAAACAACCTTTCTGTAATCTATTCATGGGTTTAGGGAGTAGGATCAGATGTAGACCTTAAAGGCCTGGTCTGGTGAGAGGCGTCCCTGCCCATGGCAGGGGGCTTGGAATTAGATGATCTTTAAGGTCCTTTCCAAGCCAAACCATTCTATGATTCTATGAAATTACATTGCAAACATTATATTCCTTCATGGTAATACCTCTTTGTAGAAGACCCCCAAACCAGCACATGATTAGAATCATAGAAACATAGAACGTGTTTGGTTGGGTTGGACAGGACCTTAAGAGTCATCCTGTTGTTCCAACCCCCCTGCCATGGGCAGGGACACCTCCCACCAGACCAGGCTCCTCAACGCCCCATCCAACCTGGCCTTCAACACCTCCAGGGATGGGGCAGCCACAACTTCCCTGGGCAACCTGGGCCAGTACCCTCAGCATGTGCCTCTGTAAGGTGGGAGCCCGTTTCTCCAGGGCAACATGTACCCAGATGGAGTGTCCCCATCTGCATTTTAAAAACCATCTTTATTCTTTGTTTCAGTTGTCAGCAATGCACTCGCCTCAATACGCTGCTCTCGGGTAGTGACACTGAAAACAAAAGGCGAGCAAATGCGAAGCCAGCTGCTGCAAAGAAACAAGCCCACCAGATGTCTTCACTTCTTTAGACAGTAAGAGCCGCCAAGAATCACAGAATAACCAGGTTGGAAGAGACCCACTGGATCATCGAGTCCAACCGTTCCTATCAAACACTAAACCATGTCCCTCAGCACCTCATCCACCCGTGCCTTGAAGAAACTCATCCAGCAGCACAGGTCGGCTTCCTGCCTATTTTCATGGACCTCACCAGACTTCATTATTTTCAAGGTGATGATGAAGCAAACTCCACCTATCGCAACAATAAAACACTGGGAGAAGTAACAGCTGTAAGGAACCTGAGCCTTACTGCACCCATGGATTTTCTTGTAAAAGCAGCTTATTTTCTGTGCCACAGCAAATATGTGATTGTGATGAGAGGAACTCGGATATTGATGGTCCCGTTTGGGTGACAGGTTTCCTACCATTCTTACTTCTAAGCTGCAAAGAGAAGTTTCTGTTTCTCAGTGATCTGCTCTGAGAAACACAAGAACCAAAAGCTTACTTGGAAGCACACTCCTTCTGGTTCATTGGAACCAATACTTTTTATTTTGAACTAAGGGTTGAAATGAAGTGTTGGAATGGGTCCAGAGGAGGCTGCAAGGATGATCAGAGGGCTGGAGCACCTCCCGTACAAGGACAGGCTGAGAGAGTTGGGGTTGTTCAGCCTGGAGAAGAGAAGCCTCCGAGGAAACCTCAGAGCAGCTTCCAAAGGAGGCCTCTCCAAGAAAGCTGGGGAGGGACTGTTTACAAAGGCTTGTAGTGATAGGACTAGAAGCAATGGCTATTAATTGGAGAAGGACAAATTTAGACTAGACACAAGGAGGAATTTCTTCACAATGAGAGTGGTGAGGCACTGGCACAGGTTGCCCAGGGAAGCTGTGGCTGCCCCATCCCTGGAGGTGTTCAAGGCCAGGTTGGATGGAGCCTTGAGCAGCCTGGTCTGGTGGGAGGTGACAGGGGGTTGGAATTTTTATGGTCCTTTTCCACCCAAACTATTCTATGATTCTATAGAATATTTTAAAAAGGATTGCCAAGCGGGCCTGGAACACCTGGAGCAGATACCCTGCTTTGCTGTAAGAGAGTCGATTTAGGGCTGCCTCACAAGTTCACTCATACAACTGCTGCAATGTCATGACCTTATAAATGGGAGAGAGTGATACGGGCAAATAAAATGGGTGCCTTGTCATGTCCTGGCACTGGCTTTCTATTTCCAGGCACAAGGTGTGATGTTAGAATTAAAGGATCTGAGTGACTAAACGTAGCTGGAATGGGTCCAGAGGAGGGCCATGAAGATTATCTGAGGGCTGGAGCACCTCTGCTATGACAGGCTGAGAGAGTTGGGGTTGTTCAACCTGGAGAAGGCACCAAGGAGACCTTAGGGCACCTTCTGGTACCTGAAGCGGCTACAGGAAAGTTGGCGAGGGACTTTCTCACAGGGGCATGGAGTGACAGGATGAGGGGGAATGGCTTTAAACTGGAAGGTGGAAGATTTAGATTAGACATTAAGAAGAAATTCTTCACGCTGTGTGTGGTGAGACACTGGCCCAGGTTGCCCAGGGAAGCTGTGGCTGCCCCATCCCTGGAGGTGTTGAAGGCCAGGTTGGATGGGGCTTTGAGCAGCCTGGTCTGGTGGGAGGTGTCCCTGCCCATGGCAGGGGGTTGGAACTGGGTGCTCTTCAAGGTCCCTTCCAACCCAAACCTCTCTATGACCTCATGAGTGAAAGACAAACTGATCAAAGCATCGAGGCCTGGATCTTTAACTGAGCAAACACACAACTGCACAGAATTTCACAGGGTTGTGGGATTGCAGCGCTTAACAGTAGGAACTGTGAACTGCTAAAATGCTAACAGTGCATGACTTCAGCCATCACAAACTGTCTTACATTAAAAAAAACACCTTTCAGAATTTGTTTTACAGAAAGTAAAAATTAATGAATCCTGTCAGTAGTTCTTAAACTAAAATCTTCAGACACTTTCAAGGGACGTCATCACGTATTTCATAAGTCAAAACTTGGAAATGAAAATAGTGTGTCTTTATTGATAGTCTGCCACAAATTATTGTATAAACTTAGAGTTAGCCAAAAAAATTTATCTGCTACGTGGGAAGATCCTGAACATTGCAAGTGTACCAGCAACAAGCGGATGCTTTCCTAGAGTAGATAACAGATGTCCTGTGAGCGGTTCTCACTGTAGTGCCACATGCAATTAAAGTATTGTTCTACGTGAGCTGTACGAGGCTCAGCAGAGTCACTGTCTCTTCATTATTGCAAACACACAGAGAGGTATACTTTATCGTTTAGCCTTTGTTGACTTCAGTGGGACTCCTTTTTCTCTGAGGTGAGCTTGCACACAATGTTTGCAGGACTGCAGTTTATGATTACAAAAGCAGCGACAAGGGGGACGAGAGCAGACATACTACAAGAGGAATTCCAACAATCCAATGCATCCATCTTAATGAAGGAAATCAGTTGTCGTTACACGCTATCAAATGTTAAAAACAAACAAAGATGTTTAAGCACAAAGTATATATTTATACCAAATAAAACAACTGAAAAAGTATTACATAAAGAAAAATAATGTAACAGAACATACTTAAGTACCTAACTTACAGTCATGCTCGTATCTAAAAGTAACATTGGTAACTAATATATATAATTTTTGACAAGGGTGCATTTAAGAGTTCTCTAACATACAACATTCTAAATGTGGAGAGTATTTGTTCCAAGCTACAGAAAACAAATTATTTTACACAGGCACACCTGTTAATTTGTATAAAAAAAACATGCTTGTAAGTGAAAAGGTCACTTTAGTACTAAGTCTCCAGAAGTGTGATAGCTACGTAGTGTTAATCATGTCGAAATCGTCTCTCTATTGCATTGGTGAGCGCCAACACTGAATGGTAGAGTATTTGATCCATATGGTTTACTGACACTGCAACCTGTTTCAAAGCAGGAGCCACGGCCAGGTATTGAACAGCACGGTACTGTACAGCCCCATCTGTCTGCGTGTAGTGTATTTATAACTAAAAGCTATTACAATTATTACAATGATTTCTGTTTCAATATATACATCAGTATAAAATACTACCCAAAACACCTTCGCATTTCAAACAATTTTAACCACTTCATCAAACAACGCATTTGCAGAATTAAAAAAAAAAAAAAAGAATCCAAATTAACGTTGATTGCCAACAGTACAGCACTCTATGGTATGTTTCCTAATAAATGAGAGAACGGAAATGTATTAAAATCAATTAAAATAAGTATCACAAAACAGAATTAATGTTAGAGCAGTTCAAGGATTCCCAGTTTGTCAGTATCTACCCTAGGCAGTGCTACCCAAATACAGTAAAAACCGTTTAGTGTTTCTACAATGAGAAGAAAACATTCAAATATTAAAGCTGTGACACACAAAAGCAAGGAAAGAAAATTTGTTCTGTACTCATCCCTGTTGTAGCAAGGTACGGCACGTCGGGAGTTCGCACTCAGTGCATCGTACGTGCGCTCAGACCCGCGTACAACCGTGGAAGACAACTGACAGAGTCAACTCTGAATTTCCTTGCCGTTCTGGTTTTATGTCAGACCATTCAAGTTATAACAACTTAGTGTCTTTTGCTCCTGAAGGGAAGAAGAGGGAAGAATTCATAATGGAAAAACTTGTAAAAACGCTACTAAAATCCCTATCTTGGACACAATATACTGCTTTAGGAGCTACTGTGTCATTGCACAATATAAGTGGCCTATTAATCGCCGAATTACTGGTGTAGCAGAAGACATGTGGTTTAAAAATAGGTATTTTCAAACCCGCCTGTATCCCATAACAAGCCACGATCAATTTTGTGTCTTTCAAACACTAAAATCCTTACACAAAGCAGTAAATGTACATTTAGAGTGGCAAATTTCAAATCTCTGCCTCTGCTGCTTCAGTTTTTAAAATGAGACTTGCTTCAGTTTTCATTCTTTCTTCTAAAACACAACTATTTCTGAAGCATAAAAAAATCCAAATGGTAATAATAATAATAATAATATGGGAAGGTTTTTTTGTTTTGTTTTGCTGATTCATTCCTAACTTGAAAAATAATCAATTGCTTTAAAAAAGCACAAAACAAACAAAAAACCCTCTGAAAATCTCTCCCCAGAAGTCTCTGCAAGCTGAGATTCTTTTCAAACCCAAGCTTCATGCTTATAGTATCTTTATAGTCATGTTACACCCTTGAAAAATAAAGGCTCATGTTGAGAACGGTGACAGGCCCTTAATTACAGAGGTGTTAACTAGTGACACTGGTTTTCATCAGAAAAAAAAAACCCAAAGCCCCACAAAACTTCATAGCTTATACTCAAAAGTTTGATTCATGCTCATTTGTTCATTTAAAAAATACTCTTTGGAAACTGTGTCAACTCCTGCAGACAACTTAGTGATACGTCTTTTCCTGTTAAAATAAAGATAATTCATGTTCACCTCTACCCCACGCTAAGCTCTACGACTAATATACACTTCATTACCTGCTCATGTCACCGTCTAACACATATCTTTACATTCTTCTACATATACTGTCCAGGGCTTATTTTTCACCAAATAGAATCTGATAACTATTAAAGTGTTCTTTTTCTTGAGGAGTGTTGGTTTTTTTGGTGTTTCAGACTTTTCACTGCAACTCAGAGACAACAATAGCTCAGACTTTCTCCCTGCGAACTTAGAGAAACTTTATGAAAAGGTTTTATTTCTATTACAGATTTTAAAATCTAAACTCGCTTAGATATCAAAACTGAAAACCAGAAGAGAGATTTAGATGCATCTGTCATTTTAAAATGGTTTCTGCTACTTTAAAAGTTGTACATGTGACACTTGGGAGTCTAACTTTAAATTGCTGCAATCAGATTCCAATTCAAAATCTTGCAAATAAACATGAAAAATAAGCCACTGGTCATGAATTCTAATGATTACATTCAAAGCTAGCCTTTAAAAAAATTAAAACGTTACAGGCAAAACATACTGGTTTATGTACTCACTAGCTTATCAGGCTACAATAGGCATAGGCATGTTTTTAAGTATAAAAAAGCAGACAATTCAGATTTAAATAAGACTATGTGAAATCAGAAAAAAACCCTTAGATTTCACTATTTAAAAAAAAAGAACACCTATAATTACTTCCCATCCTACAGCTACATTTAAATCAACTAACAAAAATAATCAAACTACTTTTGACAAACAAAAGTTAGGCTAGAATATGCGGCAACAATCAAAGTTCATATATGTTTCTATGTAAAATGTCTCATGATTTACTATAAAATATGAACAAGAGCCCTTCGTGACTAATAAAAGAGCTACTAGTAGAAACACTTAATGCCAAACTGTCTTCAGCCCTCCTTTAAGTCGTATCTCCAAATCAGTATTGACTTCTTTTGACCAGATACATCATTTTTGGCTTGTCACCCCAGTATGTCATGTTTTACCACTTGCCACAGGCAGCAGGAGACAACTAGCTGAGCAAACTACAAGCAGTGACATGCAGAAATTAACTCTCAAATCAGAGTACTTAGATAAAATGATATGCAAGCGCACACTAGGACAAAAGGAATGGCATTCGTCATCCAAACAGGCTCATCATCCCTCCCCCACCCCCCTTGAACAGTAGTTGCAACAGCAATAGAAAAGATCAAGAAGATGTCTGTTCTTCAGAGTCAACTGTGGAAAAAAAGTCAGCAATATATAACAGCAGCGATGGACAAGGAAGAGCAAAACGAAAGAATCTTGTTGAATATTTGTTCATTTACTTTTTCTGAACACAAGCCAACGTGTGCTGCACTGGCTTGGTCTGAACTTCAGATACAGATGTCCTATTCTCCTTAGATCCTTCACAGATTTAGAATTCAGTCTCCCTGAGGCCCCTATAACCAAGTAAGAAAACTCTCTTTATCTAGCTTGGTGGCTGCCAAGACAGATTCCATGTCATTAAGGATGTCGGAGCTCAAAGCCTCTTGCAGACTTGGCATCAGTTCTTCTCCTTCTATATTCATCCCATCTCCTTCCAGTGTCCCAAGGTCCACATTTGTCCCTGGAATGGCTTCAAGGTAGTCTGGGAAACGGTTCTGATGGGACGGTATGTTACTTTGGCTGATACTGTCACCTAGTTATAACACAAAGCAAGATGGATATTAAATATACTGGAAGTACCAAACCCACGATTTATCAGGAAAACTGTTTAAAGGTTAATCTTGTATCTCTTGCATCATACAAGCAATATGTTTCTTAGAAATCCATCACAAAACCCACAGATTATTTGAATACATGCAGAGTTACAAAGAATATGCCTTTGTTTCAACCTTTTCACCTACTGACCCAAATCTCCACAGCTCTTTCATGTCATTTAGCATACTTTAATTTTTACACTTAAAGGAAAAAGGCAATACTGAGCAAAATATAGTTTTGGAGCAGTATTCGCAACATTGGATGAAATACTATTCTCAGCTCTGAACAAATAATATTACCTAAAAAAAGCAAACGGACACAGAAATTCCATATAACAACAGGAGTGATACTATTTATGACAAATCCCCCATCAACCCAAAAGAGCTGACTGCAAAGTATGGTTTTCACAAACCTAACTACAATATTTCTGTTACAGAAACAGAAGGTAAAGAACCGATGCAAGAAGTAGCACAGCTTCTCAGAATTGCTTGTTTTCACTGCAAAAGGACACAAGTGTGTTTGTAAAACATGCATTAGGGATGTACACAAAAACAGACCTGTATCCATCTCATCAACACTGTTGAGGAAGTCATCGGGGGTTCTGGGTACGCTATAGCTGCTCATGCTAAGTCCACTGTCTGTGCTTTCATCTCTGGAGTGATATGTTCCACTGCAACAGAAGAAAAGGAGAAAAAAAAGAGGGTAAAGTACTGAAGAAACTAAAATACATGCTTGGTTTTGAATCAACTCAAGGGCCTTGAAAACACTGCTGTCATGAAAAATCATAGAATCATAGAACCACCAGGTTGGAAAAGATCCTTGAGATCATCAAGTCCAGCTGTACCTGTTCACTACTAAATCATATCCCTGAGCACATCATCTACCTGTCTTTTAAATACCTCCAGGGATGGGGACTCAACTGTCTCCCAGGGAAGCCTCTGCCAGTTCCCAAGAAGCCTTTCAGTGAAGAAATTTTTCCTAAAATGCTCTACTCCAGTC
This sequence comes from Phaenicophaeus curvirostris, assembly GCF_032191515.1. Taxonomy (NCBI): domain Eukaryota; kingdom Metazoa; phylum Chordata; class Aves; order Cuculiformes; family Cuculidae; genus Phaenicophaeus; species Phaenicophaeus curvirostris. The sequence goes on from NC_091392.1 coordinate 206,098,479, forward strand.
AAAAACTGAAGCCTGTGGCTGTGTGAGATACCTGGGCTTTATTTTATGCAGACCTTTTACAATTAAAAGCATCCTATTCCGATGCAATTTAACTTGATGAGAGCATAAAGTGGCTTTAGGAAACTGCTCACCTGTGTTCTGCATAGTATTCAGCTTTGCGTGCCCATCCACTGCTAAAAGTCATTGGAAGCATTTATCACATGATGGTGTAGCCTTTCAGGCTTCTATAAGGATGAAGTATTTCTAACTACTAATGCTTCCATGTTTAATCAGCCCATGAAGTGTATTTTTATGTCACTGCTGTTATAAATAGGAGCTATAGCTGGAACTCCTTCAGTGATTCTTGGTTGCTTCCCGCTGCTGCATTACTACTCGTTCAGTCACACGTGTCATGGCCAGAAAGTGCCCTAATATATATCAAATGCTGCTACAGAAGCCATCCCGTCAACAAGCCCTGTTCAGAGCGATCATGCTGACAACATATTTAACAAAACAGTGGTGGCACAGCGTCCTACGCGCATTTGGTTTCTTACTGCTACCTTCCTGCCAGTAGAGCGAGCAAGATTAAGAAAGCTGCAGTGGGAAATCTGGGATTGTAGAATCACAGAATGGTTTGGGTTGGAAGGGACCTTAAAGATCATCCAGTTGCAACCCCCCTGCCATGGGCAGGGACACCTCCAACCAGAACAGGCTGCTCAAGGCCCCATCCAACCTAGCCTTCAACATTTCCAGGGATGGGGCAGCCACAACTTCTCTTGGCAATGAAGAAACTAAGTGTGAGTATCAGAAACATTAAGTTATTTAAAAGAACACAAGAAAGTATTTACAATTACAGGAAAGGTTTACAAAGATTTAAACAGTTTGCAGTACCTAAAATTACAGTGCTTACTTAAGCCTGCTTACTCCAAAACCATGTCAGTTCTAAGATGATGTGGATATCTTACCTTCTGAGCAGGTCTTAAACTGCATGGTGGCAAAATTCATGGCAGTTAAGACTGACTTACATTGAAAGAATCAAGATGAATTTTAAGGGGTTGTCCAGCAGTGTAATAATGTATCATTAATGAGAAGGACAAGCATGTTGTTACACTTCATGAGCATCCAAGGAATCATCCTAACGTTAGACTAACATTTCAAGGTAATACAGAAAAGTATTGATGAACTCTGACAGAATACATAATTTATCCTTTTTTGTAGTAGGGAACATTGAGTTGCTATCAGTTTAAATTACTGACAAAATAGAGTGTAACGTTAACTACTTGATACTGCTGAAACAGTTGATTTTTAGCCTGTTAATCAAAAGTTTGTATGGCTTAGAGATTGGACTGTTTTACCATTTACATCTTTTCTTTCCAGCATGCTAGGCAAAAAATACAGACACGACTTCTGTCAAGCTGCAGCAGTTTCGCTGAAGTCGTAGTGGTTAGGTTAAAGCATTTGCAAGCTGTAATTAGAACAGTATTTCCAACAAAACAAACACTCCAACTCATAAGGTTTAAGGAAAAAGTTATATGAGAAAGACTAGTCTACACGCTGTAAAATGCTACATCTTGAATTACAAGACCCACTTCAAAATAATGCAGCATTTTAAATGAAATATCCAACTATTTGCAGAGCTAACATTAACAGAGTAAAAATACTGCTAAATTAAATACCTGAAATGGAGGGGAGGGGTGAATGGAGAAACCTTAAAATGAACCTCAAGGTGTAGTCCTAAACGTGCCTCACCGTTCATTTGATCTCACAGCAAGCTATTCACAAATTCTTCTGAGTCAGTAATTTGAAATGACTGCTAGTCAACAGATTATGCAGAGGCAAACATGTTATGACTTTGAATAAAGAACCTTCCTACAAGTCTGAACAGACTACTTCCTCCCACTGGAGACAGCTTTTAATCCTAACTTTTACTAGACTTGCCATTTAAGGAAAGATTCATTTACAGCTGTGGCTTTTGGCACAGACAGATGTTCAAAATAAACTATTACACGCACCAAAGACAATTTTAAATCAATTTTTTCCCTCTAGTAGCTACTCCTACAAACCTGTTAAGAAAGGGATCGGAACTATTTGTAGTCATTGTTCTCAGTTCCTGAGACATTCCAGGAGATGACACAGGATTCTGAGATCCACCGTCTTGTTCCATTGTTGGAAGCTGGCTACGCAGAGCCAATTCCTAGAAGAGGAGGAGAAAAAAGATGATGTTAGGCATTTGAATGTGCTTTTCAGATACATAAACACATGACATTAGAGGTAATTGATACTTTTACTGCTTCCAGTTACAAGATTTAAATGAAATGAATTTTCTGAAAACAAAGCAAGAATTTTTACTGGCTTAAATTCACCAGTCAATGCCCAGTGTTACACAGACTTCACTGTAAGCATATTTATGGATACAAATATCTGTATGTTTACATAAATCTTTTCTAGTTCACGTCAACATCCTTTTGCAAAGTCTATTCTTAAGATCAAAAAAAGAATTAATGCTATCTGACCTCTAAGATACGTCTGTCTAGCTCTGCTGACTGGCACTTTTCCACCTATTTCTTTTAAGTTCCGATTTAGCTCCTAGTTTCCTTTTTATCTTCCCTGTTTCATTCCGCAAAGTTTAAAGTCTTTCCCTACAAGTTCCCACTCCCTCGTCTTGTTTGCGGCACGCATTTTGAAACGGCCTTCAAATCCGCAGAACCTTCTTCGTAAAGCTAAGACAACTGTTAGTGTTGAGCTAAATTAGCATCGGTTTTCTAACTTCAGCTCATTCTGGTCTAAGTAACTTCATCTTCTGAAAGTAAACTGCGTGTTTTTCAGACAATGTTTCTCTCTAGAAGTGATAACACAGGGTATTGTTATGCAGAAAGGCCAATGCTTATACTTATTCCTATAGAAACCCAGGCCATCCTCGAGCTGGTGGAGCCACAAGTCGAAGAGGCAAAAAATGTTGCACCCGCAGGGAAGGGTGTACAGGACAGGTGACCCCAAACTAACCAGCAGAGTATTCCATCCATATACATCACACTTGGGATAAAACTGAGAGATCGCAAGGGTCTCGCTATCTTCTTCAATGGCCAACATCCAGTGAAGAACTCATCTGTGCGTTTGCCCTGATCCTGGATCTATGCATTCCCAAATCCAGTTCCTGAGCTCAGCTCCCTCCTAGCCTGGACCCTTTCCCTTGCGTCTGCTCTGAAGCATTTGTGCTGAAGCAGAGTCACCGAAGGGTGGGATGGGGGCACGATTTCATATATTTGTATATATTTTACTATTTTTATTATTATTTTAGTAAAGCTGAGTTTGAGTTTTTATTTTCCAGCATATTGAACGCTTCAATTCAATACTGAATGCTTCCCTACCATGCTTTTCTAATCTGCATATGCTTCACTCCCTTTCCTGTGGACTATTACTGTACGTACTCCTTTAATAAGTTTCCTTCCAAGAGTCCTGTGCTTGGGACACAACAACCCTGTGCAGCTACAGGCTTGGGGAAGAGTAGCTGGAAAGCTGCCTGGCAGAGAAGGACCTGGGGGTGTTGGTTGACAGCCGACTGAACATGAGCCAGCAGTGGCCCAGGTGGCCAAGAAGGCCGATGGCATCTTGGCTTGGATCAGAAACAGCGTGGCCACCAGGACTAGGAATCTGACTGTGCCCTGGTAAGGCCGCATCTCGAATACTGTATTCAGTTTTGGGCCCCTGACTACAAGAAAGACATTGAGGTGCTGGAGCGCATCCAAAGAAAGACAATGAAGCTTATGAAGTGGGTAGAGAAAAAAAACCTTATAAGAGTTTGCTGAGGGAACTGGGGTTGTTTAGCCTGGAGAAAAGGAGGCTGAGGGAAGACCTTATTGCTGTCTACAACTACCTGAAAGGAGGTTGTAGAGAGCTGGGTGTTGGTCTCTTCTCCCAAGTGACAGCGACAGGATGAGAGGAAATGGCCTCAAGTTGCACCGGGGGAGGTTCAGATTAGACAGCAGGAAAAATTTCTTCACTAAAAGCCTTGCTGGACACTGGCAGAAGCTGTCCAGGGAGGGGGTATAGTCACCACTCCTGGAGGTATTTAACATGTAGATGAAGTGCTCAGGGATATGGACAGGTACAGTTGGACTCGATGAACTCAAAGGTCTTTTCCAACCAAGTAATTCTATGATTCTCTGAGAAACTGCATTCATGTGATGTAGCAACTTTTAACTAATCTTGCTCTTTGCCCAGTGAAAATGGACAAAGGGAAAATAATAGATGGAGTCAATTCTATACATAAAGCAGAAAAGTGACATTATATCTTGTTGTGTGCTAGGCCTGGTTTTCCAATTAGCACTGCCTTCTCATTCAATAGTTTAAAAACAAGAGAGAAAAAAAATCCATTCAGGTCCCATTTTCCAAGAGCTACTGACATCAGGAAAGAAAAAAAACCCCATAAATTTCAATTCTATAACTTAACAAAAAAAGGCAGCAGAAAGGAATAAGCAATTTAAAAAAGAGGAAAGTTATTTCTGCATTTTTGCCCTGCAGAGAAGGATTTGGGGGTCCTGATTGATGAGAATCTTGACATGAGCTGGCAAAGTGCACTCGCAGCCCATTCGGCCCCTGGACTGCAAAAGGGACATGGCCAAGAAGGCAAGGGAGGGATTCTGCCCCTCTACTCTGCTCTCATGAGACCCTCAGCCGCAGTCCTGTGTCTGGTTCGGGAATCTGCAACTTAAGAAGGATATGGAAACATTGGAATGGATCCAAAGGAGGGCCACAAAGATGATCCGGGGTCTGGAGCACCTCTGCTATTAGGACAGACTGAGACAGTTATGGTTCTTCACTCCGAAGAAGAGAAGGCTGCGTGAAGACCTTAGAGTGGCCTTCCAGTACCTGAAGAGGCCTCCAAGAAACCTGGGGAGGGACTTTTGTACCAGGGCATGTAGTGAAAGGACAAGGGGGAAGATATAGTTTAGAGATTAGGAAGAAATTCTTCACGATGACGGTGGTGAGCTACTGGCCTAGGTTGCCCAGGGAAGTTGTAGCTCCCCCATCCCTGGAAATGTTCAAGGCCAGGTTGGAAGGGGCCTTGGGCAGCCTGGTCTGGCAGGAGGTGTCCCCGCCCGTAGCAGGAGGGTTGGAACTGGATGATCTTTAAGGTCCCTTTCAACCCAAACGACTCAGTGATTCTATGATTCCCTTTCTGTCTTCCTTAGAAGGCAGGAGAGATTGAAGAGTCATCAATCTATTAATTTAAACAGTATGGTAAAAATAAATGTCGCTCAGATCCTGCCAGCAAAGAAAGAAAATTCACATTTCACTGAAAGCCCACTAAAAAGTTACGTATTAAAGCTGGACCAAGAACTGTATTTTGCCTATTCTTTGGCTGGTACAACATAGTGAAGTAAGTCTCTTTAGTATCGGTACTACTTTTATCCTTGTTTCAACAACAACATTGCTAAAAGTGTAAAACTACAGCTATTTGTAACTATTTTTAAGAAGCATTACAGCTACTTATTCAGGAGCCACGACTACAGCACTTCCCCTGGAAAGAATGTTATTCCATTACTCATTCAAGTAATAAATTTATGTCAGTCTGGGAGTCTGAAAGAGAAAGGAATTGCCAAAAAAGACGAGCTATTCAGAAACAAATACAGAGCAATTTTTAATCATTCCGTAAGATAAGCAAAGTTTTCTACAAGCCCTAAGGAATGTATTAAGACTACTTTTCCTAAAAGGCACGTGTAATGGAAGGTATAGTTGTGTCGGTCTTTTCGGTTCTTCCTTAAAAAGCTAATTTTCAGTAATAAGGACTTTAAGTGTTTCCTATACTGAAAAAAAAAAAATTATGGGAGTGTACAAGCCTCGCCTAGTTCCAAACAGAGCAATGTGAACTCTAGGCTTTTAGTTCATGCTTTAAAAGATATCCTTTATTAGAAGTATTTAAAGTCTGGAGGCAAAAATAAAACCATGACAAAATCCTGGCTTAGATTTCTACAACTTGATCTCATCCTATTTCTGTAAGTATGTCAAGCTTTCTTGAGGTACCTCTGGGAAAAGAAAATCTTATCATTCCTATTGTTAACACAAAAACTGACTTTGGGTTATCCCAGAAAGACCAGAACGATCTGTCATCTCCTTAAGCAAAGCGATTATAAAAATAAGGCCAGAATTGTGCAATCTATGTGGCTGGCCATAGCTATGGTTTTTTTTTCATAACTGCACACAGATTGCATTTTATATGAACTTTCAGGTCATTCACACCATGTCCAAATTCACTTTATAAAATTACTCTTTTCAGAACGTTTTTACCTTCATCATGCTTGTGAAGAAAGGTGAAAGAGTCCCACATGCAACTCAAATATCATCTTCTCGCTGTATTAAACACCTGACACGCAAGCGCAATGTCCTACACCTGGGTCGGGGCAATCTGTGTTTTCAGTACAGGACAGGGGATAACGTGATTGAGAGCAGCCCTGCGGAGAAGGACTTGGGGTGCGGACTGATGAGAAGCTCAACATGAGCCAGCAACGTGCGCTCGCAGCCCAGAAGGCCAACTGTGTCCTGGGCTGCATCAGAAGAAGCGTGGCCAGAAGGATGAGGGAGGGGATTCTGCCCCTCTACTCTGCTCTTGTGAGAATCCACCTGGACTCCTGTGTCCAGTTCTGGAATCCCCAACATAAGAAAGATATAGAACTGTTGGAACAAGTCCAGAGAAGGCCACAAAGATGATCTGAGGGCTGGAGCATCTCTCCTGTGAGGACATGCTGAGAGAGTTGAGGTTGTTCAGCATGGAGAAGGCTCCAGGGAGACCTCAGAGCAACCTTCCAGTACTTGAAGGGGGCCTCCAAGAAAGCTGGGGAAGGAGTTTTTACAAGGGCCCAGAGTGGTAGGACAAGAAGGAATGTCTTTAAATTGCAAGGTGGAAGATTCAGATTAGACATCAGGAAGAAATTCCTCACAGGGAGGTTTGGGAGACACTGGCACAGGTTGCCCAGGGAAACTGTGGGTTCCCCCTCCCTGGAATGTTGAAGCCCATGCTGGATGGGGCCTTGAGCTGCCTAGTGTAGTGGGAGGTGTCCCTGCCCACGGCAGTGGGGTTGGAACTGGATGATCTTTAAGATCTGTTCACATCCAAACCATCCTATGATTAACACCATGTCTAAATTAACTTTATAAAATTACTCTTCTCGGAGCATTTTTATCTTCATCATGCTTTTGAGGAAAGGTAGAAGACTTCCTCAACGACTCACATATATTCTTACTGTATTAAACACATGACATGCTACTCGAATTGAAATATCCACACAACTGGGGCTCCTAGGGGGTAAATTTACTTTAAAATGTCCAATTGTAACATTGCTGAACTACCAAATGGTCCATGGGCTTCACTGTGATGGGAAAGAAGTGTCAGGAGAAAGAGAAGACCACAAAACAATGGTCAGACTTGCAGCACCAGTTATTTCTTCAGACTAAGTATGTATGTTCTTGTTTGAGGGCCACAAAGTTACAGCGTACACACAAAAGAGAGGGAATATGCAAGGACAAATGAAGACAAATGAATTCAGCAATGAAGAGTTACGCAATTAGTGAAGAGTAAGGGGGAAACATAAATCATTCAGTGTTGCAATCACGAAAACCAGCCAAATCAATTTAAGAGGCGATAGTGATAGAGTGATAATTAATTGTGTTGTATACAGTTGGCAGAGAACTTGATGCTACAGAAACCATTGCAAGCAGAGATAAGGCAGCATAAATTGGAATAGATGTTTGTAAATAAAGCCTTGCTTCTTGTCTGGTTTTGCAGTCCTTTGCTGTGCCACTACTTCCTACTCCTCTTGCAACCTCTGCTCACAGCTCCAGCACTGCACCTGCCCAGTTGAGGTTTCTCAGAGCACCAGTAAGGCAAGTATGTGTCAGCAATCAGGAGTCAGCAATCACGAAGGCCGTGACGAGCTGGATGGCCTCCTTCTGCCAATTTTTGTTTGCTTTCAGCAAAAGCAGTTAATCACGGCCATGTACTAAGGTCAACATGACTCATATCTTCTGCTGACCAATTGCTTTAGCTGTACTACAGCGATTAAGTTTTGCAACTGCAAGCAGCACCAGTGACTCCAGGAAATCTATTGCAGGGAGCTACAACTCCGATACAGACACAAAATGCGTCCTGAAGCATTTGGGGGCATAAAAACCCAAACAGACACAATGAATGCAGATCTGATTTACACTACAGAGCTTTAGACAGGGTATTTATCCATAAATCCACACTTATCCATAAATCCACATCCACAACCAAACAATAAAATGTTTGCTGATCTGTAAAGAATCACAGAATCATAGAATGGTTTGGGTTGGAAGGCACCTTAAAGATCATCTGTTTCTAATTCTCCTGCTATGGGCAGGGACACCTCCCACCAGACCAGGCTGCTCAAGGCCCCATCCAACTTGGCCTTCAACACTTCCAGGGAAGCTTAGGTGCTGCAAGTGGAATTAGAGCTTCTGAATTTTCAAGTTATTCATATAACACAAGTAGTTTTCCTAATTCATAATTTGTAATTTATAGCAACTGATGCTCAACATTTCCTACACCAACAAACCAAGTGTGAAACGCAAATTCTACAGCTCTTGCCACACAAACCAATAAAGAAAGTTACACTTAGATCTATGGATTGCAATAAAGATGACAGCAAGCTGAGTGGTGCGGTTGTCACACCAGAAGGACAGGATGTCACTCAGAGGGACCTGGACAAGCCGGAGAGGTGGGCCTGTGTGAATTTCATGAAGTTCAATGAGGCCAACTGCACAATCCAAGGCCTGGGTCAAAGCAATCCGTGGTTACAATACAGGATGGGGCATGATGAGATTACGAGCAGCACTGTGGGAAGGACTTGGGGTTGCTCACTGATGAGAAACTTGAGCATGAGCCAGCAATTTGTGCTCGCAGCCTGGAAGGCAAATTGTATCCTGGGTTGCATCAAAAGAAGTGTGGCCAGCAGGTCAAGGGAGGCGATTTTCCCTCTCTATTCTGCTCTTGTGAGACCCCACCTGGAGGATTGTGTCCAGTTCTGGAATCCTCAACAGAAGAAGGATATTGAACTGTTGGAAGGGGTCCATGGGAGGGCCACGAAGATGATCTGAGGGCTGGAGCACCTCTGGTATGAGGACAGGCTGAGACAGTTGGGGTTGTCTGAGCTGCCTTCCAGTACCTGAAGTGGCCTCCAAGTAAGCTGGGGAGGGACTTGGAGTGAGAGGACAAGCAGGAATGGCTTTAAATTGGAAGGGAGAAGATGTAGATTAGACATTAGGAAGGTATTCTTCACGCTGAGGGTAGTGAGGCACTGGCACAAGTTGCCCAGGAAAGTTGTGGATACCCCCTCTTTGGAAGTGCTGAAGGCCAGGTTGGATGGGGCCTTGAGCAGCCTGGTCTGGTGGGAGGTGGTTTAAGGTCTCTTCCAACCCAAACCATTCCATGTTTTCTGCTCACTGTGCAAAAGAGCTAACTGAAAATTTAAACCACAAGGGACAAGGCAAAATTTAGTAATGGTAAAAAAGAGCTATCAAGTGAGTAAAACAACTAAAGGAGGGAATACGATATTTACTTCCACTAAAATGAGAAGTTTCAGGTATTATTTGTGACAGTTAATTAAAAAACCCAAACAATTGGAAGTAATAATTTTGAAAGGGAAAATGACTTTGTTGGAAAGGCTCTTTACTGTGTCTCAGCTAGCCCTCCTCAAAACTTTACATGTAATGAATCTCTTAGAATAGGACATATCACAGGTAATTTTCTGCGTCAAATATCAAGCGCTAGGACAAATTAAAACCAAGGGACACAGTACAGATATGAATTTGCTACAAGTCATTTGTCATTTTCTTCTTATATGTTGTAAAAGTCATTTGTATCAGTGGCCACGTTCAAATACCAAATGACTGGCTTCAGCACTTTGACTCACAGAATCATAGAATAGTTTAGGTTGGAAGGGACCTTAAATATCATCCAGTTCCACCCCACTGCCAGGGGCAGGGACACGTCCCACAAGAACAGGTGACTCAAGGCCCCATCCAACCTGGTCTTCAACACTTCCAGGGAGGGGCAGCCACAACTTCAAGGGTAACCTGTGCCAGAGCCTCACTACCCTCAGTGTGAACAATTTCTTCCTAATATCTAACCTAAATCTTCGCCTTTCCAATTTAAAGCTATTCCCCCTTGTCCTATCAGTCCATGCCCTTGTAAAATGTCCCTCCCCAGTTTTCTCGGAGGCCCCCTTCAGGCAGTGGAAGGCTGCTCTAAGGTCTCCTCAGAGCCTTCTCTTCTCCAGGCTGAACAAGCCCAACGCTCCGATCATTTCACAGCCCTCCTCTGTTAATGAAAAAAGAGGCATCGCCAAAACCCACAAAGTAACAATCAGAAACCAACATCAACCACTCCCCTCAACATGAACGTTCTTGATGACACCAAGACAAGTAATTTATATGTTTAATCTAGGTCAGATAACCCACACAGGGACAGGAAAGAAGAGGTTCAAGGGACAACAATATTTGGCATCAACTAAGAAATTAAAATATTTATCGCTCATTATTTTCAGTAAGATTTGAACACAAGTATATTCTGTTATTTAAAAACATATTATATGGAACAGGAAAAAGCCAAAATCTAAGTCTTCAGTAAAACTTCCAGCTTCACTAACATCATGGAAGTTCAAGAGTATAGAATTCAAGACTGCAATTGCTTTTAACAATGCCTTCTTTGCCTTCTGGAAAAGGCCACAAATTTGACAACCACACAGCTTTGTATTGGTGCAGATGCAATATGACTGAAAAAATCTTTTACTGAAAAATAGTAATAGTGTCCTGAGAAATTAATACTTTCCTGTAACACAGGAAATATGGACTAAGCTGATGAAAGACGTCAAAAACATTTCAAATCCAGTAACTATTCAGTACTGTAAGTGCTTATATTTTATGCAGTAAGACCAAATAAGAAAAAAAAAATATGAAACAAACCCAAATGATTCAGTAAACAGTGACAGACTGGCCATATGTCTCTGCAGATTCTTCACTGAGTGGGAGAATTTCCAGAATGTCACTCAAAAGTTGATAAGAAATAAGTCCAGAGCAATAGTACAGACAATCATAGAATGGTTTGGGTTGGAAGGGATCTTAAAGATCATCCAGTTCCAACCCTCCTGCCATGGACAAGGATATGTCCTCCTGCATCAGGCTACTCAAGGCCCCACCCAACCTGTCCTTCAACAGTTTCAGGGATGAGGCAGCAACAACTTCCCTGGGGCAACCTGTGTCAGTGTCCCACCACTCTCAATGTGGATAATTTCTTCCTACCATCTAATCTAAATCTTCCCCTTTCCAATTTAAAGCTATTCCCTCCTTGTCCTATCACTCCACGCCCTTGTAAGAAGTCCCTCCCCAGCTTTCTTGGAGGCCCCCTTCAGGCAGTGGAAGGCCGCTTGAAGGTCTGCTTGGAGCCTTCTCTTCTCCAGGCTCAACAACTGCAACTCTCTCAGAGAACATAAGAAGTACATAAAATATAAAGATCAAGAGAACGGAGGCAATGAACAGAGAGCACAAGCCAAATATGCCAAACTACCAAGAAAGTAGCACAGGGAAAACTCTAAAGCGTAACTGAGCAGAGGAGCAAGGAAGGAGGGTTGTATTGGTTTTTGGAACAGGATCACCATTCAGGGCTAGAAACAAGCAGCAGATATGGGATGAGCAAGCACGTACAGAGGAACCAATCAGGTAAATGGCTGTGTAGTATGCTGATCTAATAAACAAATACTTGAATATTAGTGGCAGACAAATAAGAACTCCTCCAGCCTTAGCACAAGAAAGTAGCACGACATCCAAGAATAACATCATCAATACCTCAACATTATTTGACTCTATCTCTCCAATCGTATACTGGAAGGTAAGAACTCTTACCTAACACTGAGTCAATTTTATGATTAATGGCAAGGTTGATTGACACTTGCTGTGAGACATCATTGACAAGTGGATGCTAATTGCAGAGAAATGGAAGACGAGGTACTGGGGAGAGAGAGAAAGTGAAGTCACTCAATCTCTTAACTGAGACAGGTAGGCATCTTTAAGATAGTAAAATTGATATGACAAGATAATTGATGATGATGAGCCTAAGTAACTTGACAGATGCGTGGTGTTTTCAAATTAGAAGCATCAATAGCTCTTGTTTATACACAGCAAATATAGAAGTTGTAATTTTTGTTTCAAATATCTTTGACTTGGACATTTTTAGAATGATAATAAAATCTCTCCTCATTCAAACGCTTGTTACAAAAGATGAAGCTGATGAACTGTTCAGTTGTTCCAGGAAGTAAAGAAGTGCTAAGGCATATCAAGAGTTTGAGAATTATTGTCACTACAGGATGCTACAGTATAATGGCAGAGAATAAAAGCTGGCAAGGGCACAATGTTCACTCCAAAGCAAGCAGACCTGACCAAAGGTATCACTACAACCACAGCACCGTATCCAGGCTATCTGGACAAAAATGGCAAGAAGGAATAGGATGTTGGGCTGGATGACCTCCAACCTATTTGATTCTGTGATTTAGAGACTCGGTTAAAAGTTAAGGAATATTTCTCAGGGTTTTTTTTTATCCCTATAAAAGAGAATTCCTTAAGGGCAAGCTTCAAGGACGCTGGTGTCATGTAATTTCTTTACAAACGCTCTCTAAAACAGACTTAGTCTTCCCAGAATTAAGAGCACAGGATATAGGAAGATTTTCAATACTCCTTAAAAGAACACCTAAAATTGAGCAAGAGAAGCCGTTATTCTTCCCCAAGCACAGCTTTATCATCCTGAAAGCACATAATTCCTCTAAACTTCATTAATTTCATTCAGAAAGGAAAGAAAAGATCTGTCAAAAAGAAAAAGTTGACCAAAAAAATGTTCATTCTTCCTACAGATTTTTCACAGATTTATTAGGCGGAATATGACCTGACAGGATATTTAGACCAGGATTTCAATGACAGCATCACTGGAGAAGACAGACATTTGCCTCTGTAGTGTAAGACCTCAAGAAGCATTTAGGGACCAGTTTCCTGAAGCAGCTCTCTCTCGAGCACCTTCTTCCACGTGTGGCTGTTCACTACATTATTGAAGTGACACGTAACCCCCTAAACCTCCACATTTAGATGATACAACATGAATAAGCTAGTATTACTGAAGTTGTTGACCCAATTGCTTCCTTTTCTATCCATCAGATCACTCAATAACAGCTTGAACCATTAGCAAGTGCAGACTAATAAAACTGATCCCAGGCAGATGAGGATATAGGTGAACGAATACACGTTCTGGTAAAACATCAGTTTAAATGTAACTGGAATCCTGATTTTTGCATAAATCCTTCCATCAGTTCCCATCCCAAATAGAGTGACCACTACATATACATGTAATGAACTACCAATAAGGTCCCTTTGGAGTTTTTTGCAGCTTTTAGTGTTTTAAGTCAGAACTTCAAGAAGTTTCAAAAATCTGATCTTATCGAGTTAAGTAAGCAACTGATCCCAAAGTTCTTCACTTGCTGCACATTTCTGAGTTGGCAACAGGAAGAAGTTACTGTGGAGGAGCGAACAATTGTATGACAGGGCTTCAGGCATACAAGAAAAATAGAGTATGCTTTTGGCATTCAGTAAGAAAAACATCCCTTCTGAATGACCTAATTGTGGCACAAGATAACGCGTTTCCAACTAGTGTGAAAGAGCGTGCTTCTCTCTTTTTTCCCCTTGTTTACCAGCAATTCTATAGGAATTTTTTACCCTCCCATAATAAGATCTAATATTGATCAACAAGATCATTATGTGGTTAATGCTCTGAAATGAGTCAAATTATTACATCTCAACTACAACGCTGCAGCTTTACAGCTGCACAGATACTATCAAACAAAAAAGTGGGTTTTTTCCAGGCTGCCAGTTCTGTTTCTAAGGTCTAAGGCTCCTAGTTTGAAGATGATCTTTCTCAGGAAAACTAGTAATGTACAAATATTGTGATACTCTTCAGAATGCAAGAGTACATCAGTACTCCTGGCTTCCAAACACAGGACATTTGCTTTTATTCTGTTTCTCTTGCCGAGGTCATACAGTGTTTTCTCTTAGAAAAACAAAGTAGAGTACAAGCCAATAGAAATATTGTCCTAAGAACCAGCAGATTAAGAACACTGTGAGCAACAGCAAGTAAGAAGCCCTCTGAACATATCTATAAATCCACTCTTTCAGGGATTCATTCCATATTCAGTTTCTTAAGAGCCTAAAAGAAGTCTGCATTAAACTCTTTATTATGCTTCACATTTTGACCAATTTTCTTTTGGTCTGAGCTTGGGAGGCTTTTCAGAGTTCTTGTTTTCTATACAGAAAAAGTATCTTTGCAGGAGCCTGTTAAACATCAAAATGGAATAATTACATGTTATATCCCCATTATTTTGTAAGTCTAACCTGTTAAATAATCCTGTTATACTGTGCATGCTTAAAAATCACAAATATTTCAAGTGACTTTGTATTAACAGATTACAGATATCCTTCTTTGAGATCATATCTGTTTAAACAGACTGACAAGAACATTCTTATGAGCAGTACTTAAAAGGCACAAAATACTACCTTAGATCTAATGGGAGTTTTGCTTTAAATACACATCTTGATGACATCAGGACTGGAACAGCAATATCCTCAAGAATGCTAAACAAGAAGGTTGTTTTCAATCTAGAAAAATGTGCAATGAATTCCTCATTTGCTCTTAAACATCTATCTAAAGTTGTGGCAATGCAGCACTCTTAAAAATAATGTTAGGATCGTGACCAGAGAAGGGGTTCAAAAATGTGTAAGGCAAAGCTCAGTGGATTTCTTTGATTGTTTTTCTTTTCCAGAATGCCTTCATGTAGCAAAAAGTTCCTCTGCTGGCCTAATTTAATGCTTTCATTTTTCTAATTATGCTGAAACATCAGTTAAGAGCCTACCTGATGTTTTGGAGAATTTGCTGTGCTGGGATTGATATTCCGCAATGCCTAAGAGTAAAAATAAGATGGATAAAAATTACTTTAGCTGCATGGTTTGCCTATGCAGTCTGTCTTATTAACACCATCTTGTAGTATCAAGTCCCCAAGACAGGCCAGATGAGACAGGATAAGGGAGTTGAGAAACTATGAAAATCATGACACAGTGAAACAAAACTCACAGATTCACCAAGGATGCGTATTTGACAGATAAGCTTAATGACCAGGGAGAACAACATGAAGGGCACTGGCTGTCACCTCATCCAAAGTTAGTCAAGTTCTCAATGACAACTGAGGTAAAAAGACAATTAGAAGGCCTACCTAGAAGCATGCTAGCACAGGGTAAAATGTTTGTTGCTGGATTAATTGCAAAGCAGGAAGAGCAGAAGTCCAGGTGCTTAAGCAGAGAGAAAGCCCTGATGCCACCTCTGTGATGTATTCTTGCCTAGAGCACTATAAAAAGTAACAGCTGTAAAGATGCCCCGTCTTACACCAAGAGATGCTGAAGAGTCCTACAAAACAGGCCTTGACTGCAAAAGGGAGTCAGATTTCAGGACAGAATACTGCAGGTGACGAAGAAAGAGAAAAGCTGTCTTTGAGGACAGTAAGACATTCTCCTCTCCAGATACAAGGCCCATCACCCAAAGTGAGAAGGGAACAGGGTAAGATTTTGCAACGTTTTCCTCAAAGAAAAAATTAGTACTTTCTCTGGCGGTGCCAAAAAACCAAAGAATATCCTAAGCATCTAGCACAGATGGTAATAACTTTTAAAACATTCAGATGGAAAAATCGAAGAAGGTGGCTTAAAATCAAAAGGAAGTCAAGTTCACAATCCAGAGATTCCAGTGTCCGGTCCTGCACTTCCACACGTGGTAGAGCTATATTCATTGAGCAGAAAAATACTGATAGAAATAGCTTACAGCTTCATTATGAAGTCTGAAATTCTTCAGCATAAGAAAATCACAGGTTCAAAACGCAGCACGAGTGATTCAGTTGTCCACGCTCCACTCCACTGTTTAACAGATAAGATTTTAGCAGCGAGGTGTCTCCTCAATGTATGGTATCTAAACTTTAGAAGTACTTTAAAATCCTACAAACTTCAACAGGTTCTAAAAGTGAACTTAAAAGGGAGAATTAAAGCAGCTGTGGGAACCAACTTCTTGCCTTTTGGCGTGACTCAGAACTCAATATGAAATATATTCTCAAGAGAAAGATCCAATCAGATCACAGTCCATGATGTTGTCCTAATAATAAACAAGACTTTTCTCGGAGAGCTTTGCTACAGAAAGAAGTGAGGGAGGAAAGCAAAATCCTCCAGTGTGTTAAGTCGGATGCTTTCACTACCAAGCTGGTAAGACCAAAATTTAATTCAGACCTTTTCAGGTCTCAAAGCTTTTTGTGCAGTCACTGGTCTTTAAGACTCACTGAAACAACAACTTAGCCAAAAAAACACCCCATAACACACACAAAGAAATAGTGGAAGTAGGTCTCTAACCTGTGGCCTCACCTGCCGAAGCAGTTCTTGATGCTTCAGTCTCAGCCTTTCCTTCTCCATCTGTAGCTGCTGAAGTCTCATCTGTTGTTGCTGATTGGAGCTACTCCCACCCATCACACCACCTTGGGGACTCTGAGGAGCCAGAGGAGGTGGCTGTTTCACTGGAGCACTTTGGCTGATTCGCTGATTCATGGCTAAAGAACCGAAACAATAAACAGTAAAAAAATGAAATTCAAACAAATACATGCAAGGAAAGTATCCTTAGAAGGCTTACATTAAAACTTCATAAAACGACAAGCCATGACAGTACAAAACATGCAGTGACACTCATGTACAGCATGAAACGTATGCTCACACGTTATTCCTGCAATATCAATGCAACAGTCCCATGTACAGAGGTATAAAACGCTCTATAAGCTTCATGAAAACAGTTTAATGAGGAACTTGCCGAAAAATACAGAATTGGTAATAAAATATTTCAAGTTTTATTAGAAGAACCTATCTCTTCTTCCTAATAAATTCTCAATATAGATAACGTGCACTCGTAGCCCCGTAGGCCAAGCATGTCCTGGGCTGCATCAAAAGAAGGATGGGCAGCAGGGTGAGGGAGGGGATTCTGCCCCTCTATTCTGCTCTCATGAAACCCCCACATGGAGTATTGGGTCCAGTTCTGGAACCTGCAAAATAAGAAGGATATGGAACTGTTGGAGTGGGTCCAAAGGAGGGCCACGAAGATGATCTGAGGACTGGAGCACCTCTGCTCTGAAGACAGACTGAGAGAGTTGGGGTTCTTCAGCCTGGAGAAGGGAAGGCTCCAAGGAGACCTTATAGTGACCTTTCAGTACCTGAAGAGGGCTACAAGAAAGCTAAGGATGGACTGTTTACAAAGGCATGGAGTGAAAGGATGAGGCGGGGAATGACATTTAAATTGGAAGAGGGCAGATTTAGATTAGACATTAGGAAGAAATTCTTCACAATGAGGGTGGTGAGGCCCTGGCACAGGTTGCTCAAAGAACTTGTGGATGCCCCTTCCCCTGGAATTACTGAAGGCCAGGTTGCATGGAGCTCTGAGGAGCCTGGTCTGGTGGGAGGTGTCCCTGCCCATGGCAGTGGGCTTGGAACTGGATGATCTTTAAGGACCCTTCCAATACAGACCATCCTATGATTCTATGAAAATAAAATGAAGTGTCAAATAGTTTGAAGTAATTTGAAATAACCTTTAATGTAGTTACTTGTGAGAGAGCTTCACTCATATGATCGCAAATTAGATTAAACTTCCTGTAAAGTAAGTGAACAGGTGAACAAGAAATAAAAACTGAACCCCAACACCAAGTACAAACAACAAAGTGAGTGCAAAGGGCTGGAGGTTCAACTTCAACCTGCAAGTCCCATCCTGACTCAGCAGAGAAAAAGAACAGTGGGAAGATGACGTTGCTGTGGATTAAAGCTTAAAATCAACCAGTTCACCTTATGAGACATCTAGCACCACGTATCAAAACTGAACTTCAGGAAGAAGGTGGCCAGGATGAGCCAATCAACCAGCTTTGAGATGTGAGCTGTGGTCCCTCACCTGCAGCAGGAGGCGGACAGGACACCTTGCCACACAGACACAGAAGGTTTGTAGGCCCCAAGACAACAGGAACTGTTAAGTAGAAGTTTTAACAGCACCAACAACTGTCCTGAAGGGATGTGAGCCGTGAACTATAATTACAAGCTCTAGGACTTCCACTGGGCAATCTTTGCTGGAAGACTGGCAGCAATTAAACTACCTACATTTATGACATCAGGATGAAGCTGAAGGTAGACAGTAATGCAAAAAGAAAGTCAATTCACAAAGCAGCTCTAGACAAGCTAGATATGACAGTGCTGGAGTGAGGAACGTATCTCCTCATTTCTTTCTTTTTACCCAGAATCCTACCAAGTCTGGAACCAGGACCACGCCTTTGCTTTTTATATCTTACCCTCTTTCTCCTTCAAAGCTGACAACAAAAGGGTTAGCAGGGGACAACAGAAACTAACAGCCTTCTCCTGCTGTTGGGTAATTCTGCAACCAAAGCAGAAGTCTGTGCTACTCTTCAGAAGTTCCAGGATTCAAACCCTGTTATTCAACAAGATGGAAGGTCGATTCCAGTGGAAAGTAAAAAGAGACAAAGGTAAGAAAATTACAGTCACCCAAAAGGAGCACATCTAAGTTAAAAGCAAACTACTTCAAAAATGAAGGACCCAGGGCTGAAGAATGACAATTTTCTTTATGTTAAAAAGGCTGCCTTTGTGATCCAGTCTCCAATCACACAACTGTGTGAGTCCCTACCTCATGCATTGTGTGGCCAAGTCATGTTCCAGATAACCTCACGTAAATTTAGCAGTTGGGAGAGAATTGGGGTTGTTCAGCCTGGAGAAGAGAAGGTTGCAGAGAGACCTTAGAGCAGCCTTCCAGCACCTGAAGGGGTCCTACAAAAAACCTTGGGAGGGTACTTTTTACAAAGGCATGCAATGACAGGATGAGGGGGAAGGTTTAGATCAGATATTAGAAAGCAATTCTTCACGCTGAGGGTGGTGAGACACGGGCCCAGGTTGCCCAGGGAAGCTGTGGTTGCCCCATCCCTGGAGGTGTTCAAGACCAGGTTGGATGGGGCCTTGAACAGCCTGATCTAATGGGAGGTGTCCCTGCCCATGGCAGCAGGGTTGGAACTGGACGATCTTTAAGGTCCCTTCCAACTGAAACCATTCTATGATTCTAACCTTATTTAAACACTTAAGTGAAGTATCACTAGCATTCCTTTAAAGTGTTATGGATTTGGTTTTCCTGCGTGCACTGGACAAATATTACTTCCCCAGGGCTCTTTTCCACTAACACGTACGCTTTGGAAATAATTTCCTTCTCATGCCAAGCTCTTTATATTTTATATACCTGTGTCCTTCTGACAGCTGCTTTTTTTTATTATCCCTGTCCCCTCTGATCACAGTCTGCTCTCTTCTTCCCATCTACTGACTTAGCAAATTAAAACTTTCTTAAACAAATGTTTGTCAGGTGTTTCTCATTTTATTTCATGATCTTAGATCACCAAAATGCCTTCTAATACCCACTTTTAAAGTAATGTTTCTAACTAGAAGTGTATCTAAACCAGGAATATCATAAGTAATTGAGACTTCAGTGTGTACTTCATATTCACCAAGAAATATTGGGAGGAAATTTAATTATACAATTTGGTAACTCTTCAGAAACCAGTCCTAAAAATCTAGTTTCTAAATTCTTATTCAGGAACGCTGAAGAGAAGTACCCGGGGGTGTTGGTTGAGAGCTGGCTCAATGTGGGTCAGCAGTGGCCCAAGTGGCTAAGAAGGCCAATGAAATCCTGGCTTGTATCACGAACAGTGTGGCCAGCAGGACCAGGGAAGTGATTGTGCCCCTGGTCTTGGCCTTGGTGAGGCCACAGCTTGAATACTGAGTTCAGCTTTGGGTCCCTCACTACAAGAAAGACATTGAGGTGTGGAGCACATAGAGGGAAGCGCAACGAAGCTGGTGAATGGGTTGGAGAACAAGAATTATGAGAGGCGGCTGAAGGACCTGGGGTTGTTTAGCCTGGAGAATAGGAGGCTGAGGGGAGACCTTATCATTGTCTACAATTGCCTGAAAGGAGGTTGTAGCGAGGTGAGTGTTGGTTTCTTCTCCCAAGTGACAGGCACTAGGACAAGAGGAAATGGCCTCAAGTTGCACCAGGGCAGGTTCAGATTGGACATCAGGAGACAATTCTTCACTGAAAGGGTTCTCAGGCACTGGCAGAGGCTGCCCAGGGAGGGGGTTCAGCCCCCATCCCTGGAGATACTTAAAACACGGGGAGATAAAGTGCATATGGGATCTGGTTTAGTAGTAGACAGGTACAGCTGGACTCGATGATCTCAAAGGTCTTTTCCAACCAAGCAATTCTATGAACCAACTAAAAGGATTTTTCTGAGCATTTTTACTATTTCAAGGATGCAAATGCTAAAGACTTCAAAGTGTCAAGATTTTGAACTGTCCTCAGACCAGACCATGGAGGTCTTTTTCACATAAAGGAACTAATTTCACACTGAAATTAAACTGAAAGTCTGGATATTAAACGAAGACATCGCTAACTGAATTTTACTGACTTCACAGCATATTCAAGTGAAGAACCAGTGGAAAAAACCCAACAGTAATAACACTGAATGATTAAAAAAAGCATGCTATCTTCAAGTGAAACAGAAGAATGTAATTTTCTATAACTTCCAACACAATATTTAATGAAAAGAAGAAAACACATCTTGTTTCAAGTGACAAGAAACAAACAGAGGGTTTTAAAGTTGGGGCTTTTTTGTTGGGGTGGGTTTTCTGTTTGTTTTGGGTTGTTTTGTGGTTTGTTGTTTTAAATTCTCAATTCTCCATTGTTTACTGAAGTCACGACAGAAATCTGCACTCTAAAGAACAGACTTATCAATGTGATCTCAGATAAGCACGTTTTCTTTCTTTCACACTTCATGGGTTTGTGAACATCCCGACACACACAGCTCTTTTAAAGTACTTCATTTATCTATTAGAGTTAAGAGTTATCAGTTTTTGGATACATCATATTCCTTACCTTCCCTGGATATGGAAAACGTTTAAATAAGGGGCTCTGCACCCACACAGCAGAGGCTGCAAAGACCTCACAGGCAGAGAAGGAACAAACAAGTCTTTGTTTCTACAAGAGGGGGATTTGAGGGAGGAGGAGGAGGGGCAGACAAGTTAAAAACCACGGGCAACTTAAGACAATAAAAATGATCTTGCCGTCCTATAATATGGCTTCACAACCTGCAGAATGCAGTCAATTGTAATAGCTGCAATATGCTTTTGAGAACAGAGGGAGTTTGTGGTCTTCAAATGTTACAAATGAAATGTTCTACTGTTCAAACTCAACAGCAAAATGCCAGTTCTGTGCTGCAGCAGATGATACGTGCAAATCACTGAAAAAACACTGCTATCTACATCCTTAATGGAAAATAAAAGAAAAAAATCCAGAAAAAAAATCCAAAAATCAAACCAAGGAGAGAAACAATTACCAGACACTGGTGCTAGAGGGACTGTTAACAACTCAAAAATAAAAGGCTAATTCTCTCCGAAGACGCTACGCCAATTTAAATCCCAGGGCACGGGCAGTTTGCAGGAACTCAGTACCTTCCCCCTATGCGGAATTACACACAAAGACTCCTGTAAGAGCCCCCTTCATCATTAACAAGGCACAGCAGATGTTTCATGGCTTTTCTTTGCTATGTATAATTTCATCCTTCAAAACTAAAACTAATTTTAATCTGCAAACTCAAAGGTGTCATTTATTTCAACCAACTACAACAACAGAAGCTCAGGATCTGAGCATGCTATAAATTACTGTTCTTAATAATCACAGAATGGCTTACATTGGGAGGGACCTTAGAAATCATCCAGTTCCAACCCCCCTGCCATGAGCAGGGACACCTCCCACCAGACCATGGTGCCCAAGGCCTCATCCAACGTGGCCTTCAACACCTCCAGGGATGGGGCAGCCACAACGTCCCTGGGCAACCTGGGCCAGTGTCTCACCACTCTCATGGTGAACAATTACTTCCCAAAGGCTAATCTAAATCTTCTCACTTCCAATTTAAAGCCATGCTCCCTCATCCTATCACTCCATGCTCTTGTAACAAGTCCTTCCCCAGCTTTCTTGTACACCCCCGTCAGGTATGGGACATTGCTCTGAGGTCTTCCTGCAGCCTTCTCTTCTCCAGGCTGAACAACCCCAACTCTCTCAGCCGGTCCTTGTATGGGAGGTGCTCCAGCCCTCTGATCATCTTTGTGACCCTTCACTGGACCCATTCCAACAGTTCTGTATCCTTCTTATTTTGTGGGGTCCACGACTGGACACAATACTCCCGGTGGGATCTCATGAGAAAGGAGTAGAGTGAGAGGTTCCCCTCCCTCGCCCTGCTGGCCACACTTCTCGTGATGCAGCCTAAGACACGATTGGCATTTGGGGCTGCAAGTGGACACTACTGGCTCATATCGAGCTTCTCAACAACCAGCCCCTTCAAGTCCTTCTCTGCAGGGCTGCTCTCAATCACATCGTTCCCCATCCTCTATTGAAATCACAAACTACCCCACCCCAGGCATAGAACCTTACACTTTGCCTTGTTGAACCTCATGAGGTTCACACAGACCCACTTATCCAGCTTGTCCAGGTCCCTCCAGATGATACCCTGTTGTTCTGGTGTGACAACTGCACCACTCAGCTTGCAATCACCATTTAAGCAAAGCTAGTCTGCATTTTAGACCAAGGTCTAATCATCAAAGAGCCTACATAAGTAACCGAGTCTAGGTCTCTGCTGAGTTTCTCTGCTTAATCACTACATAGTGCTTCCTGGGTTAATAGGGCTATAAATACAAACTGCTGTACATTTGCTTCTAAAATAATATGAATTTTATTTAATGCAGGTTTCCTTGATTTTCTTTGAGGGGAACAAACCCTGTATTCATGCATGTGTACATCTGCGTTATTTGTTTAAATCTGTCATACTCCTATTAGAAAGCGTTCAACAGGATTTAAAAAACTGAGTAAAACCACTGTAATTTATAAAAAGTGTGCTCAAGAAAGAGAGCAAAATCTTTCTGTATATAAGAAACTGGAATTGTGTTTTGATGTGATTGAATTCAAGCAGAAAAAAGCTGAATCTTCTTTGAATTTGAGATTATACACGATATAGAGAATATAATTATTCTCTGTGTGTGTGTATATATAAAAATGTAAATTACAGATAGTGAACAATGTGTGCAAAATGATGCTTTTTGTGTGCAAGTTAACAGAGACAAGCAAACTCTGATGTTCGATGGATGTGGTGGCAAAAATGGCCCTATTAGGAGTGTAGTTTTCTTTCAGTCACAGCTGTTCCAGCACAACATCACTTGGGAGTGAACATCACTTTTAAAAACATAAAGGTAGCATTATCAACAAACCTCCTTTCTCATGCAGGATGAAATTATTCTGAAAACAAACCAAACCCAAACCAAGTATAAACTTATATAAAAGCACTGCCCTGACAAATCCTTAATAGAAGTGGGGGGTGTTCCCCTTTTTATTAGAACACAGTCTAAATAAATCAGGTATCTGTGACCTTCCAGTACCTGAAGGGGCTACAAGAACAGGGAGGAGGGACGGTTTACAAAGGCTTGTAGTGATAGCACCAGGGGGAACAGCTATAAATTGGAAGGGGGAAGATATAGGTTGGACATTAGGAAGAAATTCTTCACAATGAGAGTTGTGAGGCACTGGCCCAGGTTGCCCAGGGAAGTTGTGGCTGCCCCATCCCTGAAGGTGTTCAAGGCCAGGTTGGATGGGGCCTTGGGCAGCCTGATCTCGCGGGAGGTGTCCCTGCCCATGGCAGGGGGATTGGAACAGGATGATCTTTAAGGTCCCTCCTAACCCAAACTATTTTACGATTCTATAGTTCGATCCCAACACAATACCTGAAGATATACTTGGCAATTTCTTCACTTGACTCTGTTCAGAAAAGAGATTTAAATACATTCTGCTTTTGAACAAAACAATATTTCTCTTTCTGTTAGGATGATTAACAAGTAATAAGCATTTATTGACACTACCATAACAGCATCCCGTTACAAAGGGATGGTTACCAGTGGAATTTCATCTGCTTCTGCAGATTCTCAAGGAGTTCACTTCGACACAAGTCACTGGTTTGCTGAAAAGTGATGCTGCTCCATCTGCACACAGTGACACACACATAGCAACATAGAGAAGTCACAGAATGGCTTAGGTTGGAAGGGACCTTAAAAATCATCCAGTTCCAACACTCCTGCCGTGGGCAGGGACACCTCCCACCACACCAGGCTGCTCAAGGCCACATCCAACCTGGCCATCAACATTTTTGGGGAGGGGACAGCCACAACTGTGCTGGGCAACCTATGCCAGTGTCACACCACCCTCAGCATGAAGAATTTCCTCCTGATGTCTAATCTAAATCTTCCCCCTTTGAAGTCAAAGCCATTCCCCCTTGTCCTATCACTCCATGCCCTTGCAGAAAGTCTCTCCCCAGCTTTCTTGGAGGCCCCAAGATCTTTTACCCATCCTAAGCGATCTCCCAAAATTGTTCTTCCGGAAAAACAGAGATGGTGAAGTGAAAAATCTAATGCACAGACCTTTCAGATGAGTCAATCCACTTTGTTTTAGAGAGCATGTGAAGAGGATAAGCCACTGAACTGTGGCTCAGGCTCTGCTTTTGTGCAAAAATGAAGGGCAGATCTGGAAATCAAAAAGATCTGAAATGCCACTGTGACCAGACATAAGGTCTGAGGGGTTTTCTTTTGACCAGACAAAGGCCAAAAAAAAAGCAAAAGCTTTCCACTCCAGGGTTCTAGTTCTATCTTGTCCACAAATCTGCCTCTGGCAAGGCTCCTACAAACTCCTTTGAAGAAACACATATTAAACAAAGCGCCATACACGTAAGGGATAAGAAAGCAACACTATGAAATGCTTCCTTTTCATTTCTGATACCTAAAACTTAGCAGATGTTTCAAAGATTAAGCTTTCAAGTACATTTCAAGTTGGTTTTGCAGTTGTTGTTTTGGTGGGGTTGTTTAACATGGAAATGATAAATACATGTTTCAATGAAATCTACAGGTGCGTTTTACTTCAGTATTTTGGAATAAGTGGTTTTCCTTGTTTCAAAAGGTATAATTTTCTTGCATTACAAAAAAAAAAAAAAAGAAGCAGAAAATCCTGATATGCATTCTCTATGATCCAACTGTTAGCACTCTTCTCCCCTTTCCTACTTGGGTATTTCAAACAACTACTGTACAGTTTCTGTAATGAGAATAAACACTGTCTTATCTTGCTTTCCCCCTCACCCAAAATTCATCCAGATCGTCAAAAACCATTAACATCTTCTCTAAGTAGGAGCGATAAAAAGAAAGTTGTGGCAAGGATTTCAATCTGAGGTCACATCTTTTGCTTCATACGACACTCGACAGCCTCAACATTTGAAAGAATAGAAGGAAAACAACTGGGTGCATGTAACACAGCAACGACCACCGGTAACAAACCCCAAAATTTGAATTCTGGAATAAAATAACAAGAAAACTGAAGCACACTCCAACTCCTGCAGTCAGACTGCCTGACTACTCTAATATAGAGTACTACTGTTTAAACACAAGACACATTAACCCAAATGAGACACAAAATCTCCACTGACAGATTCTGGTATTTTCCCACTTCAAGGGCACTGCTCTATCCTTGAATTTAACAAATTCAGTATTCATAAAAGGCAAATTATTTGAAGTTGCATTTCAAAACCAAAGTTCCATCATCTACAGACTTAAAATATAGTTAAAATCCCCTTAATGGTATCTGATACAAAAGCTAATTCTTGGAAATCTGTAGCAAAAAGAGCTGAATGATTCCAAACTTCAACTGGTTCTAGGAAATTCCATTGTATAGAAAAAGCAGATGTTGTTCTGCTTCACCATCTCCAGCCACTCGGAATGCATCGCTGACCCGCTTTCTACCCAGGTGTTCTTTGACTATCAAGAAAACATATTAACTTAGCTGGAAGGCTTAAGAAAAACAGTAGGATCCGTGAAGAATGACCGATGGACAATAGCGGAACCTGGTAAAAGACGAAACAAGCCAAAACACGCTCAACCTGACAGTCCAATTTGCAAGAAATAACCTTAAAGAAACCCAACCCAGTAATTTGAAGCCTTTTACTACCAGACCTGCAAAGGCATCGAGAAGGTAGGAGACCATATTTTCACCAGATGCTCCACTAGACAAGAATCCTGCTGACACGGGCCTAAGGACCCCCTCCTGCCCCCATTCCTTTGATCCCAGGCAATCGCCTGCAATTGCCTCTGCTTGGCAAGAGATGACCCTCCTTTCATACTTAGTTCTTTCCTAGCTTTTCAATTCTCCCAACACAAACGTGTTCTAAAGTCGAACACAAATATCTGGAGGATCCACACCTAAGCCCACGTCAGAGATGTTAGATGTGAGTTCTTATCTTCAACTTGGAGCACCCAGGTTTTTAGACCAGCCTGCTCCACAGCCAGGTATTCTGCCAGGGGCTCTTATCACTCCTAAAAGCCTGCTCCAAGAAGGAATCCATATTAACCGAATCCTTTTATTTTCTGTTTAAAGGCATGACTGCAATACCCGAATTACCTTTCACAAGCAAATCAGTAGGGTGTGTCCACCTAAACCAATTTCTTCACTCATTTGCCTTCCTCCCTCTTTTCTAGCAACATTAATGGAAAATTCCCATCACTAATAAAGAAAACAAATAAAGAGAAGAGGTATATGCACACTAACTAGAGAAAATATGCAATCTGTGGTTTCAATATGGGCTGGAGGATGACATGATTGAGAGCAGCCCTGAGAAGGACTTGGGGTGCTGATGGATGAGAAGCTCTACATGAACCAGCAATGACTGCTCACAGCGCAGAAGGTCAACCATACCCTGGGCTGCATCAAAAGAAGTGTGGTCAGCAGGGGGAGGGAGGGGATTCTGCCCCTCTACTCCTCTCTCATGAGACCCCACCTGAAGTATTGTGTCCAGTTCTGGAATATCCAACAGAAGAAGGATATGGAGCTGTTGGAACGGGTCCAGAGGAGAGCCACAAAGATGATATGAAGGCTGGAGCACTTCCCATACAAGGACAGGCTGAGAGAGTTGGGGGTGTTCAGCCTGGAGAAGAGAAGGTCGCAAGAAAACCTTAGAACGGCCTTCCAGTACCTAAAGGGGGACTCCAAGAAAGCTGGGGAGGGACTGTTTACAAGAGCATGGAGTGACAGCAGGAGGAGGAATGACTTGAAATTGGAAGGGGGAAGATTTAGATTAGACATTAGGAAGAAATTCTTCATGCTTAGGGTGGTGAGACACTGGCCCAGGTTGCCCAGGGAAGTTGTGGCTGCTCCATCCCTGGAGGTGTTCAAGGCCAGGCTGGATGGGGCCTTGAGCAGCCTGGTCTGGTGAGAGGTGTCCCTGCTTATGGCAGGGGTGTTGGAACTGGATGATCTTTAAAGTCCCTTCCAACCCAAACCATTCTATGATTCTATGAAAATAAAGATGAACGCAAAGCTTCAGTCTGATGAAGAAAACACACAGCCTTAAGGGTCAAGTCCCTGGAAGTTGGGAATTCAGAAGCAGTAAGTGGAATGACTCCTCAAAACTTCTATTTCTGAATAGTGGAACAGAAGTGTACATTTGCACAGACCATTCAACAGCTTCGTTGTTTTCAGTGGTCCTTCAGATTGGTCAAAGTGGCAGGATCAAGGAAGAAATTAATTTCTCTTTCATTTTTAATCCACATTAGTATCATTGCTATAAACAAAAACATCAACATTACAATAACACATTCATCTAGGTTTTCTTCTTAAAGTGGTAGTAGTCAAAAAATAGTGAAACCTAAACCCATATACTAAAACACAGCAAGAGAAAAGAGAGTACGGTGACCCTCAGGGGGAAGAACCACAGGCTTTTCAACATATATTAAATGCAGAAAGGTAAACTTCTGAGTCATTCTCATTCTATTTAGGGTCATAGCACATATTTGTTGAGGATCTCCACAATAAATAAATGCAAGGCTCAGCGAGTTCGCTCTGTCAAACAGGTTTTTTTCTTTACTGGAGTGACATAAGAAGGTCACAAGTGAGAAAGCAACAGGAATAAGATTTTGTATTCTCTTGGCTCAAATGATAAAAACATAAACCACAATACAATGCGTACAACTTAAGATTTCAAGGGAAACTCCTTCAAGCTCAGCAGCAGCTCGCAGCTTGTCTCTATTTGCCATCACTTGAGATCAGAAAAGCCCACATGCGCTTCCCCCCCCCCCCCTTTTTTTTTTCCTTTCCTGCCCCTTTCAGTTACACTTGAGCTCTTTGACTGAAAAGGTCTGGAACAGATTAAAAGTCCGACCACAAAATAAAGAGTCTTGGCATGTACTCAAGCCTGTCTGGGATACACATATACAGTGGGCCCAAAAAGGGAAGCTATGCAGCAAGAAACCCTTATGCAGCCTTTTGGACATTTCTAACTTCTTTCAGTTTAACTGCACAGCCTGATCATTTGATGGAGTTTCAGTGCACACAAAAAAAGTAGCTTTTGCCCTTACGGTTAAGACCATACCCTTTACTGGAGCATAAAATAGTTCTGAGAAAGAAGATTCATCTCATTCACGACCCCTGTCAATTAAAGCCTTTTCAACACTCCTTTTTATTCCCAACTCATCACTGGAAACTATAAAGTAATACAAAGAATAGCAAAACACATACCCTGCAAGATGACTTAATTAAATATATTTGACCCGCCTCTTTTAACTAAAGGCAACCCTGATTTGCAAAATGACTGCTTCCTTTTCAGACTTATTCACGTATTAAGTAATTGTGAAGTTGCAAATTACCCCCACACTCTCTTGCAACACACAAACAGGTTGGCAACTCCGGCCGGTGTTAAAGCCAGCACGGGCATGTGCCAAAGCTGACAACTTTCAGCATATGCCCCACCTTCAGGCTCAAGTTGCACAGTGGTTCTACCTGTCTACAAACTGGTGAGCGGTTTATAAACAAAGGGTGACAACCTGGTGTTCTCCCAAGAGCAACGGGATGTTTCAAGCGAGCACTCAAGCCTACAAAACAAAAAACCACTGAAATTCCTAACCGTCATTTCAGAAAAAAAACCAAAACAGAACAGCGCCCCTTGAGTTTTCCAGCTCTGTGTTTATATGGCATTCATGGAGTTAATGCCTCTCCCAAAAGGGGCCCACAGTTGTTGTTAGGTCAACCCCTGTAAAGCTTCAAAGGCTTTGTATCCCCTCAGCCTGACCTACTCGGTGATCTGCACACTGTTTTCATTTAGTTGCACAGAGTCCAAATCTAAAGCCTGAAAACCACAATGATCTCTTCCTTTTTTTACCCCTACTGTTTTTTCCACGTCTCTGGAAAAATAACTAAAATCCAAAGGTGTTGAAAATAATAAGTTATCAGGAAACCCAATCAAGAACAAATTAAAAGCTTACACACAGAGGTCACGGCTTAAAGTTGTAAAACCACCTTAAATATATCAGAACAATCACTTGGACGGTTTAAGAAACTGGTCGAAAGCCTTGCAATATCATTTACTATTGCTATTCACAGTCATCAGTGCCAATACTTAAACATTTGCAGCTCTACTTTTCTTACAAATAATTACAAAAAAATGGGGTATCAGTTCTATTTTGTTCAATTTTTTACATCTAGATCTTGTGATCCCTGATTTACTATTTCTGTTTCCAATATTACATAGTCTTTGCTGCACAAAATTACTAGGAAAGTAGAAACAACGAAAGTAATCATTTCTCTCTATATTATTTAAAACAGAAAGTTTTGTCATGATCATCACTATGACAAGCTGGAATTATAAGCTGGTATATGTTTCAAGTGTATTTGAACAGCATAAATTATTATTTGACAATGCCTTCTTCAGGACAGTGTGAAGGAAAATATTTCCTTGGGAATTAAAAGATCTGTCTGTGGTAAAGTTTTGCAATTTTAAAGGGAAGAGTGAGCTTGCCTGAAACTATCTCTAGGTTAATTTTGGGAACTGCATGGATCATAAGGCAAAATCCCAACCCCGAGTATTAGAAACTTTGGTGACTTACGCTCCTACAGGATATGTGCTTTTCATCTCTTATTTTTTTGAAATAATGATTTAAATAAGGTCTTTCAAATTAAAATTAAAATATATTTTAAACTGTGCTCTAGAAAGTTTTCCAAATACGCCTGCAAACTTAACGCTGAGTGAATTGAAGTGAATCAAAAATTCTGAAGTGAGATGAACTTTTACCAAAGCGTGGGTCAAGCCTTGGGTCTAGCCAAGATGTGGTCTTGTTCTTATGGTTTATGTAGTAAATTTCTCCATCCTGGGTCATAGCTTGTTCCCATCCATCGGGGAGTGGGCCTGCAATATAGAAGGAAGGAGTTGATGGCGGGCTCTTGTTTGCTCCAGCTGAAATTGCTCTAAAAAAAATTCCAACATTTTACATATATAACAGTACAAGAGTTTCAAGCTCATGTCTAACATTTTGGGATAAGGGCAAAGAAGTGGTGGGTGGGAAATCAAAGAACAGAAAGCACTTCTATCACTTTGATTTAGGATTTGGATTTTAATTTTATAACTTGTTTACATTCTTTCACGTCCTTTCGACGCTTCCTTTTGCGATAGCACTACGGTACAAAACCAGCAATAAGTCAAGCCTGCCAGAATGAAACCAGCATGAGCACCAGGAAAAAGAAGCATAAAGATAGTCTACTTTTCATGGGAAAGTTCGTCTAGCAATGAAGGCCCAGCAGCAGCAACAAGTTAACACTGACGAGATCCTAAAATATTCCTTTCTCTTTCACGAACAATTAAAAAAGTGACAAAACTTATTTTCCCTTTACCTCACACCATAACTTTTTGCAAAAGCGTTCAAGGCTTAAGCAAGCAAAACGACAAAACCTGAAGAACAGGAGGCAACAAGAAACGCAAAACGTGAAGGTGAGAAAACACCAGGAGCAGACATAAAGACAGTGCTACGAACAGCAGTGCTACACCTCTACGAGCAGGAAGGCACAAGCAGGGAAACCTAAAAGGGAGGTAGGTGATAGTGTTCTGGAGTGCAGAGCTAATGTCTGAACACAGAGTCTTCAAATGTGTTCCATCCTTTGTGTTACAAATAGCAGCTTTCAAGAAAACCACCTTTCATGGCTATGCTGTTCATAAACCACTCTTTCCCATCTTTCTTATCTTGTTCATAAACTGCTCTTTCCCATCTCTATCCATGTATGTTCATCTGTGTTTTGTACAGACTGAAAACCACCCTTAAAGTCACATTCATCTGATCTTATCTGGCATGTGCTTTACAAATGTATGGGTTTGAATTCTTACACACACTTAGACACTGACTTTTGAAAATATCTAAATCAGATACAGGAAGACTTGCCTGTATTTCTTTAGATTTATGTACAATCCTATGATAATATGGCAAAAGATCCACTGCAAATGTTAAGAACGTAAAAGAAAGTGGAACAAGACCTGCTGCAGGAAGCCAGCATATTTCAGCCTCTTCTTCCACTCTTCCTCACTCTTCCAATGTTTCTGTGAAAAGCCACCTGGCTTTCAGACTAACCAACCCTTCTGTATAATGTAAGATACATTAAGTGTGAGCAAACATCATGATTTCTCACACAAGATTCAGATACACACACATATTTTTGTACGTATATCTAAGAAATGCCTGAAGTCCCAACTATATCCATGTTCAAACTACATTTGCCAGTCATTTTGTCCTAAATTCGTGCTCCTGTTGATGAATTCATTGTCTAAAGCTGGAGAGGGGGGAGGGAGAGCAAGGATAGAATCGTTTGCTTAATCTCAAAAGATGTTCTTGAAGAACTGGCAAAAAGAATACAGTAATTATGTGATTGCATCCCAGTAATATCCCAAGGCATAACCAGGACAAGAGTTTCTGCTGTGGGCTTTGAAGATCCTCTGCAAACTATATTTCACATTTAAACTCTTTCACTGTGGCTCAGAAAACTGTGTCTTTCTCTAGCAACCGCACTACTCCCCCATTACAGCCACAAGGTTTTGAGTGAGAAAAAACAACGATGTAACCATTGGGCATTTCCTTCCCATCCTTAGTGCTCATGAGCTTTAGATGCTACATACAAGTAACGAGTATCTCAGCTTTTACCAGAGGCTAGGGAGCAGAACAGGCATGAAAGAGCAACAACACCACAAAACATTAATAAATCCTACTATATTCACAGTTTAACATGACTCTCACACAGAACTGAAAGCTCAAGTGCAAAGAACCCTGTACTTTGTGACCACACCCAAAGACCAACCAGCTAATCAGTGAGATGTTGTTTTATAACACTGAGGCACTGAAGAACCAGTAGTTCTCCACCATGAGAAGAGTTTCTTCACCATGAGGGTGGTGAGGTACCGGCACGGGTTGCCCAGGGAAGTTGTGGCTGCCCGATCCCTGGAGGTGTTCAAGGCCAAGCTGAATGGGGCCTTGGGCAGCCTGATCTAGTGGGAGGTGTCCCTGCCCATGGCAGGGGGTTTTATGATTCTGTGAAAAGTCTTCCTTGACTGCTAAGCCAACACCCTAGCCATGTGGGCAGATCTTCTTGCTGTTCTCCTCAGAGTCCTAAGCCACACAAACCTCAGAGATGAAACTCAGCAAAAACTTCTCTTTTGAACTTTAAAGGCAAAAACTCCCAGGTGTCTCTAGAAAAAAACAAAACTAGCCTTGGGGTGTCAGACCTCATGCATATTGAGTAAAGCATCTACTGGTCCAGCATGTTCCTTTGTAATAAATAAGAAATTCAGCCTTTGAAGCAGGATGCCAGGAGCTGATCAGTCCACCTACCTGTTGGGAGAAGGCTGCTTATTAGATCTGATGAACTGATGAGGACCAGCTACTGGAGACAGACCTGGGCAAGGTTCTCTTTCTAGATGAAGTCACAGAAACATAGAATGGTTTGGGGTGAAAGGGACCTTAAAGATGATTCAGTTCCAACCAGCCTGCCATGGCCAGTGACATCTCCCAACAGACCAACCTGGCCTTGAACATTTCCAGGGAGGGGGCAGCCACAACTTCCCTGGGCAATCTGTGCCAATGTCTCACCACCTTCATCCTGAAGAATTTCTTCCTCATGTGTAATCCAAATCTTCCCCCTTCCAACGTAAAGCCATCCCCCTCATCCTATCACTCCATGCCCTTGTAAAAAGGCCCTCCCCAGCTTCCTTGGAGGCTCCCTTCAGGATCTGGAAAACACAGAGCTGTGGAGAGGACAGGAAAGATCTATCTGCTCACAAAGCTGTCATAGCAGCAAGTCGTCCTTGCTAAGTGCCATCAACGGCTGCAGAAACAGAACTTTTCTATCTAGAAACTCTTGGCATTAAACATGTTGTTGCTTTCCTCCTTGGCCTGTAAATGGCTCTCGTGTTTCTGCTGTCATCCCTACATGCTGAAATGGTAGTTCAAAAAATTGATTAGTATTGCTTTCCGTAATTCCTATTTGTTTTTGTGAGCAGCTGCAAAACCAGAAGACTGTCAAGTCTGATTCTGTAACTGATAAACTCTGTATTAGAAGCAAGCAGTGGAGGAAAAATGGAAAGCCATGGTGAAGAAGAGAAGACATTCACTCAGGGAGGAAAATTCCTGTGCAATCACACAGCCCTTTTCCCCAAAAAGGATCAACAGGAGCAAAATTCCCAGCATTAACTTATGCTTAAGTGACTTGAGTTATAAAAGCTCTATATCACTGCTCTTCAGACCTTCTCACTAAATCTTTTCATCGTTACTGCAGCCCATGTTGTACAAAACCAGCCATGCTGATGCTAACCAAAACTCCATTTATAGCCTAGGCACCAATCCTGGGGTGGCGGACAGATCCTACTGCTGGAAGCAGCCCTTTTAGTGACTGTCAGACTCTATGGAAGCACTGAATACACACAAAGACTTGGCCTCCAAGTCCCTCAAGCGATTTCTTCAGCCTGTCTACTTACTAGGTGCCAAAAGTTGTCTCAAGCACTTTTCCAGCCTCCCCTCAAACCTTCACAAACATTTAGAACCAACAATATCCCTGTGGCACAGTCTCCTGCTAGTTCAGTGATGCCTCCAGGGTTAAATGAACACAATCACAGCCAGAAGCTTCCAATTCTGTGAAATTATTTGCAGACGGAGAGACAATCTGTCTTGGGAACTTGCCATTCACTGTGGTACTTTTAAAGAAGAGACTTGTAGGGCCACAAAGCTGGCGAAAGGTTTAGAGGGGAAGTCATATGAAGAGCAGCTGACGGTACTTTGTTCAGCCTGGAAAAGAGGAGACTGAGGGGGAACCTAATTGCAGTTCACTGCTTCCTCACGAGGGAAGGAGGAGGAGGATCTCTTCTCTCTGGTGACCAACGACAGGATCCGAGGGAACAGCAGGAGGATGTGCCAGAGGAGGTTTAGGTTGGATATTAGGAAAAGGCTCTTCACTCAGAGTGTGGTGGAGCACTGGAACAGCTCCCCAGGGAGGCAGTCCCGGTGCCAAGCCTGACAGCGTTCCAGAAGCGTTTGGACAATGCCCTGGGATACATGGTGTGAATGTTGGGTTGTCTTATGCAAGGATCGGACTTTAACTCAATGATCCTTGTGGGGCCCTTCCAGCTCAGGTCATTCTGTGATTCTGTGACAAGATTATCCAAAACCTAGATTCCAATTTCCAAATGTAAGCCGTCCTTGCAGAACTGCTGATAAGGCAAACTTCTGTAACTAAATATTTATATAATTCTGTGACTTAACATAAATACATGTAATTTTAAAAGTCTCTGGTCCACATCTCTATTTTTTGTGAGTTTCTACTTTCTCAAGATACCATTTTTCCCATGCAAACACAGAGTCTTGAACACAAAGCAGAGCTCACTGCTGGTGGACTGCAAGCAATGGAAAGAGTAACGAAAACTAAAAATCTAGTATAGATTCAAGGTCTGCTAGGAGGTTTTCAGGGCCAGACTGAATGAGGCTTTGAGCAACCTGATCTAGCTGAAGGTGTCCCTGCCCCATGGCAGGGAGGTTGGAATTGTCAAGGTCCCTTCCAACCCAAGCCATTCTACAATTTAATACATATTCAAAGAAAAAAATGTTAAGTAACACTGTATTTTATCACAAAGGTTAATACATATTAGAGGGTGTTGTAGATATTAAAAGAATATGCATGGGCAACCTAGGAACTCAAACACCTGTGTTCAAGAGCAGGAATCACCTTCACCTAATACAAACACTGATCTCTAAGAACCTTCCCAATTTTTCACTGTGAAAGTTGTTTCTCCGCATCCATATGGACCAGACAGTTTAGTTGATTACATGTAGTAAGCGAAGTCCAGCGAGACCGAGACTAAAAACACCAAATAAGACCAAATCCAAGTAGAAAAACACAAAGCCTCACTTTTCACACCTGATGCCCTCCTGTAAAGGATGTTACTTATTAAAACTCAACACAGTTCATTCACAAATCCTGGTGGGAACTGATGAAGCTGGTTCAGGTGCTCACCGATTTGCTTAAAGAAACAGAACTTGCAGCAAGATACTTGGATTCTCCTTCCATCTTGGCTGCCTCAAGAGGTGGAACTGCTTAAGAACAACCTAAAAATCTTAAGCCCATGCTAACTCCATCTCCCATGTGCCAGTTTTGATTTTATACACCATTTGACTCGCCTTCACCCTTACCACACCTTCTAGTTCTGCTCTCTTCCTATTTCCCTGAAGCTCCACTCATCCTCTTTATTCAGAAAAGACAACAGGTTTAGCCTCAATACGCCGGTTTTTCACTTCTGGCTAAATGGCTAAAGCTTCCAATGGCTTCCAAGACAGCTCCTATAAATCTTCACTCTTACGTTTTACCACAGCAATTTTAATCACAGGCTCCTATGGCAGCCTATAATTAAATATACTAAAATCTGGACAGTAACTTCTGATTAAGGGCTACAACTAACGAGCACTACACAAGGATGAACAGCACAGAAAGGAAAACATTCTCCCTTGTGTCATTCTGAACCTTTTTTTGCAAGTCAGTGAGTGACTCTCAGCTGTCACGATACTTACACTCGGGTCTTCCCACCATGAAATGCTCTCGAACCACTAGGGCACGTTTCACCGCCATCAAGATTTCATAACTGGAAACGTCTACCTCAAAGGTCTCAACTTTTATTTCCTAGTTCTTGAGGATGAACATCCAAATTAGAACATGAAGTAGCTTTACATTTATGACACCAGCACTCAGATTTAAGTTCCACCGTGCTGAAGTAGTACAGAGTTACTTGATTTTTCCATTTTTCTCATTCTTTATGAGGCCACCGAGGAAGTATAAGTTACTATGAACTCAGTAGTAAAAAAAGTAACAGAATCAGATCTAAGAAACTTCAGTAACAAAACAAACATACAGTCATGATTTACAGTCAGTACATAAAACTTTGCCAAATCAGGTATCGGAAACAGAATCATATACGATAACTGCAGGTTTGATATTATTTAATTCAAATTAAATGGAAATTAAAAGTAAGCAGGTGCATCCAAAGAGCCAGTTCTAAGACATACAACTTATCTAACTCAGAAAAAAACAACACTATGTGAACACACAACTCCAAATACACAGTAGTTTAAAATTCTACATGTACTTCATCAAATTCAGAGCACTGGGGGAAACACTTTACAAGATTTTTAGTTCACATTTAATACAGCATCAGATTAAGTTAAAAATAAATGACCAGTGAACTCATTTCCAAATTAGTGTTTTC
Organism: Phaenicophaeus curvirostris; assembly: GCF_032191515.1. Lineage (NCBI taxonomy): Eukaryota > Metazoa > Chordata > Aves > Cuculiformes > Cuculidae > Phaenicophaeus > Phaenicophaeus curvirostris. Next base: position 206,135,300 of record NC_091392.1, read on the forward strand.
TCAAGGCACAAGGCAACCCACTTGAATGTCTCAACTCTATTGCATGAGCAACAATATCTATGCAGGATCACATGTTTGCACACATAGGGCAATTACATATAAATGCTTGTTTTTCTCTTAAGAGTAGTCCTCATGTACTGATAACTCAGTTCCCTTTTAGATTTTCACCTCTTGCAACTTAGCAGTTTATATTTTTGCCAAGAAGCCTTAATTTCTTTCTAAGTACATAAAATGAATCCTGCTTGACTAACAATATTTTTTTCTAGTTAATTCATAGAACCATAGGATGGTTCGGGTTGGAAAGGACCTTAAAGATTATCCAGTTCCACCCTCCTGGCATGGGCAGGGACACCTCCCACTAGACCAGGCTGATCAAAGACCCATCCAACTTGGCCTTCAAAACCTCCAGGAATGGGGCAGCCACAACTTCCCTGGGCAACCTGTGCCAGTGCCTCACCACCCTCAGGGTGAACAATTTCTTCCTAATGGCTAATCTAAATCTTCTCTTTCCTGATATAAAGCCATTCCCCCTAGTCCTATTGCTCTATGCCCTCATATGAAGTCCCTCCCCAGCCTTGGAGGTACTGATAGACCACTCTAATGTCTCCCCACAGCCTTCTGCTCTTCAGTCTGAATGATCCCAACTCTCTCAGCCTGTCCTCATAGCAGAGGTGCTCCAGCCCTCAGATCATCTCCATGGCTCCTCTGGACCTGTTCCAACAGTTCCATAGCCTTCTTCTGTTGGGGATTCCAGAACTGCGCACAGGTGGGGTGTCAAGAGAGTGGAGTAGAGCAGAAGATTCTCGGTAGAAAATGTTTGTAGACTTATCTCAAACCCCAGAATTTAAGTCAATATTCAAACAGCAAGCATCTAGCTTTAGCACAAATAAGGTAAGTCAGAAGGCAGGAAAGACCAAGGGAATTGTTATGCTCCTGTTCCCTGTTCTTCCGACACGTCCCTGGAAAAACAGGTCATCTCTATTGCTGCAGGTTTCCTGGGATATGTTTACAGAAAAAACAACCACAGATATTATATTTTCACATCAGGGCCTGAGACCTTAATTGCTCTGAATCATGACTTCCTGAACTTGAACAGGACTCTCATTTGTTTCAGGATAATCCCACCTCCTGGCTTACCCAGCAAAAAGTTCCATTCGCTTCCCCTCTAATACTCGGTCATGAACAGCACAGCTTGGTCATGCCTGTTAATCTTTTGGTATTGTCTACAGTATATGAATTGCAGCATGAAACAAAGCTGTCTAAACGGACAACAAAAAGCAGCACCAAAGAATAACCTTTGTGAAATACAGGAACAGCAGACATCCACAAAATACAATTGGACTGTGAGAAAATAAATAAAACATGAACCTCAGCGACAGACAGAAGGTGACAAAGCACAAGGACGAGCGCAGCAGGCGTACTAGCATGGCACCAAATTTAGCTGCTTGCTCTCTGCACCATCATGACAAGAGAGCTCTGAAAACGTACAGCAGATTCTATAGCAAGAACAAGCATGTTTTACTGCTGTTTACTGACAGCCCTCTGTGACCAGCCAAAAACCAATTCTATATTCCAGGAAAAAAATGCCAGACTTCCTCAGCTAGGGGAATAATCATCATGATACAGGGTTTTGAAAACGATAGGAAAATAAGAGGAAAACCAAAACATCTCTACTTCTAAAATAAGATTTGCCAGGTGTATGCTTTATTCATTTAGGGAAGACATTAAAAATGAGATGTTCATAACAAATGTAGGATATGTAAATGAATGGGACTCCACCAAGTTGAGCAAGGGGAAACAGAACAACATTCCAGAAGCACAATACCTTTACGATAAATCGACACTAGTTTAATTGAAATTATGATCTTCATTGATTTAACAGCATTTTTAGCCAGAAGTAATTTTAAAAAAGTGATTATTTAAATATTTGAATTATCCACTTGAAGAAAAAAACAAACACAAACCAAAGAACTACAGGGTACTTTGTGTTGACATTATAAATATCATACAAATTCTCTCACTTCAAGTATCAGCTTTTTCCTTGATGCACCAGGCATCAACAAATTCAAAGTTTTAAACCACAGTAATTAGAAGAACAATTGTACAATTTGGACTCTCTCTTCCCCAATTAAAATACCTAATGGTATCTTTAATTTGTACAACCTTTTCCAAAAATACAGATTTTGCTTACCTGAAGCAGAGTTCATGATGTTCTGCTGCACGGAAGGACTGGTGGGAGCTGTAACGTTCATCTGGGAAAGCATGGCCTTCCTAGGATCTTGCCATGTTGTTGTTTGATCAATGTGACTAAGACAAAACAAAGCGAGAGTCAGGACAGTAATGAATTCACAACAATGACCTGTTAGCACAGAAAGTTGAACAACTTGGGTCTCTTCCAACCTGGTTATTCTATGATTCTATGAACAAAACATTAAGCCTGCCAACGACAGCCACATCCAAAATCAAGCAAGAACTGTTTGGATTCTTTCCAAGCATCACAGTATGTCAGATTCTCAAACCTTGACCCTGGCCACCACCACCTTCCAATAAATACCTGCAGCAAAGAGAGCTTGAGCAATGGTGAGATCAGGCTTAACATGAATATTTTAACCCAGATGGCTGTCCCATAACTTGATGTTGCACCTTTGAACAAAACATTCTCTTCATTTTCTCACCGATTGATTACTTGTCATTTTAAAACAGGATTTCAGTGTCCTTCCAATCAAGCCAGTTATGTCTAGAATCTAAAGCACAGTCCAGCAACTTGGCATGATGAGTTCATACTCTCTGCCCAGGGAGTTGTAATGAACTGGCTAGAGAGTAACCATCAGTGCTCCCAAATCTTCTGTGAATAAACTACACCCTCAGATCATCACAGTCCAACCACATCCTGGGCTGCACCAAAAGAAGTGTGGTCAGCAGGTTGAGAGAGGTGACTCAAAACCATTTTGGATGGAGCCTTGAGTAGCCTGATCTAGTGTAACTTGTCCCTGCCCATGGCAAAGGGGTTGGAACTGGATGATCTTAAAGGCTCCTTCCAACCCAAACTATCCTATGATGCTATGATTCCCCTCCCCTACTCGGCTCTCATGAGACCCCACCTGGAGTACCAACACCTGACCTGGTCACCCTGCTCTCCACCAATGAGTAAGGAACCTAAATAAGCTCTGTTGGGTTGTAATTAATTTGATCAATTTTAGGAACGTACTGAAGGTGAATCAGGCCCCTTTTCTCACTCAAGAAAGAAACCAACAGTAAAACTAGGTCAAATACACTGACACTGGAAGAGATGAATCCCAAACTCCGTTTATGTATTTGCATGACTACAACATCCAAGAGGTTCTGGTTATAAATGAAGACCTCATCACGGGTCAAACTGGAAAAACAAAATAGTTATTTTCTCCTGGCCCTAAGCAACTAAATGCTATGCCTAGAAATTACTACTGAAATTCTTGGCTCCAATTAATAAAAATGTGCTCCAATGCATGAGTAAATTTTATAACACGTTCCTTGATGTTCAGGATATTGGTATTTCCTCCCTAAAACAGTAAAATTTGTAACTATTTCATCATTTTACACAAGTAAGAATGAACAGATACAAATTCAGATTATAAAATGGGGCAGCAGTCACCGAAGTAATTAAGTAGGTAGAATTATTTATCATCTTCTAATAATTGAAGGGACATTCTTTTATAAGGGAGAAGGTTTCGCGTAAGTGGCTTTTAAAACACTTTTGTTTTAAGAGATGTGCATTTTGCCCTCTCGAAACACACAAATAAACAATTCCAGATTAAACAGTTACAGCCACGCTGTGGCAGGGTCACTAAACAAGCAGGGATGTTATTTGTACAAAAATGCAATCATAAACCAAGCTCTAATTCATCTGCACACAGCAGCTACTGCCAGTTCTCCTGGGGAACAGGAACCCCTCCTCGTTACTACAGCGTTAATTACAACAGTGCCACTGCCACGTGAATTTCCATGATACAGCTCACTTAAGAGAGGTACTATTAAGAGCGCTGTGTCTTCGGTTACGTGTGTTTTCCAATATTCAGCTCCACTGAGAAATGTGCCACACGCAGCCAAGACTTCTTTAAGGTCCCTTCCAACTCAAACCATTCTAGATCGCCTTATCTCCCAAGTGACAGGTGATAGGATGAAAGGGAACGGCCTCAAGCTGCACCTGGGCAGGTTCAGATTGGACATTAGGAAAAATTTCTTCACTGAAAGGGTTCTCGGGCACTGGCAGAGGCTGCCCAGGGAGGTTGTTGAGTCCCCATCCCTGGAGGGATTTAAAAGACGGGGAGATGAGGTGCTTAGGGATATGATTTAGTAGTGGACAGGCACAGTCAGACTTGATGATATCAAAGGGCTTTTCCAACCCAATGATCCTATGATTTTATGATTTCATGAAACTGATTCTCAAAAAGGTGATACTTCAGTTCCTCTGTGGGTTTCCCAAATAGGATTACTTTCTCGGTTCTAGAATGAAAGTAGTAAGGGGCCATTTTTACTTCTTTCCATTACTTTGAAAAATATAAGAAATAGCAGTAATGGAGAAACTAAGAAGAAAAGTCCTTGCTCTCACAAGTCCTTGTACCACTTCGGTCTTTTCCCAAATTCCACAAAGGACTAAATGCTGTCATCACATTCTATATCACCAGATTTATTTAACTGGAAACTTGCCCTTTTGGTTCCACAGCAGAAAGAGAGGCTGTATTTAAAGAAAACCTCTGCCTTCTCTCTACCCTGCCCCCAAAGTTAAGAAGTTCCCTTGGCTAAATCACTCAGCATATTCACATCTCATCTTTCTTCCTCTCCATAATTTTAAAGGAAAGAGATAAAGGTATATCACAAAGGAGAGAAAACTAAAGGAAAAACTCGGCTGGAATTTCGGGTGGAATCTTACAGATGTTCTCCTATGCCCATGCTTAACAAACACAGAGAAGACTTTCTCAAGGTGCAACTATTATGTCCTCTAACCCACTAACAACAAGATTACACCAGCACTTTCACATTATTAAGGGAAGGGCAGATGATTTTCAGAAGTGACGGCCCACAGAATCCTTTAAAATTTCAGAGATAACAGGACAAGAAAGCAATATCTCATTCCTCTCTCCCTAGTTCGCGCTTAAAAGGAGACAAAGACAGCAAAAGGGAAACCAAATGCCTTTTCACATGAACTGGAGCCAGGCAATTTTACGCCCCTTTCCATATACCTTATTTTTGGTTGCCTGAAGGTTTTCAAGTCGGAGAGGCTTGCCTAAGCATGCTGCAATAAAAGCTGCTATCACCAGCTGCCTTCCTATCTAAGGGGGATCCCAGCTGAATAACTTAAGTTAACTGAATAAGTTAATCCTGCTGAATAACCCTGAGGGCAGCCACCACCAAGGAAAACACAACATTAAGATAAAAAGATTCTTTAGGTTGTTCCCTTATTGCTCTAAGTAGGAAGTCTCAGAGGGCAGTTCAAACTGGTTGTTTCAGTGTTCAAACCATGATTGCTCCCAGCTGGCCCTGACAGGATGAGCTGAACATTAAGAAACCATCAGGTAGGACGTACTGGAAATGAATGAATGGCTTTCTGCTGCAAAGAATAAGTGAATCTGTTTTTCTTGCCACTAAAATAATTAATATTGACCACTTCAGAACGGACACTTCACACCTTCAAGTGACCAGCTGTTTAGATGTTCTCAGTTTTAGTCATACAAATTGTCCTGAAGACTACATTTTCCCTCATTTAAGACTGCAGCTTAGTAAAAATCCAACTCCCCTATTTCCTTTCTCTATATTGACACTTTTTTTTAATGTTTTTCTTAAATTTTTCCAACTTCCACTTCCCATACTGCAGGGTTTTCTCATTGCTTTTTGACTCCTCCTCATGACCATGTCACAGGGAGAGCTTTTTCCTTTCCCAATTCAGACGAACACTACGTGCCGCTGAGGTTGGAGGCAATTATTCTCATCCCTGAAGACTTTGCAGATTGCCACGTAAAACAAAGAAGAAAATCTTCCAAAAGCAAGTTGCTGCCTGAGTCAGTACTTGCGAGCTTCCTACTCAGCCAACTCTAGGCAATCTCACATACTAAAGAGAAGATTATTATTTATTTCCATCCCCCACGCTTCAGCTCCCTGGAGACAGATCTCCCAAGCTGTAATGCACCAGAAGCAACAGGTTTCTCGACACCCAGATCCAACACATGTTCCACAGGGTGTGCTTTGAAAAGTCATTGTTATTTACCCATTTCACCTAGAGCAGCAAAGACAATACAGAGCAAAAGCATGAGAAGAAATTAAACTACTTAGATTATCACAGAATCACTAGGTTTGGAAAAGACCTCCAGGATCATCACGTCCAACCATTCCTATCAACCACTAAACCATGTCCCTGAGCACCTCATCCACCCGTCTTTTAAATACCTCTAGGGATGGTGATTCAACCACTTCCCTGGGCAGGGAGTTATATATCACTTAAAAAGATAGCTATAATAATTAAATGTATAATATACTCAAATGTAATAGCTATTATTAAGAACTTGGAGATGTAAGAGAAAATTAGTTTGACAGCGAAATCAACAGCAGCAAATCACACTCTACCTTCTTTCCAGAAACAAAAAATAAAGGATCATAAATGGTTTGGGTAGGAAGGGACCTTAAAGACCATCCAGTTCCAAATCCCCTGCCACGGACAGCGACATCTCCCACCAGACCAGGCTGATCAAGGCCCCATCCAAACTAGCCTTCAACACCTCCAGGGATGGGGCAGCCAAGACTTCCCTGGGCAACCTGTGCCAGTGCCTCACCACCCTCTGCATCAAGAATTTCTTCCTAATGTCCAATCTAAATCTTCCTCCTTCCAATTTAAAGCCATTCCCTCTAATCCTATCACTACATGCCTTTGTAAGAAGTTACTTCCAGCTTTCTTGTAGCCCCCTTCAGGTACTGGAAGCTGCGCTAAGGTCTCCCTAGAGCCTTCTCTTTTCCAGCCTGAACAAGCCCAACTCCCTCAGCCTGTTCTCAGAACAGAGGTGCTCCAGGCTTCAGATCATCTTCATGGCCTTCCTCTGGAACCATTCCAACAGTTCCATATGCTTCTTCTGTTGGGAATTCCAGAACTTGACACAGTATTCCAGGTGGGATTTAATGACAACGAAGTAGAGCGGGAGAATCACCTCACAAATATTGTTTATAGGTCTTAATTTTTAGTTTATTCCATTAAATCAACACAACAAATACAAAACCTCAACTCTTAAACATTTGATTTGCTTTCTCAGTATCTTCTGCTATAGAGAGAATCAAAAATTGTGATTATATAATGCGTTAGGCACAGGACTTAGAGGCACGTTACTGAAATAACTAACAGTTCTTAAAGTACAGATTTCTTTCAGAGATATAGAGCAGTTTAGTCTTTTCCAAAATTAGCAGCTCCTATGTTGTATCAATAAACACAGTGAAGTATTTATTTGGAAACTTTTCAACCCTAACTTTAGATGCAAAACACATCACAAAATAAAAATCACTGATCAACAACTTTCACTGAATTTCAGCAGGAGATTTGTAAGAGCTGAAATCCCAGGAAATCCTAAATAACATAAAATTATCACCTTAACTTAGACTTAGTTAATTCCACATTTGTAATTCCTGCAGTCTTCACTTGTTAGTTATGAAAATCGACATTCAGCCATTGGGAGGTGAGAGAGAGTGTGCTGCTGCAGGGGAAGAAGGGGGATAACTTACTAAGGGTACACTCCATCCCCAACACATACTCATAAGGTATATGTCTAGTATTTAAAACCATGCATACCAGTCACAGGCCTGTCAAATACAATAAAGACATGAATGGATCCTACCCACACAAGAGATCAGAAGACAAGTCACACCAGAAGTTAGTTGCATGTCTTTTTTAATGGCTAAGAACATCATTATAATCAAGCTTTCCTTCCAGCAAAGCCCCTTCCCACTTCCTAACAGTCCAGCTTAGCGACTTCCCCAACACAAACTTTATGCTTGAACAGTACATGGTTTATTTTCCTTTTAGGAAGCGAGGCCAGCTCTTCCTAAAACAACTCTCTCACAGTGTTTGCTGACCACTAGTCAGCACATCCCTATGACCCATCCCTTTCCTCCCCTCACTTTCAGTTCCAAATGTGGCCGTTATCGGCTTCCAGCTTTTCCCTTTTTACCTGCAAAATCCACAAATTGTTTTAGAAATTCCCTTGAAGGCACAGAAGCTTTTTTCAGTCAGTACCAAGTTACTCTGAACTCCTGGAGAAACTGAGCTCCTTTGAAGTCTTCTATAATACAGGTTTTCTATACCTAAATGTCGTTTTATCACCATTCTACAGGGCTACTTTGCTCACCAAACAAGCGGCCAAAATTGTTTCAAATCCTTCAATTCAAACAAAATTCTAAGTGCAAACTCTGAAGGTTGCTTAGGTTTTATCTGTTTGCTTGGGTTTCGCTCAGCACATAACATTCTGGAGACAAAATCTATACGTTTCATAATGTGTGTTTGGAAGACACGTTGCTACTGATCTCAGAAGAGTCAATACGCGCTATCAGAGAATCATAGACTGGTTCGGATCATCCAGCTCCAGCCCCCCCCTGCCATGGGCAGGGACACCTTCCACCAGACCAGGCTGCTCAAGGCCCCATCCAACCTGGCCTTCAACACCTCCAGGGATGGGGCAGCCACAACTGCCTTGGGTAACCCATGCCATTGTCTCACCACCCTCATTGTGAACAATTTCTTCCCAATGGCTAATCTAAATCTTCCCCCCTTCCAATTTAAAGCCATTGCCCCACAACCTATCACTTCATGCCCTTGTAAAAAATCCCTTCCCAGCTTTCTTGGAGACCTTCTTCAGGCACTGGAGGGATCCCCAGCTTTCTTGGAGGCTCCCTTCAGGTACTGGAAGCTGCGCTGATGTCTCCCCTGAAACCTTCTCTTCTCCAGGCTGAACAACCCCAACTCTCTCAGTCTGTCCTCACAGCAGAGATGCCCGAGCCTTCTGATCACATATAAGTAATTTCAACAGCTGAGAAAAAGGACGTAGCTTTTCTGAATTTTCAGTAGCGAACTGGAGAACACAGTTAACGGAACAATTTTCATCGCAATTTCATATTACCTTCTCAGTAAGCAACCTTTTATATTTAGGGTTCTCAACGTGCAGCCAAACTACGTGAGTTGGAAATGAACACGCGGTTACAACGCCGCTCCATCACAAGGACTTGGTGCTACTGCAAACTTCACTACACCTATGCTCTTGCCCTTTAAACTCAGCCATCTGGACTGTAATCTACAGATCAGAACACGTAAAACCAGTACCTTCAGGTAAAAAAAAAAAAAAGGAGGAAATATCAAGGGGAGAGTGAAACACCCAATATCTTTCTAATTAATACGTCTTTATAGTCACCCACAATTAACCTGTTAAAATCTAACACAGACATGAGAGAACTCCTCTGCTCTGCCCTATTCCAGTAATTTTCAACACTGTCGTTAAATGCCAGCTCTGTTTTTAGGAATCATAATCTACCACTTCTGGTTATGACGTGCAGAAAACTTTTTAAAACACATGTCATTTTTTCACATACATTTTGTATTCAGAATTATGGAAGAAGGGAGCAAACCACTTTGCTCCTCAGGCCCCAGTTTCTTAGTTTTGAACTGAGAGGCTTGAATAAACTGAAAAAGTAAACATTAACTTGGCTAAAGCTTTTGAGCTGTGGTTTAACACTTTAAAGTTCCAGGTAGTTACCTAGTAACTTCCTTCCAGAAATTATCACTCAAAGTTCAGTAGCAAACATGCACTCTTTTAGTGTTATCTTTAAAATTTATTCTGCAATCACTTTATATCACTACACAGGTCATAATTTTAAGCTTTATCTCAAAACTTTTTAAAAGTAAACTGTACTTTAAAAAGAAATAAATCTATTTCTAGATAGCGTGACTCCAGTCCTATAAACTGGCCCATTACACCTTCCAGACACTCTTCTCTGATACCTTGTTTTTCTTTAAATGTATTTTTCATAACTCTATTACTTCAGAAAACTGTCACCAAATATTTAGGTTCAAATGAGAACTGAAAAGCACTATTACAGATCTTACAATACCACGTCATTCTTCACAAGAAACCTCCTTTGCATTTTCAGGTATTTAATAGAATCATAGAATAGTTTGGGTTGGAAGGGACCTTAAGTATCATCCAGTTCCACCCCCCCTGCCATGGGCAGGGACACCTCCCACCAGATCAGGCTGCTCTCATCCAACCTGGACTTGAACACCTCCAGGGATGGGGCAGCCACAACTTCCCAGAGCAACCTGTTCCAGTGCCTCACCACCCTCATTGAGAAGAAATCAAGATACTGCAGATAAGGAGAAACCAAGATATTGCATTTTAGATAGACTCAGATATTCACAGACAACAAAATAGAGTAAATCAAGATCAGCAGGATGTCCCTCAAAGGACGAATAATTAAGTCTTAGCTGCAACATGTAAAAAGCACAGGGTTCCAGATTTCTCTCTGACCGCATAGCCGAGGTTCCCATTTTTTCTGAAACCGTTACAGATAAAGCCTAAAACTTGGACCATATTAAACAAATTGCATCCTTTTCCCAGAACAATGTTTTACTGCTGTACATGAATTTTTCCACACAATTTGTATATGTAGTAACATAACTCCTTCAAGGGAAAAAGATGAATTTAAACACATTAAACCAGCCACTCCAGGGAGATGATTCTCCCTCTACTCTGCTCTCGCCTGTCGTCACAGCAGAGATGCTCCAGCCCTCGAATCACCTTTGTGGCCCTGCATTTCATAAATTTCATAAAATTCACAGCAGTCTCTGAATTTTCATAAAATTGAAGGGCAGTACTCTAAAACAACGCAAACCTGAAAGTGCGTTTTACCTGCCTCCTTAACTGTGGAGGTGATTCCTGCATGACTGAGAATAAATAAAGGAGGAAATCACTGTGATCCACTCCAGCACAGCACTGTGATTAATTAGGGAGTGGCAGAGGAAAAGATGAAACATCAAAAGAAAGTGAACAGTGCAAGTCTAAAAGAGGAAGCATGACTTGCAGAGGAATCTGGCAATTCGGTAATATCAACATCTCCTAAGGAGCCAAGCTTCATGAAGAGAAGCTGAAGTAGCCAAGGAAGGAGGTCAAAATCTGCAAGTTTACAAACCACAGGAGGGATTCTTGCTGAGAACGAGCAAACTCTGAGTCTACTGAACAGAAATATATTGGTCTGGGAGATTAAACTGGGAGGCGGACTCTGACTGGAATGGAAGGAAGTACTGAATAAAAACACTATGAAGGACTATGAAGCAGGAACACAGAGCATATCAGCTCAAGTGGAAGAATTAACTCAATTTATTGAGCAGAAAATTATCACAGAGGAGCAATGGAACTTGTCGGAGACCAGCAACTGTAACAGAAGGATACAGCTGAAGAACAATAAAAAGAACATAGACCCAGCCCTGGGATCATCTTTGTTGCCTCTTCTGGACTCATTCCAGCAGTTCCATATCCTTGTTATGTTGGCAATAATGAGGAAGAAGATAAAAGCTGATATAAAATTTTACCAATATAAGAATAGATTTTTTTTTAAGCCTGTACAAGCCAAAATAAAACTTCACATACTCGAAAAGCGAAAGCACTGTTCTTTCTATTCATCATCTGAAATGTACTGTAGGCATCAACTGAGAAATACTTCATCATAAGCTGCAAAGCAGTAAGATTTACAGTAAAATACATGCCAGCTATACAGAAGGAATATCCATTTCTCAATGCTAGAATTATTTTCTTAAACACGCATACAATTTCTTCTTTTTTTGAAAATCTTGCCCAAAATAACCAAGGAAGGAAAAGTTCTCTCACTCTCACATTCAAAATTACTCCATGAAACTCTAACTGGCAACAATGCAAACTTTCCCTTAGTTTCGAACAGAAGGTTTTTCTAAAACTCTGCAGCAAATATCCCAAGACCCTCCAGAAACCCGCATACGTTCTTTGTAAGGTGGTGCTAACAGTGGTCTCAGTGCAGAAAAAGCCAGCACTGACTTAGCAGTTTTGTGCACAAAGCTGCCCATTTGCTTCTTGCTCTCCTTGTTTTTGCTTTGCTGATCAAAGGAGTTGCCAAGTTTTTTCTTTACCGTTACAAGGCAGGAAAAATGGCTCTCCTCGGAGAGGCCCCTTGTGAAGGTCACAAAGGTTAGCTCCACAAGCCCTGGAGTCTGCTCTGATGCTGGAGTGATTGGCTGGCTTCCCTGCAGTTACCCTGCACTTCCCCTCCTTCACAATAGTGCGCTGGTTATGGAAACTAAATATGAAAGAACGTGGTGGGGGAGGAAAGAATTTCTATGGAGACAAAGTCGAAAACACCGAGAAGTTCTATTTGTTTGAGCAGCCTGAAAATCGAGCATTCTAACACACTTATTTCTTTCCGGTAAAATCAAACCCAAAAAAATCAGCATCAACCCTCCCACTCTCCCCCCTCAAACCAAAAATCTGAAAAGAAAAGATTTTAGCTTTTTCTCAGAACACAAGCAAAAGCACATTGCTCTGCCTTGGTCTGGAAAAAGTTATTTCTTAAGATGTTTACTTGTCCCTTCCCTGGATTTAATCAAGTGGAACCCACAGGTCACACCCTCTTAATGAAGACTGAAACGAAGCCAACTGATCAGGATTCAGATCTGCAGCGCCTTCCAGCACCTGAGCAGTATCACACTAGAGATGTTTTTAAAATCTTACATAATATACGAAACCTTATTATAGGTGTCAGACCCCAATTACTTTTAGGTTCTAAAGTTAAGCAGTGAATATTCCAGCTCTGGAATCGCCAACAGAAAAAGGAGATGGAACTGTTGGAAATGGTCCAGAGGAGGCAACAAAGATGATAAGAGGGCTGGAAACTTCTACTATGAGGACAGGGTGAGAGTTGGGCTTGTTCAGCCTAGAGAAGAGAAGGCTCTAAGGAGACCTTAGAGCAGCTTCCAGTACCTGAAGGGGACCTACAAGAAAGCTGGGGAGGGACTTCTTACAAGGGCACAGAGTGACAGGATGAGAGGGAATGGCTTTAAATTGGATGGGGGGAGATTTAGATTAGACATTAGGAAGAAATTCTTGATGCAGAGGGTGGTGAGACACTGGCCCAGGTCACCCAGGGAAGCTGTGGCTGCCCCATCCCTGGAAGTGCTCAAGACCAGGTTGGATGGAGCCTTGGGTAGCCTAGGCTGGTGGGAGGTGTCCCTGCCCATAGCAGGGGGATTGGAACTAGATGATCTTTAAGGTCCCTTCCAACCCAAACCATTTTATGATTCTAAGATGTCTTGCAATACCCAGCAAAATAATCATTACATTTCAGATCGCTGATTAAATACACTCCCCATTTTCTATAAATTCAAACCTCCCAATCCACAGGGAGGCACAATTATTAAGGTTTTTCTTAAACATAAAAAACCTAACCTGCAGTGAATACACTGAAAGCTTCATCCGCTTCAAAGCATCTACTCCTAGGAAACAGATTCTACATTGGTCCAAGTAAGGGAAAGCAGCATAAATTTTGTATATTGAAGAAGAAGCTTTATGAGACTTCATATTCTGGGAGCACAATTTCCTATCACTTTACAAATCAAACTTTGATTCTTGGCATTACTCAAGAAGGTTTCATACCACCCTGAAAGTCAGGGCAGGCTCTTTCTTCTCTGTAACGCTGGAGGTGTTTAATTCTGCCTCCAGTGCCATCACCCAAACGTTTGGACAGGTGAAGCTAATTAAAACTTAACCATCCATGGTTTGATGTTACACCCACCTCTGCAGCTGTTTTGAGTTCATTATGTCACCAGGACTCAAAAGTATTACCAGAAGCAGTCAAGTTGTACAGCCCCACTAACCTGGTATTTCAGTCTGTTTAAACACTCTCAATATTTAACAATATCCAGTTACAGAGAAACTCATACTACATCTGGTTCTTCCTACCAGGAACCAACAGGCTTTCTCTTCCTCCCTAGGTACTCTGCTCACAAAACTCCTAGGAAAACAAACCCTCTGTATTGGGAGACGGCAATAAGCGACAGACAATGCCAGAATCTTAGGGAATTAAAGAATGGTTTGGGTTGAAAGGAACATCAAGGATAATCCAGTTTCAACCCCCCTGCCATAGGCAGGGACACCTCCCACTGTATCAGGCTCCCTTGACCTGTTGGCCATGCCACAGGAAACTCAACTGAAAGCAATAAAATGCATTATTAAAGAGGGAATATAACAGTTCATTTAAAAACTTTGATTTTGACCCAGTTACTTTGATCTGTAGCAGCAGTGTGCCCAGGTGGCCAAGAAGGCCAATGGCATCTTGGCTTGGATCAGAAACGGCGTGACCAGCAGGGCCAGGGAGGTTATCCTCCCTCTGTACTCGGCACTGGTGAGACCGCTCCTCGAATCCTGTGTTCAGTTCTGGGCCCCTCACCACAAGAAGGAAGTTGAGGCTCTGGAGAGAGTCCAGAGAAGAGCAACAAAGCTGGTGAGGGGGCTGGAGAACAGGCCTTACGAGGAGCGGCTGAGAGAGCTGGGGTTGTTTAGCCTGGAGAAGAGGAGGCTGAGGGGTGACCTCATTGCTCTCTACAACTACCTGAAAGGAGGTTGTAGAGAGGAGGGTGCTGGCCTCTTCTCCCAAGTGACAGGGGACAGGACAAGAGGGAATGGCTTCAAGCTCCGCCAGGGGAGGTTTAGGCTAGACGTTAGGAAAAAATTCTTTACAGAAAGGGTCATTGGGCACTGGAACAGGCTGCCCAGGGAGGTGGTTGAGTCACCTTCCCTGGAGGCGTTTAAGGCACGGGTGGACGAGGTGCTGAGGGATATGGTTTAGTGTTTGGTAGGAACGGTTGGACTCGGTGATCCGGTGGGTCTCTTCCAACCTGGTTATTCTGTGATTCTGTGATTCTGTGATCTATTCACTTGCAAAAATATATAGGACAAAGCACAGTCACCTTAAGAGGTCTCCAGAACTGTTTCACCTACAAGTCCAGACTGAAATGCAGAAGCATCAAGGAGAAATCCGCACAATAGCCATACCATAACAAGAAAGCAAAAGGTCTATATAGGAAGGAGCTACACCTGATCATCGTAGATATTTACTGGAGAAACTAAAAAAGCACAAAACCACACTATCAGAATCCTGTCTTCCTCTTTTGCTGGAAGGCTTTTATGACCCACGTTCACTTTTTTTTTAGCTGGTGTAATAAGAGACAGCATTTCTTCCTAAAGATCTTACCAAACTTTTCAAGCCTCTTTGGAGGTGGCTATGAAGGCCAGCACACCTAACACTGACCAAACTTAAGACCTCCTAAGCTCCCAAAGACATGCCAGGTGCAGGTCAGCAAAAGGCAAGGTCACTAGATGACTCGAAACATTTATAATGCTACCAGAGCACTTATCTTTCAAACTTGCCGTGAGAGTAAAACCCAAGATGAGAAAGCACTGACTCACGAGTCAGTAACCCATGTTGGTTTGCTAGCAGGCACACCTTTGACCACCCCAATATAGGACAGAAATCCTTGTTCTTCTGGCTGATGTTTCTTCGCAGGCAAAGCCTCCCACAGTTTATGCTGCGCTGAGTCGGGCCCTGCCTTTGTTACTCAGATGAGAGAATTGTAAGGCCACCACCTACTGAATCCACACTAGGGGCTCTGCTGATGTAATTTCATCTTCTGGGAAGTATTTACTTCATGGCTGCATTAACCCACTCCCATCCAAGGAATTAAATTAGTAGAGGGGGAGAATCACCGCCTTTGTCCTGCTGGCCACACTTGTTTTAATGAAGCCCAGGACACATTTCGCCTTCTGGGCTGCAAGCACAAATTGCCGGCTCATGTCCAGCTTCTCATCAACCAGCCCCCTCAAGTCCTTCTCCACAGGGCTGCTCTCAATCACATCATCCCTCATCCTTTATTGAAATGGGAGATTGCCCCGACCCAGATACAGGACCTTGCACTTGGCCTTGTTGAACCTCATGAGGTTCATACATTCTCCAGGTCCCTCTGGATGACATCCCATCCTTCTCACGTGAGCTTGCTGTCATCTGCAAACTTGCTGAGATTGCACTTGATCTGTCTATACCATTGATGAAAACAAAACAGCACTGGTCCCAGTATGGACCCCTGAGGGACACCACTTGTCACAGATCTCCATCAGGACATTGAGATGTTGACTACTACTCTCTGAATGCAACCATCCAACCAATTCCTTGGTCGAACAGTCGACCCACCAATTCCATATCTCTCCAATTTAGGTAGAAGGATGTTGTGGGGGACTGTGTCAAAGGCTCTACAGAAGTCCAGATAGACGACATCCATTGCTTCTCCCGTGTCCATTGACGTGGTCACCCCATCATAGAAAGCCACTAGTTAAGTTCAGCACATAGAAAAAGCGGAGCAACATTGCCTGACCACAATTCCTGTATTTTCACAGACACCACAGCAAATGGAAAGGAAAAAAAATAAAAACAAATCAAAACAAAACCTAGAAATACTAAAACATCCAATAATATCAAACCCAACAGGAGACATGAATAAATCAAGAAAATAATGCTCCATAAGCAACAAGACCAAGGCCCCACCCAAACCTGTGCCATGGAAGAAGGCTAAAGTTCAGGGCTATGGTTTTGTAAGTTTTTATGTCAAGGTTCAGATTGCTGTAATTCTTTAATGGTGACACAAGCTACACAAAGACAAGGCTTCCCTTCGGCGTTTGCTGCAGAGAAGGTATTCCTCAGTTTGCAACAATTTTAGTATCACCAACTCACACCTAAAGGGCGATCAGCCAGTCACTGATCGTCTCTTGAAAACTACCACCTCAGAGGATGCTGATGTCAGGCTGGCTGATGCTCTATTAAGAAAACAGAGCTATGACCATCTATACAGGTTTTTATTTCTTCTTAACATTATTACTTTTTGCTAGATCAAATGATTAGTTATTCAGAAAGTATCCAAGCTAACAAGAAATGGGACAGGTTTGAGATTCAGCACAATTCTTCAGGATTTTTGAGTCACTGGGTCACCAACTCCCATTTCTACATATGGTTAAACAGAAAAGAAGCATGTGCCCAGGAAACCAAGAGGAGGGACAACACTTTGACCAACCTAGCCTTAATCTGCTCCAACTCTCTCCAAGCACGTAGTAGTACCACCTCAAGACAGTCATCAGACTCAAATTCTGCATCAGTACAGCTAACTCAAAACAGAACCTGGTGAAGTGGCAGGGGAAATTATGGTCCACTTGCTAAGCCTACATTTGTCATGTGAGAGTGCTATTTATAATGTCACATGCTGGAACTTGTTCCCAAGCTAGCTAAACCTACATGCTTAATTGACTCAATAGACAATGCTGCATTGTCAAGACTAATCTTTTCCTACAGGCTACAGTTTCTAAACTGTGAATGCTTTTATAGATTTCAATTTTCTTAGCAGTTCCAAAACCAGAAAAATTCAAAATGCACACATGCACATGCACAGAGTATGTATTTGGGTAGATACTGTATTAACTACCAGTAAAATTCACATAGCTACCTGCAAACTGAGTCATCACAAAGTCCAAGCACTTTATAGAACACAGGAGCCAGTAGGTCCTTTAAGTTCCTATTTCAGAGATCCAAGACAGAAGGCACTAAAGAAGAGTTTCAATAACGCAAAGTGCAAGGTCCAAAACCTGGGAGAAAAGACCAGCACCCACCTCACTACAACCTCCTTTCAGGCAGTTGTAGAAAGTGATAAGATCTCCCTTCAGCCTCCTGGTGCTAAGGGGCATGGTTTAGTGTTTGGTAGGAATGGTTGGACTCGATCCGGTGGGTCTCTTCCAACCTGGTGATTCTATGATTCTATGATTCCTTTTCTCCAGGCTACCAACCCCAGGTCCCTCAGCCGCCTCTCATAAGACTCCAGCCTCTTCTCCAGCTTCCTTGCACTTCTCTGGACACACTCCAGAACCTCAATGTCTTTCTTTCAAATTGTTTTAGTCAAAATAACGAAGATACTATTTGAACTCACTCTTTGTTACTAGCACTGAAGAACGAAAGCAGACTTCCCCTTTCAAATGTCTTTGCCTCACTGTGAAGACATCGTTCAAAAGGTTGTATTCAACTACACACAACATTTCTTGAGTGTAGCGGTCACAAGTGACATTGCTGAGCATGTTGCATCCAGCACACTGGTAATAAACCTGTTTCAGATAGTCTGCCCTATCTTATGTTTCATTAATTCAAGCTGAAACCTTCTAAAACAAAAGAGGGTTCTCGGGCACTGGTAGAGGCTGCACAGGGAGGTAGTTGAGTCCCCATCCCTGGAGGTATTTAAAAAGCAGGTAGATGAAGTACTCAGGGATGTGGTTTAGTAGTGGAGGGGTACAGTTGGACTTGATGGTGTCAAAGGTCTTTTTTAATCAGGAGATTCTATAATTCAGTTAACAACCATCATATCTCCGAGAAGACCTTATAGAGACCTTCCAGTACCTGAAGTGGCCACAAGAAACCCAGGGAGGGACTGTTTACAAAGGCTTGTAGTGATAGGACTGGGGACAATGGCTACAGACTGGAGAGGGGCAGATTTAGAGTAGACATGAAGAGGAATTTCTTCACTATGAATGCGGTGAGGCACTGGAACCGGTTGCCCAGGGAAGTGGTGGCTGCCCCATCCCTGGAGGTGTTGACGACCAGGATGGATGGAGACTTGGGCAGCCTGATCTAGGGGGAGGTGCAGGAGGATAAAACAGCTTTGCAAACACAATGTCTTACTTCCTTTAATAATACGCTGAAGGGCATCTCGTCCTGTTCGCTTCACTATTTTCTCATCTTCACAAAGCCACCGTTATTCAAACTGATTGCAAAAATTAAAAGTTGTAGATGGACGAGTGCTAAATTACTTAAAGCATAAAAAATGGACTCCAAAAAGTGAACCCATGTTGGAAAGATCATTTTCCAATCGCCAGCGTCTAATGATATTTTGACAAGACTGCAATTACGCTTCTGTTACGAGAACAGATCTTGTTCTCTACATCTTGCCAGGATAATACTGCTTTTAATTAATGCTTTTGTTGTGAAGTGTACCCTCGGGCAGTAATAAGTTTCATAATAATTTCAGTATGGAGCACGTATTTCCCCACACCATTTAGTCAAAATTTCTCATCATTTGGCCTCACACATAACGCCCAAGCCTTACTTCCCAGAATTCTTCAAAATATAGCATGACGCTGTTAAAACACGTCTTTGTATGACTGTTTTCCTCTGCTTCCTTCAAGAAGAAAAGAACATTACATGCCTATCAAACTGGCACAGCCACAAAAGAACCAAATTTCCTTTTAATGTCCCAGTTTCATTTTCAGGAATGGGCACACACATCTTTCTTCTCTTCAAACAGTTGAAAAATGCTTTTAGTATATTATCTTTTAAAGTGTTATAGCCATTGTCAAAGTGCCATAACCTGCTGATCTTCTATTACATTTACTGATCGCTAAACCTCGGTAAAAAAACCCAAACCAAAGCAAAGCAAAATGAAACAACAACAACAAAAAAACCCACCGCAAACAAAACAAGTGCAGCTTTTATTCTTATAATCCACTGCATAAGTCATCTCTCAAATTTGAAAAGTCTCACTGAAGGAAGTTACGAGCCAGAGCTTCAGCAAACAAACAGGCAACTACTGAAGCCGCAGAAATCTAGACACATATTTATCCAAAGCCCAAGACAAGAACAGCACTGTGTGAGAAATGTTATGAAATGTTATGAAATCCTCTAAAATTTAATCCACTGCCTCCCTCTAACACAAAGAGCTGTAAAGTAACTAAGTCACATTGGGTTTAAATGTTATTAATTAATAAAATGTGACTGTCTAACTCCACAAGAAGGTGGGAAGTTTCAAACCAATTCTTAAATGCAAACTAAAATTGGCTTTACAAGGTGTTTGGATAGACTGCACTAACTTTGAAAAGTGAAGTCAATACGCAAGCTGCTGCCTTTGCAGACTGCAGGAACCCATTTTTATCTGCCACGTTCTCTGACCACATTCAAGAAAAATTAAAATTCAAATCTCACTTGATTAGAGTATTCAAGTTTTCTTTCTTTTTTTTTTTTTAAATTAAAGCAGTGCCTAAATTTTACTAGGCTTGGTTTTCCACCATGTCCAAGCACTAAAAGCAATAGTAAGTTTGTATCTTCAACAAAGAGAAAAGTTAAACATTAATTCCATTTTTATAAGATGTTAGAGCAGCCTTCCAGTACCCAAAGGGGCCTCCAAGAAAGCTGGGGTGGGATTTTTCACAAGGGCATGGAGCAATAGGATAGATTTAGATTAGACATTAGGAAGAAATTCTTCATGCTGAGGGTGGCGAGACACTGGCAGAGGTTGCCCAGGGAAGGTGTGGATGCCCCCTCCGTGGAAGTGTTGAAGGCCAAGTTGGATGGGACCCTGGGCAGCCTGGTGTGGTGGGAGGTGTCCCTGCCCATGATAAGGGGGTTGGAACTGGATGATCTTTAAGGTCCCTTGCAACCCAAACCATTTTCTGACTCCATATTCCATTACTTTATTATTACTTTAATAAAACAAAAATAATATTCTGTCTGAACTCTCAAAAGGGAAATGAATTTCTGAATCCTTTCCACATTTCATGCAGAAACAACCTTCATATTCTCCAGCATGGTCTTTGCATGACTTCACTGAAAGTAAACATTTAAATAGAATGGAATTTGGTAAGAATAAACGCACGTATTGTCAACAGCAAAATTCATGGATTACGTTATCTGGCCTTTATCAAGAGGGTCAAACTAGGTGACAGCCATATCTCCTGTTTCCCAATTATCCTGCTGTTTCTGGAAGTAGTACCTGTCTAAAAGGGCACCACTCGAATTTTTTAGCCAGGTTAGTCTTGTTTGAGCAGTCTAAGATCTGATGAACTCCCAAGTTGTGTGATTTTGATTTGCAAAAGCAACAGTGGAAGAATTCTAAGGCTTGCAACATCACAGAAAATGAAACTATTTAGTATAAACTGCATTTAAACAGTTGAAGATCGCTCCTATACACACACAAACAATGGAATTGCGTGTATGTAATTATTTTTAGACTCAACCACCCACAATTTTAACTGTCTGCAACCTTAACTACCAGTTTCTTCTGCACCGCTGACATATTTGCCCAGCAATAACTACTGATGGACTTAATCAGAAAAGTCAAAGCCAAACAAAATAAAAAGCATTAAGCACACAGGTTTTCTTTACAAAAAGTGGCTGAATTGTCACAATCACTAAAAATCTGCTGGTTGCCTTTGAACAGCACACTACAAGCACTGATTAAAGAAATTACCCATTTTACCCTTCTACTCTTCTTTAAGGAGAGGCCTGACTACATTGCTCAGCTCCCGCTGTTTCTTGCAATGAAGCCAAACAGAACCTTGCAATGAAAATGGATTCATCAAACAGAAGAAAACTGAATACTATTAATACCAAATCATCATTAAAGAAGGAAGTGTTCAGCCTCTGAAAAACTATAAATTGGCTTCAATTAATTGCACAATCAAAAAGCTTGTACCTTGATACAGAGCAGCATTGGAAAAGAAAATTAAAATCATCGTTTTTACTGTCTTTCTCTCCTCTTGTTACTAGGTAACATTTCCATCAATGGCGTATCTAGTGCTACTAAAATGAAAAAATAGGTCACAACTTAGAGTATAAAACAATCACGTAACTCACAACCAATATTTCTTCCCTCTCTTCATTATTTTTCTCATACTGGCTAAACAACATAAAGATACTCTGTAAAGGCTATTAAAAACACACAAACACTTCAAATACAAAAAATCCCAGTATCAGAATTAGATCACAGGCACACCAGATGATGTCTACTTTGAGAGAACAGAAATTTCACGCTATACAAAGTCCCTGAGTGGATTTACACAGAATTCCTAACATCTTTTCATTCCAAAGATGTTCCTATTATTGAAATTCTATATTGAACATTGAGAATTTTAAGGGGTTTTATTTTTCAGAACATGCCTATGTGTTATAATTCTCATTTCTGATTAGAATAAAGTCACATATAATTTCTCTGTCACACCAGAAGGACAAGATGTCATCCAGAGGAACTTGGACAAACTGGAGAAGGGGGCCTCTGGGAACCTCATGAGGTTCAACAAGGCCAAGTGCAAGGTCCTACACCTGGGTCAGGGTGATCTCCAGTTTCAACACAGGATGGTGGATAACATGATTGACGTGATTCGTCAGGGCTGGGCAACAGCAGGCAGCGATCTCCATCCATCGTGTGCTGCGAGACAAAAGCTGCTCACAGGATATATTTCCCACTGACATGCACACATATAAATTTTCCCAGAAATCTTACACATATTCTATTACTTTCCAAGGACTAGTGCGATGTGTCTCTGCCCACGCAGGGCGGGTGGAACTAGATCTTTAAGGTCCCTACCAACTCAAACTACTATACAATTCTATTATCGAGACCAGCCCTGCAGAGAAGGACCTGGGGGCATTGGTGGATGAGAAGCTCAACATGAGCCAGCAGTGTGCACTCACAGCCCAGAAGGCCAACCAAATCCTGGGTTGCATCAAAATCAGCGTGGCCAGCAGGGTAAGGGAGGGGATTCTGCCACTCTACTCTGCTTTCATGAGACCCTGCCTGGAGTACTGTTTCCAGTTTCAGAATCTCCAATGTAAGAAGGACGTGAATGGTTAGAATGCACCCAGAGGAGTGTCACAAAGTCGATCCAAGGGCTGGACCGCCTCTGCTATGAGGACAGGCTGAGAAAGTTGGGCTTGTTCAGGCTGGAGAACAGAAAGCTCCAGGGAGACCGTAGAGCAGCTTCCAGCACCTGAAGGAGGCTTCCAAGAAAACTGAGGAGGGAGTTTTCACAAGGGCATGGAGTGACAGGATGAGGGGAATGACGTTAAACTGGAAGGGGGAAGAATTAGATTAGGCATTAGGAAGAAATTCTTGACAATGAGGGTGGTGAAACACTGCCACAGGTTGCCCAGGGAAGTTGTGGATGCCCTTTCCCTGGTGGTGTTCAAGGCCAGGTTGGATAGGGCTTTGAGCAGCCTGGTGTGGTGGGAGGTGTCCCTGCCCATTGGGGACAACCATGGGGGGTTGGAACTGGGTGATTTTAAGGTCCCTTCCAACCCAAACCAGTCTACGATTGTATACATATAAGCAAATAAAAGATTCACAGATGAGTTGGATACATCTTTCTGTAATGAACATGTTACACTAAAACTATTTGCTCTATCATCACATAGTAGGAAAGTTAATTAAAGCATTCTAAGTTTACTTTAATTTTACACAGCACAGCAGTTAAACCAAGCTGGTCAACTAGAAGAACAAGTCATATCAAAAAGCAGCTGTGCGTAGAGAGGAATAATTTCATTTTTTATTCTGGTGTTTGAGATGAACCGCAGTAACTATTTGCATATGGAACAGAGAAAAACAGATTTTAAAAGCACTGAACTTTAGAAAGTTTGCAAAATATTACAGTTTATTCACATTTTTAAATGTTTAGTAGACTATCTGAAGATAGACAAGGGTATGGTCTTGCTTCTTTGTTAGCATCAGATCCTCCACGAATAAACCACGACAAATTCCTTTACTAGCAGACCTGCACCTACATGTTTCTTTTTTTTCCTGTTTCCCCCATCAATTGCTGTAAGTCAGACGCTCAGTATTCTTCATCACCCTGCTTTGCCCATGGCAAACAGAACAGCCACCTGTATTTCCTGAGCTAAAAACACAGCACAAAACAAGCCTATCCCTTCTCTTAGGCTAACCTGACTACAGGGAATAAAGTAGAGTGCTAGGTCTGTCCCTGAAAAGCACGGTACACCGGAGTATATAGGCATGCAATTAGCATTGCAAACTGTCATTGCTACATGAAACTAAGTTAAATTATTACTTGTGGAACAACTTTGCTTCAACACAAGGGAGAAATGAAGAAATGTCAATTCTGCATTATTTTTCAGTTCCTTTCCCTTTCAGTGTCCCTATGATCCGTCCTTCATAGAATTATGGAATGGTTTGGGTTGGAAAGGACCTTAAAGATCACCCAGTTCCAATGCCCCTGCTGTAGGCAGGGTCACCTCCCACCAGATCAGGCTGATCAAGGCCTCACCCAACCTGGCCTTCAGCCCTTCCAAGGAGGGGGTGGCCCGGGCCAGTGTCTCGCCACCCTCAGCATGGACAATTTCTTCCTAATGTCTACTCTAAATCTTCCCCCCTCCAATTTAAAGCCATTTCTCCTCGTCCTATCACTGCATGGCCAAGTACAAAGTCCCTCCCCAGCTTTCTTGTAGCCCCCTTCAGGTACTGGAAGCTGCTCTAAGGTCTCCTCGCAGGCTTCTCCAGGCTGAATAACTCAACTGTCTCAGCCTGTCCTCACAGCAGAGATGCTCCAGCTCTCAGATCATCTCCATGGCCTCCTATGGACCCGTTCCAACAGTTCCATATCCTTCTTCTGTTATGGATTCCAGAATTGACACAGGACTCCAGGTAGGGTCTCATGAGAGCAGAGTAGAGCCCTGCTGGCCACACTTCTTTTGATTAAGTCCACACAATAACTGCTATACAAATATTTATGTTGCTCTACACGTAGCTGGGCTTCAACAACTTGCAAGCACTATCAGACATAGAGGTCCTCCACCCCCCCCAGAAAAAACCCTAGAACTTTGGTGCGGATACTGTTAAGAACAAAAATAGTGATTATCCCTTTCTTAAAAAAGCTTGCACTGCTCATGATTTATTCTACTGATATAGATCACCAGAACATCGGAGATTTTTGCTTGCACAGGAGGTACCTATAAAACCTTTGAGGACAGAAGAGCGTTCTTTCTGATTTTACTTGGACCAATAACAACCACGGTCACAACAAATCTACTACATAACTAGTACACTAGCTTCAGCATTAAATATCCCACTTAAAACCAGGTCAACTCAGAATATTTATCAATACCTCAACTTTAGATCTAAACCACGCTTTTTCACTGAAAGCATCTGGGTTTTTTTCCCTCCATCCTGTTTTAGCATGCTTTGATCAAATTATTACTACAAATGGTTCCGTGGGAATGTTAAAAGTCACTTGTACGTCAGTCAGTAGCTAAGCACGTTTTTCTTGGGACTTCTGAAAACCAAGTGTACGAAATCTACACTGTTAAAAAACTAAATTTAACATTCTGATAAGTCATTAAAAGTTTTCTACACTAAGACGTTGATTTTGTGCAGACTTCAAACACTGTTTAAATCTTGAACAAACTGAAACAACACTGAGCGCTTCTAGCCTTAAAAATTACACGCTTAACTACAGTGACAAAAACCCAAGCTGCTTCCTCCCAAACCCCCACAATTTCAGATCTTCCGGTTCAGCTGCAGGTTTTTCACTCTGACAAAATTACAAGGAGAAAAAAGGATTCTATACAAAGCCAATAACATTCGGTTTCAAAACAGCTTTATTGCCATGTTAGCCGTGATAGTGCAATGCATCACACCAGCTATGAGCTGCTGTGGTTTGAGCTAAATTAGAGTCGGTTTTCTAACTTCAGCTCAGTCTCGTCTAAATGACTTCATCTTCTGAAAGTTAACTGCATGTTTTTCGGCAGGGTTCCTCTCTAGAAGTGATAACACGGGACATCGGTAATCAGAAAGGCCACTGCTTGTATTTATTCCTATAGTAACCAAGGGCATCCTTGAGCTGGTGGAGCTGTAAGACAGAGAGGTGAAAAAGATCACACCTGCAGGGAGGAGCAGACAGGACAGGTGATCCCAAACTGACCAGCAGAGTATTCCATCCCATATAGAATCATAGAATAACCAGGTTGGAAGAGACCCACTGGATCATCGAGTCCAACCATTCCTATCAAAGACTAGATGCATCGCACTTGGGATTAAACTGAGCAATCACAAGGGTCTTGCTCTCTTCTTTGATGGCCAACATCCAGTTGATGACCTCACCCATCTATTTGCCCCTGATCTCGGATCCTTGCATTCCTGAATCCTGTCCTGGAGTCCAGCTCCCTCCTAGCCTGGACCTTTCCCTTGTGTCTGCTCTACAGCATTTGTGGTGATGTAGAGTTATCGAGGGGTGGAGGCGCGATTTCATATATTTGTATGTATTTTATTTTCTTATTATTATTACTATCATTGTTGTTGTTATTATTTCAGTAAAGCAGTAGTTTTAATTTCCAACTTGCAAGTCTCTTCTTCTCGTTTCCCTTCCCCCATGGGTGGAGGAAGAGAAGGGAATTGGAAGCCACATTGCTCAGTTTTAGCTGCCAAAACTAGCCAGGCCAGGGCTAAACTGTGACATAAACTCAAGTCAAAGCCCAAGATGGTTTGGGTTTTTTTTCAATTCAAAACTAAAAATAATGAAACCAAAACACAAAAGCAACCAAAACACAACAAAAAAACCCCCAAAAACACAAAAACCAACTCCAACCACAAAACCACCACACACACACACACCTTGCTGACTTTAGTTCACACATCAAATTTTTAACTGCAGCAAAGCCAAGATGACACATATTGTTAGAACTCTTTAAAACCAAGCTCAGACCTTGAAGCATCAGCTACAGAATTGCATACCGGACCACAGCCAAGCGTTTTACTTATCCAGTTATTCTACTTACCATAGAACTATAGAATGGTTTGGATCCGAAGGGACCTTAAAGATCATCCAGTTCCAACACTCTTGCCATGGACACAGACGCAGATACCTCCCACCAGACAAGGCTGCTCAAAGCCTCATCCAACCTGGCCTTCAACGTTTCCAGGGAGGAGGCATCCAAAATTTCCCTAGGTAACCTGTGCCACGGCTTTGCCACCCTCATTCTGAAGAACTTCATCCTAATGTGTAATCTAAATCTTACCCCCTACCAATTTAAAGCCGTTCCCCCTCATCCTGTCACTACACACCCTTGGAAGAAATAAAGTCTCCTTGGAGCCTTCTCATCGCCAGGCTAAACAACCCAAACTCTCTAAGCCTGCCCTCACAGCAGAGGCGCTCCAGCCTTCTGATCATTCTTGTAGCCTCCTCTGGACCTGTTCCAACAGTTCCATATCCTTCTTCTGTTAAGGATTCCAGAACTGGACACAATACTCCAGGAAGGGTCTCACAAAAGCGGAGTAGAGGAGCAGAATCGACTTCTTTGACCTGCTGGCCACGCTTCTTTCAGCATGGCCCAGGATACAGTTGGCCTTCTAGGCTGCGGGTGCACATTGCTGGCTCGTGCTGAGCTTCTCATCAACCAGCACACCCAACTCCTTCTCCTCAGGGCTGCTCTCGAATGCATCATCCCCCACCCTGTATTGAAACTGTGGATTGCCCCAACCCAGGTGTAGGACCTTGCACTTGGTTTTGTTGAACCTCATGAGTTTCACGCAGCCCCACTTCTCCACCTTGCCCAGGTCCCTCTGGATGACATCCCGTCATTCCTGTGTGACAACTGCACCACTCAGCTTGGTGTCATCATACACATCATTGATACACGCCAACCCACCATTCCAGCATGGCAAGTTCCTGTATGAACTACTGAACACACACAAAACTGAAAACATATGAAACTGTAGAGCACAGCACAGTCACTCAGACAAATTATTCAACGTAAGACAAGATGTCACCACACTTGACTATCTTATAGACTCAGAAAGTTTCTTAATTGTTTTTTTTTTTTCATTCCTAAGAGAATCCTACCTAAAGCATGGGTTTTTTGGCTAGTAGAGAAGCAACAGATGACATAAAAAAAGTCATTAGGTGTGAGCTGCCCATCAGGAACTACACGAGATGTTTTGCTCTGCTGCAGAGAACCATTTTCTAAATGCACATATTCATAGGAGGAAGAGAGGTTGTAGGATCTCCATCCTTGGAGGTTTTCCAGACTTGCAGGAACAGTCACTTCTGACCTCATTTAGTTTTGGCAACATTTGTGCTTTCAGCAAAAGGCTGGCCGGATGACCAATCCTCACTAAACACTAGGCTGTCTAGATAATAATAAAGACACTAACAGTTGTCTTTATGAACTTTGAAAAAAAACATGCCTAGATCCCCCAGTAAATTCATGGATTTTTGAATCTTCCAGTCAACTTAAGATGCTAACAGTCCTGAAGCTCCTATGCAGAATTTCTCAGTCTCTTCTGCTGGTAGAAGAAAGCTTTCATGCGAACCATACAAATATCTTTTTAGACTCAGACTACTGTCCCTTATTATTGGATTATTTACCAATAGCTACATTTGAAACAACATTATCACAACATCACTGGTTATCGATATCACAAATACCAGTATCACAAAATCAGTTACAGTTGGTTGACAAACTTAAACTCACAAATATGGAGAGCCAATACCTTCCTGTTGCTTACTGAACTGTTGTGATATGTAGACATACTGCATGCCACAGAAAAGTATGGTGTGAGCATCTGGTACCGAGATGCTAGCGAGTAAGGCACGGTATTGACAGAATCGAGTCTGTAACTAACCTTAGAAGAAGAATATGACATGACAATTCCAAACTAAGGCTGAGATCGATACGCGCTGGAACTGAGTATATGAAGAAACACAACCATCCTTCCAAACAGAATGGTTTGGCTTGGAAGGGACCTCAGAGAGCATTCAGTTCCAACACTCCTGCCACAGGCAGGGACACCTCCCACTAGACCAGGGTGATCCAAGGCCCCATCCAACCTGGCCTTCAACACCTCCAGGGAGGGGGCAGCCGCAACTTCCCTGGGAAACCTGGGCCAGTGTCTCATCACCCTCAGCATCAACAATTTCTTCCTAATGTGTAATTTAAATCTTCCCCCTTCCAATTTAAAGCCATTTTCCCTGGTCCTATCACTACATATCCTTGTGAAAAGTCCCTCCCCTTCTTTCTTGTAGCACCTCCAGGTACTGAAAGTCTGCTCTAAGGTCTCCCTGGAGCCTTCTCTTCTCCAGCCTGAACAACCCCAACTCTCTCAGCCTGTCCTCAGAGCAGAGGTAACACCTTGGCACTGCTTATTTCTCTAAATTCAACTGAAAACCCACACACATTCATAGTATCAGCCACAAGGTATTTTATTCTAGAAATGAATACCACTCTACATTTTTTTTAATGGCATACACAAGCATCATTTGATCATAAAAGTTTGTTAGAGTAGCTACCAGACACACGCCACAAGCAAGTGACAACCTTTCCCTTTTGAGGTGAATGTACCAAGAAAAGTATTTGTATCCCAAAGTTCATATAGAAGACCCAGCATCTGGAGACATAACAATCAGAGTAAGCATCAAGTTCCAGAAACAGCAGAATATCTGATTAGGAACAGCAAGTTGGTTTTTTTTAAAACACAAGATAAAAGGCAGCTTTGCAGAGAAGGACTTACAGGTGCTGACTGATCTACACAGTATATTGATACATAAAGAGACACATATCTATCTACATATGGGAGGTGGGGCTGGAACATCTTAATCAACAGTGGCTATGGAAATGTATGGTTCTTATCCTGAGCTCTCAAAACTTCATATCACAAGTGCAGGTAAGGGCAATATAGACCAAATACATTTTACCTGTAGAAATGGGACAGGAGAGAGTTATTACAACTACTAATGAAGTCTAAGCATCATGCATTATCAAAATTGTAGGCTTGCTTATATCATTCACATCAAGAATTTTGCAAAGCTACAGGCATATTATGTGCAGATCCTGGCCAGGCAAGAAGTATTGGCACCAGAATCTCCTGCATTTCAAATTAATTCCATACAAACAAACTTGTTCTATGTGCACAAGACGAGCTCAATGGCTTTGTGTGAACACAAAGGCTTCTTCCCATAGATTTATTTACATAAAATTAATCCATTACAAAACCCAACAATTTTCACTTTATTGCAACTCCCTCAACTCTTTCTAATTCAGCTGTTACCTCGTCTTAGACAGCACTTAAAATCCTCCCTCCACCTTCAGGCTCACAGAGCATCTGAGGCCATTTTAAGAGTGCAAAACTTGGCAGAAACCAGGGTCTACACTCCTACTCCAACAGGATTACAGAGTGGAGAAATTAAAGTTCACACGCAATCTCAGAGTTGCTCACCATCACAGCATAAACATGATTCAAATTGTAGCCCTGAGCAAAAGCCACACAAATAGTTGCACCAGAAGAAAAAAAAAAAGTCTCCCTCTTGCTTCTTCCCTCCCTATTCCAACGCAACCTTAAAAGCAAAAGTTGGACAATGGGTACCACAACTATGAAACTGAATTAAGACTCATTTTTCCTGGAGACAATACCATGTACAACTCACATTTAATTCATTAAGAAAACAATAAACTATCCAAGTTCTTCACCAAATCTCTGTAATAAAATGCTGATCGTGTCAAGACCCATCTAACAGTCCAACAAAATAGGGGCACAGATTTGAATTCCAAGCTATGTTTTAAAATAATTTAATTATGATTTTCTTTGACCTTGTTGTCAAAAGTGGATGCAAAAGTGTTAATTCTTAACTGTATACGCTAAGCTCTGTTTCACATTTCTTCACAGAATCACAGAATGACCTGAGTTGGAAGGGACCCACAAGCATCATAGAGTTAAACTACTATCCCTGCATAGGACAACCCAACATTCTCACCTTGTATCCCACGGCATTGTCCAAATGCTTCTTGAATATTGTCAGGCTTGGTGCCATGACTGCTCCCCTGGGGAGCTGTTCCAGTGCTCCACCACCTTCTGAGTGAGGAATCTTTTCCTAATATCCAACCTAAACCTCCTTTGGCACATCTTCCTTGATAGGAATGGTTGGACTCTATGATCCAAGAGTTCTTTTCCAACCTGGTGAGATTCTACGATTCCTGGCATTCCCTTGGGTCCTATCACTGGTCACCAAAGAAAAGAAATCAGTGCCTGCTTCTCCTCTTTCCCATGTGAAGAAGCAGTAAACTGCAATGAGGTCCCCCCTCAGTCTACTCTTCTCCAGGATGAAAAGACCCAAGCGCCTTCAGCTGCTCCTCATATGACTTTCCCTCTAGACCCTTCCTCCAACTTTGTGGCCCTCCTCTGGACACTCTCAGTAGCTTGATATCATTTTTATACTGCGGTGCCCAAAACTGCACACAATGCTCAAAGCTGGGCTGCACCAGCGTGGAGCAGAGCGAGACAATCACCTCCCTCGACCAGCTGGCAATGCTGTACTCGATGCACTCCAGGACACGGTTGGCTCTCTCGGGTGCCAGGGCATACTCTCAGCTCACGGTCAACTTGCTGTGGACCAGAACCCCCAGATCCCTTTCCACAGGGCTTTTCTCCAGCCTATTGCTCCCCATTCTGTATATCCAGGGATCCTGTGTCCCACGTGCAAAACCTGACACTTGCCTTTGTTAAACTTCATGGGCTTTCCTCTTCCATATGCCCAGCCAGTGACTAAATAATCAGGATATTGTGAAATAACCAATAGATTTTTTCCAGTTATCAGTCATTATGGTTAAAAAAGTGAATAACTAAAACAAAAGACTACAGTGATTAAGACTGTAAGACTTCTCTTAACACTACTCTGTTAGTAATTATTTGGTTCCAATATCTTAAGCCTGCTTTGGGAGAGTTTCAGAGTAAGTCTCACATAAAAAGTGAAAACCTGACAGACCAGTTATGAAGCAGAACAACTCCAGTCTAAATGTTAAACTTCCCTGGCAAGAGGAGTTGAAGTGACATACACAGATGGAAATTAAGCATGCACGTGGTTAGGGACAGAAGGTAAGAAAATGAAACATAACTCTACACCAATAACAACATACGTATAATCATGTCAATAGCAGAGTAACAAAAAGCTCTCAAAAATCTATCCATATACAAACCAGATCGCAGGCAGTGTTAGTTTAGGCTCATGCAAACAAAGCCCTGTAACCATGAAACGTGCTATAAACGATTTTCACTGAAGGCTGAAAGTACTTAAAACTTCTTGCTGTTAAAAGAACATAATTCATTCCGACCCAAAGACCAGCACAGAAGTCAATGGACACGCAAACCCCCAGTAAAAGCACAGCATTACTTTTTTTGGTTTCCTACAAACATGTTTTCCATATGTATAAAAAAAAGGGCCTATGAAGTTGGCCAGAGACTATCCTGCCAAGTCCTTTCACCTTTTCTTTATAACAGCCATTTGTACGTCAGATGAAACCTTTTTCAGTGTCTCTCATTTCACATCACAGAATTTCTTCCCAATGTTTAACCTATATCTTCCCCCTTCCAATTTCAAGCCATTCCCCCTCATCCTATCGCTCCAGGTCCTTGTAAAAAGTCCCTCCTTATCTTTCTTGGAGGCCCCTTCAGGTACTGGAAGGTTGCTATAAGGTGTCCCCACAGCCTTCTCTTCTTCAGGCTCAACAACCCCAACTCTCTCAGCCTGTCCTCATACAGGATGTGCTGCAGCCCACTGAGCCTCCTCCAGACCTGTTCCAATAGTTCCACATTCTTCTTCTGCTGAGGATTCCAGAACTGGACGCAATACTCAAGGCAGAGCCTCATGAGAACAGAGTAGAGAGGGAGAATCACCTCCCTCGCCCTGCAGGTTATGCTTCTTTTGACGCAGCCCAGGACACGGTTGACCTTCTGGGCTGCGAGTGCACATTGCTGGCTCACGTTGAGCTTCTCATCAATCAGCACCCCAAGTGCTTCTCCTCAGGGCTGCTCTCAACCACATCATCCCCAAACTGCACTGAAATTGGAGATTGCCCCAACCCAGGCGTAGGACCTTGCATGTGGCCTTGTTGAACCTCATGCGGCTCACACGGGCCCACTTCTCCAGGTCCCTCTGGATTACATCCCATCCTTCTGATGTGATAACTGCACCAATCAGCTTGCTGTCACCTGCAAACCTGCTGAGGGTGCACTCCATCTCACTGTCTATACCATCAACAATAATATTAAATAGCCTTAATTCATACAAAGCTGATTACTCTGACAATGACAAATATTTTGTAATTAAAAAGAACATCACCACTGAATTACGCATGCGTCGGATATCTAGGTCTACCAACTATATGAACCATACCATCAACAGTTAGGGACTATTGAAAGAAATTTCTCTTTTACTCTACTTCTCACAATATAAACATTGGGATGAAAGTAATTTCAGAGGCCTTGCCCACTAAGGTTTTCAAACAAGAACAAATTAGAAAACCAAAAGTTGAGAAGCGAGATCATATAAGAAAATATATCTGCGATTGAAATACATTTCTTTATCCAAAGAATTCCATTTTGCCTATACAACCTATGCTCGTTTTCTTCAGATAAGGTTTTATTACGTCATAAATGTCTAATTTTACAACATAGCTGAAAAAGGCAAAAAGTTTACTTAACATTTCAGTTACAACAGGCAATTAGAAAGGGAAAGGCGTCCTTAAAGCAGCAACACTACTTAAATAAACTTGTGCAGTGCAGACAGATTTCCAACGAAGCTCTCCATAAATCAGAACCCATTAGAGATAAACTAGCATCAGTAAATAACCTTCACTCGACTTTCCTGTAAAACAGATCAGCAGAAAAAAACACAGTGACACCTCAAGGTAATAATGAATAACTAAACCACTAATCTAAGTTACTGAGACAGAGACCCAACAACAAAGAGCTGGGCTTTCACTATGACACAGCAAAGTCTCAGCAGTGATATTAAAGCAAAGTCCAAAACTGTTTTCAAGATTGCTTTGTTTCTGTAGCAACTGGTGTGACTGACAGGCATTGCAGTGGGAAAGGTTTTGCTTTTCAAGGTAGCTTGACTTAACCAGCAATTTAGCAAACCTACCTATGCTCACCTAAAACACAGCCTGAAGTAACTTAGTGAGAAGCCAAATAAAACACCAGCACAGTGAATCCCAAAAAACATACTCCAAGAAGTATTCTAGTTCAGGAGGCCATGAAACAGTGATACAGCCTAGTCGCACCTTTCATAAAAGTCCTCTTCTCCAAATAAAACTCTAATTTTATATACCAAAAAAAGCTATTAAGTATCATTTTCCTAATAAAGCCACATTTCCTCCATGCTACAGATTCCTACTTAATTTCCGACTATGACCTTGCATCAAAAGGAGGGTTAGGCAAGTGGTTTGTAAGAGGATGTCCTGCCATTACATAGAATCATAGAATAATCTGTGTTAGAAGTGACCTTAAGTATCAACCAGTTCCAAATCCCCTGCCATCTTGCCCCCTTCCAACTTAAAGCCATTCATCCCCATCCTATCACTCCATACCCTTATAAAAAGTCCATCCCCAGCTTTCTTGGAGGGTCCCTTCAGGTACTGAAAGGTCACCCTGTGGTCTCCCCAGAGCCTTCTCTCGCCTTGGGACAACTAGATGCCATCCTGACCACATCCTGGAGCCAACTGCCAGAGGACTGCTACTCACAGAAAACTCCTGAAGATTTCAAAGTGGAAATTTCACAGGTGCTGTCTATGATGGGTTGAACAGTGGACACAGGAAAAGCAATGGATGTCAGTCATCTGGACTTCTGTAAAGCCTTTAACATGGTCCCCTACAACACCTTTCTCTCTAAATTGGAGAGATATGGATTTGACGGGTGTACTGTTCAATGGATAAGGAATTGGCTGCATGGTTGCATTCAAAGAGTAGTGGGCAACGGCTCGATGTCCAGATGGAGATCTCTAACAAGTGGTGTCCCTCAGGAATCCATACTGGGACCAGTGCTGTTTAATACCTTCATCAATGATATTGACAGCGAGATTGAGTGCACACTTAGCAAGTCAGCAGATGACACCAAGCTGAGTGGTGCAGTTGCCACACCAGAAGGACGGGACGTCATCCAGAGGGAGCTGGACAGGCTGGAAAAGTGGGGCTGTGAGAACATCATGAGGTTCAACAAGGTGGAGTGCAAGTTCCTACGCCTGGGTCAGGGCAATGCACGGTTTCAGTACAGAATGCGGGACAATGTGATTGAGAGCAGCCCTGCAGAGAAGGACTTGGGGGTGCTAATTCATGAGAAGCTCAACACGAGCCAGCAATTTGTGCTCGTGGCCCAGAAGGCCAATCATATCCCAGGCTGCATCAAAAGAGGCGTGATCAGCAGGGAGAGGGAGGTGATTCTCCCTCTCTACTCTGCTCTCTTAAGACCCCAGCTGGAATATTGTGTCCAATTCTGGAATCCTCAGCAGAAGGAGGATATGGAACTGTTGGAACACGTCCAGAGGAGGGTCACAAAGACGATCTGAGGGCTGGAGCACCTCTGCTAGGAGGACAGGCTGAGAGAGTTGGGGTTGTTGAACCTCGAGAAGAGAAGGCTGCAGGGAGACCTCAGAGCAGCTTTCCAGTACCTGAATGGGGCTTCCAAGAAAGCCAGGGAGCTCTCTCAAGCTTTTTACAAGGGCATGAAGTTATAGGATGAGGGGGAATGGCTTGAAATTGGAAGGGGGGAGATTTAGATTAGACATTAGGAAGAAATTGTTCACAATGAGGGTGATGAGACACTGGCACAGATTGCCCAGGGAAGCTGTGGATGCCCCATCCCTGGAAGTGTTGAAGGCCAGGTTGGATGGGGCCTTGAGCAGCCTTGTCTGGTGGGAGGTGTCCCTGCCCATGGCAGGGGGGTTGGAACTGGTTGATCTTTAATGTCCTTTCCAGCCCAAACCATTCTATGATTCTACAAAATTTAATTAGAATTTACAAATGAAAAAAAAAAAAGTCATCTTAAGTATTACGGTTTACATAATCATGAGCAGCGTTTTTGGAGGAAAGAAAAGAAATTGAAAAAAAAAAAACCAAAAAACCCACACTTTAAAAAGAGGGGATCGCCTTTACACAAACAGTGAAAGCAGAGAGTTGGCCTGTACAAACAATAAATGCAAAGATGTTGGAATTTATAAAAACACACAGATACAAAATCAAGAGAACCAAGTAGCTATCGCTTTCAAAAGGTTAAACTAAATCAAATGACATCATCTGAATTTGTTCCCAGCTATGAAGATAAACATATGCAGTGGTCTGGCCGCATATAAAAAGAAGAGAAACATCTCTAGTTTTGGCTGAAAGCTCTCTATGGCTGTTTACCTCATTTTTTATTTTGTGACTTGGTTGGCTGTGGGGAAAGGCATCCAGTTCTAACCCCAGTTCTGACAGGAACTGCTTGGTGTTAATATCAGACTAGGTTTAACAGTTAAGCTTGTATCTCAGCCTTGAGTAACACATTATGCTCTCTCAGGCACCATCCAGTAACTGTTTACATCTAATATGTTAAAATGTTTATTTGGGAGAAAACTAGGAACTCTGCTTTAATTTTACCTGTGACCTGATATAGGTCCTGCAGTTAAATTTTTTAGCATTTCCAGTGCTAATAAGTTACTTTCTCTGAAAGCCCACTGTAAAAATGGATAAACTGAGTGAAAATTATACTTTGTTTGCACTGTGTCAGCTCTCACACAGCTGTTGTGCCATGACTGCAGACAGAAACGAAGCAAACTATAAATTGAGATTTTATACTTGGACGTTTAAAGCTATGGATTTGTTTTCATGCCCAACAGAGCAAAGAGACTTAGATGAATCTGGTGAAATTAGGTATGATTTTGCCCACGTACGCCACCGACCAGTTCAACTGCATTTCCCCATTACAAGTATGTTTTGCAACAACTGGTGGAGTAGCAGCTCTCTTACTTTCAAGGGAACTTTCAAATTTACATCCTCTTTCTATTTTACTGCTTTCTATCAAGTGGGAATTTCCACAATGTGACTGATGGGTTACAGATTACCCTATGCTACAAAGCAGATGACTACTAAAAAAACCACAACTGTAATTCTTTACTTTCTTTGCTGTTCACAAGAAGAAAGGCGAAAGGATAGCAGAGTCCAGAAGACACTCATCTTGATTTATATCAAATTCTTGTTTGTCTCTAGAAGAGGTCAAGACCTGAGAAAACAGAAGTGGTTCCATAGCAGTGTAATTGCTCCCAGAGAGCTTGATGCTCCTGCTTTTAACCAAACACAGACTGACAAAACGTTTCATGAGGAGAGTTTAAGAACAAAAAATCTTTCTAAACATGAAATTCTGATAACCTCTATCAGAAGCACCCTATTACTGATCTGAAAGACTCTAAGAGTTCTCATTATAAAAGACTAGTGAATAAAGATCTCAGTCACAATTATAGCTTTCAATATAATATGAAGATTTCAGACCACAAGAAGATAAAACTGATCTCAAACTTGATTCAGGAGATAAGAAAGTATTGCTGTAAAACAGCATTAGGCATTTAACGCATATAAATCAAAACTACACCAGTGTTCTCAACAATAATTCTGACCCATTCCATAACAGAAGTTGAGGTTTAGGTTTATGTATTTGCCACCTGAAACAATTGCATTTTTACTCCTTAATGAGCACTGCATTAATACAACCTTTTTTTTTCCAAGTATGCCATTGCTATATCTCTCCACTGCACGCATTTTCAGCTCCTCTTTAGATTTGTAAGAATTATATTCACATTATGTTTCCTACAGCTGGCAGTAGAAGCTCTCAGTGAAGTTTTAATCCAGAACTTTTTAGAGTAATGGAAAGACTTCAGCAGGCACCCTATAAGGCACAAAGACTGGTTTTGAGAGAGATATTGCAAGACAAAACTTGTGGAGGGAAAGAAGGTACAGACCAACAGCAAATTTAAATAAATAAATAAATAAATGAGAAAACCCTTAGGGATAATTTAATTATTAAATTACAACTGTCACAGATCCAGTATTTTTCTCCAGTTCTAGTTTCTTCTGAAGATAATAAATGCCAGTATGGTTATAAATACAAGGAAAATACTATAGCGAAAACCACAGAGGATGTTTTTGGTTTACCTGAACTCAAACTTATTAATGTTCTTGGAATAGTCTTCTAGAATTACCTTGCAGGCCAGGGTACTGAATGTATGGATACCACCATTTGCAACTTTTCTTAAGTAAAGTGAAACTAAACAAAAGAAAAGCATCATGTGCCATTGCATCCATGATGCCCACCCACTAAGTTGGCTGCAAGTTCTGTGACTTCAGAGGGCTGAAGATGTACTCCTCCTCACAGCGCTAACACAAACAAGGCAGGGTTGCACTTACTCTTCCTCTGCCCTTTTAAAGATACAGAAATCTTTAGAACGATTCCATATTCCAAGTAGTTTGTATTATCATTCACAGGATTCAGAAAAGATGCACACTTAGTAGTACCATGACTGTCTTTCAAGACAAAACATCTTAAATTGCCAAAAACATATCACAGTGTGTTTTACTCTAAAAGCATTTAAACTAACACCTTTTTATTCCAGTTAGGTTCCAAAACCAACAATGCCTTTTTTCTCCTATACAAATCTGACGGCATTTTTTCTGTCAAATCATTGATCTTACAAATATTTTCATAAATATTCAGAATTCCTCAATATGAAATTTAAATTAATGTGATATATTAAATAGAAAACTTTGCAAACAAAAATCTTCAACTGCTTTTTAGTATAAAAATCATGAAAAAGTGACAAACCCATAAAAAGCAGCGGGTGCAGTTTTTGCTCCCAACAATAAAAGCTCTTTTAATAGCAAACTAGCCTGAACTAACAGAACCATAAATATAGAATCATAAAATGGTTTAGGTTGGAAGGGATCTTACAGATCATACTGTTCCAACCCCCCTGACATGGGCAGAGACAGCTCCCACCATGGAGGTGTCCTAAGGCTCCATCCAACCTGGCCTTCAACACCTCCAGGGATGGGACAGCCACAACTCCCCTGGGCAACCTGGGCCAGTGCCTCATCATCCTCAGTGTGAAGAATTTCTTCCTAACATCTAATCTAAATCTTCCCCCTTCCAATTTAAAGCCATTCCCTCTTGTCCTATCACTCCATGCCCTTGTAAAAGTCTCTCCCCAGCTTTCTTGTAGCCCCTTCAGGTACTGGAAGGCCACTCTAAGATTTCCCCACAGACTTCTCTTCTCCAGGCTGAACAACCCCAACTGTCTCAGCCTGGTGATCCTGAATACGCATTTCTGCAGTAAATTAAGGTATTTAATAAAATATGCAACTGCAGGAGCAGTTTTTCCAATAAACATCATCTGCTCTGGAAGACTAAGATTACTTTGGCAGGGTGGGGAAGAGAAGAGGAGGAAGGTGTTCAAGGCCAGGTTGGATGAGGCCTTGGGTAACCTGATCTAGTGGGATGTCCCTGCCCATGGCAGGGGATTGGAACTAGATGATCTTTAAGGTCCTTTCCAACCCAAACTATTCTATGATTCTATGTGATACTGGTGTAGTGGATAGTTCCAATCAGGGGCAAAAAGGGGATGCAAGAGAAAATTAATAGCATCCCTGCGTATTTTTCATGTGTGACATGAGGGGAAAAAAAAGGCACAGCAACAAACCTCCCCGTTATCTTAAAACGATTCATTTTTATAACATCCAAAGCCATATCTTTGTATAGGGCATATAAGAAACATTTAACAGCAATCTATTTTTAAGGTTTCTGCCAGATGGGTAAACACCTCAAACACACCCAGAGATACTAATGAAAACCACCTTGGCCTCCTTCAGGAAGTCATTCAACACTTCACAGAAAAAAATAGGAAGTTGTTGATAAACTGCTTGCAAGAACTACTTCCTGTGGGAAAAATAATTACCAGACTTGTTTGCTGGACAATCAGATAACTTTTCCTCACACTACAAAATGAGAAGAGGCATTACAAAGGCTTGGTAAGATTTAAAAGCACAACGCTAAGTTATGATATGAAAGTAATTCTAAAATTGAGCAAAACCTTTTTTTTCCTCCTGCAAGTTGTTGTCCTGCCCCTCCCATGCCATATTATCTTCTGCTTGGAGAGCAATCTCCTATCTTTCTCCATAGTTCACTGAAATGTCAACCAGCAGCTGGCTGACAGGAAGCGGTTAAAAAGCGACGCAGTTGACATCGCCACACAAACCAAGCCAGGCATGTTTAAGAATGGGCTCCAGCTTACTGCACTGCAATGCTGAGATGACTCAGACGTGACCACTTACTAACCAGACGAGACTTAACTAATGAGTTCTATTTAAATAGCAGTTTCAGTAGAAACCAGAATTATTTTAACTAGTTGTGCAGCAAGCATGTCTTACCTCACTGGCCAAAATCACCTGTATTTTCACTAACGGAAGATTAGTCCTGCTATCAGTACAACTCCTCGGAGTCCTACTCGTAACTGTGGGATGAACGCTAATGACTGATAGGATGAGAGAGAATGGTTTTAAATTGGAAGGGAGAAAACTGAGATTAGACATTAGGAAGAAATTGTTCACGCGCTGGCCCAGGTTTCCCAGGGAAGTTGTGGCTGCCCCATCCCTGGAGGTGTTGAAGGCCAGGTTGGATGAGGCCTTGGGCACCATGGTCTGGTGGGAGGTGTTGGAACTAGATTAAGGTCCCTTCCAACCAAAACTATTCTA
Organism: Phaenicophaeus curvirostris; assembly: GCF_032191515.1. NCBI lineage: Eukaryota > Metazoa > Chordata > Aves > Cuculiformes > Cuculidae > Phaenicophaeus > Phaenicophaeus curvirostris. The sequence goes on from NC_091392.1 coordinate 206,175,726, forward strand.
TGAATTCTGGCAAATCATATGTTGGGTATTCGTACACAAAAGACTCTATTTTCTAGACAAAAGACTGATTTACAAGAGTAGTTCTGGTTCAGACCCTACACTACCACTCTCACCCTCTGTTAATATGCATGGATAGCTGTATGGTGTGCGTATATAAAATATATGCCAAATAACTCTGTGCATGTATCTTTACATATAAAGAAGAATTTTCTCTTCCATACGTACTACTTCTATTTCTTTGCGCAAACTACTATAATTGCAGTGCTTGACCTACTGACGAATGGAAGCCATTCTAAGTATGGTACTCAATTTTACATTATTCTGCTTGCACTGTAGTATAAGCATATTATATAACCATAAGGCTTACTGACATCTGGAAAAAATCTATTACTGTTACCTATTCTGCAAAGATATTTCTAGAGCCTGATTACCAGACTGTTCATGGAGTGGCTACAGAACAGAGCAAATGGAAACAAAATGCAATGTACTCAACCCAACAAAAAGGATGAATACTTGGAAGAGACACCAAAAATCTGCACAGAGAATCAAACAATAGTTTGGGTTGGAAGGGACCCTAAAGATCATCCAGTTCCAACCCCCCCTGCCATGGGCAGGGACACCTCCCACCAGACCAGCTGATCAATTCCCCTTCCAATTTGGCCTTCAACACCTACAGGGAGGAGGCAGCGACAATTTTCCTGGGCAACCCGTGCCAGTGCCACACCACCCTCATCCTGAAGAACTTCTTTATGTCTAGTCTAAATCTGCCCCTCTGCAATTCAAAGTCACTCCCCCTCATCCTAGTCCTCTATGCCCTTGGAAAAAGTCCCTCCCCAGCTTTCTTGTAGGTCCCTTCAGGCACTGGAAAGGCCACTATAAGGTCTCCCTGGAGCCTTCTCCAGGCTGAACAACCTCAACTCTCTCAGCCTGTCCCTGTGCCAGAGATGCTCCAGCCCTCTCATCATCTTTGTGGCCCTCCTCTGGACCCACAGAATCACTAGGTTGGGAAAGACCTCCAGGATCATCGAGCCCAACCATTCCTATCAACCACTAAATCATGTCTCTGAGCACGTCATCCACCTGTCTCTTAAATACCTCCAGGGATGAGGACTCCACCACTTCCCTGGGCAGGCTCTGCCAGTGCCCAATGACCCTTTCTGTGAAAAATTTTTTTCTGATGCCCAGTCTGAACCTCCCCTGACGGAGCTTGACACCCATTCCAACAGCCTGATATCCTTCTTATGCTTGAGATTCCACGACGGACACAGTACCCCAAGCGGGGTCTTACAAGAGAGCAGAGAGGGAGAATCGCCCCCTCTCAACCACGTGGCCATGCTAGAATATATTATAGAATATATACTACTAACAGAATATATAGTAGGAGCAATCTCATTAACTGTATTTAGCATCAGGAATCTTAGCACTCATGCTTCAAGCAATAGTTTAAGGTATAACTAGACAAGATGTGAGTTTTAACAAGTTTGTAGATATGATCTAAAAATAATCATTCAACACTGAAAAAAGCTTCTGAAATAGAAACTTGCTATTCTTATATTTCTTTGGATTTCCTAAACATACAAAGCAAACACTTTGCTAGTACACAAAACGTTCTTTACAAATGTTCAAGAACTCAAACAAAGCTAATGGATCTCACCTGTAGTTTTAAACCATCTTTTAAGAACGACAAATGTTCTTCCAAGTGTGAATAGAGCCTTCACAACTGTCCTCATTAGACTCTCCCATACCACAGTATCACCCAAGGAAAGCCAAAAGAAAACAGCCCATTAAGCTGTTTAAAATCCCCCAAGGTCAGCATGTGACCCAGCAGGGAGAGGTTCAAAAAGTACAGCCTTTATTTTTCTTCCTAACAACCTGGTTTGTTTCCACTCCTTTCCCCTTCAAGACACATCCTTCACAGCTAGCAGCTCTTTCAATCATTTACTTTGGATGTCTAGTTGAGAACAAACGATCTTGCTCATGCAGATGAGTTTGCCAGACTTGTGTGTACTTTCCAGTCTCAGGCTCTTTATTGTTCTCGCTGAAACCTGACCCTTTGAAATGGATACCAGGACAGCAAGAAAGGACAAAAAAAACTTGCAAAAAAAAAAAACAACGAAGAGATTCTTTTGTGGCAATAATGAAACTGCCGAAAAACTTTCCAAGAACAAACCTTTCACTCTGATTTCACCTGAATGAGCATAGTTTTAAAAATCAATTATAGGATCGTGAAGACATTTTGCATCTCAATCTGTTCTATCTTCTGTAAAATTGACAGTGTTATCAAAAACACACACTTAAGAATTAAAACTTAAAAATCAAGCATCGATTTTTCATGCTTCATAAGCTGCTCTGCAAGAGCTCTCCCGAGCACAGTCAAAACAAAGTTTGCTTTTCATTTCAAAACTCAGCCTGTGCTTTCCTCAAGGTCCAACGAGCTACGGCTTTCAAGTGGCATAAACTTACACAGTTCAAAACCAATTCCATTTTTGCCCACTGAAGAGATCACATTCTAAAATACCCTGATTTGTTCCATTTCTCCAAAGAAAATACCACATCTTCAAGATCTATAGCTAGTGCTCATTTTCACATTCCTAATACAGAAAGATTCTTTTCACTAAGTAACCTGCAGGCTCAAACCACGTCAGACAACTGCTGTAACCTCTTTTTTGTTAAAAAAGCGGTGCTAACTTCTCTGTAAGGAAACGCCATCACTATAGGAACAAGGAAGAGTTTTAAGTAGTTCTGCAAGTTCCATTTTTCCTGTAGACAATGTAAATTTGTTCTTGAAGCCACAAACTCAACTTCTTCAATCAAATGCGCACATTAGTGACTATGCTTTTGCAATAAAGGTAGGGATAAAGATGTTTCTCTTGGCAGAAACAAGTTTTACATAAATAAGACACTGTGCTGCCGCTCCCCTCTCCTGGCCCCAAAAATGACATTCAATGGGTAATTTAGAGATTTGCAGTTAAAAAAAATCTTCATAATATAATCAAAATATTTGAGGGCCAATTATGTGTCTTGGTGGGCACACTTTCAGAAAGAAGGACAAGGTCCTGCTGTTTTAGAAAACTACAGAGCATAAAAGAAATTGCACTCTGATGGATTAGGTGTCAGATGGCTGGCATGCGTAGCCTCTCTCTAGTTATAGAAAAGGTGATACTAATTTCACTGTGTGAAAAAGCTACAGCTGGAGGAACAAGAAACAATGTTAGACCTTCTGCAATTTCCCTTTCACTGCAGGGAATGTAGAAGAGTTAAGAGTTATTGACTCAAATGCTGCCATCAAACACAGATGTTAATTTCCTCATAGAGAGGAGGCAAAAATGTTGATTGTGTGCTTTCACAACTGTCCCTCTTCAAAAAATAGTAAGTCCTGATATATTCTCACTGCAATTGTTTCTGAAGTTATTCCGTATTTCTACATCTGTATAATATAAATGAGGTAAAATGTATTTCAACCTGCATGAGGACTCTGGCAACATGCAGCAAATCTGAAAGTCACATTGTTTAAAAATCACTATGCACATTTCATGTATTTTCAGTATACAATCTAATGGATAACACTCATCAGCCAAGATGAAGATAGGGTAAATATACAGAGTACCATACAGTTTTCAGAAACAGCAGAGAGTTGATATGGGAGAAATACTGAAGTGCTAGGCTTTCCTACTTAAACTCAGGAGCACGTTCTTAAAAATATGCATTTTAAGCACAACAAAATTTACTAACATTCAAAGACTGTAAAAACCAAAACAAAATAACATGAAAAGAAAAAAAACAAAAATAAAAACACTCTCCAAAGAACACCAGACACACAGCTAACAAGTTGTACTTACTTAAGAAAGTATCTCTGTCCAGATGGTGTCTTAGCCATCTCCCAACCTGGCGGCAAAGGTACATCATCAGGGATCTCAAATGAAGACTGGCGGAGATGTTGAGAGGATGGAGCTCCAGGTCCAGTCACTACTCCAGAGGGTGTAAGCGTCCCTGGAGAAACAGCTCCGAGCTGCAGCGATGCTGGAGAGGAATGAGCTCGGACATGCTGAGGGGTCAGGGCTCCTGCTGTCCCTGCATCAGTGCTGGCCTGTCAGGAGTGAAATTATTCCCATTAAGAGTCTTACATTTCAGCAGAAACACAGCTGTCAGAAGACATTTCACTTTAAATGAATCCTTCAGAAGAAATTCAGAAGTTCTAAAGTTCTGCGTGCTTTCCAGTTGTTGCTGTTCAAGAGGGCCTCCAAGTAGGTTGGTTACTTTAGCATCGCAACAGCCCTTGTGTAAGTCAAGAAATATTAACTACAAGTATGCGCTAAATGCCTTCAGTTTTATTTTCAAAACTAAAGTTATTACTCCTTGGTGTAGGGTTAAGAAAAAAAACAAAAACCACGTCTCCTGTCAGCAGACCTCACACAGCAAATCGCATGGTTCATTGCTGGACTGTGCCCACCCACTGCCATCACACTTTCTGCAAGAGGACATAATTTCCCACTCTCGTTTAGAAATGGGAGGTGTGGGGATGCAAGGACACCACACATACACCCTCCTGAGGGGGTTAAATGATTACACAACGAGAAGAGCAACAAAGAAATGCCAGCCAACAGCGGTGACTTCCAATGGAGGAAGACTCCTGAAATCAATCGTAAAAAAAAACCTTTTACAAGACTGCACACGAGATTTCTTAACCCACACACAATCGTTCTTAAGCGCATCAGGAGCTCATGAAGAGTCTGCCTGTACTTTATCCAAAGCAAAGCTTCAACAAACTGTTGAACCAGTCAATCAAAAATGACTCACAAAACCATTCATCAGTCACAAGTACACAGAACGTCTTTGCCAGTAGTAAATACGTGTCTGCTGTGAAACAGAAAAAGCAGCTCCGAAAACTGGATTAAGGCAATATTGACTTCTAGCTTATGTGTTTATGGATTAATTGACTTTGTAGATATACCCAAACATGGACACCTGTAATAAGATGCAGCTATCAGCCCTTGCCACACCTCTGTACGCGAGGCATTGCACCACACATGAGGCCCCATTTATACAGCCCCATGGAGACCGACAATTCTGTTTCACTACGGCTGTATGCAAGCACACACAGTTTCATCTATTGAATTAGAAATAACTAATTTAACATTTAGATTTAAACAAAATACTCAAGCTGTAAATCAACTGAATTTGAAACAGCTTCATTCTTGAGAAACAGGGAATTACAGAAACTTAAAGACCTTTTCTGTTAAACAGAATATTGCTGTGGCATAACTAAACAAAAAGGAAAATGAAAACAGTTTTATTTTAAATCAGTCCAGAATTAGGCGAATGATTCTCTGGCTTTAGCTGGATTTCAAGTTTACGTTTTAGGAATCACTGACCAGCACAAGTAAAGGTGATCCAAGTGAATATGCATTACAGATGAAGAATAACACATGCAAACAAGATAACGCTAAGTTTAGAAGTACAAGTTGTATGAACGTGACCCACGTAAAGTGCATTTCAGAACAGTTACTGTACTGAACAAGACACGGTACCAAGCGCTAGCTGAATGTATACCAGCTTGCATTTGCGCACAATGGAACTGCGATAAAACTTGAACTCAGAAACACACAATAACCTTATTCCTTGCTAGATTTCAGTTGAAGGTCTGCAAGTCAGAAGCAAACAAAAGTATAGAAGCAACTCAGCCCCACCCCTTTCAATTTTCTTTTCAGTCTTGCAATACGAAGGCCAGGTCGATTTTTTTGAGTATTTGGAAAATGAATTAACTCCTAGGCTGAAGGAGTGTATGCCAAGGTTCAGCCTGCAGTGAACTTCTGAAGCCAAGTTATAAATCCTTCAAAAGAGAAGTTTATTAATGGAAATGTTGACAGACCCTTAACAACAAGAGTACCAGGCACCAGCAAGTTTCACTCCTACTGACTATGCAGATACAGTGACAATAGCCAATAATAAAACCTACTTTATAGCTTCGCAACAAAGTTCATTACTTAATAAAACGCTCGAGTAGGCACAGCCTCCTTCCAAAAGTTGGGAACAGCAGCCTAAACATTAACTTCCAGCCGTATTCACACCAACACTTGGGGCTTGGCACACAAGAAACTCTGCTCAGAGACCAAAACCTCAGCCCCCCCCCTCGTTCCCCCCTAGTCCCGGGGAATGGTCTCGCCAGCCCCATGCCCTGTGTGGCCCCGGGACGTCCCATGCCACTCCCGGGGGGGAGAGAAGGGGGGGGGGGGGGGTGAACTCGACTCGAGAATTCAGTTCTGAGAGATGTGTGTGTGGTGGAGGGAGGGGGAGGAGGTGGTTAATCCTCCTCAACCCAGCGCAGTGATGAAATGGTGGAAAAGCCACATCCATATTGTGGGATGGGAGGGAGGTTTGCCTTGAGCAGCCTGGGCTGGTGGGAGGTGTTGGAACAGCGGGGGGGTTGAAGCTGGATGGGCTTTAAGGTCCCTTTCAACTCATTCTACGATTCTAGAACACGATAGACTTTTAATGCGTATTTTCTCGAGGATTGCAATCGACTCTGAATTTTAGATTAAATAGTTTTGTTGAGCATTATCACAGCTGCTGTGGTGTGGGTAGAGATTAACTGAAAAAGCAAAAGGAACAGAATTTGAATGCGAGGCAGACAAGAATAAACTTTACGCCTTATTACTGGCATAACATCTTGGAACGACTGCGTTTGATAATCACAACGAATCTGTTTGCAACGAGCAACAGAAGAACACTCCTTATTGCAGACAATACAAATAAATCAAACCCTGTTTGAAGCTGCCCAGGACAGAGCCATGTAGAATCCATTGGAAAAGGCAACGATACGACTTGACATTGCAGGGAACAGCAGTGACAGTAGTTCTATGACTGGATGATCTTTAAGGTCCCTTCCAACCCAAACCATTCCATGGTTACACACACTCCCCCTCCTCAACAGGCAGCCAAGAGGATTGGGACCCCACAGCAAGATCCATCCCAATTTCCAAAGCAAAGCGAGAACAAAGTTTGAGGAGTCAGGGGCGCACAGGACACTACTCCCCCCCTTCTCCAACCTGGATAAAAGAAGGCTTCAAGGAGATGTCATAGCAGCCTCCCAGTACCTGAAGGGGCTACAAGAAAGCTGGGGAGGGACTTTTTACAAGGGTGTGGAGTGACAGGATGAGGGGAAATGGCTTTAAACTGGAAGGGAAAAGATTTAGATGAGACATAAGGAAGAAATTCTTGATTCCAGGGGTGGTGAGACACCGGCCCAGGTTGCCCAGGGAAGTTGTGACAGCCCCATCCCTGGAAGTGTTCAAGGCCAGGTTGGATGGGGCCTTGATCAGCCTGGTCGGGTGGGAAGCGTCCCTGCCCATGGCAAAGGGCTTAAAACTGGATGATCTTTAAGGCCCCTTCCAACCCAAACCATTCTATGTTTCTGTATTCGTTGGCCGTTCTTCTTATCAAATGGGATTGTACAGAGTTTCCATTTTGGGGTTATCAAATACAAAATTCAGCGAGTACTGAGGCCTTTACAGAGAGCGATGCTGTGTTTGAGGAGTTTAGAAGATATTTCCGTGCAGAAAAAGGAAAATTCCATTTCAGAAGGAAACTTGAGGGTGGTTTTCCAGGATGTTTACCACAACATAGGGTGACTTTGGAGAAATGCACATGAGATGAAATTAATAAGCAATGAGCTTGATCTTTAGGTCCCTTCCAACCCGACCCATTCTACGATCCCATGATTTATGCAAAATTACCGTGTATTATGGCTTAAAAAAAGGGGCTGTTATTCTAATGCAGGGGAGAAAGAAGGCAGTGACCACGCCGCAGCCCCAGTCGGGCGCTCCCCCAGCCCCAAAGAGCCTCCACTGGGAGGAGGGGGAGAGAGAGGGGAGTAGGAAAGGAAGGGAAATAAAGGGAATAAAAGAAGGAAGAGAAAGAGGGAGGGAAGGAAGGAATAAGGGATGGAGGGGGGAGAGGGAGGGAGGTGAGTGGAGAAGGAAGGGAGAGGGAGGGAATAAGGGAGGGAGAGGGAGGGAATAAAGGAGGGAGGGAGAGGGAGGGAATAAAGGAGGGAGGGAGAGGGAGGGAATAAAGGAGGGAGGGAGAGGGAGGGAATAAGGGAGGGAGAGGGAGAGAGAGAAGTGAGTGGGGAAGGAAGGGAGAGAGAGGGAGGGAGAGAGGAAGGGAATAAGGGATGGAGGGGGAGAGGGAGGGGGGTGAGTGGGGAAGGAAGGGGGAGAGAGAGGGAGGGAGGGAGAGGGAGGGAATAAGGGATGGAGGGGGAGAGGGAGGGGGGTGAGTGGGGATGGAAGGGGGAGAGGGAGGGAGGGAGGTGAGTGGGGAAGGGAGGGAGAGAGAGAAGGAATAAGGGAAGTGAGAAGAGAGGGAGAGAGAGAGAGGGAATAAGGGAAGCGGGGAGAGAGGGAGGAGAGGGAGGGAATCGGGGAGGAGGGAAAGGAAGAAGGGAGGGAAGGGAGAGGGAGGGAAGGGAGAGGGAGGGAAGGGAGAGGGAGGGAAGGGAGAGGGAGGGAAGGGAGAGGGAGGGAAGGGAGAGGGAGGGAAGGGAGAGGGAGGGAAGGGAGAGGGAGGGAAGGGAGAGGGGGGAGAGGGAGGGAGAGGGAGGGAAGGGGAGAGGGAGGGAAGGGAGAGGGAGGAAGGGAGAGGGAGGAGGGAGAGGGAGGGAAGGGAGAGGGAGGGAAGGGAGAGGGAGGGAAGGGAGAGGGAGGGAAGGGAGAGGGAAGGGAGAGGGAGGGAAGGGAGAGGGAGGGAAGGGAGAGGGAGGGAAGGGAGAGGGAGGGAAGGGAGAGGGAGGGAAGGGAGAGGGAGGGAAGGGAGAGGGAGGGAAGGGAGAGGGAAGGAAGGGAGAAGGAAACACGGGAGGGAGAGGGAGGAAGTAGAAGGAAGGGAGGGAGGGAATAAGGGAAGGAGGGGAGAGAGGGAGGGAAAGAAGGAAAGAAGGGAGAGGAAGGGGGGGAGGGAGGAGGGGGAAGGAGGAGGAGGAATGCGGGAGGGAGAGAGGGAGGGCAGAGAGGGAGGAAGAGAACGCGAGGCAGGAGGGGAGAGTTGGAGGAGGGCAGGGCCCCTGCCCCTCACCTGGCGGGAGTGCGCCTTGGGCTCGGGCGGCTTGAAGAAGGAGTCGGGCAGCTTGCGGAGCCGCATGGGCAGCGTGTGGGGCACGTTGGCGCCTTTCGGGTTCATGACGGCGTTGAAAAGCGCTTCCAGGTCGGTTTCCGAGTCGCCCCGCACATGCACGACCTGGTGCCCGGCCGGGGGGGGCCCCGAGCCCGGGGGCTGCGGCGGCGGCCCCGGCGGAGCCCCCGGCGGCTGCTGCGGGGCCGGGGGCTGCGCTGCCTGCGGCTGCTGGGGCTGCCCGGGATCCATGGCTCCGCCGGGACCCCCCCGGGGCTCTTTCTCCTCGCGGGGCTCAGAGCGCGGATCCGCGACCCCGCATACCCCGCTCCGCAAAAATCACCGGTCCTGAAAAAGCGCGGCCCCGGGGCGGTGGGGGGGGGTTGAAACGACTGCGGAGCCGCGCGGGGGTTCGCCCTGAGCTCGGCCCAGCCCGGCCGGCGCCTCCGTCCCGGCGGCGGAAACCGAACTCGCACAACACTTTGCAAACAAAAGTTCGCAGTTACGCCCGCCCGAATCACTCTCGGGCCGCCGCCGGCTCCGCCCCCGCCGGGCCCGCCCGCACCGGATCCGGCCGAGCGCGCCCTCCTGCGCGCGCCCGCCCGCACCGCCTCCCGCGACACGAGGGCGGGGGTGCCTCCCGACCCCCCCCTCCCCCCCCCCTCCCCGGACTCTCCCCCTTCTTCAGCTCGCGGTCACCTCGACTCGCTCGCCCGCCCCGCCGCCCCCTCTCCGCCTCTCTCCCGGCTCCCGCCCGCCCGCACTGCTTAGTGACGGAAAGCGGTGCCGCCAACCAAAAGATTTACCCCACCCCCCTCTCTCTCGTCCCGAACTTCTCTCCCAACTTCCAGCCGGGATGGAGGTTGGGAGCGAGGCGGGTTCTCCGCCTTCCGCAGGGATTTCACTCGAATTAAGAGGCTTTTCCTTGCCTTCACGCGTCGTGGGTGTGAAAACCCGGCTGAAAAAAAAGGGATGAGAAGTAGAGAATTGGGCTTTTATTGGATAAAGCGCCAGAGGGAAGGGGGAGGCCAAACTGCCAGGAAAGGAGCTCCGGGAAATGTGGCTTTGAAAGGCGGAGAGGGGACAGGGAACCGGGAGCGAGCAGTGGTGGAACAGGGAAAGGACACGGGGCTGTAGCCAAGAGTCACAGCGCTGGGAGCAGAAAGGGGACATAGAACTGAAACCGGAGTTACATGGAGGTGGATGGAGAAGAGACACAAACTGTACCCGGTCACGTTGATGTGACCAGAGAAGGGACACAGAACTGTAACTGCACTCATAGAATCATAGAGAAATGGCACGAAAATGTAACCACGCAGTCACATCAGTGTGACCAGAAAAGGGACACAAGCTCTAACCACACAGTCACATCGAGGTGGACAGAGAAGGGACACAAAACTGTGACCAGAGTCACATCAGCGTGAATGGAGAAGAGACACAAAAGTGTAAGCACAGTCACATCGATGTGAATGGAAAAAGGACACAGAAGTGTAACCACCCAGTGACATCGATGTGGACAGAGAAGAGACACAAAACTGTAACGACTCAGTCGCATTGATGTGATCAGAAAAGGGACACAAAACCCTAACCACACAGTCACATCGACGTGGACAGAGAAGGGACACAAAACTGTAACTACAGTCACATCAACCTGAACAGAGAAATGGCACAAAAATGTAAGCAAGCAGTTAAGTCAATGTGAACAGAGAGGGGACACAGAACTGTAACCACTCAGTCACATCAATGTGAATGGAAAAGGGACACAACTGTAGCCACCCAGTCACATCGATGTGGACAGAGAAGAGACACAAAACTGTAATGACTCAGTCACATTGATGTGATCAGAAAAGGGACACAAAACCCTAACCACGCACTCACATCGATGTGGACAGAGAAAGGATGCAAAACTGTAACCACAGTGTCATTGATGTGAAAAGAGAAATGACACGAAAATGTAACCACGTAGCCACATCAGTGTGACCAGAAAAGGGACACAAGCTCTAACCACACAGTCACATCGACGTGGACAGAGAAGGGACACAAAACTGTAACCACAGTCACATCGATGTGAATGGAAAAGGGACACAAAAATGTAAGCAAGCAGTGAAATCAAGGTGAACAGAGAGGGGACACAGAACTGTAACCAAGCAGTGACATTGACATGAACAGGGAAGGGACACGGAACTGTAACTGCACAGTCACATTGATGTGAATGGAAAAGGGACACACAACTGTGACCAGAGTCACATCAGCGTGAATGGAGTGAATGCAGAAGAGACACAAAAGTGTAAGCACAGTCACATTGATGTGAATGGAAAAAGGACACAGAAGTGTAACCACCCAGTGACATCGATGTGGACAGAGAAGAGACACAAAACTGTAACGACTCAGTCGCATTGATGTGATCAGAAAAGGGACACAAAACCCTAACCACACAGTCACATCGACGTGGACAGAGAAGGGACACAAAACTGTAACTACAGTCACATCAACCTGAACAGAGAAATGGCACAAAAATGTAAGCAAACAGTGAAGTCAAGGTGAACGGAGAGGGGACACAGAACTCTAACCACCCAGTCACATCAATGTGAATGGAAAAGGGACACAGAACTGTAGCCACCCAGTCACATCGATGTGGACAGAGAAGAGACACAAAACTGTAATGACTCAGTCACATTGATGTGATCAGAAAAGGGACACAAAACCCTAACCACACACTCACATCGATGTGGACAGAGAAAGGATGCAAAACTGTAACCACAGTGTCATTGATGTGAAAAGAGAAATGACACGAAAGTGTAACCACGCAGTTACGTCGATGTGACCAGAAAAGGGACACAAACTCTAACCACACAGTCGCATCGACGTGGACAGAGAAGGGACACAAAACTGTAACCACGGTCACATCGATGTGAACACAGAAATGGCACAAAAATGTAAGCAAGCAGTGAAATCAAGGTGAACAGAGAGGGGACACAGAGCTGTAACCACACAGTCACATCAATGTAAATGGGAAAGGGACACAGAACTGTGACCAGAGTCACATCAGCATGAATGGAGAAGAGACACAAAAGTGTAAGCACAGTCACATTGATGTGACCAGAAAAGGGACACAAAACTCTAACCACGCACTCACATCAATGTGAACAGAGAAAGGATGCAAAACTGTAACTACAGTGTCATTGATGTGAAAAGAGAAATGACACGAAAATGTAACCACGTAGCCACATCAGTGTGACCAGAAAAGGGACACAAACTCTAACCACACAGTCACATCGACGTGGACAGAGAAGGGACACAAAACTGTAACTACAGTCACATCAACCTGAACAGAGAAATGGCACAAAAATGTAAGCAAACAGTGAAGTCAAGGTGAACGGAGAGGGGACACAGAACTGTAACCACTCAGTCACATCAATGTGAATGGAAAAGGGACACAGAACTGTAGCCACCCAGTCACATCGATGTGGACAGAGAAGAGACACAAAACTGTAACGACTCAGTCACATTGATGTGATCAGAAAAGGGACACAAAACCCTAACCACGCACTCACATCGATGTGGACAGAGAAAGGATGCAAAACTGTAACCACAGTGTCATTGATGTGAAAAGAGAAATGACACGAAAATGTAACCACACAGTTACGTCGATGTGACCAGAAAAGGGACACAAACTCTAATCACACAGTCGCATCGACGTGGACAGAGAAGGGACACAAAACTGTAACCACGGTCACATCGATGTGAATGGAAAAGGGACACAAAAATGTAAGCAAGCAGTGAAATCAAGGTGAACAGAGAGGGGACACAGAACTGTAACCACACAGTCACATCAATGTAAATGGAAAAGGGACACAGAACTGTGACCAGAGTCACATCAGCGAGAATGGAGAAGAGACACAAAAGCGTAACCACAGTCACATTGATGTGAATGGAAAAGGGACGCAGAACTGTAGGCACACAGTGACATCGATGTGAATGGAAAAGGGACACGCAACTATAACGACTCAGTCACGTTGATGTGGCCAGAAAATGGACACAAAGCTCTAACCACACAGTCACATCAACATGAATGGTTTGAACAGAGAAGGGACACAAAATTGTAGCCGCACAGTCACATTGACGTGGACTGAAAAGGGACACAAAACTGATGTGAACAGAGAAGGGATGCAAAACATCAACCTCAACAGAGAAATGACACAAAAATGTAACAAATCAGTTGAATTAAGGTGAACAGAGAAGGGAGATGGAACTGTAACCACGCAGTCAGACTGATGTGGACATGTAGCTTTTCAGTGTATGTAATCGAGGAGCACATCCTAAGGAAAGTAGGAATTCAGAAAAACCTCAATTTGCGCAGAGAGAAGGCCACCTTTTCTATAAAACTGGAGAACAGCCAGGTTTATAACTGGTCAGTAAACAAGCTTCCACCAAAGCAGTGGTACAGAACGTTCACGTGGCGCTTGCAGGGATCCACGACCAAGTAGGCAAAACTCTGATCATGGCTTTTTCTCGAAGGGTAACAGAGGCCGTTGTTATCCTGAGAGGAAGTAAAAACCACAGTATTAGTGACAACATGGATACCCATGAGAGAATTAATAAAAACTACATCATAGCATGGTTTGTGTTGGAAGGGACGTTAAAAATCATACATTTCCAGCCCCCTAGCCATGGGCAGGGACACCCCCCACTGGATCAGGCTGCCCAAGGCCCCATCCAACCTGACCTTCAACACCTCCAGGGATGGGGCAGCCACAGCTTCCCTGGGAAACCTGTGCCAGTGCCTCACCACCCTCATCATGAAGAATTTCTTCCTAATATCTAATCTAAATCTCCCCCCTTCCAATTTGAAGCCATTCCCCCTCGTTTGTTCCAATTGTAAGAGTTTATTTCGTGGCAAAATAGAACAAATATGCCGTAGTTTATTTAAGCAGCATTTTGTCTCCATGAGGATCCTGATGCTATGACATGCACAGTAGTTCTATCTGAATAGTTCCAATAACCTCGAGGTAAATGTCCTACTAATATAAAATGTAAAGTTAAACACGTAAGCATGTGTTTATACAATTACAGCCTAGCATACAGATGATGAAACATACAGGGGTCCATTCATACTTCCTTTGAAACAGAAAAACATTGAGTGACACTATACATAAAGCTGTTCTGTCAGTAATTCTTTTTCTCTTACCATTTGTTAATGCATCTGTTCAGTTTCAAATACTCACTTTTAAGGAAAACCCTTATTACGATTCTAACTAACAACTTTGAACTGTTAGTGGAAACAGTGTGTGTGCCAATCCTCAGAAAGGGTTTGAAGGGAATGTAGGCACCCAGCTCCAAAATCTCCACTCTGATGAAGCACGTTCAGCTGACAACCACTACAAGAATTGGGCTTTTCAATTTAACATCCTGCGTCTGCCCATGTCAATAAAAGTGTCAGCATTGACAGGGCAGCATAGCTTGACATGTGCTTCAAATCCAGTAGGGATCCAGAAACCAGATGGGGGGATAGGATTTTTGTAGGGCTGATTTTTTATATGTTCAGTCTGGTAATTTAAACGTGCAAAAAGATCAACAAATGCATAGCTGACACCTTCTTTCTTGTACAACACACAACAGTTTCCTCCTGCTCTCCATCACTTTTATACATCAGCTAAAGAGATGTAGGTTCTGTTCCACTTTCTTGTCTGAGGAAAATTTCTGTAGTTCATATATTGCCCATTTTCTTCAGGAAAGTTTTTAAACTCCCAAACTATTCCAGATTAGAGGTGCATCTCTCACAGGATTCTTTTGTTGAAGCTGTCTTCCGTTGTAAAGAATAATTTTTTTTTCCTTTGGAACAGGGAAACATGAAAACTGTAACCTCTCTCAGTGGCTGAAAGCAGTCAGCCTAGAAGGAAAAGATCTGGGTTCCAATTTCTACTCCAAGGATCATCTGTGAATTTTATCCAGTAGCTGTTACTGACACCCCATTTTTTCTCGTTATTTCTAAGAGGATGAGGCCTCTACTATATGTTCTGGTGTCTTTCTTTGAGGGATTATTCAACACCATCAATCTTAAACTAAGACAAGCACCACCATAAAAGTATTGCTCGAGACAGGTAGAGAGTTGATAATGTTTATTCATAGCATTTTCCAAAGGCTAAAAATAGCCTTCTATTTTTAAGCAACGCAGCAGACAAGTTCTGTAGCTCCAATTTTAAGATGCCTAGCTCTCTTCAGGTGTTTTTTTTAGGGATACATGTGTAATAAACACTGGATCCTCAATTGCAGTAAGGAGAGCAAGCTTTATGATTTTACAGTACTCAACATCACAATGCCTTTGGAGTCTGATCCAAAGATAACCTAGGCTCACGCATGAAACCAAAACCTAGAAGACCAACATTAGATGTGGTTTCTAGTTAAACTTTTTTCCCATTGCTACTGAAGATCCCACTCCTGCAGTCTTTATGGGATCAACGGAGTCAGTTGAGATTTTGATTGTTTAAAGGCAGTGTTAGCACACTAACACTTTGTTCAACAACTCAGGAACAAAAAATGGATGAAGTTCTGGTGATGAGGCATTTCAAGATACTCCAGAATATACCAGACTTGGGTTTGGGAAAATAATAATAAATATGATTAAATTAAATTAAAAGGATTCTTAAATTTCTTTTAATTGGCATAAGAGGTCATTAAAACCCTAAAATATGAGAGCATAAAGGCTCTGGGATTTACACAGATTTACTCTAGTTTTTAGAGCAATAAGGTCCACGGACATGAATTAAGAATGATACCAATTCCATCTGCAGCATGGACTTCGGTTCAGACACGGCATGATTGATTTACTGATGTTAGAGTAGGAGGATTTTATTTTTCCTTTGTAGGTCATCAGCTGATGGTTTAAGAGTGCATATGCGTAGGATAATGCAGAGCATAACAGAGGAATAAAGATACTTCTGAGCATCTCTCAAAACTGCATCATTTAATCAACAACTTTTTTAAATGAATAAACTATGTATTACACTGGCTCTAATGCTGCCATAGCTCAGGTTCAGGTACAGAAAGTTCTAAAATACCAGTTAGCTTACACATACTTCTGTTGTAACAACTTTTCATAACATGCAAGCCCCAAACTTCTCAAGGGTATTCGGAGTTCAACAGAGTACTTGGTTGCAAGATTTAAAATTATTTTTCTTGTGATGCGTAGGTATAGTGAATTTTGATGCTAAAAAGATTTACAGACATGTATAACTGTGCTTTAATACCTGGAAATATTTACATTTCTAATAGTGTGGGGGTTTAGATATTGTTACCAAAACAAGGGCTTCTTAGGACATCTTAAACACCAAATAAAAAGGAAGGGATGTTGTTACAATGGTGTCATACAAAGTTCTTAATTTCTGGTTTGTACTTGTGCAGATATAAAAGTATATTTGTTTGTTCATTTATTAATCCAGCTCACAATAGCACACGTCCTAACTTCTCAACTGCTCTTCAAGTCACTTTTACCAGAATATTTATATCAGGCTAAGAGGTTATGTCCTTTCTTTTAGATACCAAGTAAGAAAACATGGCTTAAAAATTGTCAGCTCGACATTAAGATAATAATAACACAGTCTATGATTGTTTACCAAATTAATTCAGAAACTAAATGTACTGTAGAAATGTTGTTATCTCCTTGAGAGAAACTTTTCAGTGCAAGCACAAGGCATTTCTGCTTCAGCAGGCGCCCTTCCTGTAATTGCCAAGTAGAGTTTAAAGCGTTTAGAACCATCAAACGATCCAGACAAGCCCATTTATCCTTTCTCTATTCTGAGAGAAAATTCATCAGGATCATCTTTAATGGAAACCAGAATATCAGATCTCCTCCGCCTCACAAATTTTTAGAATGTACAGTAAACCCCAAGGTTCCAGGGAGAGTAGCACACTCTGTATTTACACTGGATTTGCTTTAATCCGTTTACTTCTTTGTTTTCAAAATGTTGCTTAAGTCTCCCCTTCTTCCCTTCCCTTCCCTTCCCTTCCCTTCCCTTCCCTTCCCTTCCCTTCCCTTCCCTTCCCTTCCCTTCCCTTCCCTTCCCTTCCCTTCCCTTCCCTTCCCTTCCCTTCCCTTCCCTTCCCTTCCCTTCCCTTCCCTTCCCTTCCCTT
This sequence comes from Phaenicophaeus curvirostris, assembly GCF_032191515.1. Taxonomy (NCBI): domain Eukaryota; kingdom Metazoa; phylum Chordata; class Aves; order Cuculiformes; family Cuculidae; genus Phaenicophaeus; species Phaenicophaeus curvirostris. The sequence goes on from NC_091392.1 coordinate 206,192,964, forward strand.
CCCTTCCCTTCCCTTCCCTTCCCTTCCCTTCCCTTCCCTTCCCTTCCCTTCCCTTCCCTTCCCTTCCCTTCCCTTCCCTTCCCTTCCCTTCCCTTCCCTTCCCTTCCCTTCCCTTCCCTTCCCTTCCCTTCCCTTCCCTTCCCTATGTGGCAAAGACAATTAAGGGAGGTCCTAAATGTCATGAATCTACCTAAACAGAAATCCGGACAGTTCACATCAATACATTTGATTCAGAGATGGGAGGAAACCGCAATAACAGAACAACATCAGGTTATCAGGGGTTTGATTTTTTGTTTTATTTTAGTGATGATAAAATACCACTTAGCATCCAAATACCACATCTGCAGCCCACTAGAAAGGTAAATTTTGATACACCCATAAAGTGTATCCAAGGTTCAAAAACCTTTCAAAAGCCTTTTATGAATCACACGAAGCACTTAAAAGGTGGTGACCCACAGATGAACAACTGGGCTATAGGCAACATACAGGGAAGTTTAAGCACCAGCTGAAATGACATCAGCTGGTTCTTTTGAACGTGGGTACATTACCTGACATTTAATTATCACATATTCTGGTTACTCAAGAAGAATTTGGAGTAGTTCATCCTACTGCAGCAATTAAATGACAGATACGCTGAATCTAGTAAACACGCAGCTAGTTCCTATATTTATCTTGACGATGAATGTATGATTTTGTAAGAGTAACAGCAGGGTGTGACGATTGACAAGGGAGGGAAAAAGAGTTTAGCAGTCGTCTTACCACCCCAGCCTTTTTGGGTACTAAACTTCCTTGCAGTCTTTACAGAAAGAGATGCAATACAAGCCCACTCAGAAAGCTCTAGCAACGTTTCTAGGAACAGACGTAGACAAAGTCAAGAGTGGATTCTTAATTCCTACTGCTATCTCAATTATACATAAACACACCAGGATACTCTGACCTAAACATATATTTTCTTCATAAACTAGTTTCTGGATGACTATGATGACTTCAAATGTAATCCAGTAAATCTTTTTTTTGTGAGCTATGAAATAAAACTTTGGTTATTGATGAAGAGTTAGTAAAGAGGATGAGAAATCAGGGTGAGATCAGGGAAAAGAGTTAATGAATAAAAAATGATGATGACTGTGGAAAGATAACCCTTTAAAATGGAATATTATGCCTTCGTTGAGTAAACGTCAATTCATTTATTTTCATAGTTATGAAAAGGCTGAGAGAGTTGGAGTTGTTCAGCCTGAAGAAAAGAAGGCTCCAGGGAAACCTTATAGCAGCTCTCCAGTACCTGAAAGTGGCCTGCGGGAGAGCTGGGGAGGGACATTTTACAAGGACATGGAGTCATAGGATGAGTGGGAATGGCTTTAAATTGGAAGGGAGAAGATTTAGACTAGACATTAGGAAGAAATTCTTCCCGATGAGGGTGGTGAGACACTGGCACAGGTTGCCCATTGAAGCTGTGGCTCCCCCATCCCTGGAGGTGTTCATGGCCAGGTTGGATGGGGCCTTGATCAGCCTGGTCTGGTGGGAGGTGTCCCTGCCCATGACAAGGTGGTTGGAACTGGATGATCTTTAAGGTCCCTTCCAACTGAACCCAAACTATTCTATGATTCTATGTTATGCATGTTACTGGCAGTAAAATCCTGTACCACAAAATTATTCATACTTACATATGCGGACACTCTGAAGACTGTAGAAGTAATATGTATTTCTTTTGTTTCAGGATTCTTTTGAACACTGAAATACAGGGGAATAACACATACTTAATACATACAGTAAGCACCGATTATTAGCATCGTTCATTTTATGAACACATTTTTAATATATGTACTGTGTTCTCACTCAAATTTGGTCAAGTTCGGTTCAATAGTTAAAATTCAGTTGATGTCACAGTGACCATGGAAAGGGACATTGGCTATTATGACATTATATTATGACATTTTACTGAAAACTATTATAGGCATCTTTTCATCTGAGTTGGATTCACTTTTTTCAACTCCTAAATCACAGCAATATTACCAAGCCCTAGATGACTCCAATATAAAGTCCGCATTTTGATGTTATTCAGCTGAACGTTCTGTAAAAAACTTGCACATATTCTTTGAGAAAAAAAACCTGTGAAGTGAACTGCATCTCGATACAGACTACAAGAAGCAGCAGCAGTACTGGTGAAGAAATATGGACTTTGGCTCCTTTTAAATTACCATAGAATTATAGCGTAGGTTCATTTTTCCTCGTTTGGAATGCTACATATATAGACAGCTGCACAACTTAGGATCATATTACTTTTGAATTTTTATATTTCTAGACTGTTGTGAAGACTGCTTTCTTTTCTGTCACATTTACGAACAACACTAAGATGTTATTGCAAAGCACCCGAGCATCTCAACATATTTTAAATCCAGGTATTTTTAAATGTGTCATTTTTCCCTGGGTCTGCTTTAAGCAATGCTTACATTTCTTCATAAATTCGATCATGTAACTCCTATTCATCTGATTTAAAAGATTCCTAGTTACATTAACTCACTGTGGAGCAGTTGAGCCTTATCAATTCCATACTTAGACAGTTCCAAGAAATGCAAAGCTCCAAACCTGCCTGTTACAAACAGAATCAGCTCGTGGGAGAGGTCCCAATATAGGCGAGTTGCTAGAAGGTGCATTTTAAACAAAGCCCAGTTGTACGCAGCACCAGCTCTGAGTCCACTCTTACCACTGCTTTTGCAAAGCTTCTTATTATAAGAACAAACAAACCCAACCCAACCAATATGATCTTTGTTGATTCAATCTCTCCAACCAATAAAAGAAATCAGCTCTCCAATTAACTGATTTCATCTGTAGAGGACTGGCATAGTTGTGTATGAATTAAGACTATGCTGTGAAGTTGATCTTTCCGGTCGTGACTCAGTAGCAAGGCTTTCTCAGCATATTTTGTTGCAGCTGAAATGTTGATATGCTCAACAGAGGATTAAGATGGCATTGCTGAAACTGGTACTGGCCCCAGTTGTCCGTCTTACCAGCCCCCTAGAGACTGTTGCCTTCCCAGCAGGACAGCTCAACTGGTTCATGACTCAGCTTCTGAACCACTGCAGTTTACAGACCAGCATATTAAGATAAACTGAAGTGAACGTCAGTTTATGCTAACGTACTCGCTGTGAAGTGTAGCCGTTCAGAAACTGTTTGACCGTCTCTGCTTCAGAGAGCGACAAGTTTCAAAAAAAGTTATAGAAGGTTAGCACTTTCTGCCACATATCAACACCCCAAAAGCTTGTTGTATTTAAGCTACTCTGGCTTCATAGTCTTGTGTCTGAAAACAATGCTTTCAGTTTCTCGTTTCTTAGTTTTTATGTTATATATATCTAAGATATCAAAATAAAGGGTGACAGAGAATAAGTCTTCCTATTTATTCCATTGCCTTGAGAAATTTTCTCCTTGTGGTTAGCTTCCTGTAAGTAATTTTTCAGACCGAGTGTTTATTTCTAGTACTTTGGTTAATTTTTAAGGCAAAATAATGTATCTGCCAAAGTCGGATGAGATTCTTCCCTTGCTGACTTGAAAGAGACCAGGAGGTTGCCTTTGACACGCTCATTTGCTCTATTTCCTAAAAGGTTTTAGAAAAAAACCTACCTTTTCTTCTTGAACAGGGTATTACCTTATCTTTGCTCTTTCAAATTGTTAACTTTTAAACTATTCATTGTATATTGTAGTTCCTTCATCACATTAATATGTATCTATTCTCTTTTTAAGAAGAGCTAAATTCCTCATACTCTCTCAATTCACTTTGGGTTCTATTTATATCCTAACCTTACTGGCAATATTTTATTAGGCTTTCCAGACATTAAAAGAAAAACTCAATGCTTTTGCATCAATTCATTCATTCTGGGGGAAAGCGTGGAAATGGCAAAAAAGGAAGGAAAAGAGAATGATGACTACAAGCTACAATGGCAGCTGTCACCACGGAGAGACACTGTCAGAAAAATCAGGGCTTAAATATAGAAGACAAGATTTAGCAACAAAGGTTCATAGATTATATTTTAATTAACAAGTTTTTGTGAGGTAAATGTATTTAACTAAACCAAAAATACTATAACAAGGAATTCTAAATGATTTAGGTTACACAAGATAGGACACAATGATAAAATTATGGATGGTTTCAACTGGTCACAGACTAATTACTGCTGGATTAGGAACAGACAAGTTGTTTGTTAATTCGTTACGAAGTAATTATTACTTTTTTTTAGAAAGGAGAAAATGTCTGCCATCTAGCAACTGTATTTAGAAGTCCCTAGATGCGCTTGTAAAATATCTAGAGTGAGGAGAGTGGTTACTTTCAAAAGATTATTGCATTCTCTCATAATTAAGCAGTATACACGGAAATACTGTAATAAAAAGAAACCTCAAACCTTTTGGTTTTTTGAATGCTAGTGCTTTGGAGTTAGAACTCAGGAAAGGCCAAAAGAAAGGCTGTAAGAAAGAGAAGTGGGGAAAAACTCATATTAGGTTTGCCATTCCCGACACTGAAGACCCTTTTGCAGAACTGTCGCCTTCCTGGAGGTGTTGAAGACCAGGTTGGATGGTGCCTTGGGCAGCCTGGTCTGGTGGGAGGTGTCCCTGCCCGTGGTAAGGGGGTTGGAACTGGATGATCTTTAAGATCCCTTCCAACCCAAACCATTCTATGATTCTATGATTCTGTGATTCTGTGGTTCTAGTGGCTAATAATTATTATAATATCCATTGTTTTTCACAAAGCCTTCTGAGTCTTCAAGATGTAAAAATTAAAGCTTAAGAAGAGTACAGTTTACAGAAATTTTAATACCACAAAAAGTTTTTAATATCATTTTACAAAGAGTAGAAAGTATCCAATATGACTGCAATCCAAGATGAAAAGAAACCAGATGGAGGATAGCAGTCTAGAAAAGAAGAATTCAACGAATAGATGGTTTTCAACAGGAATTTGAAGGCGAACTGTTTGGTAAACAGAATTTAAGAGACCACTGCTCTCATTAACAATTGTTTACTGAAAATAAGAGGCCATAAGAAAGTAATTTTTATTGCTTTATTTTGTGGTGTAATTTGTGCAAAAATGAAGTAAAACAGTGCACAGCATGGACTAGAAATTAGAAATTAGATCAAGACTGTGGCATGAATATCCCTTTTCAAGCTGCATTTCTTATCCTTTCACTGGTGTTTTCTCTCTAAAGATAGTGGTGACCAAACAGCAAGGTCATTTTGGATAAACTGGAGGCAGGAGGAGAAATGAGACAAAGCAGGAGCCAACTGTGATTGTAAAGAGAGAGGGAAAGTCTGAAATGTCAAGATCAAAAGCTGTTTTCACCGGACTGACAGAGAACTTAATATCAAAGGAGCAAGACAAAAGATTTAGTCAAATTGTGACTTTCTGTCTCAAATGCTTGTCAGCATTAACACCAGCTGCACTGGCCATGAGAAACCAGCAGCCATTTATAGGCACAGAAATTGAGAGATACATGGTACATAAATGTCGAAGATCAGTTTTGTCACAGGAACTTTGGAAGATACAAAGCAAGCTGCCAGCTGGCAGACTTGGGCTTGTCCAGCCTGAGGAAGAGAAGGCTCTGAGGAGACCTTAGAGCGACCTTCCAGTACCCGAAGGGGCTACAAGAAAGCTGGGAAGGGGCTGTTTACAAAGGCTTGTAGCGCCAGGATGAGGGGCAGTGGGTAAAAACTGGAGAGGGGCAGGTTAAGATAGATACAAGGAGGAATTTCTTCACTATGAGAGTGGTGAGACACTGGAAAAGGTTGCCCAAGGAGGTTGTGGCTGCCCCATCCCTGGAGGTGTTGAAGACCAGGTTGGATGTGACCTTGGGCAGCCTGATCTAGTGGGAGGTGTCCCTTCCTATGAGAGGGGGGTTGGAACTGGATGATCTTAAAGGTCTCTTCCAACCCAAACTATTCTATGATTCTATTCTATGATTCTATTCTATGATTCTATTCTATGATTCTATTCTATGATTCTATTCTATTTTTAAGTAACAAAAGCTACTTGACTCCTTTATAGCACGAAAAGGAAAAAGAAGGGGTAAAGGTTTAAGATAAGTTAAAAAAAAAAGTGGCTTAGAACAAAAAACTTGAATGTGTTTAGGAGAAAACAACTGAACAGCAAAGGGAACTAATAAGGTGAAGGAACTGATGGGATTTGTGCTTTGTCCTAGGTCAGTTCAACAACACAAGAACAGAAGCAGCTGTAGTCAATGCAGAGTCAACTAAGGCCAAGGATTAGAGTAACAAACAGCTTGTTTCAAGTGCAAAGTGAACAATTTAAAAGAAAAGGGAGAGTAGACTGAAGCACAGATGGATCCCTTTAAGTCATATTTCTGAAGTCAGTATTTTTGAAGTACCCACTTGATTTCCATCCATGTATGATGCAAAAATATCCAGATTGATCATAGTAAGAAGAAAGCTCTGGTGACCAATCATAGTATTCCAATTCATATGTGCAGCCATCTAAGTTCATTATTTCTAAAAACCTTCTTTGACTATTGATAACACTTGTTTTCTCTGTTTCAGTGCTTTCTCTGAAATTATCAACTATTCTGCTGCTAGTTTAATAATTTATTTTAGATGACCCTGGGAAACAGCACCCGACTAAATCAATTTGCACCCTGAAAAGTACAAACCATTTGGAAGGAAATCTGAAAGCTGCGTAGAGGTTATTAAAGATTTGTAAGCTTCTTTGCTTAAGTATTACAAAAAAATCCAAAAAACAGCAAAATATTTTGTTTTAAATATTTTGATACAGCAATCTGTGCACAAGTGCTACATAAGGAAAGAAATATTCAGGTTATTAAGAATCACAGGGTCTAATCCTTTCAGTGTATCTTTGTTCAGGCATAAAAATTTTACTCTTAAGTTTATTTAATAATGCCTTAACTATGAATATACCTTAATTTTTTTTTTTCCTAATATAGTTAAAATAGGAGATGAAATAGGAATTGGTCATCACACCATTCCAAACAGAGCTGAGAAGGAAGGAAGGTTAGGGTTAGGATTTTTTGTGTACATTGTAGTGCAGTATTGAGTATATACATTATGTCACATGGGTTGGAACTGGATGATATTTAAGGTCCCTTCCAACCCAAACCATTCCATCATTCTCTGATTCTATGATTCTATCAAAGTAGTCCAAAGCCATACATCCAAGACTTGTTGATCAATGACATCAATGGCAATGGGAACAGATCTGATTTCAGTAAACAAATACAGAAACAAAAATCTTTACGTGGCAGCGAATTATAAAAAATAAATGTCCATGTAGGTAATGTAAAACAATTTTTTATGTGGGAAAGGTGCCATTAAAATTGCATATATTTTGCCATTTAAATACATACCAACATACCATTGTTACATGGTATGTTGACTGCAGAACACAAATAACCTTGCAGATTGATTAAATAACAGCCTTATTTTTGAAGCATTAGTGCACAATAAATTTTCAAAATCATAGAATCATAGAATGGTTTGGATTAGAAGGGACCTTAAAGATCATCCAGTTCCAACCCTCCGGCCATGGACAGAGACACTTCCCATGAGACCAGGCTGCTCAAGACCCCATCCAACCTGGCCTTGAACACCTCCAGAGAGAGGGCATCCATAGCTTCTCATGGTAACCTGTGCCAGTGTCTCATCACAATCAGCAACAAGAATTTCTTCCTAACGTCTAATCTAAATCTTCCCCCTTCCAATTTAAAGCCATTCTCCCTTGTCCTATCACTACATGCCCTTGTAACAAGTCCCTCCTCAGCTTTTTTGGAGGCCCCCTTCAAGTACTGGAAGTCTGATCTAAGGTCTCCCTGCAGCATTTTCCTCTCAAGGCTGAACAACCCAAACTCTCTCAGCCTGTCCTCATAGCAGAGGTGTTCTAGCTCTCTGATCATCTTCATAGCCATCCTCTGGACCCCTTCCAACAGTTCCGCATCCTTCATATGTTGGGGATTTCAGACCTGGACATAGATCTCAAGGTGGCATCTCACAAGATCGGAGAATCCCTCCCTTGACCTGTTGGCCACACTTCTTTTGATGAAGGCCAGGGCACAGTTAGCCTTCTGGGCTCTGAGTGCACGTTGCTGCTTACACAGACACCAAATATCTATGCACAGCACATACATCTACAAATGTATAAACTGGAAAATCCTTACCTCACCAAGTCTTTATATAAAGCTTTCGTTGTTTCTAAGTATGGGCCAACCACATCTTCAAACTGGCAAAGTGTTCCTCCAATGCAAAGATGCTTAAAAATACAGAACAGAAATTCCTTGCGATCCAATTGACTGAATATGTCATAATGGTCTGAATCTTCCAGAAGCAAGACCTTGTGGAAAAAGAAAACAACAAACAGATCAAATAGATGAACATTCCCTGTTTAAGTTTATAAACAATGCAGCTAATTTGCTGTATGTCACATTTTGCATTTATATAAAGTATTTAAACTAGGGATGTTAATAAAAAAGTACTTTTCTCGAAATCCTTCTTCCAATGATGCAATTATGTTCAGAATTTATAGGTACAATATAAAGCATAATCACTGTCACAATTGTGTGCACAAGACATAAGGGAAGATCTTTCAGTGGTGTCCTATTCACTGTTTAATTGCTCATCGTGGTAATGAAACAATCAGTAATCCTAAAATAACCCAGCTATATTTGATATAGTGATCACTGCCAATTAGTTTGTGTTTACTAACTTTGCCTACATTTACTTTTTAACTCTAAGTTTACACAGTTATCTTATATAAGTAAAGGAGTCCCAAAGATCTCCCAGAGAAGATCACTCAAACCCACATCATTCTTTACTGCCAACTCTAATGAGCCTTCATTTGTAGCCTGGATAAACCAGCCACGCTATCCAGCTGCATCTCACCCACCTTTTGCTGCAATATTATGTGAATACAGAGGACTTGCTAGATTACTCCGAACACCACGGTCTGTGAGGGGGGACAGGACTTGTAACTCAGTATGGCTATAAGATGTTTGAACCGCATCACCCAAACTGCAGGGGCCAACCCAGGCAAACCAGTCAAAGCCAGACAGGAGCTTATCACTCTCTGGCTTTCTTTATAACGTCACTTCACAACCTGAGTAAAAATGGATCAGGGCAGCAACTCTGCTGGTGGCCACCTCATACGTATCCCAACCTCCCTCTTGGTTGAAGCAAGAAGATGAACTGGCAGGTTGGAAAAGAAACATGGAGTTTTGCAGCAGAGGGCCAGCCTTTGACACCAGGTGACAGACAGTTTGCTGCCCCCTGCAATCTATCATCCTGGGGCACTGACTCGTTCAGTCTGAAGTTTTGATGTTGTTTATGGGAGATTTTGATTCTTATTTCGTTCTGCCATCTTAGGTCTTAAAAATAGGAATCACGTTCATTTCAAACAAATGTGAATCCTTCAGCTTGCAAATACAGACACAGACATCCCTTCTGAGGGCAGGGAAATGGAAAGAGAGTGATACTCCAATGATTTATTATTTTAAATGTTGCCTCTAACTTTCCTACATCCAATATACTTGATTTTCAGAAAACATTTCTCATGTACCCGGCTTATAAATAAATACACAGTATTTTGAACTGCTAGGCTACAAACCACATCTGAAATTCAAACCTGAGCTTGAGTTGTCTCCTTTTCCCAGAACTTTACAAGACAGACCAGTATTTCAGGCCACATCCTGTAACCAGTGTCACTGGTTCAAATGCATAGCCTTCAAAGGATTTGCCAAGTGCAAATGAGTGCAACTCTATAATTATTAAGTACTTATGATGATTATACATACAAGGAAGAGCAAAATCCAGTTCTCCCACACTATGCTTTGCTAATGCTAAACAAACACAAGTAAAAAAAGAAAATGCTTTAGCTTATGAAGTCAAAAGAAACACAATGAAGACATATGTTGATTAAGAAGGTGCTGCTGTTAGAATTTTTTTCAGAATAATTTGCTCTTTAACACCTCCACTGGAATATAGCAAGCAGGTTTTACCTTGCAGGCCTGTTCAGGAGTTATATTTAGTCCTTTTTCCAGCGTTATACTGAAAAATAATTTCCTGTTTCATAGTTTACTCTCTTTTGTTTCACTGAAAATATATGAAGATGCCTTTCCTTAAATGCCTTCATGTATGATATGGTCAGCATTCCTAGCCAGGAATGCTTCAGGATGTAGCTACTGAGTACATTTAACTTCATCAATGACCAGGAAGGTTAGGTGAACGCACAGCTCTGCGTATCGTGGGACCTTTCCATTAGTACCACTTGTTTTTCCTTCCTAGGCAAATGAGTAGCTGCATCACCTCCCACCCAAGCACTTGTGACAAGAATGGGTTTAAGAAGGTTTTACCTTTTTCTCCCACGTGAATAGGAAAGAGGGCCCACCTGGAAAACAGCCATTTCTTTCACACGTGCACATACTGCAGTGCCTCATCAATTTCTATCGCATTGCTATCAGTGCCTATTTTTACCATGAAAAGTATGTATTGAAGAAAAAAAAGACTGAAAAATGTGTCCTTACGATACCTAACAGAGTATGGAAGGTTATAGGAAGTTATTCATTGCGATACTGACCTTCCTTAATTCATCAGAGATGAGAATGTCGTCATAATAGTCGTTGTAACATTTCACAATTTCTCCGGTTTCTCTAACAACTCCTTCAGAGTAGAGCCGATCAAAAAATGACATGGAAATCTGCGTACAGGACACCTCTGTAGCTTCAACTTTTGTCACTTTGGAACCTGGAATATATAGGAAGGCTTCACTCCAAATCTTTTGCAATAAATAAAACAGGAGAATTTCCACATACTAATGGCTTTACGGTCATTTGTAATTCAATGCAGTATGGAAATAATTAGCTTCTCTAAAGGGTTGTGTGTGGCATATCCCATAAAAAAATACAGTTCATCTATGCATGAGTCAATCACACAGTCCATCAAAAACCAAAGAAAGCTAAGAAAGAAATAAGTGTCAAGAAAATACTAAATTCATCTGAATGCTGCCTTCCATTAAGTCTCATGTGTTTGCTCCCCCTGTTGGTAATACTATCAACCGAAACAAAGAATAGATGAAACACCATGTAAACTCAACATAGAATCATAGAATCGTTTGGTTGGAAAAGACCTTTGAGATCAAGTCCAATCGTACCTGTCTGCTACTAAATCATATCCCTGAACACCTCATCTACCCGTCTTTTAAACACCTCCAGGGATGGGGATTCAACTACCTCCCTGGGCAGCCTCTGCCAGTGCCTGAGAACCATTTCTGTGAAGAAATTTTTCCTGATGTCTAATCTGATCCACCCCTGGTGCAACTTGAGGCCATTTTATCTTGTCCTGTCACCCGTCACTAAATCAGCATCCAATGCAGAAATTCTTTTGTAAATGATATTAATAAAAACCTGAGTCAAGTCTAATAAAAATCAGAAATTACATGACCCAAGGAAAAAAAAAAAGAGACATCTTACATTTTCAAAGTATAAAAAAAAAAAAGCTCAAAGTATAAAAAACTAAGCTATTTATAGGCCTTCAGATTGTTAGAGTTTTACTGGGGGAGGAATGGAGACACTTTTGCTCTGAAACAAGATTTTATGAAATCTTTCATCAAAAAAAGAAAAAAATCTAGAGCTTTGTAATCTGTTCAGTAGCTCAGAAAACCAAACTATAAATGGAAAAGCTTAAATATAAGTGGAAGCTCCTATTCCCCCTTTGAGAGGTGAGATTTGATATTGGAGATTCAGAATTTCCTGGAATAGTGTGACTGGTTTTAATAACACTGTAAAAGTGAGCAGTAAAATAGGAAGAAGAAATGCCATGACAGCTAGATGATCTTTCAGGTCCCTTCCAACTCAAACGATTCTAACTCTGCAAGTGGAAAAAAAAAGAGCTGAAAGATACTTAAGTAGATTAACCTTCTTATAACAGCTACCTCTGGAATATATATAAAGTGCTGCCAATATACTTGGATAGACCTTATAGCGACCTTCCAGTACCTGAAGGGGGCTACAAGAAAGCTGGAGAGGGACTGTTTACAACGGCTTGCAGTGCCAGGATGAGGGGCAATGGGTATAAACTGAAAAGGAGCAGATTTAGACTAGACATAAGGAAGAATTTCTTCACAATTAGAGTGGTGAGGCACTGGAACAGGTTGTCCAGGGAAGTTGTGGCTGCCCCATCCCTGGAGGTGTTGAAGACCAGGTTGGATGAGGTCTTGGGCAGCCTGATCCAGTGGGAGGTGTCCCTACCCATGAGAGGAGGGTTGGAACTGGATGATCTTTAAGGTCCCTTCTAACCCAAGCTATTCTATGATTCTATGATTCTATGATTCTATGAAATGAACACCTTGCATATCTAGTATGGTATCGATAAACCTCAGATTAGGTATATTTAGAATTCTCCCAAAGCTGAAGAACAATTTTTACCTCAGGGAAACCTCTTGCAATTTACAATTTATAGAACAGTTTATATTGAACATACATCTTATAAGTTCAGTTCTCTGTACTAAAAAGTTGGTATTTCAAAATTAAAAGGTGCAGGTTCATGACTTATAGGTTCAAATGATATCTACAGTTTTTGCAAATGATATCCTGGAACAGTAGCCTAACAAGCTGCTGATTTAAGATTACCTTCTAGATTTTAAAACCCCATTCCAAAGAGAGCAATTGTTAGAGCTTCGAGTACACATGGCAACTCAAGACCCTTTCTTAGGCAAATACTAAGTTTTTATTTATCAAAAAAGACACTAACCCTATCCCTCTGAAGATAACTTTTTGAGTGTTAATTGATCTTAACCAGGCACAGTCCTGCCTCCCCAAGATTGCTGACAGGTGCAAGGCCAGTAACATCTCCAAGGAAAAAATACTACTTAGTTTTCATTGCAGTTATTTAAAAGCAAGAGAATTGAGACATAAGTTGGAATGCATCAAATGCATTCCTTGGGGACCCCATATTTTATGCCACCTTCTGATCTAACCGATGGAGACTGAGGGTATTATGGTCTGGTAATATTAAGGTGAGGATAAAAAGCATTCAAGAGAAGAAAAAAATGAATCACAGAATCATAGAATAGTTTGGATTTGAAGAGACCTTAAAGGTCACTGGGCACTGGAACAGGCTGCCCAGGGAGGTGGTTGAGTCACCATCCCTGGAGGTGTTTAAAAGGGGTGGATGAGGTGCTGAGGGGCATAGTTTAGTGGTTATAGGAATGGCTGAACTCAATGATCCAGTGGGTCTTTTCCAACCTAGTGATTCTGTGATCATCCAGTTCCACCCCCCTGCTATGGACAGGGACACGTCCCACTGGATCAGGCTGCCCAAGGCCTCATCCAATCTGGCCTTCAACACCTCCAGGGATGGGGCAGCCACAACTTCCCTGGGCAACCTTTGCCAGTGCCTCACCACTCTCATCATAAAGAATTTCTTTCTAATGTCTCATCTGAACCTTCCCCCTTCCAATTTAAATCCATTCTCCCTCATCCTGTCACTCCACATCCTTGTAAAAAGTCCCTCCGCAGCTTTCTTGGAGGCTCCTTCAGGTACTGGAAGGCCGTTCTAAGGTCTCCCAGTTCTTCTCCAGGTTGAACAACCCCAACTCCCTCAGCCTGTCCTCATGGCAGAGGTGCTCCAGCCCTCTGATCATCTTTATTGCCCTCTGGACCTGCTCCAACAGTTCCAACAGGAACTTGTGTTTAAAAGACTTACTTCACAGCGATAAGTAAATCATATATCTGGATTAATATATTTGCATGTCTGAAGAAGAAAATACTAGAAGGTTATTTTTTACCTCCTCCCACTCAAAGCTAATTCTTACTATATTTTCAAAAAATGCACATGAAGACTAAGTACAGAAAAATGTGCCAACATTCCTCACCAAAAATAGGCAAAGAATGGGAAGATGAAATTTTAAGAGCAAGTGGGGTATACCAGCTGTTCAGGATTTAGGAAGGGAACCCTTCCAGTCCTCAGAACAAAATGTGTTACCTCTGTGCTGAGGAAGATTGAGCAGAATCAGGAGTTAAGCTGGGATACTTGGCAAGTGACTCTCCGCGCTTAACACGAGGTATGTAACCCACTGACCTTCACTACAGGGACTGGCAAGTCACAAGAGAGACAGATAGCCTAAAAAAACTCTTGCCTAAAGCAGGAAAAGCTTTACCCACAATTTGAAATATATTTATCCTCTTTCTGCTTGCCAGAGTGAAAAAGAGGTACTTGAAGGGGAACTTGAGATGGTTTTTGCATCTTACATATTTTAATTGTTTTAACAGTCAGACACAGTGTTTGGAAAAGAGATTTTGCTGACAAAAAGGTGGCAATGCCTGGTGTCATTGTATATAGCAGGGAAAACCCATGCCAGTTCCAGAGAGTTGAAAGGGAAAAGTTGGAAAATTCCTGAAGCTCCATTAAATATTCACACACACTAAAGTATGTGCAGACAAACCAAAAGAACTGAGGACTTCCCTCTACCCCATTTTATAATATTCCTACTAAGGAAAACCACTTTGGCAATATCAGAGTTCACATTGTGCATAGTCCCATTACATTATCATATGAAATCTCATCAATCAAAAATACTATTTCAAGATGGTGCCGTAAAATCCTGTAGTATTTCGTGTCTTTCTCCTGTAGCATCCGCTCTCCATCTACAGACACTATCAAGTGTTATAAGCAGTTAATCATATGGCAATAAATGAAGTCAACCTTATGCCATGATTGCAACTGGAGTGATCTATCACGTGGCTCTCTTTCCACACCCAGATTCCTTTTGTTGTGCAGACAGCATATTTACACAAGCTCAGGGGTGTGCTTTATCTAATCTTCTGCTCTCTCAACTTTAATTTCTAAACCAGCAATAATCTCAGACCTGTCCTAGGTAAGGTGGTTGCATCTACACAAGAGTGTCTTTATCCAAGTATTATCTGAATAAGGTAGTATTGTAATTCCACAAATTAGAACGTCCTCTGCTATGATGACAAGTTGACAGACTTGGGGTTGTTCAGCCTGGAGAAGAGAAGACTGCTGGGAGATCTTAGAGTCACCTTCTAGTATCTGAAGGGGGTGGCCTCCAAGAAAGCTGGGGAGGGACTTCTTACAAGGGCATGGCATCATAGCATAACAGATAATGGCTTTAAATTGGAAGGGGGAAGATTTAGATTAGACATTAGGAAGAAATTCTTCACAATGGGGGTGGTGAGGCAGTGGCAAAGGTTGCCCCGGGAAGCTGTGGCTGCCCCATCCCTGGAGGTGTTCAAGGCCAGGTTGGATGGGGCCTTGAGCAGACTGGTCTGGTAGGAGAGTTCCCCGCCCATGGCAGGGGTTGGAACTGGGTGGACTTTAAGGTCCCTTCCAACCCAAACCATTCTATTGTTCTATGATTCTATGAAATAACGCAGTTGGTTACATCTGGATACATGGTCTGGTCAACAGGACATCGCAGACATATAAAAACACTCCCCGTACCTTGGTTTATGGATCAATACAGAGTCAAGTTAAAAAAGAAGTGTAAAATTTGACAATTTACTAGCAAACTAGGTAAGAATCTTTTCTCACTACTTAGGAAAAGAAGTTATTCTTTAAGACATTTCTGCCAGGTGACGATACACCTATATGAACTGTCACTGTTACTAAATGATAAATGAGAGGAAAACAGTTACAACAGAGATTTTTTTTAATTTAAGATTCATTTATTTTAAATTTACCCAATGTAGTCCATTGTCCTGAAGATGAGAGCAACTTTAGACTGGAGTTCACATTTTGATCCTTAAAAAATGCCTAGAATATTCAAATAAGAGAACACAAGTTAGTGAAATGAAACATATAATCATCAAAAAGTTATTATAGAAGAAATCTATAAATTATTGAAGGGATGAAGAAGGTGTTCCACAGTAAGATCTGAAGTATTCAATCTTATTGATTTATCAGTTAAAAAAAGGGAGAAATACATAGTAATGTTGGTAGCTGACAAGTTTAAATGCCAAATGAGCCAATTAAGAAACCCCACACTTATGTATATGCATAAAAGCAGAGTGAATAATCGCGATGAAGCTGATGATGGATTTTTCAGTCTCTGCAGCAGCAAATCTTTTTTCCATCTCTCTGGGATACAGAGAGATCAGTCTGTATAATGTAATGGTCCTTTTGTTCTCAATTCACAGCATTCATAATTTCTTAGCAATAATTTAACAGTTTTAATTCAAAAGACACAAGCAATAAGAAGGTAAATGCATATGTTGTAAAGTTGAATCATTTGACATATTTATCAGTAGGAGATGAAATACTGGCATATTTCTGTGTGAATTTCTTTAAATACAAAGAGGCTGAATTCTTTATCCAGTATAACCGTATCATGTAGACAAACGACAAATCAATGAGTTGCTTTTAAAACAACAGATGTCGAAACCACACTGTTTTAAAAATCACAGATTCTTATTTTTTTCTGTCTGCAGACAAATTAACAGATTTCACTTTGCAGACAACAAAAGTTGGAGGGCCCAAAATCAGCAAGAGACTTGAGTCTCCAAAAGCTGAGAGCTGAATATTCTAGCATAAAGCAATGGTACCCAATTAATCTTCAAGATTATGGTGCATATGTGTGTCTAATTGCACAGCGTAATTACTGCAACAAAGAAGTAATAGTTGTGAGCACGGGTGCCGGCTACATGTAAACTGTTTGAAGTCTACCCCGGGGTGGACTTCCCAACATTAAATGCAGTGGCCAAGATCAGGATCCAGTTCAGATTCCCCTCCGTGGGCTTGAATGACTAAATTGTTCCTTCTTCAAACATTAATACAAACTAAAATATTTTTACTGGAGAATACAGTTAAGCCACAAAGTAAGACTTGAGAACCACACCTAAACATACTTTCAAGGAGACAGTGAGCAGGCAAACAGCATGTTAACACTGCTACAATATTTGCCGTTTTGCATTATTCCAATAGCTATAATTTCATGGAAAAAAAGTCAATATAAGATATAAAGGACTCAGAACTACCATAACAAATTCATCCTTTTGATAGGGTTTGAACTGCTGGTCAAAACTGAATGCTTGTGCTGTAATCCTGCCTTTCATAGACCTGAAATGAAAAAATGAGAATAAATATTCTGCAGACATACTAGGTACTTATTCAGTCTACAAATTTCCGCAGGCATATTACATAAAGTCCTCTTCTGACCTATATTTATATTTATATTTATATTTATATTTATATTTATATTTATATTTATATTTATATTTTTTCTTTTTTTCTTCATTTTCACCTATAACTGCCTCAATCTCTCTTTGGATGGGGGAAGCATCACTGCTACTTGAGCAGCACGAGAGCAGTGCTGCAAAGATGAAACACATCATAGAATCATGGAATCATAGCGTGGGTTTAGCTGGAAGGGACCTTAAAGATCATCCAGTTCCAACCCCCCTGCAATGGACAGGGACACCTCCCACCAGACCAGGCTGCTCAAGGCCCCATCCAACCTGGCCTTCAACACTTCCAGGGATGGGGCAGCCACAACTTCCCAAGGCAACCTGTTCCACTGTCTCACCACCCTCATCATGAAGAATTTCTTCCTAATGCCTAATATAATTCTTCTCCTTTCCAATTTAAAGCCATTCCCCCTCATCCTATCACTCCATTCCCTTGTAAAAAGTCTCTCCTCAGCTTTCTCATACCCCCTTCAGGTACTGGGAGGTCTCTATAAGGTATCCTCACACCCTTCTCTTCTCCAAGCTGAACAACCTGAACTCTCTCAGCCTGTCCTCATAGTGGAGGTGCTCCAGCTCTCTGATCATCTTCAAGGAAGGAAGGAAGGAAGGAAGGAAGGAAGGAAGGAAGGGAGAAAGAGGAAAGGGAGAGAGAAAGAGGAAAGGGAACCTTTCCTTTAGTGACCTTCCAGTACCTGAAAGGGGGCTACAAGAAAGCTTGAGAGGGACTATTCATAAAGGCTTGTGGTGACAGGACGAGGGGGAATGGGTATAAACTGGAGAGGAGAAGATTGAGACTAGACATCAGGAAGAATTTCTTCATGATGAGAGTGGTGAGGCAGTGGCACAGGTTGCCCAGGGAAGCTGTGGTGGCCTCATCCCTGGAGGTGTTCAAGACCAGGTTGGATGGACCTTGGGCAGCCTGATCTAGTGGGAGGTGTCCCTGCCCATGGCAGGGGGGTTGGAACTGGATGATATTTGAGGTCCCTTCTAACCCAAACTATTCTACAATTCTGGGAAAGAGAAAGGGAAACGAAGGGGAAGGGAAACAGAAGGGAAGGGAAACAAGGGAAGGGAAACAAGGGAAGGGAAGGGAAGGGAAGGGAAGGGAAGGGAAGGGAAGGGAAGGGAAGGGAAGGGAAGGGAAGGGAAGGGAAGGGAAGGGAAGGGAAGGGAAGGGAAGGGAAGGGAAGGGAAGGGAAGGGAAGGGAAGGGAAGGGAAGGGAAGGGAAGGGAAGGGAAGGGAAGGGAAGGGAAGGGAGAAAGAGAGAGAGGCGAGTTCGCCCCTTTCCCTCCCACTTCCCTCTCGTGGCTCCCAGCCTGCCCCCTCCCGCACCACTTGAAGAGCCGGTGCCCGATGTCCTTGTCGTGCAGGAAGGAGAAGGCTCTGCGGGGCAGGGGGCCGAAGGCGCAGGGGGCCGCGCCGCGCCGCCCCCCGGCCGCCATCTCAGCCCGCAGCGCCGGCGGCCGCTGCCATGGGAACGGCGGCCCCGTTCCCCGCCTCCTCAGCCCCCGCCGGCCCCTTCTCCCCGAGGAGGCTACGAGGGTGATCTGAGGGCTGGAGCACCTTCCATATGAGGACAGGCTGAGAGAGTTGGGGTTGTTGAGCCTGGAGAAGAGAAGGTTCCGAGGAGACCTTACAGTGACTTCCCAGTCCCTGAAGGGGCTCCAAGAAAGCTGGGGAGGGACTGTTTACAAAGTCTTGTAGTGACAGGACTAGGGGAATGGCTTCAGCTTTGAAGGGGGGGGATTTAGATTAGCTGTTAGGAAGAAATTCTTCACTCTGAGGGTGATGAGACACTGGCACAGGTTGTGCAGGGAAGTGGTGGCTGCCCCGTCCCTGGAGGTGTTCAAGGCCAGGCTGGATGGGTCTTTGAGCAGCCTGATCCACTGGGAGGTGTCCCTGCCCATGGCAGGGGGGGTGGAACTGGATGATCTTTAAGGTCCCTCCCAGCCCAAACCATTCTATGATTCTATGACTGAGGAGGTTAAGCATGTCCAGAGGAGGGCAACAGAGCTGGTGGAGGGGCTGGAGAACAAGCCTTATGAAAGGTGGCTGAGGGACCTTGGGTTGTTTAGCCTGGAGAAAATGAGGCTGCAGGAGGACATTATCACTGTCTACAACTGCCTGAAAGGACGTTGTAGCAAGGTGGGGGTTGGTCTCTTCTCCCAAGTGACAGGTGATAAGATGAGAGGAAATGGCCTCAAGTTGCACCAGAGGAGGTTCAGATTGGACATCAGGGAAAATTTCTTCACCTAAAGGGTTATTGGACACCAGGAGAGGCTGCCCAGAAAGGTGGTTGAGTCCCTGTCCCTGGGGAGACGGTAGATGACCTCATTGCTCTCTATAACTACCTGAAAGGAGGTTGTAGAGAGGAGGGAGCTGGCCTCTTCTCCCAAGTTATAGTGGACAGGACAAGAGGGAATGGCCTCAAGCTCTGCTATGGGAGGTTCAGGCTTGACATCAGGAAAAAAATTTTCACGGAAAGGGTCATTGGGCACTGGAACAGGCTGCCCAGGGAGGTGGTAGAGTCACCTTCCCTGGAGGTGTTTAAGGCACGGGTGGACGAGGTGCTAAGGGGCATGGTTTAGTGTTTGATAGGAATGGTTGGACTCGATGATCTGGTGGGTCTCTTCCAACCTGGTTATTCTATGATTCTATGAGGTGCTCAGGGATATGATTTAGTAGTGGACAGGTATAGTTGGACTCAATGATCTCAAAGGTCTTTTCCAAACAAGCGATTCTATGATTCTGTGAGGGAGTGACTACATCAGCAAATAAAGGAAGACCCATGGATGTCATCTATGTGGACTTCTGTAAGGCCTCTGACATGGTCCCCCCCCAATATCCTCTCTAAACTGGAGAGATATGGATTTGATAGATGGACTGTTCAGTGGATAGGAAACTGGTTGGATGCATTCAGAGGGTAGTGGTCAACAACCCAGTGCCCAGATTGAGATCAGTGACAAGTGGTGTCCCTTAGGTATCTGTTCTTGGACCAGTGTTGTTTAATATCTTCATTAATGACACAGGTGATAGGATCGAGTACACCCTTAGCAAATTTGCAGGTGACACCAAGCTGAGTGGTGAGGTTAACACCTCCAAGAGATGGGATGCCATCCTGAGAGACTTTGGTAAGCTGGAGAAGTGGGCTTGTGAAAACCTCATGAGGTTCAACAAGGCAAAGTGCAAGATCCTGCATCTGGGTCAGGGCAACCCTCAGTATTGATATAGGCTGGGGATTGAACAGATTGAGAGCAGACCTATGGAGAAGGACCTGGGGGTCCTGGTGGATGAGAAGCTGGGCATGAGCCAGCAATGTGTGCTTGGAGCCCAGAAGGCCAACTTTATCCTGGGCTGCATCAAAAGAAGTGTGGCCAGAAGGTCGAAGGAGGTGATTCTGTATCTCTACTCTGCTCTCGTGAGACCTCACCTGGTCCAGCTCTGGAGCCCTCAGCACAGGAGGGACATGGACCTATTGGAGCAGGTCTAAAGGAGGGCCTCAAAAGTGATCGAAGGTCTGGAACAGCTTCCCTATGAAGAGAGGCTGAGAAAGTTGGGTGTTACTCAGCTTGGAGAAGAGAATACTCTGAGGAGACCTTATTGCGGCCTTTCAGTACTTAAAGGGGGCTTATAAGAAAGACCGAGAAAAACTTTTTAGCAAGCCTTGTAGCAATAGGACAAGTGGTAATGGTTTTAAACTAAAAGAGGAGAAGTTTAGACTAGGTATTAGGAAGGATTTTTTTACACAGAAGGTGGTAAAACACTGGTACAAGTTGCCCAGAGAGATGGTAGATTCCCCATCCTTGGAAACATTCAAGGTTAGGTTGGATGGAGCTCGGAGGAACCTGATCTGGTTGAAGATGCCCCTGCTTACCACAGGGGGTTGGACTAGATGTCCTTCATGGTCCCTTCCAACCCAAACCATTCCATGATACTATGAAAACTCTTTCAGGTTTGCCAAGGGAGGGCCTAGCAGGCCGGCACAGAAAATTACCATTGCTGGCTTCATCAATGCCACCCCCAATAACAGAATGCTAGAACAAACTACGAAAAGTGCAAAGTTATGAATTATGAAAAACTAATGAATCAGAGCAGTTTCTTGCTTCCTAGGATGTTGAGCAACTTGAGAATAGCAGGGCTGTGCTTTCAAGCTTTTCCTGGTAGAAAATTTAAGGAAAGTACATCGTTGCATAAAGAATTTATTTTTAAAAGCCCAGTAAAGCAAGATACACTTTGCAAAATTTTGGGAATTCCCTACCTTTTGTAGGGAAAGCTGGGAGAGCTGAAGGCTGCTGCACATTTTATGGTGTATCCTTTATAAATCCACCCCCCTCCAAAACCAGCTCTCACTTTGCTGCAGATCTCCAAAAATGTCCTTTCTCCATTGATTTACCTCTCAGGCTGAACAGCAGACCCATTCAAAAAAGTCTAGCAGTGGGTTGGTTTGTTTCTGATTAAGAAATTAAGCTGAATCCATCTGATTTTGTCAGAAAGCAGACAAGTGGTATGTGCCACGATGGACAGGGAAAGCTTGAAACTGCCCACATACTCTCCCTTGTCTCATCAGCCACTAAAAGACTCCTCAAAGAGTTAACCTTTAAGCCATGTTAGCCAAAAGGATTGTACTAAAGGAATCCAGAAGAAATAGGTATCATAAACCTGTGAAGAAACCCTGTTTCAACACAGTTTCGGTAGAATTCATTGCTCACTACATCTTTGCTAAATGTTATAAAAGAATTCGTACATCAGCACACTGCAGCTTGGTAGATGATGTTTTTGTGTAGCTGCTGTGTGACATCTGTATAACTGCTATGTGACATACGATGTACAAGAAAGTCAGGGAGGGACTTTTTACAAGGGCAAGTAGTGATAGAATGAGGGGGGATGGCTTTAAATTGGAAGGGAGGAGATTTAGATGAGACATTAGGAAGAAATTCTTGATGCTGAGAGTGGTGAGGCACTGGCCCAGGTTGCCCAGGGAAGTTGTGGCTGCCCCATCCCTGGAAGCGTTGAAGGCCAGGTTGGATGGGGCCTTGAGCAGCCTGATCTAGAGGGAGGTGTCCCTGCTCATGGAGGGGTGTTGGAACTGCATGATCTTTAAAGTCCCTTCCAGCCCAAGCCATTCTATGAGTCTGTGATTCTATGATTCTATGATTTAAGGAGCCATTCTGCTTTATCTTCTCCATTTCATTTTCTCCAAGGGTTTTCCCATGTGCTTCCATTTATTTTTTCTTCAAAAAATTTTACTTACTCCTAAACAATGACAGAAAGTAAAGCTACGCTGTACTTCTTAGAATCATAGAATCGTAGAATGGTTTGGGTTGGAAGGGACTTTAAAGATCATTCAGTTCCACCCCTGCGCCGTGGGCAGGGACACCGCCCACTAGATCAGGCTACTTAAAGCCTCATCCAACCTGGTTTGAACATTTCCAGGGATGGGGCAGCCACAATTTCCCCGGGGCAACCTGTTCCAGTGTCTCACCACCCTTCAAGATGTTTAAATGGTGGAAACAGTTCAAGAGAGGATAAAGAGAAAGTGTGCTTTCCTTCGTAACATTTAAATAGGACCTAAAGAGGAGGCACCTGAAACAAATTATTACAACCTCATTCTCAACATGTCTCCACCTCCTCCAGCACTACCCCATCTGTTAAATTCATCTTGACAGTAGTATTACTATCCAGAGATTAAATAGCCAAAGTGAAAGAACTGGTTTGGTCAGGGAGTGATGCGTAGCAACAACTACCAAACACATGAATTATCAATTTTGAGTTGTATGGACTCAAATAGAAGATTGAAAAACAAGAGTGAAACTTCAAGTCTTTTGGGGCAAGAATTCCTCCTGACTTTAGTGAGGATTTTCTCTCATTTAAGTGTTAAATCAACAGACATATGCTTAAATCCTGCTGAAATCTAGAGTGTTTAAATGCTTTGATGAATCAGGAGAAAGGAAATGAGTAAGGACTTCAGGACTGGCTCAGGAGGATCAGGACAGGAAGCTCTAAAGTATGGAATTAATTTCTTTAATGTTGTGCCATCCACCTATCATAGTTTTATAATTCAATGTTTCCAGTTTTAAGGAGTTTACAATAATAGAAGCTAAACTGGGACTTTCAATTTAAACACTGACCTCATGATCCTCTGAAGTAATCCACAACTCCCTGAAGTTGAAAGTCAGGCACAGGACTCTTAAACACAAACATTTAACTTATCTTTTAAAAAGTTAAGGATGTTCTGGTCTTACAAGAGATGTTGGGAGGGTGGAAAATACATTTTTCTGCTGCAGAATGAAGTCTTGTAATTATGTATTATTAAGCAAGTCCCCCACTTTTGACAAGACTAATTTCAGAATTGTTTGTTTTTCACTTATTTACTTATATGCAGTTTTGAAGAGGTTTACAGTCCTGAATAAACGGTGGGCCTTAAGTGCAAAGCAAACAAACCAGCCTTTCCATAGCAAACAAAAATCAAATTACAGAGGACCAGCCCTATTGCACCTTTGTGAAGTGCATCAGTCTTTAAGGCAAAGGTCAGCTGGTGACGGAGCAGCAGCTCATTCCAGTCAGGGAGGTAGTGAAGAACCTGAACAGCAGCTCCTCCCTCTCTCCTGCAGAAGTCTTCACCATTGCTGAGGGATAGTTTGCCGCATGAATTAGCCAAATGGAGGAGGGAAAGGATAATTATCAGCATAAATTGGTCTTGCCAGTGTTAAAATACTGTAGGAAAAGTCTGATGGAGACTAAATTAAAGTCCAGATCCTGCGTCTTGTCTGTAATGAGGACTAGAACCCCCCAGAAGAGAAAGTGCTGTATACAATGGTGAAGTTCAGATCCTGATGAAGATTCATCAATGTCCGGTTCTAGGTGCTTGCACTGATAAAAGACACCAAATTCAAGCCTGAGAGAGACAGAAGCCAGTTAGAAGCAAATTAAAAATATCTCTGAATTAGCAAATAGGAAAGACTGTGGCGTATCTGAATTCCCCCTTTTCTCCACCCCCACCCCAAGTGTTGCCCTTCAGTAATCCAAGGCTGCAAGACAGGAGTCTGTCTGCTTGGGAGCCAGGCTGTGGATCCTCAGGTGAAGCCAAGTATCAACACCTTTGCTTGCAGAGAACTGCTAGAGGCTTTCTTTAAAAACACTGCCAAGAATGTCACCTTCACACCATCCAACTGGAGCCCTCACCCGGGAAGAGGGAGAGCTGGATTTTATCCTCTTTTGGCATGAGGAAGTCTAAGCTCACATCTTTTACATCTGAAGTGCCTCAACAACCAGGGCTGGTGTCATGACCCCTGAGTTAACCTGACACTGTCCTAGCAAGTTTATTTTTGGATCACAGTGTCAGGACCCTGCAGAGACTCAGCAACCACTTTTCCCCAAAGATGTGGCTGCCTGCACACAAGGCCAGCTCTGCTGGGATCTTGGATCAGACAGCTGGGAGAAGAGCTGGCTGGGACAGAGCTGCAAGGTACCTCAACGCAAGCCTCATCCTCTTGACTTGAGAGCTGTGTTTCAGGCCCAGATGTTGTCCCTGCTCCTCACTGGAGTTGTGTGGATGCCATGACTGTGCTTGGCCATGAACCCCACCAATCCCAAGCCTGACCTCCAACTCAACCTGCCTCATAGCTACAGACAGGTCTGGTGATCTGGACTCATGACTGAATGTGGTCACTGTCAACAGACCTGTTCTGCTGTTCTGGTTGGGGTGCTGAGGGATGGGGCTGTGTTGGGGAGGGCACTGTCCTACCAACCTCGTTCTCCCCCTCCTCTCCTAGCTCACCTCATCTTACAGAGCAACCTTGCTGCTGCCTGACACAGAGTATGTGTTAGAAACATAGTTGGTTTTATGCTAGATTTGTCCATGTTGCCTGTTTTTATTTAATCACCTCTGTGCATCTGAGTGTTTTATTAATAACCTCTGCTTTCAAAGGACACGTGATACATCCCTTCATACATGTGCTATAGCCTATTATGAGGCTTAATTCAAAAAGCAATGCCAAAATAGATAGTTCACAATTTGCATCATAAAAAGTATTGGAGAGTAGTAGTAAAGAAAAGATGTGAGGCTAAACCCCAAAAGCAAGTTCAGGCATCAAACCAACAAGCATTTCAATGCCTACATTTTCTTTGGACCTCAAAAAAGAAATGTTTGATGCTTGGGGATGCACAGTAAGAATTAAAGTGAGTCCCAGGAAGCTTAACACTGTGTGTGGGACACCATCCAGGCCTGCCTAAGAGGGAAGCAAAGAGGATTCATGCACTGAAGTCTGGTATCATTCTTACCATTCACATATTCCCCTGGAGATTCACTGCCTTAAAGCTCTCCTTTGAAGACTGGTTTCTAAACACCCTTTCTCTAAATCAGATATGGGTTACTGTATTTTTTAAACCAAGCAGGAAAGGGTTACTGAGCTGATATTCCTATTTTCAAGAATACACGAGTTGTTCATATGCACAAGTAACAATTGGGATGCTCAGTTTCACTGTGCTTTATGAGTTCAACACTATATTTCTTTTATTCTAGGACCACAAGTCAAAACCACACAGCTTTCGTACATAGTTGTCATGTCCAGTTTACATACAAAAGCTTACAATGCATCTGGGTAACTGTAGCTCAGAAACTGTTTCCCTATGCAGAAAATAAAGTTTTGCTATAGCAGTTGGAGAACATAAAACTGAATTTGTCTCTACAACTTCTTGGTCAGGGCTTTTACGAGGGAGGGGGCAACTCTGGGGCCTGTCCCAGTGCCAAAACCTGTTTATTATTACTTTTATCCAGTGATTATCCTGGCTAATATAAAATATTGAAGTTATCTTGGATTTAGGCTTGACAATTCCTTAGCGATTCTAATGAAAATGATTTTTACTGATTCTGACTAATCACTTTTTTTATTGTTATTATTTGTAGGCAGTTGTGTAGCCATCATGCAAAGTGTTCTGTGAGTTATCCAGCACAGTTTTACATATATATTAAGAACTACATTTTACCTGTTGATGTGCTTCTGTCTTCATTGATATTTGGTGCTTACATCTCTTGTGTTGAAAACCAGTTTCTTCCAAGTGTAACAGTTCCTCTCCCTCCTACACGTATCAGTACAGCAGCAGGATGTGCTGGTTTTCTTTGGATAGTGATCAGGGTATTTGTGGAAATGACTGAAGTTCTAGATGCTGGAGGCTTGATTAATTTTCTTGAACTTGCTGTCTGCTACCATTTAAGATCCCTCAAGCAAACAGGCTGCCCAGGGAGGTGGTTGAGTCACCTTCCCTGGAGGTATATATATATATATATATATATATATTTAAGGCATGAGTGGACGAGGTGCTAAGGGGCATTGTTTAGTGTTTGATAGGAATGGTTGGACTTGATGATCCGATGTGCCTTTTCCAACCTGGTTATTCTATGATTCTAAGATTCTATGATTCTATGACTCTATGATTCTATGACTGGAACATCTTCGTGGGGCTGTGAGATATCACAGAATCACAGATGGTTTTGGTTGGAAAAGACCTTTAAGTTTGTTGAATCCAACCATCGATTCAGCCCTGCAAAGTTGACCAGTAGACCATGTCCCCAAGTATCACATCTACTTGTCTTTTATACACCTGAGGGATGGTGACTCAGCCACCTCCCTGGGCAGCCTCTGCCAGTGCCTGATAACCCTTCCAATAAAGAAATTTCTCCAAATATCCAACTGAAATTTCCCCTGGCACATCTTGAGGCCATTTCCCCTTGTCCTGTCACTAGCTGCCAAGGAGAAGAGACCAACGCCACCTCACTACAACCTCCTTTTAAGTAGTTGTAGAGAGTGATGAAGTCTCCCCTCAGTCACCTTTTTTCTGGACTAAACAACTCCAGCTCCCTCAGCCATTCCTTATAAGGCTTGTTCTCTAAATCCTTCACCACCTTTGTTGCTCTTCTCTGGACACACTCCAGCATCTCAATGTCCTTCTTGTAGTGAGGGCCTCAACACCAAACACAGTATTTGAGGTGCAGCCTCACCAGCACCGAGTACACAGAACCCTTAAGAAGACCTGTGCTCCTCCAGACCAGTGGCTGGAGGTCAGGTGAACATTTCAAATGGCACTAGACCTATAGATGATAGTTCCAACCTTTCTTTCAGTTTTAGGGACTTAATTTTAGGTGTCTGCTTGCAGACACTTACAGGTCAGCTAAGCTTCCATTATCATCAGGGGTGATCAAGGTCTCCATGTATTTTGTACATACCTACAAGCAAATTACAGCTACCTCCAGGATCCTAGTTCCTGTGCACATTCCATCACTTCCAGTTCTTAACTTTCTTTACAAACAGTGGGCAGAAATACAACTACTATCAGTTCCACCATTTTTTCTTCTTTGTAAAAAGATGAGAAGAGAAAGAGAAGAGAAAGAGAAGAGGGGAGGGGAGGGGAGGGGAGGGGAGGGGAGAGGAGGGGAGGGGAGAGGAGAGGAGAGGAGAGGAGAGGAGAGGGGAGGGGAGGGGAGGGGAGGGGAGAGGGGAGGGGAGGGGAGAGGGGAGGGGAGGGGAGGGGAGGGGAGGGGAGGGGAGGGGAGGGGAGGGGAGGGGAGGGGAGGGGAGGGGAGGGGAGGGGAGGGGAGGAGGCCGCAAGGAGACAGACATTACAGCAACCTTCCAGTACCTGAAAGTGGCCTATAGGAAAGCTGGGGAGAGACTTTTTACAAGTACATGGAGTCATAGGATGAGGGGGAATGGCTTTAAATTGAAAGGGTGAAGATCTAGAGTAGACATTAGGAAGAAATTGTTCACAATGAGGGTGATGAGACACTGGCACAGATTGCCCAGAGAAGTAGTGGCTGCCCCATCCCTGGAAGTATTAAAAGCCAGGCTGGATGGGGTCTTGAGCAGCCTGGTCTGCTGGGAGGTGTCCCTGCCCATGGCCAGGGAGGTGGAACTGGATGAACTTTAAGGTCCCTTCCAACCCAAACCATTCTGTTGATCAATGATTCTCTACTCTTTGTCTTTCCTTCTTATTGAATGGGCTTTTGTAGGGTTTCCATTTTTGGGGTTATCAAATACAAAATTCAGTCATTACTGAGGGCTTTACAGGGAGCGATGCTACACTTGAGGAGTTTATAAAAGGTTTCAGTGAGGAAAAAGGAAAACCATTTTAGAAGGAAACAAGGGTGGGTTTTCAGTGGGATACATTTACAACAAATCTCATTTTAACAAATCTCAGCGTATTTTGACATGAGTGGTTTGAAGTTAGGATATTTAGGACCCACAAAGGGCTTGATTTCTCTCCTACAGTGGATTTGATCTGAGTGTTTACCATAGAATCATAGAATGGTTTGGGTTGGAAGGGACCTTAAAGATCATCCAGTTCTAATCCTCATGCCGTGGACAGGGACACCTCCCACTAGATCAGACTGCCCACGTGCTGCTGTTAATGAACATACCCTATGCATGCAAGCTACCCATCAATATATTTTGCTTTGAAAAGTTTGCCTAGTGAAAAATCAGGTTGGTCTCAGCTGCTCTGAAAGTAACAGGCTATGAAGGGTTAAGCCTAACTGCATTTTTTTTTCTCATCAAGAGGGTGGGGTTAAGGCAAGGGGGCAAGCTATAAACATGTAAGATTTGGAATGTGGAACTGTTGCCTAACAAGACCTCTGTCTTTGACATTAAATTCAATCTTTTTTCAGAGCTGGCAGGCAAAGCAAGTTCTGTTGCTCTCCTAAAAGCTGGGTAAGAGGTCATGTGACTCCTACTTTCATAAAAATAGCTTTCATTGCAAAATCCAGTTTCCTTTGTCTCCTGTTTGTACTGTTTTAACAAAGTTTATGAAGCGTTAAAAAATAAGGTACCCAAATATTGTCTTCCATTCAGTCTGACAGCATCCTTCGTTGCATAATCATGAATTTTAAGCATCTGAGAGGCTGACAAACTAAACCCTGAACCAGTCTGGGAGGACAGAGAAATTTCTGTTTTCCTATTTGTTTACTAAAATGATGAGTTCTTTGCTGAACTGCAGTATTTTTTCTATGACCTTTATATATTTAGTTATGTTTGGGGGTTTATTTTAAATTATTTAGTCTAAACTCTTATGCAGATTTTTTTTCTTGCTATTGTTTTCAATCTTGCTAGGAATTCTAGTCTGTTCTATTCTTTCTAGAAAGGGGAGGAAAAGATGAGCTCCACTGTTAATTTCTTCTTTTGGTCTTTGGAGAACAGAAGTTCATTCCCAACGTGACCACAAAACCTCTACTGCAATGTAAGCAAGTAATTTAGCACTAGACCCACAGAGGACATAGAAGGTAGTGTTGGTGGGCTGAGATGCTCATCAAGATCCAGATTCTTAGTTATGCGTCTAGGCTACCACTTCAAAATGTAAATAGTTACAGAGATCCCCCTAAAAGAATCACAGAATCACAGAATCACAGAATAACCAGGTTGGAAGAGACCCACCGGATCACCGAGTCCAACCGTTCCTACCAAACACTAAACCATATCCCTCAGCACCTCGTCCACCCGTGCCTTAAACACCTCCAGGGAAGGTGACTCAACCACCTCCCTGGGCAGCCTGTTCCAGTGCCCAATGACCCTTTCTGTAAAGAATTTTTTCCTAACGTCTAGCCTAAACCTCCCCTGTCGGAGCTTGAGGCCATTCCCTCTTGTCCTGTCCCCTGTCACTTGGGAGAAGAGGCCAGCACCCTCCTCTCTACAACGTCCTTTCAGGTAGTTGTAGAGAGCAATGAGGTCACCCCTCAGCCTCCTCTTCTCCAGGCTAAACAACCCCAGCTCTCTCAGCCGCTCCTCATAAGGCCTGTTCTCCAGCCCTTTCACCAGCTTTGTTGCTCTTCTCTGTACTCTCTCCAGAGCCTCAACATCCTTCTTGTGGTGAGGGGCCCAGAACTGAACACAGTATTCGAGGAGCGGTCTCACCAGTGCCGAGTACAGAGGGAGGATAACCTCCCTGGACCTGCTGGTCACGCCGTTTCTGATACAAGCCAAGATGCCATTGGCCTTCTTGGCCACCTGGGCACACTGCTGGCTCATATTCAGTCGGCTGTCAACCAACACCCCCAGGTCCCTCTCCTCCAGGCAGCTTTCTAGACAGACTTCTCCAAGACCCACTCTGAGCAAAATGATGCTTGAACCAGGCACTGGGAAACAGTGTCTGACGAAAGGAGAAGTTTGCTGTGAATTAGGAGAACTGAGGTGCAACTTTGGATTGATGTCTCCCTGATTTTAGTTGAATACTCTAGCCACTAATTCTATGGTAATTTTTATGCTCTTCAGCCCAGCCAGTATTGCTCTTCTACACTAACAGACAGTTTCAGCAGCAAGACTGACAGAGTTCTGTCCTATACTGCCCTCTGATCTGGAAGTTATAAATGCATGAATACACATTTTCCCTGTGATATCCAGCTTTACCCACACAGATGAAAGGAGAAGAGTAACACAGCCCTTGGCTCTCTTGTTCTGTGAAGGATTCTCTGCTCTGAGGACTGCTCTGGGAATGCTTATTGAATAGGGCTTGGAAAGTCTCATGAAGGAGGGAAGTCTACACTTTGAATCCTGATGCTACTTAGGTGCAGGACAGATGTTCCACAACATAAAGATTAAGGTCATTGTAGGCTTGAAAAATAAAGAAGATAGTAATTATGACTTCCACAGCAGCCAACAGACTGTTGGCCAAGACATTTATTTCTAGCAGTAATGCCAGTACCTCCTGTCATGGAAAAGATAGAGTAAGAGAGATGTTTGATGTGCTTTGACCTGCTCAAAGTGAGATTAAGTTTCTGCCAGAGAGCTGGTGATAATGAGTTCCTTGCTAAGCATCAGGCACTATGACTGTCTCTGTTCACCCCTGCAAATTCAACTCTAGGACAGGCAAACATGTCTAGGGACTTAGGGATAATAAGTACCTGGAAGCAGACTGGCTCCCATGTAAATGTCGGAAGGAAAAGACGTCTTGTTATTCTACTCAACCTAAGAGACAGGCTATAGCAATCAGAACTAATTGAAGAGTGAGGGCAGCCTCTCAAGGATATCTCTCTTGGGTGCACTAAGGCAGCACAGCCTAGAGTCAACAAATACAGGGTCAAGTTGGGAAACACTGGCTGTTGAAACAAAGCCGCCACCCAGTTTGAACAAAAATTTAACATTTCTACATCTCTCATGGAAGCAGCAGGTTTGGAAATAGGTAACCATTTTGATTTGTGTTCCAGGAATTCTGTGGTTAATTCTCACCTGTTTGCAAATTTGGGGCTTTTTGTCAATGTTGGAGAAGTCTACAGGGTTTCTAGTCAGGAAAATGCCATGGAGTCTCTCAGGGCAGAGCTGCAGGTCTAAAACTTGGGTTCCACAGCTTATGATGGAGGTCACCACGTGTCCACGCTTCTTCCTCAGTGACAGAGGGAAGCCCTCATTAGAGTTAGAAATTTTAAGCTCTGGGAACAACAATACAGAGTCTAGAAATCCAGATCTATCTGCATAATAGATCTGTCTTGAATTCACAGGCCAGGGAAGACGAAGCTCATGATTATCCTACCAAGCAGTGTTTTTTTTAGTGGCAGGAAACTAAGAGGGTTTTTATTCAGAATTCTGCATGGATTTTGTTGAAGTTGGTTTTGATTCATACAAATTGAGATTATCTAATGCAAACCTGCTTATCCAAAACCTCCAGTTACACAACAGAATAAAATAACATATCAAAGAATGTGATTACTACATTCTCTTTACAGACTCCACCTCCTGGATCAGCTGGGTTTTTCTTCTCTATTTTCTTTTCTAAGCTGCTGTGTGATTTACTGTGCAATGTTAAATATTGATCTCCTGACAGCCCTTTGCCTCAGAGTCCACGTTGAAGGAAGCAATTCCTTTCCACAGATGCAGACACAAGACTGTAAGGAGAGTGTGGAGCTCTTTATGGGGATGAAATGTGACACCTAAATCTTGTACATGTCCTCTAGTAGGAAAACAAATCAGAGCGCTCACCATTTAATCTACAGATGCCAATAGATAAGAAGATATGTACACTAGGTTGCTTCTGTAATTTATCTGGTGAGAATAAATTTGTACCTGCAAAACCGTTGAAAAAAAAAGGTGCTGCAGATCCACAGTAAGTATTTTTGCACTTTGCCAGTGTAAAAAGCTCTTCTAGAATCTGTTCTTATATTGTCTTTCCCACCAGGTGTTTCCATCTCCTTTCAGTTCCCGAGTCCTACAAATTGTGCTGTGTAGTTAGAACATCAGCATCAGTCCCATCTTCCCTTCGACTCCATTCTAAAAGAATCAGTCTGAAAAGGATGATCTTCAGAGCCTTCCACATGACTGCATATGGCTCAGTTACTAAAGCGATGCTGTCCTGATGAGGAAATGACAAATTCATTCTAAGATACAGGCCAAGTAAGAGTCTCACTTGTCTGTTATTCTGCACAGCATCAGTTAAATAAAATAACATGCAAATGCTTCCTTAAAGTGTTTCTGAGAATGCATACCTTTTGCTTGGAATAACAAGAAGCCAAATTGAGCCCCAAACTATAAAATTGATGGAAACCAATCAATTTTATCTCCTGCAAATGGATTGCCCTTCCTTTTCAGCTGACGTGATGGAGAATGGATAATCTGCTTTTATTCCTTAGCAATGAGCCTGAAAAAGAAGAGGCAACATTTTGCTTTTGATTTTCGCATTTCTGTATTTCAGCATCTAAATTAAAATTCTTCTTGCCAGAGCTTGAGCTGAGAAGTGATTGCTCAAGGTTTCAAGTTACAAACTTCAAAATCAGAAGTCCTAACAGGAGGATGGGAGGTCTTTTTCTTGGTTACATGATTTACAGTGCCTGGGTTGGCTCCTAGAGTGAACAATGGGATCATTGCCATTTTCTCTAAAGTTGCAGTTGTCTTCCTAATTGTGTTGTAGTTCAGATAAGGAATATTTAGACTAAAACAGTAAATGTTTGGGTATTAAGACCCTCTCAGAAAAAAGAAATGGATCAAGAAAGCAACATTTAGAGAAACTATTTATATAACAATAGACCAAGAGATCCTTGCCAAAATATAGTCCAGTTGTGCCAGACGTGCACACTATGAAGGAGTTTGTAACTGAAGGAGAGGAATGAAGGATTTTCAAGCCTGAACCCAAGACACAACAAGCAGGGGAAGGATAAGGTGCTCTTGATATATACATAACTTCCTTCAGAGCTTTCAAAATCATCTTTTGAAGGCATTGAGAACAGTACACACGCTGATGCTTTATAATTCTATCTTAGAGATCTCAGTATGTTTTAGAAAAACATTATTTAATCTTCCAGAGAACTTCTAAGAGTTTCCTTAATCCATAAACACAAAGAGATAGGTACAAAGATTTTTCTGAAAGACTGTTCTAACAGAACTTAAAATGCTTGACAAGCCCAGAATTGGCTGTAAGGTCTTTTTTTTCTTCTCCATTTTAGGTCCCTGAAAATGTTTCACATATTATTTCCACTGCACTTACTGAGTTCTACCTTTTAATTCATCAGCGTAAGGACTGGAGTCATACATATTACTCATATGTGTATATCTCAAGACACAAGCCTATCAGTCTTGGTGGATAATCAGGTCTTCCATCTTAACATATAATTTTAAAGAACATACTTTGGTTGGATTTAGAACACTGAGAGTTAATAAGGAAACAGCAGAGTACTCAAGAAATAAAGAAGGGGTCTCAGGAACCAATTTTTACACCAATATATTTGTATCCTCTATTTTTCAGAAATAAGGTCAATGATGCCAAATATCCCGTGAACTGAAATTCTGGTAAATCATCTGACTGTAAGATAAATTTGATTAAAATGGAATCACTGAAAGTCATGTTAGATATGTAAGGTGGTCCCTGCATAGAAGTATTCAGATGTTAACAGAAAAAATTCAAACATATTGGTGTCTGGTTCCCTAAGGAAATTGAAAACATAGTCAGAGTTAACTTATCCTCATTCATTACGCAGTTAGCAACCAACTTGAAAGGCTGGCAAGCTCTACCTCTTCCCCTCTGGGGAAAAATAAACATACAATTAAAGTGAATGTCCTTCATAGGATCCTGTTTATTTTGAATGTCTATCTTATTCCAGCCTTTTATTTTATAAAAATAAACATGTTGACTATGTCCTAGTGAAGCATCCATAACAAACCTGAACGCTCCTTGCAACATTATCAGAACAGACAGCTTTCTCAAACTCTCATCCTATCATCCCACAAAACCCCTCAGTTTGACAATACAACTGCTTGACTTACGGGAAAGTTGGTGTTAAGAGCCCTAAATTGGCATTAAATGGAATTAGAACTGTTTGCTCCTTTTCATCTCATTGGACATACAGACTGTTTGGCTGTGTTTATACTGCTGAGTTGATTCAAGCCTTGAGATTGAACAGCTCGGACTGGCTTGTGCTCACACTCCACAGGGTCAACTCCCTCTACAACTGACTTAGTGATGACTGGAGTGGTCCAAACCAGAGACAAGGATAGCACTGAGAATCAAGCAGTGTCCCAATAAGTGTTAACGCCTCAGCTCACTGCCTGGTCGTCTTTCATTTAGCAGTATAGCTGTGCCCTAAAGAAAAAAGAATATCCAGTTGCTGTGAAAACAAAAAAAGAGAGTAACCAGTGCAACAATGGCAATGAAACAAGGGCGTGGAATGATAGGATGAGGGAAAGTGACTTTAAATTGGAAGGGGGAAAGATTTAGACTAGACATTAGGAAGAAATTCTTCAGGATGAGGGTAGTGAGACACTGGAACAGGTTGCCCAGGAATGCTGTGGATGCCCCCTCCCTGGACGTGTTCAAGGACACGTTGCCTTGAACAGTCTGGTCTGATGGGAGGTGTCCCTGCCCGTGGCAGAGGGTTGGAACTGGATGATCTGTAAGGTCCCTTCTATGATTCTATGAATCTTTTAGGAGATGTGTAAGTATATAGGGGTATGTGTGACAGCCTAGAAAGAGGTCTCCCTGGGACTGTCAGTAATATTCATATGTGGGAAAGCAAAGCAGAGACTTGCTTCTCAAGAACATGGCTACAGCACAGCAATCATCGATCATGAAGAACTTCCAAAGATTAGATGCACCTTGGTATAGAGGCAACTACACCTGCCTGCACCCAAGGGCTGGTTATCCTTCTTGCATATATGCGTGCGCCCACACACAGAGTAGGCAAAAGTCATACACTTCTGTATTCACATAGGTATAAGAAATTGAACAAGCACTGCTCTCTAGTTTCTATAAAACCGGCTTGTGCTATGACACTCGATATAATTTTAAATTGCTGCTAAGGAATTTTACCAGCAATGGAGCTATTGATTTGAGTATGGTCCTTTTAAGATCATAGAATCATAGAAGCATAGAATCACCAGGTTGGAAAAGGCACATCGGATCATCAAGTCCAACCATTCCTATCAAACACTAAACCATGCCCCTCAGTACCTCGTCCATCTGTCCCTTAAACACCTCCAGGGAAGGTGACTCAACCACCTCCCTGGGCAGCCTCTGCCAGTGCCCAGTGACCCTTTCCGTGAAAAATTCTTTCCTAATGTCCAGCCTGAACCTCCCCTGGTGGAGCTTGAGGTCATTCCCTCGCATCCTGTCCCCTGTCACTTGGGAGAAGAGGCCAGCACCCTCCTCTCTACAACCTCCTTTCAGGTAGTTGTAGAGAACGATGAGGTCTCCCCTCAGCCTCCTCTTCTCCAGGCTAAACAACCCCAGCTCTCTCAGCCGCTCCTCATAAGGCCTGTTCTCCAGCCCCTTCACCAGCTTCGTTGCTCTTCTCTGGACTCGCTCCAGAGCCTCAACATCCTTCTTGTGGTGAGGGGCCCAGAACTGAACACAGGATTCAAGGAGCGGTCTCAAGATGTTGCCCTGGGCTGCTGTTGGGAAGCTTCTTTGCAGGCTGCCAGATATGTCTTTTTGTTGTATAACACCAAAGGTGGCTTAGGACATTGAGGCCATTGAGAGGCCTGCTGAAATACTGGTTAGACTGGGAGAAGACAAATGCAACGTAACTCACACTTGTACTGCACCTTCACGCAGCGTAGGGGTGGCACACTGGCACACACCATCTTTTAGTCTCTGCCTAGTTCTCCCGAGCCCAGAAACAACTGAATTTGCTCCAGAATGGAGCTCAAGGGTGAGCTAGCAGGCAGCATGGATGTTCAGGACGTAAAACTTGGGCACAAAACTCTAGCAGACATCACCAAGACTTTGAAAATGCTTCCATTTGAAATGGATTTTTTTTTCCTATGTCTTAAATCTTCAATCTAGAGCAACTTAAACATTTATAGCAGAGTTGGTTGGGCTGGATTTGGAGAATTATTTAGGTGACATTGAGAATTCTACCTTAAAAAATGGAATCTAGAGACTAAGAAAGCGTAATATCAAAACTACTCTCCAGTTTAATATTGAGCACGCTACTGCAGTTTATTGCTTTTCCTTGATGTGCTTAAATCGCGATGATCTTGAAAATATAGCCAATTGTCCGATATTTTTGTCCAGGTTTGTTGATGTTAAACCATACCCTAGGCACAGAGACATATGATCTGGCTGCCTGAGGGAAGCTGTAACCCACATTCATGTAGCAGTATGTCTGAGCCAATGTGTTTTATTAGACTTTAAAACCACCTTTATAGCTACACTGGAAACATGTAGTAACACAGGGGATGTGTTGAGGCACTGACTTGTTAATGGTCTGTACAGTTTAACTCACGGCAGTGTCCCTGGCACGGTATGGCCTGTGCCAGCCACCAGTTTCCGAGACAATGTCCAAGCCTGGCACAGTCTGGGGACTCTTCCCCGATGCAGTATGAGCAAAGCCACTTGCTCTAAGAGGAAAGAGAAATTAGCTGTGTGGTCGCAAGCTGTGGCATGTCACTTGATTTTGCAGCCAGAGAACTAGCTCTCATCTATTTTATTTACTGAGAAAATAAAAATAGATCACAGCTAAAGTGATCTATACAGAGTCAGGTTAGCTTCTGTACACTCAGTGCAGCAGTTGCACCGGATGAATTAGGATGCAGAGATTTCAGACTTCCTTGGTTTAGGTTGGGAACCACATTTTTCATTTTCCTGTGGCACCTCAACTCTTTGCTTACTTGGATAAAGGAGAACGGACTGCAAGTGTACAAAGTTGTGTGTAGGGACATGACCAGTTTGGCCAGGATATGCCACAGGGTGCTTTGGTGATGACCAGGTTCTCAAAATATGCCCTTTCATAGCTAACTTGGGTAATCTCAGCTTGGGATCTAGTTGAAAAAAAACCACCAAAAAACAGTATGCCAAGAGAAAAGGTGAAGAAATCAAGACCTCTTCAGGGTCTGTCTATGGTGGCATTTATATCATCTACCTTCTACACAGTGTTTCTGTCTGAACTCACTTCCAAGTCATTAGAGACAACCAGACACTTCTAGGGACTAATTCATTTTACCTGGTTTAGACATATAGGGACAGGGGAATCATACCTCAAAATTAGCTACTTCTTTCTGGTTGTTATGAAGGAAGCACATGGAGGTTATCTTGCACATCATTTCTACACATCTACAGGTGGCATAAAACGTCTAATTCCTCAGTCTACAATGGTACCGTACAATTATTTTTAACATTTTCTTCAACCTTTCTGAATAAATCCATACACAACAGCTGTAAGCAAACAAAGGGTAGGCTTTGTCTTCCATCCAGTCCCTACATGGGAAGGGATGCAGACCACAGCGGGATGTGGGTGACACATGGTGGCCTGGGGGGGACACCTTGGGGGTTCTCCTCAGCACATGGCAGACACAGTGGCCATGGACCTGATGGGACTTGGGCTCTGCTACAGCTGCAGATTTACAGCATCTTAAAGCTCCGGCTATTCAGCTGCCAAAGGAAACATGAGCGGCCACGGCACTTACGTTCTTTATAGGAAATGAATAAGCACAAAAGGGCCATCTGATACCCCACACGCTTATGTCTTATTAAGGACAAAAGAGATCTGAGGAACAGGAAGAGACGTGAAATCTAGTACTCCTGCTTTTTGAAGTATGTTAATAACTCTGTCTTCCTTAACCCTTCAGTTTTTCTCTTCTCCGGTGTTCTCACTTAAAATAAGTAGAAAAGGGAAAAAAAGTAAAGTAAAAAAAAAATAAGGATAACTTTTAGATTCATTTGGTTTAATGTACCTTGCATTTAATAGTACCAGAAGGATCTTAAAATGCTGTATTAATTATGGGCCAGATGTTGCATGCGGTGCCAAACGAAGTTGATAGGGTTGTTCCAAGACTGTAATTGCTGCGCCCTGAAGTTACGTGTTTGTCGTCAGCTCTCAGGGGAAGGGTAACATGGCTGGCAGCTATGTCCCACTGAAAGAGAACTCTGACCCAGCCAGACAGGAAAAATCTGAATGATTTTAAGAATTATTTTCTTTTTAAAGTCTCTTCGATATGACTTCTGGAAAGGATTTACACCTTGCTATGCAGGAACTCAGCAAGGCTTTTCCATTGCCTTCACGTTGATCAGCTGCAGTGTGCTCTGCACATTTATTGCCCTTTCTTGGGAAAGGTCCTGCTCAAATGCTGTGATTGTGCTTTGTTTATATGTCATAACTAAGATTTTCAAACCTGCTAGGAAATTGTGGATACTTGATTTCCATTAAAATGAATTGGAACTTTGAACTCTGTCACTTCAGGTGCCGCCAAAAGCTTCTGAAAGCACCTTTTAAAGCCTTGGGCTATTATATTATTGTCCAAAAATTATTCTTTTTAGTATGCTGAATACTTTATGTCAGTTCTCCTTCCAAAATGAAAAATAATCCACTTTTAAAACTGATTTCAGGACAACGTATTTGTTTTAAATTTGTATTTTTATCAATAAACCAAAAATCAAATTAAGGCATTCTGCATAGACTAGTACCACTTTCTTCAGAATCGTCTAGCTTTTACATTCAAAAGGAAAGCAAATTCCTCCTAGACTTTCTATATTCCTGGCTCCATGCAGCAAACCACAGAACTCAAGGTTTTACTTGGCTTTTCATCTTCTAGAAGATATCAGTATGAAAATAAGAATGTAATGACATGATTAGCAACATGCAATACATGTAACGATACTGATGCAATATCCAAGAGGAGGGCTATGAAGATGATCCAAGGGCTAGAGCACCTCTGTGATGAGGACAGGCTGAGAGAGTTGGGGTTCTTGAGCCTGGAGAAGAGAAGGCTGCGGGGAGACCTTATAGTGACGTTCCAATACCTGAAGGGGGCTACAAGAAAGCTGTGGATGGACTTTGTGCAAGGTCATGGGGTGATAGGATGAGGGGGAATTACTTTAAATTGGAAGGGGGAGGACTTAGATTAGATGTTAGGAAGAAATTCTTGTTGACGGTAGCGAGACACTGGCACAGGTTGCCCAAGGAAGTTGTGGCTGCCCCCTCCCTGGAAATCATAGAATCATAGAATCACTAGGTTGGAAAGGACCCACTGGATCATCGAGTCCAACCATTCCCATCAATCACTAAACCATGACCCTGAGCACCTCATCCACCGGCTGCTCTAAGGTCTCCCTGCAACCTTCTCTTCTCTAGGCTGAACAACCCCAACTCTCTCAGCCTGTCCTCGTATGGAAGGTGCTCCAGCCCTCTCATCATCTTTGTAGCCCACCCCTGGACCCATTCCAACAGTTCCATATCCTTCTTGTGTTGAGGATTCCCAAACTGGACACAATACTCCAACTGGACACAATATTCTACTCTTCTGCATGGCGTCTGTTCCTTCACTAACAGCAGATGCAGAACAACTTAGAACTGGTCTCAAAGTTTCTTTTTGATGAAGACTGGAGACGAGCCTCTCTCAAAACAATTTCAGCATAATGTCCTTTATGTTATTCAGGCAAAGTTTGCAGTGCTGCTGATCTTATTTGGGTTGCTACAATGCAAAATCATGGAGTTGTATTTGTACAGAATCTCTCAAACAATATGTACCCCGTAACATTCTCTGGCACTGGGTGAAAGATGAAACTGAGTCTGCTATAGATGCCAGTAAAAAGTAACAGAAAGGTAGGGACAATATGCTCTCTCCATGCGTGAAGGACGTGTTACATTGAAGACTATAC
Source organism: Phaenicophaeus curvirostris (assembly GCF_032191515.1). NCBI lineage: Eukaryota > Metazoa > Chordata > Aves > Cuculiformes > Cuculidae > Phaenicophaeus > Phaenicophaeus curvirostris. The sequence continues at coordinate 206,233,224 of NC_091392.1, forward strand.
GATGGATGAAGAAATGCATTTATACCACAGCTATGCTGGAGGCAGCTCAGTAGATCCAGCTGTTGGAATTACCATGTGTGCTCAGGTGGCTTTCAGCAAGCTCTGCACTTTGCTACAGGGTCTCCCTGCCCTTGCTTAGCTCAGTTTGCAGCTCCTCCTGCTTTCCTCTTCTCCTTCCCTGTCTGCTAAAGCTTGGATCCAAAAGTCTCTGCTTCTGGCCCTGAAACCATTTTCTTGGGTATTGATCCAGCAATGGATTTAAAGACAGAAAGGACAGAAAGGGAATAGACCTAAATGAAAAAAAAAATTAAAACCAGCATATTTTATCTGCAAACAGAAACCCTCAAGATATTAATCTCTGTAGCCACCACCTATGTATCTGTGTAGCCACTGACTTGAACAGGCAGTACCAGGTGTGGTTTCCTTTTTGGGAGTGGTCTCTGTGTGCTGATTATTATAATGCCATCTCCTCTCCTTTTTTGTCATGAACTCATGGCCAGAAAGAAGATGAAAAATCTATCAGGTCCCTGGAAGGAGCAGAAGGTGGATGTGAACATACAGGTACCCTGTCTGTTATCAATTACTTCTTCTTTTAATGTCCCCTGTATAATTTGACTTGAGGATAGCTTACCCCGCAGCACTGTTATCTTATTCTTACAGTGCTATCCATGATGAGACTTGTGGGTCAGAGCCGTGAGGTGACCCATGTCTCAGCCCCAGATATTAACTGACATGTTCTGGGCTGTGAAGTGGAGCTGAGACATGGGGATGCAAAGCTCTAGATGTGGGGAGGATGGACAAATGAAGGTTGTGACTCCTGAAGTGGCTCGGCATCAATTGTCAGAGCTTGTGAGCAAGGAGCCTAGTCAGGGATTCAACAGCACTGGGGTTCGACCATGGCAATGGAAGACTCCAAAACAGCTGCATGTTTATGAAAATAGGATGTAACCTCTGTAAGGTTTGAGAATTCTCTCATCTTCCTTTTCTCTGCCCTAATTTACTGAGATAATGAGACAGCACAACTGCTACGATAATTGGTTTATATCGTAGAGTGACTAGAGGTTCTCTGAAGAATTCATTCAGAATGAAAGGCACATATCATAGAATCACAGAATTATAGGATGGTTTGGGTTGGAAGGGACCTTAAAGATCATCCAGTTCCAACCCCCTAGACCAGGCTGCCCATGGCCCCATCCAACTTAGTCTTAACACCTCCAGGGATGGGGCAGCCACAGCTTTCCTGAGCAACCTGTCCCAGTGCCTCATCACTCTAATTGTGAAGAATTTCTTCCTAATGTCTTATCTAAATCTTCCCCCTTCCAATGTAAAGCCATTCCCCCCTTATGCTATCGCCTCTTCAGTTCTAGGTTTGAGGCATTTGAGAGCTCAAATCTACATGTCCCTGAGTATATATATGAGATTTAGGCTGGACATTAGGAAAAAATTCTTCACAGAAAGGGTCATTGGGCACTGGAACAGGCTGCCCAGGGAGGTGGTTGAGTCCCCTTCCCTGGAGGTGTTTAAGGGACAGGTGGACGAGGTGCTGAGGGGCATGGTTTAGTGTTTGATAGGAATGGTTGGACTCGATGATCATAGAATCATAGACTCATAGAATAACCAGGTTGGTTATTCCGGTGGGTCTCTTCCAACCTGGTTATTTTATGATTCTATGATTCTATATGTGCTCTGAAAAATGAAGTGCACTTAAAGCACATTTAAGAGATGCAGGTCCATGGATCAGGCATCAGAGCAAGTTAAGAGGTGGAGGAGGTGGCTCTGGTTGCCTTTTGTGATGGGGTCTGATGATCAGAACAGTCCCTCAGGCAGTGAGTTTTCCATAAAGATTTTCTCTCACCAATAGGAGCCTTCCCATCAAAGTGATCTTTTTCAAAATCGAAGAATGTGGATTTAATGATGTAGCTCTTTTATAATTTTGATGGAGTGTGTGAATACAAAATATGATTTAAGAATCCACCATATGATTCCAAAGGTAAAGCCAGAAGCTTTTGCGTAGCGTTCTCCTGCATAAACCCAGCCCTGCTTTTCCTGCTCTGGAGCTAGATCCTCAGAAGTATCAACAGTGCCGTTTTCTGATGGAAGGCTGGGTGATCATTCTGTAGGTACTGCAATAAGAAGGTGTGAACGGTGTAGAGACAGAGCCTACAGCACTGAAAATGTTTTTTGGTTGCAAAGATATAGGAAAGGATTCATTATTTTGAATATTGCCCTTTCAGATCATTGTGTTTTGACAGAGCTCTGGTAGCTGGCGTACAATAAACTCTCTGGATGTGTCTTCCAGCCTTTCATACTAAAGGAAACAAAATGCTTGAAATCAATCACACTTGGACAGGAAACTTGTAAAGGCCAACTTCCTTGGTGGAAAATAAGATTTATGGGAGGTAAGGATATTGTTGGAGATAAAGAATAGTTAATACATTTGGGGGAAAAAAAAGAAGGAACACTTCGCATTTTTCTGTCAAAAAAACGCTCTGCCAAAAGAAAAAAGGTACAGATTAAGGCAAAGTCTGCCAAAGTTAGTTAAAGCTTATCATTCACATATTGCCTAGAAAATGTCATCCATTACCATCCTCATTATTCCATATTTGGGCTGTCTGGCATTCAGTGACAAGTCATTAGCAAGATAGAAAAGCTGCTATTGCAGGGCAGCCTGAACTCTTGTGGAAAAAGCTTGCAAAACAATGAATAGCACAGAAAAAGTGAGCAAGATGTTCCTATATCCCCAGGCTCGCCAGAGAGCAAAGGGACATGATATGAAGCTGAGATAACCTGAATCCATTTCAAAATGTGTTTAAAACAACAAGAGTTAAAAATACTGTCTTCTGTGCAACTCTCTTACGTGACAGTGAGGCCAGGGGTTGATTCAGAGGATGTTGCATTATTTCTTTTAATATTTACTAGGAGTTCAGTCAAAGAAGACCAAAAGGAAGGTTTGGACTCGATGACATAAGAGGTCTCTTCCAACCTAGTGATTCTATGATTCTAGCTATGGTCCCCCAGTAGGATGTAAGGATGATCTCTGTTGCTAATTCAACATGCAAAGGCTCAGCTGTGGTACCGTTACTGAGGAGAAACGTGTCCTATTTTCACAATGCAAATTGAACAAAGACAACACTGTTGGTCTTCCCAACACCCACTTTCCCCATGCGCCTGCATTGCATAGTGTTACTCTTACTTTCCACGTGTGATGTGGCCGATCCATGTTCTTTGCAACAGTAGATGCTATTGAGTGACAGTTTTCCATGATGTGGAGCCAGCTGCCATCCGAAGATTAACAAGGCCAAATGCCGGGTCCTGCACTTGGGGCACAACAACCCTGTGCAGTGCTACAGACTAGGAGAAATCTGTCTAGAAAGCTGCCTGGAGGAGAGGGACCTGGGGGTGTTGGTTGACAGCGACTGAACATGAGCCAGCAGTGGCCCAGGTGGCCAAGAAGGCCAATGGCATCTTGGCTTGGATCAGAAACGGCGTGACCAGCAGGTCCAGGGAGGTTCTTCTCCCTCTGTACTCGGCACTGGTGAGACCGCTCCTCGAATCCTGTGTTCAGTTCTGGGCCCCTCACCACAAGAAGGATGTTGAGGCTCTGGAGAGAGTCCAGAGAAGAGCAACAAAGCTGGTGAGGGGATGGAGAACAGGCCTTACGAGGAGCATCTGAGGGAACTGGGGTTGTTTAGCCTGGAGAAGAGGAGGCTGAGGGGAGACCTCATTGCTCTATACAACTCCCTGAAAGGAAGTTTTGGAGAGGAGGGTGCTGGCCTCTTCTCCCAAGTGACAGGGGACAGGACGAGAGGGAATGGCCTCAAGCTTCACCAGGGGAGGTTTAGGCTGGACATTAGGAAAAAATTTTTCACGGAAAGGGTCATTGGGCACTGGCAGAGGCTGCCCAGGGAGGTGGTTGATTCACCATCCCTGGAGGTGTTTAAGGCACGGGTGGACAAGGCGCTGAGGGGCATGGTTTAGTGTTTGATAGGAACGTCTGGACTCGATGATCCGATGTGCCTTTTCCAACCTGGTGGTGATTCTATGATTTGCCTGACTTGTTTCAGCCACCCTGCCTCCTCACCTACTCTTAGATGTTTAGGATATGTAAACTGGCCATCGAATCTGAGTTTGAGCGGCCTCCCATCTGACATGCATCAGTTGTCTGAGAGAACATAGTTTATAGGAGCATTATTACAGTACTCAAGGGCTGTAATAATCAAGTGATTGTGCCCCTGCACTGAGCATTAGTGAGGCCGCACCTCGAATCCTGTGTTCAGTTTTGGTCTCCTCATTAGGAGGACATTAAGGGGCTGGAGTGTGTCCAGAGAAGGGCAACAAAGCTGGTGAAGGGGCTGGAGAACAAGCCTTACGAGGAGCGGCTGAAGGGAGACCTTATCACTGTCTACAACTACTTGAAAAGAGGTTGTAGCGAGGTGGGTGTTGGTCTCTTCTCCCAAGTGACAGGCGATAGGATGAGAGGGAATGGCCTCATGTTGCATCAGGGCAGGTTCAGATTGGACATCAGGAAAAATTTCTTCACTGAAAGGGTTCTCATGCACTGGTAGAGGCTGCCCAGGGAGGTGGTTTAGTTCCCATCCTTGGAGGCATTTAAAAGACGGTGCTTAGGGATGCTTAGGGATGTGGTTTAGTAGTGGACAGGAATAGTTGGACTTGATGATCTCAAAGTTTTTTCCAACCTAGCAATTCTATAATTCTATGATTTGACAAGACTGTGAGTGAGAGGCTGATCACACTGCGTGCTTATTTATACCAGCAACAGCACAGAAGTCAGTGCAGGTGGAATTAGGAAGTCACATGCCTGGATAATGATAAACTGACCATGTTTCACAGGAGTATGAAAAAGTGGTGATGACAGCTGGGTGGCACTTGGTTACTTTGAAGCCAGATGCCTCCTGTATTCCAGATACTCTGTCCTTTAATCCATTAAGAGCCGCGCTGGATTTTGCTGTGCTCTGTGTGACTTCATCTCTTGCCGTGGCTCTCCGAGACAGCCTCCTGCTGAGGTAGCAGAATTGGTCTGCGGGCTTCAGAGCTGCTTTGTCAACACACATGCCTGGGCCAGGCTATTTTCTAGCACGGTGAGACTGGAAAAGAACCTCCATTTTCTTTTTACTGGTGGTCAGGCCAAATTGCCTGGCAGCCTTATTGAAACATTAATTAAAGTGTGGTGCGTCCTCTTCTACATGCACAATGACTACTCAACTGTCAGTGAAGAGCAGGTTCTGGGCCATTTCTTTATGACCTTTCATTTAGCACAGAGGCTCTGGGGGCGGCAGGAGGGAAAGTAGCTCTTGAGGTATTATTATTATTCCACCTACTAATGGTTGCTCTGCACTGGAAGAATGTTCTTTTGGTGATTAAGCATGATTTGCAAGTAATAAACTATTTTAGAGTGACTCAGCCATTCACATAAATATGTGAAAGGGCATTTTAAGCCTTGTCTCCACAAGTCTTTACATGTAATAACCTCGAGAGTGACGTTTGATCCAGTAATCGTTCCGAGACTTATTAAGGCCAGAAACATAAGCCACAGTAAATGCAGATTGAGACCACTCTGCGTTTGACTAGCGATTTTCCTGAGAACTTCCTGACCTAAGCGTGTGTGACAGAAGCTTTCTTTTTTTTTTAAATAACTTTATGAATGTTTGCTGGCGTCGCAAACCAAAAGAACAAGATACAATAGCCTCTTGGTATAAATCTCTGTTAATGAGATCAGGACTAGAAACTTCATTGTTCGACTCGCATTCTGTCTGAATGCAATCTGCTTCTCAAATTATAAATCAGGCACAAGACACTGTACCATTGTGTAACCCTACACTCCGGCTCTGGAATGTTTCCTAGTCACAAGAGGATTGTCATCATTTCATTTATGAGAGAACCATCAAACAGGCTCGGACCATATTTGGTCTAAACCTCCCCCTCCTCAAATGAAGAGAAATCCCACCCTGCTTGCAGCAGGGTGTTTTTATACTAACAACACAGAAACGTGCATTGCAATGCATCACACCCTGAGATGTAAAGACTAAAGAAGAAAGTTATTTTGTCTGTCACTCTCAGAATCAGTGCTAATTACGAAGGATTAAGAATTTGTTTACATATACCCTGTATATCTCAATCCCTTCAGTAAACAAACACACATCTGTGTAATAAGACCATTGAACAGGCCTGTCAGTCTGACCTCAGTGCCAGGGAAAGTCATGGAGCAGGTGATCTTGAGTGCTATCATGAAGCACATGCAAGAGAACCGGGTGATCAGGCCCAGTCAACATGGGTTCACAAAAGACAGGTCTTGCCAAACTAACCTGATCGCCTTCTATGACAAAGTGACTCGGCTGCTGGATGAGGGAAAGGCTGTGGATGTATCTTCCTGGACTTCAGCAAAGCCTTTGACACAGTTTCTCACAGCATTCTGCTTCGGAAACTGCCACCTCTGGCCTGGACAGGCGCACACTCTCCTGGGTGGAAAACTGGTTGGCTGGAGGGCCCAGAGAGTGGTGGGAAATGGTGTGAAATCCAGCTGGAGGCCAGTGACAAGTGGGGTTCCCCAGGGCTCGGTGCTGGGTCCAGCCCTGTTCAATGTCTTCATCAATGACCTGGATGAAGGCATCGAGTGCACCCTTAGCAAGTTTGCGGACGACACTAAGTTGGGTGGAAGTGTCGATCTGCTGGAGGGTCGGGAGGCTCTGCAAAGGGATCTGAACAGGCTGGACCGCTGGGCAGAGTCCAATGGCATGAGGTTTAACAAGGCCAAATGCCGGGTCCTGCACTTGGGGCACAACAACCCTGAGCAGCTACAGACTAGGAGAAGTCTGTCTAGAAAGCTGCCTGGAGGAGAGGGACCTGGGGGTGTTGGTTGACAACCGACTGAATATGAGCCAGCAGTGGCCCAGGTGGCCAAGAAGGCCAATGGCATCTTGGCTTGGATCAGAAACAGCGTGGCCAGCAGGTCCAGGGAGGTTCTTCTCCCTCTGTACTCGGCACTGGTGAGACCGCTCCTCGAATCCTGTGTTCAGTTCTGGGCCCCTCACCACAAGAAGGATGTTGAGGCTCTGGAGTGAGTCCAGAGAAGAGCAACAAAGCTGGTGAAGGGGCTGGAGAACAGGCCTTACGAGGAGCGGCTGAGAGAGCTGGGGTTGTTTAGCCTGGAGAAGAGGAGGCTGAGGGGAGACCTCATTGCTCTCTACAACTACCTGAAAGGAGGTTGTGGAGAGGAGGGAGCTGGGCTCTTCTCCCAAGAGACAGGGGACAGGACAAGGGGAATGGCCTCAAGCTCCACCAGGGGAGGTTCAGGCTGGACATTAGGAAAAAATTCTTCACAGAAAGGGTCATTGGGCACTGGCAGAGGCTGCCCAGGGAGGTGGTTGATTCACCATCCCTGGAGGTGTTTAAGGCACGGGTGGATGAGGTGCTGAGGGACATGGTTTAGTGTTTGATAGGAACGGTTGGACTCGATGATCCGGTGGGTCTCTTCCAACCTGGTTGTTCTATGATTCTATGAATTGGAAGGTTTTGTTTGTGTCTGCAAAGGTGTGTTGTGTGCACAAAGCCTCTGCCATCCCACAAGACCTTACAGCACATTTTGGTTTGCAACGTTGATCCCTTCTGATGATCTCAGACAGTCAGAGAGAGAGACTTAATCACAGGGTGCGCGTGGTGCAGTGATTTTGAGGGTTCTGAAGGACACAACTGTCTTCACGTTTTCACCCAGCTTTCTAGCAATCCAAGAAAAAGAGGAAAGACTTACTATATTTATTACTGGCTTAGGAGCCATCCAAGGAATCCCAAGCTCACTCTTCAGGTCCACCAAACATAGGTCATCATGCAGTTAAACACAGAATCTTTCTGGTCAGCCAATTCGCCTTTCAGTTCTAGTAGGACTCAGTCCACAGGCCAGGAAGGGATAGAGGTTCACCCAGAGCAACCTGTGATTGTGTCTCCCTAATTCTGTTTACTGTTAAAAGCAGAATCGTGAATGGTGTGTGTAAATACTCATCCTTTGCCCCATACCCAGATATGGAACTGCTGGAATGGGTCCAGAGTAGGGTCACAAAATTGATCCGAGAGCTGGAGCACCTCTGCTGGGAGGACACGCTGAGAGAGTTGGGTTTGTTCAGCCTGGAGAAAAGAAGACTCCAGGGAGATATTAGAGCAGACTTGCATTATCTGAAGGGGCCTACAAGAAAGTTGTAGAGGGACTTTTTACAAGGGCTTGAGATGATAGGGCGAGGGGGAATGGCTTTACATTTACATTTGCAATGGGGAAGAATTAGATTAGACATTAGGAAGAAATTCTTGACACTGGCACAGGTTGCCCAGGGAAGCTGTGGCTGCCCCATCCCTGGAGGTGTTGAAGGCCAGGTTGGATGGGACCTTGAGCAGCCTGTCTGGTGGGAGGTGTCCTGGCCCATGGCAAAGGGGTTGGAACTGGATGACCTTTCAAGTCACTTCCAACCCAACCCAACCCAACCCAACCCATTCTATGGTTCTATGATTCTATCCCCTCCCCCCCTCCCCTTTTCCCATTCCCATTCCCCTTTCCCTCTTCCCCTCCCCCCTTCCCTTTTCTTAATCTTCTTCTTCTCTTTCTTTTCCTGCCACTCTGAAAACAACCAACTATTGGATCCAGATTAAATAAAAATGTCGAACAATTCCTTTCTCCTCAAAACAAACACAAAATTCATATATACAATAATACAGACTTTATATGTAGATTTGTGACACCCACAGCCACTTCTGTCACCTGGATCATTGCCACCATTGTTGCTGGCTTGGGTTTTATATTCAATATTGAAGGAATCCTGCGGCTGCGATTTGAAATCCAATTCCAAACACATTGTGGAGTCATAGCTAGTTATGTAGGGTCAAATTCACCCTGGGTGGATTGTCTCTTATAAAAGCAGAGGTGTTAGAGCAGGAATTATTATGAGCCAGACTATTATGAATATTATGATGAGGATGATTAAAAGATAAGGAATCTTCTCTCTGCTTGATCTAGCAGATTTCAGTGTTTCAGTGGACTTGATGAGTGAGTGAGTCTGATTATTCCCATGCACCAATAGCCACGTTTTAGATGTCGCTCCACACACTCAATTTGCTTATGTATTTCTGATTTCTTTTCTAAGGTGCGTTGTAATTCCTGTTTTGTCTGCAGAATTTGACTGCATCAGTCAGGTTCTCCTCCAAATCAGGAGCTTTACCATGGCTTCTGCCACACAACTCAGGACTTGTATACTAAAAAACCCGTTGATACAGAAAATGCTGGCAAATAATCATAGAATCATGGAATAGTTTGGGTTGGACGCGACCTTAAAGATCATCCAGTTCCAACCCTTCTGCCATGGGCAGGGACACCTCCCACTAGATCAGGCTGCCCAAGGCCCCATCCAGCCTGGCATTGAACACCTCCAGGGATGGGGCAAGTAAAACTCTATAAGACTCTATAAGACTCATTTCGGAGTTTTAGAAAGCAAGCATCTTTTATCTTGAGTGACCTCCATCAATCAGGTGCAGCAAGACAAAAGCTCACAACAGAATATATTTTCCACTTACATGCCTGTGTATAACTTTTCCCAGAAATCCTACACAGATTCTATTACTTCCCAAGGTCTAATTTTAATGTTATTATGAACTTCACAACAGTCAAAATTCTTGCTAATTTGGAGGTGGCTCCAGGTCTCTGCCTGACCTTGCATTTGAGATAGAGAAATACTGCAAACAGAGTGGATTACAGAAGAAGACACATCTGTTCAGCACAGATCATACCTCACACAAGAAATTATCGTCTCCAATGAATGAACATTGTCTGGAAAAACACTGTCTGAAAGAAAACATGCTAACAGAGGAATAAAACATGCTATCAGAGGGGCATTCTGTCTAACTTTCAAAGAACACAATTACTTAGATGAAACTTGACTCTACTTTAGCTTAAATCAAAAATATTCCACTTCTTGCAGTAGTTACTGCTTCTTGTATCACTGGCCTAATACAGGTAAATCCATATTTCAAGTGAGCCTTTCAGTCTCAAATGCTTTGAGGTAACCTCAATCCTAATAGCCGGAGGTTCTGTGTTCACTGCTGCACTTCACAGAATCATAGAATCATAGAATCATAGAATCATAGAATCATAGAATCATAGAATCATAGAATAGTGGGAGTTGGGAGGAATCTTAAAGATCATCCAGTTCCAACCCCCCTGCCATGGGCAGGGACACCTCCCACTGGATCAGGCTGCCCAAGGTGCCATCCAACCTGGCCTTGAACACCTCCAGGGATGGGGCAGCCACAACTTCCCTGGGAAACCTGTGCCAGTGCCTCATCACCCTTATTGTGAAGAAATTCCTCCTTATGACTAGTCTAAATCTGCCCCTCTCCAATTTATACCCATTGCCCCTCGTCCTATCACTACAAGCCTTTGTGAACAGTCCCTCTCCAGTTTTCTTGTAATGTCCTCCAGGTACTTGAAGGTTGCTAGCAGGTGTCCTTGGAGCCTTCTCTTCTCCAGGCTGGACAAACCCAACTTGTATGGAAGGTGCTCCAGCCCTCTGATCATCCTTGTAGCCCTCCTCTGGACCCGTTCCAACAGTTCCATGTCCTTCTTATTTTGTGGATTCCTGAACTGGACACAATACTCCAGATGAGGTCTTACAAGAGAGGGTCTTTGGTCTCTCCCAGTCCCCCTCTTACTTCCTGTTACCACTGCAGGCCTTGTCATCACCAAGACCTTATCAACCACCATCGGCAAGGAACCTGCTGCCTGCTGTCGCTGGCTGGCAGAGAGCTCCAGAAGAGCATGGAGAATCACTTGTTCAGAAATCCTGGGCTGCTGTGGCAGCTCCAGCTGCAGCCCAGCCAGGACCTGTCTCCCTGCTTGTCTGCAACAGCACTGAGGACATGGCATGGAGGGTCGGGAGGCTCCAAAGGGATCTGAACAGGCTGGACCGCTGGGCTGAGTCCAATGGCAGGAGGTTTAACAAGGCCAAATGCCGGGTCCTGCACTTGGGGCACAACAACCCTATGCAGTGCTACAGACTAGGAGAAGTCTGTCTAGAAAGCTGCCTGGAGGAGAGGGACCTGGGTGTGTTGGTTGACAGCGACTGAACATGAGCCAGCAGTGGCCCAGGTGGCCAAGAAGGCCAATGGCATCTTGGCTTGTATCAGAAACGGCGTGGCCAGCAGGTCCAGGGAGGTTCTCCTCCCTCTGTACTCGGCACTGGTGAGACCGCTCCTCGAATCCTGTGTTCAGTTCTGGGCCCCTCAGCACAAGAAGGATGTTGAGGCTCTGGAGCGAGTCCAGAGAAGAGCAACAAAGCTGATGAAGGGGCTGGAGAACAGGCCTTACGAGGAGCGGCTGAGAGAGCTGGGGTTGTTTAGCCTGGAGAAGAGGAGGCTGAGGGGAGACCTCATTGCTCTCTACAGCTACCTGAGAGGAGGTTGTAGAGAGGAGGGTGCTGGCCTCTTCTCCCAAGTGACAGGGGACAGGACGAGAGGGAATGGCCTCAAGCTCCACCAGGGGAGGTTCAGGCTGGACATCAGGAAAAACATTTTCATGGAAAGGGTCATTGGGCACTGGAACAGGCTGCCCAGGGAGGTGGTTGAGTCACCTTCCCTGGAGGTGTTTAAGGGACGGGTAGATGAGGCGCTGAGGGACATGGTTTAGTGTTTGATAGGAATGGTTGGACTCGATGATCCGGTGGGTCTTTTCCAACCTAGTGATTCTATGATTCCTCATGTGGCTACAGCATCAACCACCATCACATCTACAGCACCTCCATGACTGTCACTGCTGCCTCTAGTGCCAACAGCAAGCAGGAGCCCTTTCCACCCTTAGCAGGAGACTTCAGGTCCATTGCCTCCTGCCAACCTAAAATCTAGCTAGTACTGTGGGTGGTGGCTTATTAGCCTGTGGTGCCCTCCCAGATGTGAAGGTAGATAATATTCTTCCTGCCATTGGAGGCTGCAGCACAGGAGATGCAGGAGAAGATGGACCTTGGCAGGGTGATTTCACACTCTCCCAACCCTTGATGGATTATAGAGGTTGTGTTAACACCCATCCCTTTCTTCTAAGGCTGATCCTTCTGGCCGTGTCTGTTCCTGGGGGGCTGCTTATCAATGACACCCTCAACTCACTCTGCTCCACTGCCGTTCACAACTCATTTGCGACGTTCTCTCTGGCTGCTGCCTTGTATTAGCTGATGGGCTGAAGACAATGCTGTGTCTACAACCCTATCCTAATTTTTCCTGAGTACAGGTAGAACAGATTTATCATTTACACACCCTACAGACACAGAAGGGGCTGTGGAGCTGCCGTCTTGTGCTGAAATCTTGCCTTCATTGACCCTAGAGCCTTACTGCTGGTTGGCAGGCCTCAGATTTCTAGTGTTCATCACAATCAGGACTGTAGTAACATAAATAAAATTTTAGGCCACAATAATATAAGTGAAATATTATAAAGCAATTATTTTATCTTATAAATCCATGATGTATGAATGAGCCAATTTGCTCAGACTGTTGTAGCTCAAGTAGCAAATTAGTCTAAGAGGGAAACTGAGTTTAAAGCAGAAAATTTGGGAGGTTTAGATTGGATATTAGGAAAAGATTCCTTACAGAAAGAGCGGTCTGCCCAGGGAAGTGGTTGAGTCACCATCCTGGAAGCATACAACGAACATGTAGATGTGGCACTTTGGGACATGGTTAAGTAGGCGCTGTGGTATTGGGCTGACAGTGGGACTTGGATGAACTGAGAGGTCTTTTCCAACCTTAATGCTTCTATGACTCTAAAAATTTCCTTTCCAGGAAGTATATATTTGCTTTCTTGAAATGTGTTGAATCTTATAAATGAAAAATTAATTTCGTCCTCTAACTCTCCTGCACAACTTCAGGTGACCTGATGGTCTTTTGCTTGAAGTATATTTGAGCACATGGGACAGGATGAGTGCTGGGAACACACGGTTCTTTCCTGGGATCCTTTGCATGTCATTCTCTGTAAAAGCAGCGAGGTGCAGTTGCCCCAGAGGCCACCCCTATGGCTGTTCAACCAATTTGAAAATCAGGCACATCATGCACATTTAGAGAAGCCTTGTGGTTTTTTTCCATCGGAAACTATAATTTTAACTTCCTTCCATACTAAAATTTTATGGTAGAACGAATCACATGAAGATGACCTGAGCTGGAAGGAACCCAGAAGGATCATCAAGTCCAGTCCCTGCGTAGGACAACCCCAGAATTTACACCATGTGTCTCGAGGTGTTGTCCAAATACTTCTTGACTATTATCAGGCTTTCTGCTGTGACTACCTCACTGAGGAGCTGTTCCAGTGCTCCACCACCCTCTGAGTGAAGAATCTCTTCCTAATATCCAATCTAAATCTCCCCTAGCAGGTCCTGCCGTTCCCTCAGGTCCTATCGTTGGTCACCAGAGAGGAGAGATCAGTGCCTGCTCCTCCTGCTTCCCTTGTGAGGAAGAAGACAGATTAATTTATTTTAATTTTAGGGTGTTTTTTTAAATTAATTTCAATTTCTGTTGTTTGTTGTTTATTTTAAAGCAGCAAAAATTGTAGGCAGAATCAGGAGGTTTTGAAATAAATCTAAGGTATCCAGGTTTTGAGGGGTTCCTGTCTAAACTAACATTGTTTATTATAACATAGTTGTTTTTCTTCATATTTGAAAATAATATTAAGCCATTTTTGAAAAAAGTTTTGGAAAAAGCTGGGGAGGGACTTTTTACAAGGGCAAGTAGTGATAGAATGAGGGGTAATGGCTTTAAATTGGAAGGGGGAAGATTTAGATTAGACATTAAGAAGAAATTCCTTATGCTGAGGGTGGTGAGACACTGGCACAGGTTGCTCAGGGAAGTCTTGGCTGCCCCATCCCTGGAGGTGTTGAAGGCCAGGTTGGATGTGGACTTGAGCAGCCTGGTCTGGTGGGAGGTGTCCCTGCCCATGGAAGGTGGGTTGGAACTGGATGATCTTTAAGGTCCATTCCAACCCAACCCATTCCATGATTCTATGATTCTATAGTATTGTCAGAAGAGTCAAAATGAACTAGGAAACAAGATCATTATCTTCGAGTTGAAGCCTATAAATCAAACAACACATTTGAAAATGTTTTTCTAGACACTTAAGTGCAGGCACCTGGTTTTGAAAAAAATCTCCCCGTGTAATTAGGAGAGGAAGCTGACTGATGGGCTTTGGTTTTGCCACCTAAACATACTAACAAGAAAAGAAACCCAGTTAAGCTGGTGCTCTGTCTTGCTGACTAACAGTGTTGGTTTTGATCCCTGGCCTCTGGTATTTGGATTATTTGCCTTCCCCTCTCTTAATCTCTGTGGGGAAAAATTTTCCTTGCTATTTAAATATTAAATCCTTGTCATACTGGAATGTCACAGTGTACTGCATACAAACAGAGATGTGAGGGCTCAGTATTCTCAGTGCAAACCAATTTTGAGTTCCAACTCAGAAGGCCTTTGTTCATTTGTACTGAGGATACACACATGCCTTTTGGTGGGAATTTTACATGTATTTAATGTCTTTAAATTTGGAAGGGGGAAGATTTAGGTTAGACATTAGCAAGAAATTCTTCCCAATGAAGGTGGTGAGACACTGGCACAGGTTGCCTGGGGAAGCTGTCACTGCCCCATCCCTGGAGGTGTTCAAGGCCAGGTAGGATGGGGCCCTGAGCCAACCTCCCACCACACCAGGGACACCTCCCACCACACCAGATGGTGGACACCTCAGGTTGGAGCCCATCCAACCTGAGGCACCTGGTGGGGTGGGAGGTGTCCCTGCCCATGGCAGCAGGGTTGGAACTGGATGATCTTTAAGGTCCCTTCCAACCCAAACCATTCTATGATTTATCTGTCTTCTATAGCTTGTTTCAATGTTTATCTGCTTTGTATAAAAGCAGCAGAGGAAGAGCAAAAAGATGGAAAAAAACCCCAAAAGTCACCACTCCTTAGCAATCAACTAACTTCACAGATTCAGGTATCGTGCTAATTAAGTAACAAAAGGTGTTTAATCAATAACTGGCATAAAAAATGCAGACAGGTTTATCACCAAAGTTGTCATATCTGTTATCTGCTACAGGTGAATTTCAAGTCAAGGGACTATAATCTGCCAACCAAGACTCCCAAAACCAATCTGTCTCTCCAAAACCGATGCTTTCAAAGACAACTACAAGTGCCTATACCTCTGCAGAAAGACACTGAGACGTGTTCTTAGGCTATAAGAATACATTATTTGGCTCCATCTAGGTCTCTTAAAACTAGGAATGCGGTCCTTATCTCCAGGCCTCTTGTCCTCACTTTATTTCTTTTTATATAGAGATTGTGTAATCCGGATTACATAGGTAAAGCCATTCAGGGAAACAAAAAACCAGCTTTTGCTGATGACCTAGCTGGGTGCTTATGGTTATCTGCTGGTTACCATGGTGAGGGTGGTGAGACACTGGCCCAGGTTGCCAAGAGATGTTGTGGCTGCCCCATCCCTGGAGGTGTTCAGAGCCAGGTTGGATGGGGCCTTGGGCAGCCTGGTCTACTGGGAGGTGTCCCTTCCTATGGGAGGTGGGTCAGAACTGGATGATCTTCAAGTTTCCTTCCAACCGAAACTATTCTATGATTCTATGATTGATCTATTTCTAGAATAATTGATTTAGCCTGAAGCTGACATTGATGTAAAGAAGTTTCCCGATGTGCTTCTACATACCTTTAGTTGTATGGTTCCTTCTGAGGCACCTTTTTTCCTAATTTCCTGACAGCTTCAGCCTGAGGTTCTTTTCATGAGGGGCTGTGGAAGAATTGCTTTTTAAGTGCAAGTGTTGATAAATGTTGTGGGGAAAATCTCGGGAATGTGAATCTCTGACAAGTTGAAAAAGATCTGCTGGAGCACATACAAGAAGAAGTACGAGGTTGGGAGCACAGACAGTTTTAGAGTCATTCAGATGTAGCTTCTGAATAAGGGCAACACATTGAAGTAACTTGTAATACAGCCACCAATATAAAGATAAAAGGTGAAACTCTGTATATTATGCACTGATACAAATCAAGTAGTGGAGAGGTATGGTTGGACTCAATGATCTCAAAGGTCTTTTCCAACAGAGTGATTCTATGAGATTTATTATTTGAGCTACTGCATTCATCTTTATTTTGTTGCTAATTTACAATGTCAATACATTACACACAAAGTACATAAAGCTGCAGTATCCTGGAGCAGACAATGTCAGTATTTCCTGTACAATTGCAATCGATTGCTACCTGAAGAAGCATTCTGGTACTGCTGCGAGGCTATCGTGGTGTTCACCAAAGGGGAGGCCATACATTGCTGAATGCTCTATAATAAATTGAGAATAATGAGATATACATGGATATAAACAGAAACATGATTCTGTATAACATAACATTCAAGAAACATCATTTGATGATATTGTGATCTGTTTGCCACTATATAAACAACTGAGGAGCTTCATCTGGATTTAGAGGTTGGTGTTACGGGGTACAGTGTCATTCAAGAAAGCTGGGGAAGGACTTTTTAGAAGGGTATGGAGTGATAGGATGAGGAGGAGGAATGACTTTAAATTGGAGCATGGAAGATATTGATTTCTTGATGCCTTGGTGAGGCACTGGCACAGGCTGCTCAGGGAAGTTGTGGCTGCCCCATCCCTGGAGATGTTGAAGGCCAGGTTGGATGGGGCCTTGAGTAGCCTGGTCTGGTGGGAGATGTCCCTGCCCATGTCAGGGGGGTTGGAACTGGATGATCTTTAAAGTCCTCTCCAACCCAAACCATTCTATCATTCACATTAATTACTGAGTGAACATCCATACTTTACATCGATGCTCTGAAACTACAGGAACTGAAGCAGGTTGTTCTCTCGGTGAAGTAAAAATTTTAAACCCCATCACTTCTCTAAAGATTTGGTGAAATTTCAGTCATCTATACTTTTTCTGCAGCTGGGATCTTGCGTGACAGTTGTTCACTCTTATCATCAAGAAGAATTCCAAGCCAGTGCCTGAGATCTTACTGTATATCTATGGCTGGACACCTGTTTAAATGCTTATGTAGGTAAAGAAGGGTCTTAAATGTCCATCAGAGAGCCTATGGTTCCAGAGACTGTACAGTCTGAATAATGTCTAGTATTTATATCTTAATCATGGAACAGAAATCTTGTAGATAAAGAATCAGAAGGAGAAAGCTTTGTCACAGACCAGCCCATGAAGAAGTCTGAGTACTGAAAGCCATGAAAATGCATTGGTGGGTCCATGAAGAAAGTCTCCGAGAACATAAAAGCTCAAAAATGCTTTAGTAAAACACAGATCCAATAAAGGTAGCTGTGTATCTGTCTATATTTTTTCCTCAGTACAAATATATAGTAAAGGAGGAGACTGAGAAAACAGAATTTTAAATAGTATCTCCTGCATCATAATGTGAATATTTGAAATATAGATTTTGCACTTTGGACGCTCATCTGCCTATTCAGTTCTTTACATTTCAGGTATCATAATTATTTTGTTTCAAACTGACAAGATCTGGAATAAATGAAATCAAATGCAAACACTTATTAAATAAAGGTAATAGTTACCACTTATAAAACATAGATATCTGCAGGTTAAAGTAAGAATTAATTGCATTACCAAGTATTTTACATACTACCATGCATAATTTCCCCTTTCATCTCTACATTATTAAGAAACACAAATTAATTATGAGCTATATATAGCTCAGATGGACCCTGCTAAATTACTGCTCCTTAAAAGATCCTGGAAATTCCTTCATTCTGCAAGTTTCTTCAGATTTCAAAGGGAAAATGAAGCCAGAGGATGAGGCAGTCTGATATAAACTGTTAAAGCCTGTTTATACAACTATAAAGTTCATATGCGTACAAAGATTTTATGCGTATAAAGTTCATATGTGTATTTTTTACATAAATAGAAATCTGAAAATCTGGCAAGCCAAATGAACAGTTTGATGTCAATATTTCAAAATATATTTTTACTATAAAATAAGCCATAAAGCCAGCCTGTAGGAATTAAAACTGGACGTATTTAAATGAAATCCTTACCGGAGGGCTGATTATCTGCAAAATTTTTGAAGCAGATGGGTTTCTGCTAATGGCTTCTCGAACATCTAAAAATAGCACAAAAGTATATCATAAATATTATATAAACCAAATGCTACCATAGAAATATGATTCACGATCAAATATTTAAGACGAAACTTCCTGAAAGTGTGTAAATGTAGTTTAATAGCATTGTTCTTTTTCTCCTATCAACAGCTGCTGTTATATAGATAGATATAACAGCTGTTATATCTATATTTTTAAAGTTTGCAGCTACAGATTATTACATGAACAAAAAATTTAGTGTCAATAAAGAAATCTAAAGCTAGAGAAAATAATGCCAGTGACTCTAAGCCAGAGCACCTCTGCTATGAGGACAGGCTGAGAGAGTTGGGGTTGGTCAGCCTGGAGAAGAGAAGGCTACAGGGAGACCTTAGAGCAATCTTCCAGCACCTGGAGGGTCTTCCAAGAAAGCTGGGGAGAGGCATTTTACAGGGGCGTGGAGTGGCATGACAAGGGGGAATGGCTTTAAACTGGAAGGGGGAAGACTTAGGTTAGACGTTAGGAAGAAATGCTTCATGCTGAGAGTGGTGAGACACTGGCACAGATTGTCCAGGTTGTCCCCTCCCTGGAAATGTTGAAGGACAGGTTGGATGGGGCCTTGATCAGTCTGAGCTAGTGGAAGGTGTCCCTGCCCATGGTTGGGGGATTGGAACTGGATGATTTTTAAGGTCCCTTCCAACCCAACCCAACCTATATTCTCTCATTCTACCAATAAAAATTCCAGGTTAAGACTGGTTAGTGACTAACTGTAATTCATTAAAAAGACCATGGTGAAGGTACATGATTTTACTCACTCAGTGTGGTAACAAGTGTATTACCCTCTGTAACAAGTGTTTTAACCCCCTGAAATGGGGGTTAAAAAAGGTCACAGTTTTAAAAAGCAATGTACTTAGATGACACACAACACAGCACTTACAACACAACTTACTTACAAGTACATACTTACACGTACTTAAATGTCCTCCTGTAAAATTTCACAGCTTCTTATTACTAGTTTTAATCTCCAACTAATTAGGCAAGCTAATTAAGTTTCTAAGATAGGTATCTATGTAGTGTCACATTAATTTTCACAGTTACGTCATTTACCGTCATTTAACTCCTCTGATTCTTTCATTGTTTCTATCATATTCGTGCTGTACTTTTCTTATAGTTTTCACAGTTTTCACCATTTGCAAACTTCAGCTTTCTTGCTCCCAGTTCCCTTGCTGTATTTACTTTTGCCTTTATTTCTCTGTAATTTATGCAGCAATTAATTCCTGTTTTCTTGTATTTCCCTTTTCATATCTGCTTCCTTAACTTGTGTACATCATTCAGGCTGAGAGAGTAGGGGTTGTTCTAGAGAAGAGAAGACTCTGGGGAGATCTTATAGCGACCTTCCAATACCTGAAAGGGGCTACAAGAAAGGTGGGGAGGGACTTTTTACAAGGGCGTGGAGTGACAGGACAAAGGGGGAATGGCTTTAAATTGGAAGGGGGAAGATTTACATTAGATGTTATGAAGAAATTCTTCAGGATGAAGGTGGTGAGACACTGGCACAGGTTGCCCAGGGAAGCTGTGGCTGCCCCATCCCTGGAGGTGTTCAGGGCCAGGCTGGACGGGGCCTTGAGCAGCCTGATCTAGTGGGAGATGTCCTTGTCCATGGCAGGGGGGTCGGAACTGGATGATCTTTAAGGTCCCCTCCAACCCAAACTATTCTATGAATCTATGATTCTATGAAAATACAGAATTACTTAATCACTTGATGTATTTGTTATCAAACTTACTTTGTAGCCTTTGATTGAGATGATCAAGAGACTGGAGAATCTTTTTTTCTTCTACTGACAGTGCACTCATGCCTAGGCACGGAGCTCTGTTGGGCACCAAGGGCTGTCTGGCTGGTTGCACACTTTCCATAGCTGCCAAGATTTCATCTTCTGCAACTGGCATACTTGCTAGCTTTTCAGCCAGAAGAAACTGAGCAATGCTTTCTGAAACTGAAACGATTAGAGGGGTAACTTCAAATGAGGAGAGCTCATTACATTTAAATATGCTGTTTGCTTTTACTGCTCTAGGTCTATGAAACACGCAAAAAAAGATATGAAAAGTTAAAAAAAAGTGGCAAAGTCAAGAAGCATGATATGTTAGAGAATGAAATAATTATGATCACTAATGCACCTTACACCTGGAACCAGAGCAAGTTCTACTGACATTGGAAATATGTAATCAGAGCAAGCTATACCTGTCCATATCACACAGTTATGTATGATACATACAGCCGAAATACAGTGAACTACAAACAGGAATAGAAGGAATCATAGAATCATAGAATGGTTTGGCTTGGAAGGGACCTTAAAAATCATCCAGTTCTAACCCCTCTGCCATGGGCAGGGGCACCTCCCACCAGACCAGGCTGCCCAAGGCCCCATCCAACCTGGCCTTCAACACCTCCAGGGATGGGGGAGCCACAACTTCCCTAGGCAACCTGTGCCAGTGTGTCAGCACCCTCAGCATGAAGAATTTCTCCTTAGATCAAATGAAACTTGACTATATGTTATAATGCCTCAATATCATGACACATTAGGATGATAGGGAATGGCCTCAAGTCGTGCCAGGGAAGGTTCTGATTGGACATTAGGAAAAAATTCTTCACTTCAGGTAGTGGAAGCTGCACTAAGGTGTCCTTGGAGACTTCTCTTCTCCAGGCTGAACAACCCCAATTCTCTCAGTCTGTCCTCATAGCCGAGGCTCCAGCGCTCGAATCATCTTCATGGCCTCTTCTGGACCCTTTCCAACAGCTCCATATCCTTCTTATGTTGGATATTTAAATTACCCGGGGACTGTAATGTGACACATGGTGCTGAATAGCACCTGAAAAGAAAAGGAAATGTGATCACATTACATTCAATACGGAGGAAAATTTAAAAAGAAGCACAGAAAAAACCCCTTGTTGCATTAGTGATCACGTAATGTTTTTCTCTGAAAAATAAAATCCTCAGTTGCTCTATTGATATGCATCAACTTTAATTAGTTTGCAGGATATACTAGATCTATGCCAAGAAAAAGAAGGCTTTCAAAACTCAAAATCTAAGTAGATACTGAGAGAGGACCACTCACCCAAATTTTATGAGTTTACTAAGCTCTTTCTCTAAAATAGCTGGAGCTATGTGACACCGGGGATGTAGCATTTAAAGCTGCAGCGAAGACAGTATTAGCAGTGCAAACAACTTCGGACCAGTGAATACTCTGATTCATTGATCTGATGTGCAAATAAGGACATCAAGAGGCAAGTGTCTCTGCTGGAGGCAAAGCAGGGTAATGCAAGACTTCATTTCCAATGTAAAATCAAACAGGTTGACTTAAGTCGCACATATCTTAAACTCATCTGTTTGACTTGGAACTGGAATGGACAAGCAGATAGTATTTCTCATTTCCCACCCTTGCTTTAGGCCAAGAATCACCTTCCTCTGCTGTTACACAACAGAACTGTTCTGAATCACTCTGATAGATAAAACTATGTCTTACTGTGGATAAAATTAGAAATGTAGGTTTTTAATATATGGGAATTACTTATTTTGCTTCAAAACTGCAGTTCCAATCCTCGGGGTGATGCCAGCACATAAAGCACTTTGGATACTGCTTGAACCTGAAAGCAGGGTTTAGAGCTTCAGGAACTCTGCCTCCAGCTGTAACCCTCAATAGGAAGCAAGCCAGTATACAACGTACAAATTACAAGTGCCCGGGGCACAGAATATAACCAGGCTGTGGAGGAGAAATAAGGTAAATCAAAATGCATAAAACAGTTCTGGAATCCTAAGCATAAGAAGGATATGGAGCTGTTGGAACGGGTCCAGAGGAGGATTGCAAGAATGATCCGAGGGCTGGAGCACCTATGCCATGAGGACAGGCTGAGAGAGTTGGGCTTCTTCAGCCTGGAGAAGAGAAGGCTCCAAGGAGACCATATAGCGACCTTCCAGGACTTGAAGGAGGCCAACAAGCTGAGGAGGGACTGTTTACAAAGGCTTGTAGTGATAGGACAAGGGGCAATGGGTATAAACTGGAGAGGAGCAGATTTAGACTAGACATAAAGAGGAATTTCTTCACTATGAGAGTGGTGAGACACTGGCACAGGTTGCCCAGGGAAGCTGTGGTGGCCTCATCCCTGCAGGTGTTCAAGGCCAGGTTGGATGGGGCCTTGAGCAGGCTGGTCTAGTGGGAGGTGTCCCTGCCCATGGCAGGGGGGTTGGAACTGGATGATCTTTAAGGTCCCTTCCATCTCAAAATATTCTATGATTCTATACTTTGAAATGTAAACCCCAGGAGATTAATGTTTATTCTCCCCAAATTTCTTATGTATCCTTCCTCTGTCTTACCAATTAATCTCTGCTTAATATTCACTTGCAGAGGCTGCCCGGGGAGGTGGTTGAGACACCATCCATAGAGGTATTTAAAATTCAGGTAGATGAAGTGCTCAGGCACATGGTTTAGCAGTGGACAGGTATGGTTGGACTCAATGATCTCAAAGGCCTTTTCCAACCAAGCAATTCTATGATTGTATGATATTGTTTCCAAGGTTAATTTTTAATAAAATGCAGAATTGGTCCTAAAATTTCTTAAAATCCTTTATAAATCAGACATACTTTGCAGCACAACTGATTTTGTCTAGCAGAGGCTCTTTATTTTTAAATTACAATTAGTTTTTTTGAGCATTAATTGTATTACTGGGACATAAAACTTAATTTTCAGCATTTACTGCATCAGCATTTCAAGATCATGGTAGATCTAAATTTCCTTCACACTCAGGTGGCAGTGACAACAAGCTATGACCCCCAGTTACCTTGTAAAACTCGCTCATACAAACTTAGTCACTTCCTCTGATATCATTATTTAGACCACCTGTCACATCTGCTCATTAGTCAGGAATATAATCTCAGGGAAAATACTTCCTTTCCATGTAATATCGTAGAGAGCTCTTAAAAATGGGAATTGACATTTGAGAGGCCTCTGGGCACCACTAGGATAGAAACGACAATGACAAATGGTGAAAACTTGTTAAAACTGGCTGTAACGTGTGAATGGATGAAAGGCTGGATGTTTTAACGGAAAACAAATTTGTGATGTAATTGAACAAGACTTTTGTCTGAACATCCCCCCACCCCAAACCCAGAAACATGACCCTTACCAGTAGCAGAATCTTTTGGAGCTCGAGCAGTATGTGCTCCTTGCCAGGAGGTCCTTGTTTTCGCAGCTGCTGGGATGGGATAGAGATGTAATCCATTTTCTGCGTTCGGAGGTCTTCTTTCAGCGCAGGTTACCGGACAATCTTGACAGGCGCTTGCCCGGATGCTATTTGCAGAACAAGTATTTTTTACCAAAGATTCGCATTTGGCCGCGTGGCAGCCAGGTGGAGGTACTGCCGTGGCCAAGCCTGAACTAAAAGTAATTCTCTCACTGTTTTCTGTACCATTTCTATTTAAAACCTGATCTGCTAACAAAACATGCCTTTCATTGAAATCATTCCTGCTCGTAGCTTGCTGAGTTGAAGGCAGCAGTGGCTGATACCCAGGGCTGGCTGTGTTTTCGCCACTTCTGTTTCCCAGCAGAGTTACGGATGGTGGGTGAGGTGCTAGCAATTTCCCGGGAGCTTTTAAAGTTTTGTCAGCTTCAGAGGCTGAGCGCAGTCTTAACGTAGTGCCTGTCCTCTTCTCAGGCATAAAACTTGGCCGAGCTCTTAAAGATATTGGTCTCCTAGTTATTTTTGCCTTAACTTCTTTAATTTTAGAATTATTGCCACATATTGAAGGTTTACTTTCTTCATCTTGTGATACCATCCAGGCTTTTGTAGTAGAAAAGGATCCAGTAGGCAGAAATATATTCTGAGACGTGCATTCTTCATTTAATTCTTTGGTTTTAACATTTGGTTTTGATATATGACAGTTTTCCTGATGATTTTTTATGAACATGGGGTTTGAATGTTGAGCAACAATACTTAAATTAGTCTTAGGAGCATTATTTGTAGTTTGAACATATTGCAGCTGTGCAGAAGATATTTCACTGGTGTTTTTTTCATAGCATTTGTTATTATTTTCTACGATTATCTGGTTAATTTGATCACACCATCTTATCTTTCTATTGTATTTTTCACTTTCTGCACTTTTCTTTTTCATTTTCGCCAGTTCTACACTGTCTCTGATAGAAGACAAGGGTCGAGTTCCAAAACTGATCCCATGATTCATAACCACATCTTTGAAATGACTGGGCTCATATTTAGATTCCTTTTTTAAGATACTTATGAATAATCTTTTTCTTTCAAGAGTATTGTTTTTCAGGGTTTTGTAGTGTGCAGGAGTGCCAGAATTTAACTCCGTATCAGACAGCAGTGACACAGTTTCTACTTTATTTCCCTTTTCTTCCTCTCTGTTGTTCTGTTGCTTAACATCGCACAGAACTGGGGCATTTGGTACATCCTGAAATAAAGATGACCCTGAATTAATGTCATCAATACATTCAATATTTTCTTCTTTTGTTTCAGGCATTTTTCCCAAAGTATTTTTTGAAAACTCTGTACTGATGTTTTTTTTCTTTTGTAACATATCAGCTGTGCTGGGAATGCCAGTGGAGCATCCCTGATTAGGAAATAAGATTGCAGATGTTGCAATAGGTTGACTGGAGGTTTGCACAGATAGAGTTCTTTTTTGCGGGGTCATTTGAAAACTCTGATCTTGCACCAGATCATGAATTCTTCCTCCTGGAACAGAGTCAGGGCTGGCCCAGGCTTTGCTAGGATTGAAAACAGGATGACCGGTGGCTAATGTGTTAGCCAGTCCAGAAGGAGGCTTGCTTCTTTCTTTTATATTTTGTAGAAAACCAAAAGCTTTACTTACAGAGCTTTCTTGCTTATTGGAGGTAGAGAACTCTGCAGGTTTTTTTCCAGATCTGCAAGAAGCAGATGACTCCTCTTCTGAATTGTTTACATGTTCAGCGGGAGTTAGAACATTATGTTTAGCTAAAAGTTCGTGAATAGGTAAGTTGTTGTTTCGTGAATCTGCATTTCTCAGACAATTATTTAGATGCATATTTTTAGAAGAAGTAATTTGAGCCGTGTAAAACAAACCATTATTTGTAGTCTGTGACTTTTCTGGACGGTACAGGGCACAGTCACACTCTGTAGTCAAAGATGATTCACTCTGGGTTGTGCAATTTCCATTTTGTTCTCCAGCCTCAAGACTGTCAAAGCTTGACAAGCTTTCTGAATCATCTGTTTTCTTGACTTCTTGATGAAAATTCTGAAATACAGGCATAAAACCAGACTGTTACATTTCTCAGAAAAGTTTTATGCTAATTCTTAATTAATGAGACCTTAGGTTAAAATACAATCAATATTGAGCTTAGTGTTTTTACAGCTTGAGGTCACACCACCACAGTTGTTTCCATCAAGTCAAAGCTCACCTGTGTTCAATTGCAAAAAAAAATGATGTGGTTTTGGCATGAAATTCAGAGGAAAGAGATGCAACAAATTAAATCCTAAGTTTTAAATCAGTTCTACAATATCAAAAAGGAATGAGATTTGTCTAAACATCACTACTGTTTCGGCATTGCCCTATGGCACAGGATGGTCTTTGTACTTTAACACATAAAGGAATTTACAAAATTAAAGAAAATCATAAAGATGCAGCTTTAACAGCAGATATTGCCAAAATGGATTTTTTTTTCCCCATAATGCTAGACTGAATATGTGTATTTTCAGATGAAGTGCTACATGTGATGAGGATTTAAACCTTGTAATGGCAAACAGAAAACATCTTTCCACTATCATAATCACGGAGATTAACACCTTCCCCCCAGTGAAATCCCCTCTTCTCATCTTTCAGAATGAAGAAAATATCATCTGATCTACAAGGACAGATCAGGTCTAAGGGCATATGGGAATCCCATCCAGTCCCCCAGCTTCTTCGTGGAACTTTAATGTAGTGACTGGAGCAACTGGCACCACCTGAATCACCATTGAGACAATTTTATGTATATACTATAGATATTTTCTTCACTGTTACTTCTCCATCCAGACATGGAGATGCCTGACATAGCTGAAACCACATTTTTTTAGGTACAAGATTTCAAACTACACATAAACATAAAAAAAAGCAAGCGTATCATCTGTTTTCACAATCATTGTGTACACTTTCTCTCTGCTGTTCCCTTCAACACAGCTCAGCAGCTAAGTGATTTTAAAGTGATATGTTGGAAAAAATTGGCATGGAAAAACCAAGAGAAGCTGCATTAGATATACAATCATGCAACGAAGATTTTTTTTTTTTCCATTAGTGACTTTAAATGGAAAATCCTTCAAGCAGCAAAATCTGTTAACCTAGGTAAGTGGTTATATATCCTCTGGCAATTACAACAGAATTAACATTTTGAAAACTTACCAAAGAAAGCATAAAATTCATGAGTGTACAAGAACATATTTTTCTAGGAAACCTTTTTTTTTATTCTAATAAAATTGTTATACCATATTATTGCTTAGTGTATATCTGTACGAGTATTTTCTATTGCAAAATAAAAAGCGTAGTGAGTCCTGAAAGACTTTTTGTGATTGAATTAAATCTTATCGTGCACTAAATGTTCGAAGGGTGGTGCAGTCTTCCATTATAGTTATAGGCTGAGATAAAGAAACTAAATAGAAGAACAAAGAACCAAATGTAGGGAAAGATCCTGTAAGGGCAAATTTTCAAACTAAAGCTATAAACCCCAGTGTCTTTCTAATGGAAAAGAATACAAAATGCTTTGTTAGTTATTTATTAACCTTTGTGTTTGGCTAAATTATATTGTTAACCTCTGTTTGAACTTCACCAAAGAAGGAAAAGGCATTTACTCAGTTTTCTGTACCAGGCCAAATATAGCTAAACAGATGTTTCTAAAATGAATAAGTTGAATAGTGGAAAAATTTTGTAAGGAATTATTTTAAAAACCCTTTTCCAATAGCAGGTAGCTTCAACTGGTAAAACTGGAGGGTGCAAAAAAAGTTAAATTTGAAAAAATTTAATTACAAAATTCCACCCAGTTGCGCCCCAGAGATTGAAAACAGACTTATTCGTCTAGGGACTAATGAATTAAGAGGGCTTTCTTGTTTAAACACATACTCACTTTTACTTGGTTCACGCAAATTTAGTTGATTTATATTTATTTGGTTGCATCTTACAATTTCCATAATTCACACGTTAAAGATGCTTATCATTCTCATTAAAATATTTGCGTATTTTGCTTCCTTTTCTAGCCTATTCTATAACAAAAGTGACTGTCACATTTTCTTGTAGAAATACACAACTAGAACTAGTTCTGCAGATTTCACAAACCAGTCAGCAATTACTTGTTCTTATTTAGTGGTCAGTAGCTACAGGGAAATAAACCTGGAAACCCCAAAGATTTAATTTGATTTAATTCACAAGACTATTATAAGATGATAAGGAAATAAAAATGCTCATGGAGTGCAGTACTATTTTTATTTTCTGGATTTGCATATTGTTTCTGTTATATAAATACAATTTATTGTATTGCCTGTTGTCTGCATTATCTTATGCCCTAATGCATGACATCTAAACCCAGCCTGTCCATGTAATTTGTGTTCTAAGAAAGGGAATACTTATGAGGCGTTCAAGAGATCACTTGTATGTCTTAAGACTCAGAACAGCTGTGTCAAGCATTTCGTTTCAGTAAATCACTAAACCAAAGGGAAAACATGAGCCTAAGAAATCGCTTGTGAGGGATATGAAAGAAAACGTACAATTTTATAAGATCCTGACAAATGAATTTCCTGTCAAAGGACTCTGGCTGAACACTCCTACACTAAAGAGCTGCCATATGGATACATATATTTGATATTCTCTGCAAAAGAAGTGCTGATTGTTCACAATGAGGGTGGTGAAACATTGGCACAGGTTGCCAAGGGAAGCTGTGGTGGCCTCATCCCTGGAGGTGTTCAAGGCCAGGTTGGATGGGACCTTGAGCAGCCTGATGTATTGTGAGGTGTCCCTGCCCATGGCAGTGGGGTTGGAACTAGATGATCTTTCAGGTCCCTTCCAATGCAAACCATTCGATGATTCTATGATTCAGCTCCAAAAGTGGAATTCATAATGCTAGTTTCAAAATACTATTAAAATTACCAAATGATTAAATGTTGAGGCACTGAGCACCACAAAGCATTACTCCCTTTTTTGCTTCTAATTCATTAATCAATTTGTTTTGAGCCGGCACCATCTACCCTGCAAATTTAAGATGGTTTCATGTACAAGTAGTATGAGGCTGCATGATTCAAAGCAAATATTTGCCATAAGGCAAATAGCTGTGGAGAAAAATTAGGCATGCCTATGCAATATTAATTCTAGAAGTTTTTAACTTAATTGCTTAACTAATAATCATTTTAATGTTACATATGAAATGCTATGACATAATATAATGAGAAATTAATAGTTACTTACAATCTATGTTATATTCAGTGTCATTTTGGTTATCGCCCCAAAAAAGGAGGAAGGAAATCAGCTAAAACTTAACCGAGAGAAATGATGTTTTAAAAAATAACTGGTAGGTGGATTTCCAGACAATAGGAAGGATTTCCAGACAATCCTTTAGAGATAGATGAAAAGGAAATTCTCTGAGATTTTTTTTTTCCATTTTAAAGCAAAGAAATAATCCTCCCTCTCACGGACAGTTAAGATCTGAACGATGAGACTCAAAGTCCTGAGGTTATCCTTTACGGAAAAGCTTTCCAACAATGTCTGATTTATGGAGAGAGAAGGAAAGAATAACCAATGGAGGAAAGCATTTCTTTGTCTTCCAGAAAATCTATTTTCGTGGTTTATGCCAATTTAGATTTTGATGTAAAATACAAAAACATAGCAAAGCATTAGGGTTGACAGATTTGAATGAGCTGGAGCTGTAATATCAGAAAAAAAAGTATTACTACTATTTAAACAATGCACACTTATGAAAAGACCCACAACTATAGAGTATGTGAATAGAATTTTTAAATTAATTCCTAGTTCAGCTGAGGATCTCTCCTACCAGGTCTCTGTAGAGAGAAACCATTGTAGAATGGTTTGGGTTGGAATGGACCTTAAAGATCATCCAGTTCCAACCTCCTGCCACGGTCAGGGACACTGCCCACTAGATCAGACCAGGCCACTCAAGGCCCCATCCAACCTGGCATTCAACACCTCCAGGGATGGGAAAGCCACAACTTCCCTGGGCAACCTGGGCCAGTGCCTCACTACCCACATTGTGAAGAATTTCTTCCTAATATCTAATCTAAATCTCCCCCCTTCCAATTTGAAGCCATTCCCCCTTGTCCTGCCCTTCCATGCCCCTGTAAAAAGTCCTTCCCCTGCTTTCTTGCAGCCCCCTTCAGGTAGTGGAAAATTGCACTATGGTCTCCCCACAGCCTTCTCTTCTTCAGGCTGAACAACCCCAACTCTCTCAGCGTGTCCTCATAACTAAAGCTAAAGCTCCAGCTCTTGGATCATCTCCGTGACCCTCCTCTGGACCCGATCCAACAGCTCCATGTCCTTCTTATGTTGGGGATTCCAGAACTGGACACAGTGTTCCAGGTGCAGTCTCATGAAAGCAGAGTAGAGGTGGAGGATCCCTTCCCTCGCCCTGCTGGCTGCACTTCTTTTGATGCAGACCAGGATATGGTTGACCTTCTAGGCTATGAGCACATTGTCGGCTCATGTTGAGCTTTTCATCAATCAGCAAATCACTTCAAAATAGCTGTGAAGTGTGGTAGAACTAATTTAGTGCAGAGCTATATATACATATTTAATAGATAGATAGATATATATATGGTTGGACTTGATGATCCGGTGGGTCTCTTCCAACCTGGTTATTCTATGATTCTATGATTCTATATGGATATGAATGTGAAGCCAAAAACAGAGGCATGTTAAAATGTATGGTCATTCTTAGGAAAAAGTATATGCTCTCAAGGAGGTGCAGGTATGTATTATATGACAGTTCTCAATTTCCCTGTTGCTGTGGCTTAGGAGCTATGCTGTATGCATAACGAACTTAACATTCACAAGCAACGTCTTATTAACGTACTGCTCTATCTGCAAAACAAACTCTTTCGTAGTGAAAATGTTTCAGCTTTAATCCTTTATTGTCACCTGTTCAAGCAGGACTTTGAACTGAGGCAAGACAGTTCAAAAGACTGAACAAGATTGCCAGATATGAA
Source organism: Phaenicophaeus curvirostris (assembly GCF_032191515.1). Taxonomy (NCBI): domain Eukaryota; kingdom Metazoa; phylum Chordata; class Aves; order Cuculiformes; family Cuculidae; genus Phaenicophaeus; species Phaenicophaeus curvirostris. The sequence continues at coordinate 206,263,554 of NC_091392.1, forward strand.
GTTTGTAATGACATTGTATACAGCACAGGCTTGGCATAAACAAATGTTTTACATAAAACCCCCTACTTCTGAGGACTATAAAAACAAGCTTGAATATTTAGGTAAAATAATTTCGTCTGGAGATACCTTTCAATATGCTTTTATAGCAATTATGTATTAGTAAAATAGTGTGGAAGATAGTGGTGTGTTGCCATAGTAGTTGAAAGCCAATTAAACCTGAACCCCCTCGCGATCTTGTCAAAAGGAAAATGATTAGGGAAATCACTTGAATTTGTCATAACATTTAAGTGATCAACACAGAATATGTTAACATTCACAGCTAAAAGTAAAGAATGGTCAATGTTTCTAGATTTAAGGTGACCGTAAAAACGTATTTCAAGTCTTTAAATGGTCTCTATGAATGCAAGGCTGATTCCAGTTCCAGTGCCAGTTTATCCAAATCCTCCCCTTAAGAATCTGTTTTCCCACTAATCAGCCCTGAGCTGTCAAGTTCTTGACATTTGGGAGAGACTCTGTACACAGGCACTCCTGTTTTCCATGCCAGTCTTGTCTCTGCCTCTTAAGAATTACACTGATACAATACACCTTGCAAAAGGAACCCTTGTTTAACTCATTCCAGTCATACTACAAATGCATTTGAAAATTGATTCAGATTTTACATCTGTTACCTGGAACATCTCCATTTCATAGAGTTTACAGAATCACAGAATCACTAGGTTGGAAAAGACTCACAGGATCATCAAGTCCAACCAATCCTGTCAATCACTAAATGATGCGCCTCAGCACCTTGTCCACCTGTCTCTTAAACACCTCCAGGGATGGTGACTCAACCACCTCCCTGGGCAGTCTCTGCCAGTGCCCGATGATCCTTTCCATGAAAAGATGTTTTCTGATGTCAAGTCTGAACCTCCCCTGGCGGAGCTTGAGGCTGTTCCCTCTTGTCCTGTCCCCTGTCACCTGGGAGAAGAGGCCAGCACCCTCCTCTCCACAACCTCCTTTCAGGTAGTTGGAGAGAGCAATGAGGTTTCCCCTCAGCCTCCTTTTCTCCAGGCTAAACACCCCCAGCTCTCTCAGCCGCTCCTCATAAGGCCTGTTCTCCAGCCCTTTCAGAAGCTTTGCTGCTCTTCTCTGGACTCACTCCAGAGCCTCAACATCCTTCTTGTGGTGAGGGGCCCAGAACTGAACACAGGATTCGAGGAGCGGTCTCACCAGTGCCAAGTACAGAGGGAGAAGAACCTCCCTGGACCTGCTGGTCACACCATTTCTGATCCAAGCCAAGATGCCATTGGCCTTCTTGGCCACCTGGGCCACTGCTGGCTCATGTTCAGTCGCTGTCAACCAACACACCCAGGTCCCTCTCCTCCAGGCAGTTTCCAGCCAGACTTCTCCTAGTCTGTAGCTCTGCACAGGGTTGTTGTGCCCCAAGTGCAGGACCCGGCATTTGGCCTTGTTAAACCTCATGCCGTTGGACTCTGCCCAGCGGTCCAGCCTGTTCAGATCCCTTTGGAGCCTCCCGACCCTCCAGCAGATCGACACTTCCACCCAGCTTAGTGTCATCCGCAAACTTGCTAAGGGTGCACTCGATGCCTTCATCCAGGTCACTGATAAAGACATTGAACAGGGCTGGACCCAGCACTGAGTCCTGGGGAACCCCACTTGTCACTGGCCTCCAGCTGGATTTTGCACCATTTCCCACCACTCTCTGGGCCCGGCCATCCAACCAGTTTTCCACCCAGGAGAGTGTGCACCTGTCCAGGCCAGAGGTGACAGTTTCTCAAGCAGAATGCTGTGCGAAACTGTGTCAAAGGCTTTACTGAAGTCCAGGAAGATACATCCACAGCCTTCCCCTCATCCAGCAGCCAAGTGACTTTGTCATAGAAGGCGATCAGGTTAGTTTGGCAAGACCTGCCTTTTGTGAACCCGTGTTGACTGGGCCTGATCCCCCAGGCATGGGATTCTCTTGCATGTGCTTCATGATAGCCCTCAAGATCACCTGCTCCATGACTTTTCCCATCACTGAGGTCAGACTGACCTGAGATAGTCCAACCCCCAAAAACACAGCAACACAAACAGCTGACAGCCATACAGGTCAGCTCATTTGTGAAAGTAAGCCAACGTCCAATCTATGTGCCTGCAGTATCTGCTGCTTTCATTCAGTAGAACATCACTTATAAAATATACTTCATTGTTTCTTAGAGAATTCCTTCATTCTGATCAGAGGGCTGAGTCACCTCTGCTATGAGGACAGGTGCAAGGAGTTGGGGTTGTTCAGCCTGGAGAAGAAAAGACTGCTGGAAGACCTTAGAGTGCCTTTCAGTACCTGAAGGGGCCTCCAAGAAAGGTGGGGAGGGACTTTTTACAAGGATGTGGAGTGGTAGGATGAGGGGAATGGCTTTGAATTGGAAGGGGGAAGATTTAGATTAAACATTAGGAAGAAATTCTTGACAATGAGGGTGGTGAGGCACTGGCACAGGTTGCCCGGGGAAGCTGTGGCTGCCCCATCCCTAGAGATGTTGAAGGCCAGGTTGGATGGGGCCTTGGGCAGCCTGGTGTTCTTGGAGGTGTCCCTGTCCAAGGCAGGGAGGTTGGATGGTCTTTAAGGTCCCTTCCAACCCAAACTATTCTATGATTCATTCTATGGAACATACAGAAATAATAGGATAGAAATGGATAAATGGAAAATTTCAACATAAACAGTTAGAATTTACAACAATCGTAAGCACATGGGAGTAACGTCTTTTGGTAAAAAGCTGCATGCAGCCTTAGATACAGACTGTGCTACCAGCTCCACCTTAAACATTTCATTTATGCCTGCAATAAAATCAGGAAAGGACCGTGCAGCAAAACCTTTGATTGCAAATGAAATGAACAATACTAATTTCTTCAAAACAGGACATACTTATGGACACATAAGAAACAATAACTTATCTACTGGCTCAAGCGTAACGATTGCACAAAATAAAATCTACTGCTCTCAATATTTTAGTATTTTGGAGACTGGTAGAAGGGACACTAAAAACCTTAGCTTGCTGCTGCAACTATACAAATTTTTAGGGATGGAACGCAGGGAACACACCAAATCTACTGGCATGGGGCTATAGAGAACTTTATTGCCCCGTAGGAAAGAAAAGAATTTTAGGAATCTTCATAATCCTGCTGGGTCTGTAAAAACAGAAGCAAAGAGAGGTCATGGGATCTCAATGGACGGTTGGACTGCAAAGCATGTGCACAGGCAAATACTTTGACATTACTTTCAGAAAGGTAAGTATTGCTGAAATAACTGCGGACAACAGACAGAAACAAGATGACTGAAGCCTATTCATGCCAGGAAGAGTATTTTAAACAATTATAAATTTTATTAGTAAGACTATTATAAATACTATTTCGCATCACAGGAAGTCACAATGCACATGCACACCAGCACAATCTAAGTATTTAAACTTCCAAAACTCCGGCCTTAGACCAATGACAATAGCTTTCTCGACTATTTTTCTCATCAGAGGCCAAAACATGTAATTTTAAGAAAGGAAGTCAAAATGTTTTAAATATAAATATTTATAATTTGAAACTACTTACTAGAGGGAAGAAGCTGAGCAACCCCTAGTGGTAGCAGAAAAATAGATTCTAAAAATAAAAACCCAAAATTTTTTACAGGACCAAAGCATTTTCAAAAGTTCATTAATTTGCAAACACAAATTCCTGTATTATATGCAGCTTCCAAAGCTAATCATAAAATTTAGAATAAACTATAATTAAAAAATCATGCATGACTCATGGCAGTTTTTCCTTAGAATTCAGTTAGAATGTGATAATTGATAAAAAATGATAACAGACACTACAATATAGCTGTCTTACAATATATTAAGAATATTTTAAGTTTTTTTTCTCAAAAAGGTTATTTTTTTTTCCGAACTCACAAAATAGTTTTGGTTGGAAAAGATTTTTAAGATCATTGAATCCAACCATTGATCCAGCCCTGCTAAATCTGCTACTAGACCACGTCCCCCAGTACGACACCTACTCTTCTTTTGAACACCTCCAGGGACGGTGACTTAACCATCTCCTTGGGCAGCCTATTCCAAAGTTTGACAACCCTTTCAGCAAAGAAATTCCAAATAGCTAACCCATATCTCCCCTGGTGCATCTTGAGGCCATTTCCCCTTGTCCTGTCACTAGCTGCCAGGGAGAGGAGACCAACCCCCACCTTGCTACAACCTCCTTTCAGGTAGTTATAGAGGGCGATGAGGTCTCCCCTCAGTCTCCTTTTCCCCAGACTAAACAACCCCACTCTTTCAGCCGCTCCTCATAAGGTTTGTGCTCTACTTCTAAGATGTCCTAACGCAGCTACTGCCAAATTCAGCATCATCATTTATGGAGTGATTTGCAAACATTATGTCAATGAAACACATAAAGTGGTATTAAAAAAGAAACAACTTAGACCTTTTTGTATTTTGTATGAAAGTGGCCATCTAGCATTCATTTTAATCAGCTGTTTAATATAAATTGGCATGAGCTCTTCTTTTTTATGCTTGGAAATAAGACTGAACACTAATCAACAACCTTGCCAGCACAACCTGTACTTTCTGTCTCCTCAACCTGTTTGAAATTTACTTCATTGAGATTTTCCATGTTAGCCATTAGCTACTCAAGATGCTCGTGAGCACCCATCAGAACAAAGGAGGTACACGGACAGAGATGAACATGCCTGAAAACATCAATTTCAAAGAACTCAAAATACATCTGAACTGTATACAGTCTTCCAAAAGTTATCCATGCGCATGCATTAAAAGGGAAAGCCCTCACTCTATTGCCACACATGATCCCATGCCTCTAGTCATCACCAATATAAAGGGATGATGCTTCATAGAGACAAAGTCATTTCAGACCCCGCAGGCCCAGATACCAGTAGACATTATTATAAAAGAATGAGTCCAAAATTACATCCTCTTGTTTCAAGTTGCCTCAGGTTGCATTAGGGAAGGTTCAGATCAGACATCGAGAAAAATTTCTTCACCTAAAGGGTTCTCAGGCACTGGCAGAGGCTGCCCAGGGAGGTGGTTGAGTCCCCATCCCCAAAGATATTTAATAGGTGGGTAGATAAGGTGCTCAGGGCTATGGTTTGGTAGTGGACAAGTATGGCTGGACTCAATGACCTCAAAGGTCTTTTCTAACCAAATCATTCTATGATTCCATATTAAAAATGTATGCTGGAGACAATATTTCCAAAATCAAAGACAACACTGACAAACCTAAAATCACACTTAAAAGTGCACTTACTAAAAATTGCTTTGCTTTGGAGCTCGGCTGTTCTTGATTTTCACTGTGTTTCTAAGGTGACTTGCGAAACTTATTTTGGGTCCAAAAAGCAGTTTAGGCAGAAAGCTAATGGGTTTGTTACGAGAACACTTGCATCTATTCCAAATATGACAAAAAGAGATCTCACAAGACTTGAATTCAATCCCTAAGGAATCATCACACATCGGGAAAAACGCAAGAAACTATTCTCCTCCCTCCACCATTTGACCTATCATAATTATCATAGAATCATAGAATGGTTTGTGTTGGAAGAGACCTTAAAGATCATCCAGTTACAACTCCCCTGCCATGGGTAGGGACACCTCCCACCAGACCAGGCTGTGAGAGGAGTACTATGCTGCTATAGTATTTTGTGCTGAGCTGTAGCAATCAGAAAAGGAGAAGCTTAAGTGCAAACTGCAAGCCACCAGTTTAAGATTGGAGTTTGCTGTGATGGGCTGATGGCAAGGTGCTTCAGTGCCAAGAAGCCTGACACAAAAAGCTTACATTAACAGAAAGAGAGACAACAGGGCAGATAGCTTTGAAGAATTTGTGAAAATATTCTTACAAGCGTTTTCAATGATCTCTGGTTTCTTATTGAAAAATATGTATATTTTTAATATAAATAAGCTGTTGATAAGGCATAGTACAGTGTGTCATCAGGTATTGCCTACTTGGAAAAGTGTGTTTAACAGTTACTTAATTTTTATCACATTAAAGAAACTTTCTATTAGAGTTAAGAAGCATCATTTAATGAATCACACAAAAATATCATACCTCCAAGTTGCTGAGATGATGTTTTTCAAGGAGCTGTTGCATTTCTTTCAGATTTTTCTGGAAGAGTTGCTTACTATCCATGTTCGTTCTAATGACCTCTTGTGTTGTTTTATCCCAGCTAGCCACTGCTGAAATCTGCTTCTGATGGAAAGAACCATTTCTAGATGCTGGTGAGGATGAAGTGTCATCTGTGGTTCTTAATGCAAGCAATTAACTTATTACTTTGTCTTATTTCTACCTGTCAACTGTACACTTTTAAACAAGTTCATTTCCAAAAGTATATGTCATACATTTTGCATAAGTAGTTGCTTAACAGCATCAACATGATCCCTTACATTCTGCTAAGTTGCAGAACGGTGTTTAGCTAAATTTGTGGCAAAAATGAACTGTTAGTCTATATGCAACTAAATAAAAAAATCATACTTCCACATATTCCCCTCTTTTTCTTCTTTGTCTTTTAAATTAGAAGCTCACCTGACAAGATGATCCACCACCCACTTTTTATACTTCCTTATTTTAATGGTGATGGTGAAGATGGAGTCATAGAATGGTTTGAGTTGGAAGGGACCTTAAAGATCATCCAGTTCCACCCCCCTGCCAGGGACACCTCCCACCAGACTAGTCTGTTCAAGGCTTCATCCAACCTGGCCTTAAACATTTCCAGGGAGGGGGCACCCACAGCTTCCCTAGGCAACCTAGACCAGCGTCTCACCACTCTCAGCATGAAGAATTTCTTCCAAATGTCTAATCTAAATCTCCCCCCTTCCAATTTAAAGCCACTCTCCCCCATCCTATCACTACTCGCCCTTGTAAAATGTCAATGTAAAGGTCAATGTGGACTCAACTTTTAAACCTTTTTCATACTGGGGCTTCTTGTTTGAATAATTTCTTCTTTGCCCAACTGCCAATTTCAAACTTATAGCAATATAATTATCTTTGAGATTCTTAGCTCTTTCTCAAATTTTGTTACTAGGGGAACACGAATTGTAAAAGAATATGAACGTATACATTCAATTTCCTTAGGAAATCAGATTATAAAAATGAAAATCAGGAAAAGAACATACTATCATCATTACAGGACAGTGAATTGTTAATATAGCAACATAATATGGAATGACAGCAATGTTATACAGTAAGAAATAGTTAGTGTTTTAAAGACTTCCTGAGAAAAAAATGTGACGTCCTGAGGCACAAGGACCAGTTTGAAGAAAGATGAAAAATAAAGAAAAGAAAAGCAGGGAGGAAAGGAATTGAGCTGCTGTTTTAATCGAGCCTATGAGTGAAATGAGACAAATGACCAGGAACCCTGAGACAGGTTTCAGAAAAGTCTATAATTTTTTTCCATAATTTCAAGTTATATTTGGTAGGTAGGTTTTTTGTTTGTTTTATGGCTGCAATCTTCATTTGTTACATCAACTCCAAGACTATATGCATGTTAACCACCAAATAGCATGAGTATTTAGCTGTAAGAGGTACAAAATATTTTCTCAATTGCCTAGTTTACCACCTGCAAACATGTATTAATCAGCAGCAGATATGTAATCAAACTGAATATTATGACATTATAATGAAGAACACAATGAAGCTTAAAAGTAGGGAGACCTCTTTTAGACAGAATTTATCTCTATTTTGAATATCTGCACAATTCACAGCATGCAGAAATTAATTATAGTAATAGTAATAAAAAAAGCAGCAGCAACAAGCATAAACCCCTGAACTGAAATGCTAAAGAAATGAGAGATTAGGAAGGGGATAATCAGGAAGGAGTATCAAATATGGCAGATAAACTATGCATGAAGTGATAAGTTAAGACACCTTAGAAAAAGCGGTAGGGTAGAGCAAAAAGTATGAAATTTAAATGGTATGTGATATAAAATGAAATAGCAGGTGAAATAATCATAAGGATGCTCGAGATATATATACAGAGGATGAGAAATTTTAAAGGAATGACAGCTGGAGAGAAGATAAGATCATGGGATGAATATAAGAACTAAACTATCCTTGAATGTCAAAAGGAAAAAATCTGGATGAGAATAAGAAATCCTCTAGAGAGAATACTTTGTAATTCACAGAACAGCAGAAGGTTTGATAACGATGGCAATCTGAGTCAGGCTATAACTGAATGGAGACCAGGTTAGCCCCAAATATTCCCAGAATTCTGCTGAAGGGAAGAGGTTTGTGTCATCTCCTCTGTTATTTTACCAAGTGGACACACACAACTCAAGCATGTTTCATAACATATCATTAGAACAGTTCAAGAAATGCTTTCTTTGCCGCAAGAGAAATGGCCTACAATTTCTTAAAGAGTAATTGTCTGCTGTTTATTGAATACACTAAGCAATTTACTTCCTTTGATCATCAGAGTAAACAGGAATGCTTACCTGAAGTTGGCTTTGTTTCTGCTGGGCAAGCACAATCCTGGTGTTAAAACTGATCCTTTAATTTGTTTAAGAGCTTCTTCTAACTGAAAAGCTGCTTTTGTTTGGACTAAAGGGATTGGAGTAAAAAACACAACGGAAAAAAAATATTTTTCAATAGGAATATTTTACCATAAATGGTTCGGTGAAGTTTCTGAAGTTTGGAAGCCTAAATCCAGACTCTTAAAATAAACTGAGTGGTTTAGCATCATTAGACATGCTGGAGCATCTCTAGTTCCTCTGAAATTAAATCCCAGTCTATTTAAGTGTTTACAGTAACACATGTATCTAACAGTTTTGCTATTTGTTTTTAGACTGCATTGTTGAAAAAGTAGGAGGTTAAAATTCCAGCACGAACTTTGTTTCTACCTCATGATTATTCCACTCATGCACTAAGCCAAAGTTGTGGCTTGCAGATATTTTATAGAGGCCAAATTGTAACTTAATAATTGAATCAGCGGAGAAGGAAAGAGTCCAGACAGGCACAAGGTGTTGCCTCTTTCAAGTAAGTAAAAGTAGGGTATAAAGTGGCAGAGGCGGAATTGTTATAAAGGAAAACCAAGAAAAAAAAAGATTGTGATTCATCATATTGCTACACAATCTGGGCTGTCAGAAGAACTATGAAAAAGCCCTAAACTAATACTGTTCTATTTTGTTATTTCAATATGACATTTGATCTTGAAGTCAGAGACATTACCTCACAGCTGGCACAACTGCAATTGGGAGAGTAAATCTGCTAAAGAATACCTAAGTAGTACACCATATCTTAAGAGTTTCAACACTGGAAAGTTGACTGGAAATCAAATTTGGCTGATGCTATTAAAAACTCCTGCCAATCCACACTGATTCCAAGAAAGCAGGGACTGAGCTGAAGGGATCATTACTTCCCAGCAGCAAAGAACAGCTTAAAAAGCTGACTAATTCAGCAAAAGTTATGCAATCTGTTAATATATATGCTAGGGCTGCTTTTCCTTAATGATTCACAATCTTGAATATTTCATATTCAGGCTCCAAAAAGCAAATCATTATACTACCCTAGTAACTTTTGGTGGCCTTGTAACACCTCACACCCAGCTGCGAAAGCACAGTGTTGTAAGAAATAAGCACATTCCAGTGAAAAAAGGGAGGGAAAACTCAGGAAGCCACAATATCCCAAGGAATTGATGTACTTACTGTGACTGGAATATAATGAATTACTTTAAAATGCAATTTTTAGGGGAAAAAAAAAAAAGAAGTTGCTTTTTTAATTCCCTCTACCCAGTTTTGTTGTATGTATCAGATCTGAGCTTCTTAAGTTTTGCTTATATGAATTCAATTAATTTGAGTGAAGTTAATTGTTCTGTTTGCCTTAAATATACCCTGTTAATAGAAAAACACTTGTATTGTGAATAACTGTTAAGATTTTAGTTTACAAACCTATTTTCTTGTGCTGAGAAAAAGGCAGAGGAGCACGCTGGAACTTATCAGTTATTTCCTGTAGTTTAATTTTCCTCTGCTGCAGAACTTGGTTTCTAAATCTTTGTTCTTTCTCTGCTTCTTGCTTTCGTCTTTCTTCAAAGGCTCTATATTTAAGAAGCAAAAGTAGATTATCCCTCTGTTTTCTAATAACATTTACCAAACTATTAGTAATATCCTTGCCTATCAATTTGCAATTTTAGTACAAATGCTTGCTCATCCATAAATTAAACTCTATAAACTTCAACACAGCCAGATATTTATGGTCCATCTAAACATAAAAGGGATGGCATGTGGTAAAGAAGAGACACAACATAAACTTTTTATTTTCTAGCCTCAGTCGGAGATTTGATTCTTTCTTATATGTGAATTAACATGCCGACTCAACCGGTTTTTGTCACTACTGTGACTTTCACCACAGTCTCTACATTACCACATAAATGTACAACAGTGGGCAGCTCAATAGGAAGGTGAACCCCAAATGCTCTTTGTGTTTGTGCCTTTCATGAGCTATTGGGGAAATGGTAACCGTTTAAAAGCTGTTATTCCAAAATAACACAAAGGAACTACATCATTTACCTATAAATATGTAAGAATTAATATCAGCTTCTACTTGTTGAGAATCTTCCTGAAAGATAATCAGATTAGTAGCACAAAATGGGATAAAATAGTAATGTGAAACTATGATTGCCAGAATTGGTTGTTAATATCAAACATATTAAATGTGCCCTTCTACTCACTGGAAAGCACAGCAGGCTCTAATTAAAAACAACAATAATCACAAAGCTTTCCTTCAGGAGGCACAACCTTGATGAAGCTATGTGGAATTTTTCTTTCTCCTGACAAAACCGTCAACTTTCACTGACAAACTTAAACAAACTCCTTGAGTGAAATATATCCAGTAATTTTATTAGTACAGTGCCTATGTGGGCGAGTTATATGTAAATAATGGGTTTAGGCTAGACAAGGGTCGATTTAGACTAGATATAAAGAAAACGTTTTTTACAATGAAGGTGGTGAAACTCTGGAACAGGTTGTCCAGAGTGGTGGTAGGTGCCCCATCCCTAGAAACATTCTATTGTGAATACAGAAATACTGTAAAAGCAGTACTCTTCAAGTTAAACTTCTAAAGACACGCCAGGTTCACTGCAACTGGAAGCCACACATCCTTTTAAGTCCTCTGTGTGTTTGAAACATGATCTGACAGGTTACTAATACACTAAGTAGCATCCTGCTCCTAGCCAGTGGCAAGAAAGGTGGTAATGTTTAGCCTAATGTTCTTTGTTTCTCTCATCACAGTAAAGATACCTTCACTGGCAGTGGCTTCATAGATCTTGCTTAATCATAGAATTATAGAATTGCTTGGTTGGAGAAGACCTTTGAGATCACCAAGCCCAACCACACCTGTCCACTACTAAACTAGATCCCTGAGCACTTAAGCTACAAATCTTTTAAGTACCTCCAGGGATGGGGAGTCAACCATCTCCCTGGGCAGCCCCTGACAGTGCCTGAGAACCCTTTTGGTGAAGAAATTTTTCCTGATGCACCTTCTGAACCTCCCCTGGTGCAACTTGAGGCCATAATGCAGCAAAGGTCCTACTTAACAGAGTTACTCCTTAACTGAATCAATTTTGATTATTTTTCCCTTTGCTTTAGAGGAAAAAGTTCAAACTGAAATATTCAACTCGACCTTCCCTTTTATGCCTCCAAAGTGCTAAATGATCACCTGTGAAAACAAACAGAAAAATAATATGGAATAGGTACTTTTTATTTTGAAAAGTCTAACGGCTGTAACTACACAACAGTAAAAAAGAGCAAAACTGCCAGCTAATTCCCCAGTACACCCTTTTACAAGAATATCCACTTTAATCCACTTGGAAGCCAAAGTGTAGTAGAGAGATACGTAAGGAGCCTTCACTATTTTGAAAGTTCATGTATACACGATTGCATACGCATACTAATGGTTGAGATATCCAAATGTTATGGACAAAATATTACACTTAGAATCATAGATTCATAGAATAGTTTGGGTTGGAAGGGACCTTAAAGCCCATCTAGTTTCAGCCCACCTGCCATGGGCAGGGACACCTCCCACTAGATCAGGCTGCTCAAGGCCACATCCAACCTGGCCTTCAACACCTTCAGGGATGGCACAGCCACAACTTCCCTCAGCAAAATAGATACTAAGTGAAAATGCACTGTAAACAGATTCCATGCAGCTACTCAAACCTTATATCGCAAATACTACATACTTGCATTCATGCCATCATTATGAGTGCATCTTAAAACTCCTCCCCATATCATGACAGGAAACTGAAAGTGGTGTGACATCTGATCTTCCTTTCTTCAACACTACGGCTCCAGCACCACTATGCTAAGCTCAAGATAGATAGAGGTGGAACAGACAAAAAACCAAAAGCAAGAAGAGAGACAAAATGTGCAACAGGATCCACTGCTTTTGCTAATGCATGCAGCACTCTGGACTAATGTCCTCCTAGGCCATAAATCAAAATGCCAGTGAATAACACAAGCAATTATTGCTTCTGTGATGGAAGTACCTTATTCTCAGAAAGCACTAGATCTCCTAGTAGAAATATTCCTCACAATAGTCTTGGATCACAAGAACTGCTTGACACTACAACGTGTAATAGACACAGATGGTAGAATCCTCTAATGATCAGGGCTGGAAGTGACCTTAAAGATCATCTGGTTCCAAATCCCTGCCATGGGCAGGGACAACTTCCACTAGGTCAGCTAACGTAAACTAGATGATAGAATCACAGAATGGTTTGGGTTGGAAGAGAACTTAAAGATCATCCAGTTCCAATGCCCCTGCCATGGGCAGAGACATCTCCCACCGGACCAGGCTGCTCAAAGTCCCATCCAACCTGATCTTGAACACTTCCAGGGAGGGGGCAGCCACAACTTCCCTGGGCAACGTGTTCCACTGTCTCACCACCTTCATCATCCGGAATTTCTTCCTAATATCTAATCTAAATCTTCCCCCTTCCAATTTAAAGCCATTCCCCCTCATCCTACCACTCCAAGCCCATGCAAAAAGTCCCTCCCCAGCTTTTTTGTAGATCCCCTTCAAGTATCTGGTATGAAGGTATATCAGGTATGAAGGGAGATGGTAGCTTATGTTTTCTTTTAACATGTTTACTGGAAATGACACAATATTTACACTTCCAAAAGTTCAGATGAAGTTCTACAATTCAAGGTAACTCCTCTTCTAGAGATGAAATTATAAAACTCCACACATTCAAATGACTGTTAAGACAGAAGATTGTCTTATGCAAACAGAAACAAATTAAAATATGATCCCAATACTAGAAGCTTCACTTGCAACCTTCAGTTTGTGAGCAAGCAAGACTGGCTTCACTTAAGGCATGAGGTGAAGCCAGACAAGCAGCTATCCCCAAACGGAAAAAAATCAGCAGAGAGCTCTATTCAAATCAAATGATTTATTGCAATTTGTTTAAAATTTCACAGGAACTTTAATTGTTTATACAACCCAGAAGTAAGAACTAAAAGAGTCAAACTTGAGTTCATTCTCAACTTTCAGTATTCCTGTATTTCTCTCAAACTAAAATCTCACGCAGAAATCTGGAATATTTTACATCTTTAGCTCCACTAAAGAAATCAGAAAATCACAGTAGGGGAAAACAGACTTGCTTATCCTAGTAAGTATTTAAACACATTCTTCTTGATCCCTTTAATATTTCAAGAAGCTGCCCAAGGAGGCCTTGAGTTGAACTGTAGTTGTTAAGTTCAGACACGTGGGAAATTCTACAACTTTGCACCTGGAGTAATTCCAGTGTGTAACTCCAAAAAAGGAAAGAGTAAATTCTGACAGAGTCTTTATTTATTTTGTTTTCTTTAATGATTTTGGAGTATGACTTAACTGCACTATTGCACATTCCTAATAACTGCCATTAAAAAAACCCTGGAAATGGGCAATTCCAACTGCTGATGCAAGAGGTCTTTTTCACCACTGATCACTATTTGGTTTGGACTAAGACATGAGGGAGAAAAAGGATCTTATTTTAAATGTAAGGAAATGCATTCAAGATATTCAGTGAATCGTTGACTTCTTGACCTCGCAGAATGTAAATTGTGACACCCAGATGCATTATGTAAAATAAATAATTTTACAAATGCACATTGATATCTTACGGAAAAGCAGTTAAAGCAAATGTTTGTTCTTCCAGTCTCCTTAAGCCATCAGCTTAGGTTCATATCACAGATGTAACATTGGCAAGAGAGTATGGCTTTAAGATGCAGAGTTAGCAGAAGAATTTCCTGACCAGTGTTTTTTTAACCCAGTTTTTCTGTCTACTATAAACAACCCAGCAGCGCAGCAAGTTTTGAAGTGGCTGCCAAAATGTTTATACTGAATTTGGAATACAAAACTTAAAATATTTAGCAGTTTCACATATACAGACATTATGTAGAAGGTATTTTTATGTTAAAGCCAGTATGACTAGATGGTGGAACTATTTCCTGGTTAGTTTTATTAAATTATCTTCACAGTGAAGTGATGGGATGCTACATTCCCAGGTGGATTAAATGCTTACCTTGGATAAAAACAAAAAAAGGAATATATTCTGTGCATATGGAATGCTATGAAATTAACCTTCTCATACTGAGTTGATATTATTCATCCATTGCCATCTCAAGTTTGCAAACCAGTGCACAGTAATTTTAAAATTGAAGTAGGAGGGTATTTGTATACTTAATGACTGCAGCAAGAAAAGGCTAGAATAGGTGTCGCACTCAAAATCCCCTTCATGGGCAAACAGGAAACGGATCTTATATCCTTAAAATCATCTACAGACGTTGCCCATCAATAATGGGCATGTTAACTCTATTCCCTTTGATTATTGCCAAATACAGAAGGAAAACCCTAAATTGCTGTGAGGGATTCAAAAGGATTGACCCTTACAATGCCATATGGACTCACAGAGGGCTGCCCGTACTACCCACCAGTAGTTACAGACCAGACCTTACTTATGGTCAAAAAGCAAAAAAACCAAGCCAAGAAGGTTTTTTTGTTAGCACAATTAAAATTTTAGGAGTCTAAATCCTATTAATCTGGATATAATTGTTACTAGAAAATAATAATATAGTTAGAATACTTCTATACAGAGAAAGACTGAATAATAGGGATAATAGAACTTGAACTGTTATTCACCCTCTGACTTCACAGAATCATAGAATAGTTACGGTTGGAAGGGGCCTTAAAGAACATCCAGTTCTAACCCCCCAGCCATGGTCAGGGATATCTCACTATATCAGGTTACCCAAGGCCTCATCCAACCTGGCCTTAAAAACGTCCAGGGATGGGGCATCCACAGCCTCCCTTGGTAACCTATTCCAGAGTCTCACTACTCTCATGGTGAAGAAATTCTTGCTAATGTCTAGTCTAAATCCGCCCCTCTCCAGTTTATACCTGTTCCCCTCGTCCTGTCACTACAAGCCTTTATGAATAGTCCCTCCCCAGCTTTCTTGTTGGCTCCTTTCAGGTGCTGGAAGATCACCTCGTAGCCTTCTCTTCTCCAGGCTGAACAAGCCAAATTCTCTCAGCCTCTCCTCATGTGGAAGGTGCTCCAGCCCTTGGATCATCCTTGTAGCCCTCCTCTGGACCCGTTCCAACAGCTCCATATCATTCTTGTGTTGAGGATTCCAGAACTGGACACAATACTCCAGATGAGGTCTCACAAGAGAGGAATGGAGGGGCAGAATCTCCTCCCTCGCCCTGCTGGCCACACTTCTTTTGATGCAGCCCAGGACACTGTTGGCCTTCTGGGCTGTGAGCGCATATTGCCGGCTCATGTCGAGCTTCGCATCCACCAGCACCCCCAAGTCCTTCTCTGCAGGGCTGCTCTTAATCACGTCACCTCCCATCATGTACTGCATCTGGAGTTGTCAGCATTGGGAGTCCCTTCTCCAAGAGCAATGATGCTCGTGTTAATGCCCTCTTCTTATTATTCCCGCTAGGACCACTTGGAATCATTTTTATATTTGCTAACGTGCTTTTACACCTTAGGCTTCATCAAGCTGCAGCTCCACAGTACCTCAAAATATCTCATACATGGTGCCTTTTACATATATTAGATACTATTCTTTTATTCTCTTTATCACCCTTAAAGCCAGTTTTGTCGGATTTAGGTCTGCATTTCTTTAAGTGACTATTGGTGAGTTGTTTACAGCCGTGGGTTCTCCAGTGCCAAACTTCTGTGCCATGTCTTACCATTCCCTGCCTGTACTCCCCTACACCACACCCTAAACCTCCAGTTCTCAGGGCCTCTGCAATTGTACCGGTCCTCTATTTCCCTACACTACAGCATTATCTCAGTGTCATAAATATCTCATTGTACATAGAACAACTGCTTGTTACTGCTATCTATGTAAAACAACAGTCATATAAAAAGATAAACGACAGCAAAATAAATTAGCCACAGACACCTGGTCAATTAGAGAAATCGCTGTTAGAGCCAAACTGAGCAAAACAAAGTAGCGGGCAGGTCAAGAAAAGTTCAAAGAGAGCAAGCTTGGCAAGTATCTGCCCCGCGTCCCATTACCAGAAACGGCAATAATGGATTACAGCTCTACATGGTTAAAGTGGGGGTTGGAACTGGATGACCTTTAAGGTCTTTTCCAACCGAAATCATTCTATGACCACTACTTTTCATGTTTTCTTTCTGATGTAGAAAGCAAGACGGAATTATTAACACTTTACCCTCTCTTTACCAAATGCCAACATTTTTCTCCCATTTCCGGCACTAGACTGCTTTTTGCTCTGTGTCAACAACACTGATGAATTATTTAAAGAGCTTTTATTAAATAATCAATAATAATCAATGATAATCAGCCAGTAGATGGAGCACAAACCTTGTGCATATGTTGAAAATAGAATCGTAGAATCACAGAATGGTTTGCCTTGGAAGGGACCTCAAAGATCATCCAATTCCAACCCTCCAGGAATGGGCAGGGACACCTCCCACTAGATCAGGCTGCCCAAGGCCCCATCCAACCTGGCTTTGAACACCTCCAGGGACGGGGCAGCCACAACTTCTCTGGGCAATCTGTTCATGGAACCTCGGTGTGAAGAATTTCCTCCTAAGTCTAAGCTAAACCTTCCCCCTTCCAATTTAAAGCCATTCCCTTCGTCCTATCACTCCATGCCCCTGTAAAAAGCTCCCCCCCCGGCCCGACCTCTTGTAGCCCCCTTCAGGTGCTGAAAGGCTGCTCTAAGGTCTCCTTGGAGTCTTCTCTTCTCCAGGCTGAACAAACCCAACTCTCTCAGTGTATCCTCATAGCAGAGGTGCTCCAGCCCTTCGATCATCTTCACGGCCCTCCTCTGGACATGCTCCATTTTTATTTTATGTTATAAAAAATACTTTTATAAAGAGCAGCAGTAATGGGAATAGATCAGAGATTGAGATAAACTGTGGAAGTCTTTCCTTCCCCAGTTATGACAGATGATTAGCTATTCAGATTTCAAGGTAAC
Source organism: Phaenicophaeus curvirostris (assembly GCF_032191515.1). Lineage (NCBI taxonomy): Eukaryota > Metazoa > Chordata > Aves > Cuculiformes > Cuculidae > Phaenicophaeus > Phaenicophaeus curvirostris. The sequence goes on from NC_091392.1 coordinate 206,281,011, forward strand.
TTGAAATGCCGAATCAAGCTAGCTGGCTGTAAAGCTTATTTAAAAATACACATAGACAACTGCATTTCAAGACTGCAGCCAGTAATGTCACAGCAAAACAGGATGCACATTTTGCATTGAGCAATAACAGTGGGATGGCTGCAGTCACCAGCAAATCAGCAGCTGGTACTTAAAAAGGACTGCAGTATATGAACATGGAATATAACACCCTATTGAGAAGGGCTATGAAGCTGGTGAAGGGACTGGAGAACAAGTGTTCTGAGGAGCAACTGAGAGAACTGGAATTGTTTAGGGATCTGAACAGCCTGGACCGCTGGGCTGAGTCCAACGGCATGAGGTTTAACAAGGCCAAATGCCGGGTCCTGCACTTGGGGCACAACAACCCTGAGCAGAGCTACAGACTAGGAGAAGTCTGTCTAGAAAGCTGCCTGGAGGAGAGGGACCTGGGGGTGTTGGTTGACAGCGACTGAACATGAGCCAGCAGTGGCCCAGGTGGCCAAGAAGGCCAATGGCATCTTGGCTTGGATCAGAAACGGAGTGACCAGCAGGTCCAGGGAGGTTTTTCTACCTCTGGACTCGGCACTGGTGAGACCGCTCCTCGAATCCTGTGTTCAGTTCTGGGCCCCTCACCACAAGAAGGATGTTGAGGCTCTGGAGAGAGTCCAGAGAAGAGCAACAAAGCTGGTGAGGGGGCTGGAGAGCAGGTCTTATGAGGAACGGCTGAGAGAGCTGGGGGTGTTTAGCCTGGAGAAGAGGAGGCTGAGGGGAGACCTCATTGCTCTCTACAACTACCTGAAAGGACGTTGTGGAGAGGAGGGTGCTGGCCTCTTCTCCCAAGTGACAGGGGACAGGACAAGAGGGAATGGCCTCAAGCTCCGCCAGGGGAGGTTTAGGCTGGACATTAGGAAAAAATTTTTCGCAGAAAGGGTCATTGGGCACTGGACCAGGCTGCCCAGGGAGGTGGTTGAGTCACCTTCCCTGGAGGTGTTTAAGGCAAGGGTGGCTGAGGTGCTAAGGGGCATGGTTTAGAGTTTGATAGGAATGGTTGGACTCGATGATCTGGTGGGTCTCTTCCAACCTGGTTTTTCTGTGATTCTGTGATTCTGTTTAGTCTGCTGAAAAGGAGGCTGAGGGGAGACCTTATCTGGCTGAAATGCTGGGCCCAAAGCATGGTGACCAGATCATGATGTGAAGTCTGGTTGGAGATCGGTAACTAGAGATGTACACCAGGAGTCAATCCTGAGCCCAGTCCTATTTAACATCTTCATTAATGATCACGGGTGTGGCACAGAACACCCTCAGTAAGTTTGCAAATGACAAAAGACAGGGAGAGTGGCTGATGTATCAAGAAGGTCGTACTGCCATCCAGAGGCATCTGAACTCGCTGGAGAAATGGACTGGCAGGAACCTCATGAAGTCCAACAAGGAGCAGTGCAAAGTCCTGCAGCTAGGGAGGAACAATTCCAGTCACCAATATATGCTCTGGGCCAGCCAGCTGGAAAGCAGCTTTGCACAAAAAGACCTGGGTGTCCTGGTGGATACAGAGTTAAGAACCACAAAGATGATGGTGGGACTGGGGCATCTCTCCTACAAGGAAAGGCTGAAAGAGTTGGAACTGTTTAGCCTGGAGAAGAGAAGGCTGTGGGGGATCTTTTTAATGCGTGTAAACACCAGAAGGGAATGTGTAAAGATGACAGAGCCAGGCTCTTGGCAGTGGTGCCCAGTGCCAGGACCAGAGGCAATGGACACAAACTGAAACACAAGAGGTTTCCTCTGAACATCATGAAACACCGTTTGTTTTTTTCAACTTTGAAGATGACTGAGCACTGCCACAGGTTGCCCAGTGAGGTTGTGGAGTCTCCATCTTTGGAGATACTCCAAAGCCATCTGGGCATGGCCCTGGGCAACAAGCTCTAAGTGGCCCTTTTATAGCAAGGAGGTTGGATCAGGTGACCTTGAGAGTTCCCTTCCAACCTCAGCCATTCTTTGTGAAGATGAGAAGCACAAAACAGACTCATACTTCACAACATACAGTCCATATGTTGAAAGAAAAAAAAAATAGGAGAAACAACTTCAGCCTTGAAATTAAAGAAGAGCAAAGAATAACTTCTGATACATTCCTCTAAGTTCTGTCAGGGAGAATTTGGCATGCTGCTAGGTGAGATTGTGGAGCTTAAGGAAGTCTTGCTACCTCTGAGAAATCATCATCATAGCTAGTCACTTGGATTGATACTGTGTTTCTTAAGGCTGCAATGAAATTCATGTGAAAATGTATTTATGAATCAATGAGTATTAGTTCAACTATACCAGTCTATCAAAAATAAATGGGCTGTCAGGTATGTGTTTTTACACTGGACTACAATATTTCAAGAGCAGTAATACAATAAACAGCGTTCATCTGAGAGGTGTTGCGTTACTGTTTCATAAAACGAAGATATTTAATGTTTCAGCTGAAACTTGGTTTATCTGCAAAGGTTGTGGGTCTTTAACCACTCCCAGGTGATTATATTTCCATTTTTCTTTATATTTCAAAACATACGCTGACAGCATGTACTGTCAAGCTAAAATGGCAGTATAAACAATATCTCCTGTTTTATGAGTTATTTAATGGCTTTAAATTGGAAGGGAGAAGATTTAGATTAGATATCAGGACGAAATCCTTCACAGTGAGGGTGGTGAGACACTGGCACACGTTGCCCAGGGAAGGTTGCCCCATCCCTGGAGGTGTTTGAGGCCAGGTTGGATGGGCCTTGACCAGCCTGGTCTGGTGGAAGGTGTCCCTACCTGTGGCAGGGGGCTTGGAACTGGATGATCCTTAGGGTCTCTTCCAACTCAAACAATTCTATGATTATCAACATATTTCAACAGGTAAGCTTTGTACCACAGAAATCATCTGATACGGGAATGATGGGAGATGAGCTTTGACAAGTTAACATCAAGCAAAGGAACCTGGTCTGAGGTTGAGGAATCCTTTCGATTGTCTCGGGAGGAACCCATCTGCCTCTCCCATACAAAGAACTTTGTCTCCTGTATGTTCAAGTATGATCTCAATGCAAGGGAAAAGCCTCCTATGCCCATTGAACTACTTATAGCACTTACCTAAAACATCTCAGTGTATAATTAACTTAATTCCTTGGTCACAGGCTATTTAATGAATTTATATTGTCACGTAAGCAGAAACGCAGAATATTCAAGGCTCTGTTTAAAATGTTAATGCAGAATAACTTTATAATTAATATAACCCAACACTAGAAAGATTTTGCCTTGTGTTTATTGGGAGGTGGCCCCACCATGCAGGTGGGAGCTGCACAGCTGCTATGCCACACAGATGGATTACAGAATCATCGAACACTTTGGGTTGAAAGAGACCTTAATGATCATCCAGTTCATGTGGGCAGGGACACCTCCCACTGGATCAAGTTGCTCCAAGTCCCATCCAACTTGGCCTTGAACACCTCCAGGGATGAAGCTTCTGTGACATATCTGGGCAACCTGTTTCAGCGTTCACCTTCACCGTGAACAATTTCTTCCTAAAATCTGATCTAAATCTGACTTCTTTCAGCATAACACCCTTATCCTTCCTCCTATCCCTGCACTCAGTGATAAAGAGCCCCTCCCCACCTTTCCTGTAGCCCCCCCTTAAGAACTGGAAAGCTGCTCTAAGGTCTCCTCGGAGTCTTCTTTTCTCTAGGTTAAACAAGCTCAACTATCTCAGCGGGTTCTCACATGGGAGGTGCTCCAGCTCACACTTCAAAAGACAACAATAACAAGGCCTGCTAACCTATACTGTACATCTGAACATATTTTTCACACATCCATTGAAGCTAATAAAATCCAGGACAATACTAGAGGTGCAGATCAGAGCCACAAGATGAAAGCACTACTTACTTTTACTTTATACAGTAAGAGTTAACTACAGTAAGTTTCTAAAAAGCAGCGAGTAGCTCAGAATATTGTTTGTTTTATATTTTCTTTGTCCTGTAGCAATAAATTGGACGGGTGAAACTTTTCAGCCTAGATTCCTCTAGAACAAAGCCGTGAGGCTATTTAATAACATCAATGTGCAAACAGAAATATGTTGAGCTGCCTTAAGGTTTTGACTCTTTTCTTTTTGCAAACTCCCACCAAAAGAACCCTCATTACTTACTTTCTTCTTCTGTTTGTCTCTATCAGATACTTCTGTGCTCTACTCCGGCATATTTTTTGATTTTCTTTCAATGCCCGACGTTCTTCTTCTAAGTCCCATTCAAAATGAGATGTTAACTCTTTATCTCTAGTGTGGTATTAAGGACAACAGAAACTGTATCAAACAGCTCATTAAAAGACACGATAGCCTATTTGATTGACCTTACGTACCTTTTTGAGAAAGGGCTTTTTGAACAAAGCATTCAACAGCTGCTCTGATAAAAGGGTATTACGGTCATACCTAACTTTATGCTTATATAGAAAAAAATATAATTGCACTTTACCATTTACACTGATTTTAATGGAAGCTTCACACTCACCTTTCAGGTTACACCAGATGAAAAATCTCACATAGAATCATCAAATCATTAAGGTTGGAGAAGACCTCTGGGATCATTGAGTCCAACCATCAGCCCAAGACCTCTGTGGCTACCAAGTGCCACATCTACCTCCTTACGTCTAGTCTAAATCTGCACCTCTCCAGTTTAGAGCCATTCCCCTAGTCCTATCACCACAAGCCTTTGTGAACAGTCCCTCCCCAGCTTTCTTGTAGCCCCTTCAGGTACTGGAAGGTTACTCTAAGGTCTCCTCTGAGCCTTCTCTTCTCCAGGCTGAACAACTTTGACTCTCTCAGCCTGTCCTCGTATGCGAGGTGCTCCAGCCCTCTGATCATCCTTGTAGCCCTCCTCTGGACCTGTTTCAACAGCTCCATATCCTTCTTATTTTAGGGATTCCAGAACTGGACACAATACTCCAGGTAGAGAGTGAAGTAGAGGGTGAGAATCCCCTCCCTTGCCCTGCTGGCCACGCTTCTTTTGATGCAGCCCAGGATCTGGTTGGCCTTGTGGGCTGTGAGTGCCCGTTGCTGGCTCATATCGAGCTTCTCATCAACCAGCACCCCAGGTCCTTCTCCTTGGGGCTCCTCTCAATCACATCATCCCCCATCCTCCATTGAAACCACGGATTGCCCCAACCCATGGGTAGAACCTTGCACTTGACCTTGTTGAACCTCATGAGGTCCTCACAGCCCCACTTCTCCAACTTGCCCAGGTCCCTCTGGATGACATCCCGTCCCCCAAAACCACCTGAGAAGTCACCTACATCAGCTCAAACCCACAACACACAAGCTTTATTGTCCTTGTCACACAAGCCCTGACTGCAGGGCTGGGCTAGGGCTGCCCCATCCCCCCCGCCCCACTCCCACCCCCAGAGAGCGGGGACCCCCATTCCCAGCCCCCGCGGAAGGATACATAGCAGCGTGGCCGCTTTGCCCCCGCGCCGCCCCCCAGCCTTTACCGCTGGGCTCCATTCAGCGCCCCCGGCGCGGATCGCTCCGCCGCCTTAGCAACCAGAGACGCCGCTTCCTTAGCAACGGGGCGGGGCCGCGGCTGAGGGGGCGGAGGGAGCGCGGCTGAGGGGACGATGACAAAAAGTAGTTCCTGTTACAAAGAGTGGAAAACTGATTCAAGCTAAAGGAGAGCTAAGTTCATCCAAGTAACTGTATTTTTTTAAGGTTAGACAGAATGTCCCTCTGGTAGCATGCTTTTTCTAGCATTTTTTTTCCAAATAGTACTTTTTCCAGACCCCGTTACCTCTCGAGTCTGATCTGTGCTGAATCGATGTATCTTTTTCTGCAATGACTTCTGTTTGCAGTCTTTCTCTATTTGTAAAACACTTTTCCCCACAGATCCCCCCCATATTTGTAGCACAGCTTGTGAAGTGGCTGTTACTTTTCCTCACAGTCAACATCCTGTGCATGATGCCCACTCAGCATCCCATAAACCATCCCTGCTCAGCATCCCACACACCATCCCAGCTGAGCATCCCATATGTACACCATCCTTGCTCCACATCCTCTACACTATCCCCACTCAGGATCCCACACATCATCCTCGCTCAGCATCCCATAAAATCTTCACTGAGCATCCCATACATCATCCCGGCCGAGCTTGCCTTCATCTCTGCTCCACATCCTGTAAAACATCCTCACCAAGCACCCCATACACCATTCCTGCTCAGTATCCCTTGCTGAGCATCCCGTACAACATCCCTGCTCAGCATCCCATAAACGATCCCTACTCAGCATCCTATACACCATCCCAGCTGAGCATCCCATACATACACCATCCCTTCTCCACATCCCGTACAATATCCCCTCTCAGCAGCCCGTACAACCACCTTGCTGAACTTCCCTTACACCATCCCGTCTCAGAATCCCATACAACGCCCTCGCTGAGCATCTCGCCCAAGAACCTCGCTCCGCACCTCTTACACCACCCCAGCTCACTATGAGCATCTTGAACGAGAAACTCCCTCAGCATCTCTTACACCATCCCAGCTGAGCTTGCCTTACACCATCGCTGCTCAGCATCCCGTAAAACACCCTCGTTAAGCATCCCATTCATCATTCCTGCTCAATATCCCTGTCACGGTTTAGCCCTGGCCTGGCTAATTTCACCAGCTAAAACCATGCAGTTGAGCTCGCCAGTCCCTCTCCCCTCCTCTCCTGGGAAAGGAGAAAGGAAAATGAGAGGAAAGAGACTTGTGAGTCGGAAACTAAAACTACAGCTTTAATGAAATAATAATAATAATAATTAGAAAGTAATAAAATACATAGAAATGTATGAGAGAATGCCCTCACCCCTCGATGACTCTACTGTAGAGCAGACATGAGAGAATGGATCCAGGGCTAGGAGGGAGCTGAGCTGATGACCGGGATTCAGGAATGCACGGATGTGGGATCAGGAACCAGCTCTGGGGGTGATTTGCTATTTCCTATGATAAAGAGGGCTGCAGAACCTCCCACATTAACCACCTCTCCTGGCTTCTGCTGAGAGGGAACCAGTGGATTATTTTTCATAAAAGACAGCCGGACACCAGTGAAAATTATGAGATTTTGCTCATTTCTGGTGGTACCAATCCAGGCCTGAGCTGTCCCTTCACTCTGTTCCCTAGTGCCAGGATATTATCTCTGCTCATCCATCATCTGGGACACCGCAGCCCCATATTACTCTTGAGTTTTTTAAGGAGGTTGCAGCTGTGGGTGATAAAACTGAGTTGGGCACCGGAGGGCGGTATACGCTTTGGAAATGTGCTCTCTGTGGGCACTAAAGCTCTTCTGTTTTCCTGACTCTTGGTTTGAACCCAGTCCATATGCTTCTTTCCAGTGTGGTTTATGTGTGATGATAACATGTTAAAGGAAGGTGTCCAATTGCTTGTGATTTGCATTTTTAAATTTCACACTACAAAATGTGTGATGAAACGGAGAGTCAAGCATTTTGGATATAATGAGCTCATTAAGAATATGCAGGTTTTGGCCAATTCTTTAATTGTCCTGTTCCCTCATCATAGAATCATAGAACTATAGAATAGTTTGTGTAGGAAAGGACCTTAAAGATCATCCAGTTCCAACTCCTGCCATGGACAGGGACACGTCCCACCAGACCAGGCTGCTCAAGGCTCCATCCAACCTGGCCTTGAACACTTCTAGGGATGGGGCAGCCACAACTTCCCTGGGCAACCTGTGCCACAACTCACCACTCTCATAGTGAACAACTTCTTCCTAATGTTTAATCTAAATCTCTCCTCCTCCAATTTAAAGCCGTTACCCCTCATCCTATCACTCCACACCCTTGTAAAATGTCCCTCCCCAGCTTCCTTGGAGGCCCCTTCAGGTACTGAAATGCCACTCTAAGGTCTCCTTGCGGCCTTCTCCTCTCCAGGATGAATGACCCCAACTCTCTCAGCCTTTCCTTGTAGCAAAGGTGCTCCAGCTCTCTGATCATCTTTGTGGCCTTCTCCGGATCCTTTCCAACAGCTCCATATCCTTCTGATGCTGGGTGTTCCAGAAATGGACATAATAATTCAGGTGGGGTATCACAAGAGAAGAGCAGAGGGGGAGTGTTCAAGTGCAGGCTGAATAAGGCTTTAGGCAGCCTTGTCTGGTGGAAGGTGTCCCTGACTATCGTAGCGGGGTTGGAACTGGATGATCTTTAAGGTCATTTAAGATGATCATTGTGCTGGCCTCTTCTCCCAAGTGACGGGGGGACAGGACAAGAGGGAATGGCCTCAAGCTCCGCCAGGGGAGGTTTAGGCTGGACATTAGGAAATAATTTTTCACAGAAAGGGTCATTGGGCACTGGCAGAGGCTGCCCAGGGAGGTGGTAGAGTCACCTTCCCTGGAGGTGTTTAAGGCACAGGTGGACGAGGTGCTAAGGGAAATGGTTTAGTGATTGATAGGAATGGTTGGACTCGATGATCCGGTGGGTCTCTTCCAACCTGGTTATTCTATGATTCTATGATTCTATGATCCCTTCCAACCCAAACCATTCTGATTCTATGTCATGATTTGGTAAACTTATAGCTTTGCTGTTTTAAGTGGTTTTGTTAGGTATCATTTGTCACATTATATACCATCAAACTTTAAGAGGAAACTGAAAGTGTGAGCAGCCCAATGTCTTCTACATTCAATGAATCAACAGAATCGCACTCATTTCAGCCGTAGCCTAAGGTGTGAGTGCTGTCAGCCTGTAGCTGGGGGAGCCAGCTGTATCTCCTGGAACTGGCATTAACAAACCAGGTACTACTGCACAGAGTCATGTACTTCAGTACAGTCTCGCTGGAAACAAACTGTGTGAAATATGCAACCCAAACCCACTTCTGCCACATCTCATTTTGTGAGAGGCAGCATCTCCTCCAGGGCAATGGGAAACAGCAAGGACACCCAGTCCTTTATTTTTAAAAATAAAGATTAAAACTTAGTTTTCACAATGAAAATGTAATTTCTAAGTATAGGGAAGCATTACAGAACTCCCTCTTTCCCTCCTCTTTGGTTCTTCTCTTTTGGTCCATGAATGCAAATCCCACTCCTGTCTCTTGCTGCTGCTGCATCCCAAAAGCTCCCTCCTTCTGTTCAAATAGTACTCGGGTACTGAGTACTGAGTACTGATGGCTGAGTCACAACTCAGCCTTTTTCTCTAAGTTTTTTTTCCCCTTCCTTTTTAGTTACTGAGCATAAAACTTCTACTTTTCCAGTCATTCAGCCCCATATCGGGGGCACAATTTTTTTACTTTTCTAAAACCTAACATTCTGGTTAAGTCCAAGTCCAGCATGCATAATAAATTGAAGACGTACATTTCCTTTCTCATCCTTGCAGATAAAGCATTCATCCATCACCTCCTCACCTGAAGTCATCTCTGGCCTTACAGTGTCTCTGCATGTGTGATCTGTCCAAACTGAAGCTACCAGATCATGAAGTTCAACAAGGCCAAGTGCAAAGTCCTACAGCTGGGTCGGGGCAATCCATGGTTTCCATACAGGACAGTAGGCAACATGATTGAGAGCAGCCCTATGGAGAAGGACTTGGGGTGCTGAATGATGAGAAGCTCAACAAGAGTCAGCAATGTGTACTCACAGCCCAGAAGGCCAACCGTGCCCTGGGCTGCAACAAAAGAAGTGTGGCCAGCAGGTCAAGGGAGATGATTCTTCTTCTCTACTTCACTTTCATGAAACTCTGCCTGGAGCATTGTGTCCAATTCTGGAATCCTCAACATAAGAAGGATATGGAGCTGTTGGAACTGGTCCAGAGAACGGCCACGAAGGTTATGAGAGAGATGGAGCATCTCTGTTATGAGGACACACTGAGAGAGTTGGCTCTGGAGACACCTTAGAGCATCCAGTACCTGAAGAGATCATACAGGAAAACTTGAAAGGGACTTTTTACAGAGGCATGGAGTGATAGGATGGGGGGGAATGGCTTTAAATTGGAAGGGGAAAAATTTAGATGAGACATTAGGAAGAAATTCATTCTATGATACTGTGACATCTGCCCAACACAAAAGATGTTGGGGCTCACTGGGTGTCACAAAGGGGGTTATGGCGCCTGCTGGACTACAAAAGGGAAATCATGTATTGACTAATTATTCTATTAATGGTCTAAACAATAGTATACCCTCTTTTGTGTCTTTCATTTCAGCAGTGGCCCCTAAAGCTTTTCTTTTCTAGGTTCATGGCCATCCTTGATTAATGTAGTGGTAGACTGTGGCAGGGAACATGAACAGCAATATCCAGCATGCTTTATTCTACTTTGTAATGTAGAATCATAGAATCATTGAATCATAGAATGGTTTGGGTTGAAAAGGACCTTGACGATCATTCACTTCCAAACGCGCTGCCATGGGGGATTAATCTAGCTAAAGGCAGCCGCCTATGACTGAATCTGTTCCCTCCTGCCTGAACATTAAGATTTCTTTTACGTGGAGAAAAAAGGACAGTAAAAGGACAGGTATGGTGTTTCAAGCATGAAATCTGGACATGAGATTTTAAGCGTCCAGATTTGGCAAGAGAGAGATGCCCTCATGCCTCATAATACAGTCATATCCTGAATATCTGTTTGTAATGGAAGTAGTTCATGTTTCAAGACACGACAATGCCAATCTACAGAACTTCCATGAACTGTAGTATGAGACTAAGCACCAACTTACATTGTAAGTTCTTCCAGGAGGTCTTCCAACAAGCCTATCTCTCTTAGAAGGGATATCTTCTCTGGATAATCACTACAAATCCCACGGAAGTGCAGAAATTGAAACATCTGCTGAAGCATTTCTTGGCTGTGGGTCTGTAATTCCACATCATCACAGAGGAAGCGAGGGTCACAATCACCAAACTCCAATAACGTGGGGCAAAATCTTGTGAATTGTAAAGCAACTACCAGGAACTGCGCGTTTGAACGGAGTGTTCTTGCTTTCATCTTCTGATGAAACGTGTTCTTAGTCACAGAGAGGATGTTGATGCAACACGTTAAAATCCTCATTTTCTCAGCCAAAATAGTAACGCCTCTGTGGGTATGCCTACATTGCAGCCAAATTCATGACTACAACTCCAAGTTGTTCAGACTATCGTAATTCCCACCCACAGGCTTCTGCTGTGTTAGCAGTAGTGAGAGGTAAAGATACATTGACTCAGCTCTCCTTTCCCTGACATAATTTGGGTCAAATGGAAAGGATTTTTTCCTTCCTTTTACTTACCAGAAAAGATGTCAAGGACATGACCAGGAGCATCCAGCCATGAAACTATAATATCATATGCGAATTTTTAAGTCATTCTGAACTGCTATCTTAAACTAAAATATCTGGCAAGTGAGAAAAGGAAACGCTGAGTTTCAAAGGAAAAATTGCACAACAGAAATTGAGAAAACTCCTACTATATTAATCAGACTTGGCCCACAGCTATTCAGTATTTTTGATAGCCTCATACAGCCAGTCTTGTTAAAACCTTTTGAAAATCTGGTTAAACTGTGCTGTCTTTTTTTCTCCTGCTTAGAAACACATTTGAAGAACTGCAATCAAAAATGGAGATAAGACTATCCAAGGTGAGATTTATGGAGCAAACATAGAGCTGATGAGTGGAAAATATATTAGAAATGAATATGACACTTCCTGATGACAGAAAGCTAATACAGTGTTGTCTCAGGTTTCTATATTAGCTATGACATGGTTTGATATGTAAAATAAAAGAAGACAAAAGGTCAGTTAAAGAGCAAAGCTGAATGAGGAAACTCACAAACTGTACAATGTGTGGGATTCATTTTTCTAACACTGGCCATCTTACTATGCCTTGTCTAAGCAAGTTGTTTCACCCCACTCCCTTTGTGAGATGGAGTAAATTGTTGTGGTGAGGTTCCCGTTTCTCTCCACTGACCACAGAAGGAACCTAGACGTCAGCCTTCTCCATTTGCTCACCTTTTCTTCTCTCAAGTTATCCCTCCTGCTTGAAGTTCTTGCACATCCGGAAAACAAAAAGAAGAAATTCAGAGTCTTAACTGGGTTAAACTGAAGGGGTAACACAATAGATGGAGCTCATTGTTAATGAATGAGAAATAATTCACTCTGGGGACACCTACATTGGCTGACAGGGTCTCCTATAGGAGGCCTTCAAATTCACCTCTCTTCATTTTCAATACCACCTGGCCGAAATCCTTCTATCTGGGAACTATGAGAGAGAAATGTGGTTGACAGGCTGAAAGAAAGCAACAGGCTGCTTTCAGGACAAGGTACACCATGTATCCATGGCTTGGTTCAGATGCAGTCATAGAGGACGGAGGTGATGAACTTAGGCAGACATGAAGCTATTAGCAGGCTACCTTCTTGGCATCTGTGCACAGGTAGGTCATATCCTTTGTGCTGTGGAAATATTTTCTACTCCCACCAGTTTCATAGAATCATAGAATGGTTTGGGTTGGAAGGGACCTTAAAGATCATCCAGTTTCATTCCCCCTGCGATGGGCAGGGACACCTCCCACCAGACCAGGCTGCTCAAGGTCCCACCCAACCTCACACTGAACACCTCCAGGGAAAAGGGGCAGCCACAACTTCCCTGAACAACCTGTGCAAGTGCCTCACAACTCTCATAGTGAACAATTTCTTCCTGATGTCTAATCTAAATCTTTCCCCTTCCAATTGAAAGCCATTCCCCCACATCACTCCATGCCTTGTAAAAAGTCCCTCCCCAGCTTTCTTGGAGGCCCATTCAGGTACTGGAAACTGATATAAGGTCTTCCTGCAGCTTTCTCTTCTCCAGGCTGAACAACCCCAACTCTCTCAGCCTGTCCTCGTATGGGAGGTGCTCCAGCCCTCTGATCATCTTCATAGTCCTCCTCTGGATGTGTTCCAACAGTTCCATATCCTTCTCATGTTGAGGATTCCAGAAGATTCCTTCTTCTATTGAGGATTCATGATGATTTGTTTCCCACGGGATGCTTCCTGTGGTGGGACAAGGTCCTCCCTGGTGAACAGTTATTTTTACTGCTACCTTTGTTATCATATTATATCAATGCAATTAATCTGCATGAACAGTAGATGCCAATCTACTCTTTTCTCAGAAGAAGCTAATTTTTTTTTTTGTTGCAATCAGAAACCCAGCTTGTCAAGGTCACAAATCCTCTCATTCCTTGGAAACGGCTGATCTCAGAATGTGACCAAACCAGCCTCCATTTACTGGTTAATACTTAACAGGGTCAGATCTCATGAAAACACTTGAGGGCTTAGAGTTAATATTTATTTTAGCATGGTGAAACTATGAACCACGTCTTTTTGTAGCCCCTTGTGGCTCAATTTTATTTCCAATATGAAACAAGCGGGGCATGAGAAGCCACCTGCCTTGTCAGGAAGACCTAATAAAAGAGCTGAACAAAAAAATCTCTCAGAAATAGAAGACCAGATAGGAGGAAGAGACAAAGATCAGAATAATAAGTTACCAATGCTATCAGATAGATTAAAGAGTACTGTGTTCAGTTCTGGAATCCCCAACATAGGAAGGATATGGAACTCTTGGAATGGGTCCAATATCATGTTGAATCTGGAATGAGCTTCACCCAGCACTTACGCTTAAATTAGGGCTTTAGATTAAATATCAACAAGCATTAATAATTTTTGCAACTTACTTTATCTCACGGCAGCTGTTTTCTCAGTGTCTTAAAAGGACAAATATAAAAATAAAGATATGACAGTGTGGTCATAGAACCTTTATGGTTCTAAATCTTTTCTCTGCTTTACTTGCCCCACATGTGAAGAAAGTTTGGAATATATTATACTTGGAGGTAGTGGAACTGATTAGTGACGTGTCAGGCCAAACACGGAACAGATTTGCTCCCATAAGCAAGTTAAGCACTGTTTCAGTAAAGCTGGCATAAATGTAAATCAGCACAGGATATAGCGCCCCATTTCTGTGGTGCTCTGAAGATGAAAATGTCATTAAAAATACCAGCATTACTGATAATTAAAGAGCCAAGTAAAAGCAATCTGCAATTCTGTTCACCTCCCACTTGGCATTTCAAACAGAAAGAAAAGCAAGCAAGCAAGTTTTCAAATAATATTTTCAGAGCCGAAGCCACTACAGGAGGTTCCAAAGCAATGATTTCAGCAACTTGCTTTTATACAGGGAGTTAGCAACAGATTTCATTTCTAGATTACTTCCTAGGCACCCAAGAAACACAGCAGCATCTACAGTCTGGAAAGAAATCAAAACGTTAGCATGCAGTTCATAGCAACTCAGAAAAGTGCCCAAACCCACACTGCTTCAGCAAGCAATATTTGTGTCAAATTTTCCCATAAGAGAACTACGTAGAGGATAATTGTATTATAGCAGTAAAAAAAAAAAAAAGGTTCAGTTTCAGCTGAGAACAGTGGAAACTGTTTGTTGAAGGTGATTTTGAAGTATTTTTGCTCTTGAATTTAGAGCAGCCTTCTGTCTATGTAATTAGATGGGAGAATATCTTTTGAAGTGGCTGAAGGTCAAATCCCATAATGCTTATTTATACCTGAGCTATGAGTAGTTCCATTCATCTCAGTAAGATTTCCAGTCAGGTACCCAAGGTGACTAACGAAGAAAAATTTTGTTATTACAAAAAATTGTTATTGCGTAAGATTCATCAAGGGCCAATTTCTAAATACTGAAATTGAAAATGTGCTCTAAAGAATGACACAGAAATGAATTCCCAGAAACTCTCTGATGTAAAGGGATGCACTGGGGAAGGGTCCACTTTATTTTAGTTGTAGTTAAAGACAGAAAAAATAGGTAATTCTCAATGCAGCATATTTATGTAAAATCTCTGCACGATACTAAAAGTATTGCAATGTTTCAAATGTAACTATGTTACCCTTATGCTCTGTTTGAGGCTATTTTAATAAACTCAGATGTGTTTTGTAGGCTTAGTGCATATATATAATGCCTAACAGTGCAAGTCCAACTAACTTCTGCCTCTCTATTCCTCTCTTGTGAGATTTCATTTAGAGTATTGTGTCCAGCTCTGGAATCCTCAACAGAAGAAGGATGTGGAGCTGTTGGAACGGGTCCAGAGCAGGGCTACAAAGATGATCCGAGAGCTGGATACCTCCCATACAAGTATAGGCTGAGAGAGTCAAAGTTGTTCAGCCTGGAGAAGAGAAGGCTCCAAGGAGACCTTACAGGGACCTTCCAGTACCTGCAGGGGGCCTCCAAGAAAGCTGAGGAGGGACTGTTTACAAAGGCTTGCAGTGATAGGACTAGGGGCAATGGGGATAAACTAGAGAGGGACAGGTTTAGGCTAGACATAAGGAAGAATTTCTTGACCATATGAGTGGTGAGACACTCGCACAGGTTGCCCAGGGTAGTTGTGGCTGCCCCATCCCTGGAGGTGTTGAAGGGCAGGTTGGATGAGGCCTTGAGCAGCCTGATCTAGTGGGAGGTGTCCCTGCCCATGGCAAGGGGGTTGAAACTGGATGATCTTTAAGGTCTCTTCCAACCCTAACTACTCTATGATTCTATTATTCCATGATTCTAACTAGCTAGTTGGCTCTTTATACAAGTTAGAAAGCAAGTAGGAAGTCCCTTTTCACTCATGTTCTAGGAGGGAACGATTTTCTGTTACAGACGTGACTGTTACTAACAAAGACACCGGTTTTCTCTAGTTCTAAACTAGGACTGGAAGAGGACTTGAAAATTCTGTACAGGAAGTCTCTAATTTGAAGACTACAAACTTATGCAAAAATTTCCAGTGTTACTGTCCAAACACATGCTGGTATCAAGTACATTTGCACATCCTAAATCCCACTTTGATCATCCTTTCTCCACCCCTAATCTCCAGGTCTCATCTTCACACATATAACTAAATCAAGACTGTCTCTACAGTTCTCATTGCATTAACATTTCCTTTCCAAATAAATGTTATTCTCTGCTGATAGCTGATGCATCCCTTGCCCAAGGGCCAGACTTAGGTTAATGAAGCAACAGACCATGATGGGGTTCCATGCTTTTAGGAGAAATCTTTGTGATAAATTTCATTTTGCAATGTTCAGCTTACACTTTGAAGGTCACAATGTCGTTGTAAGGTGATAAAAAGAGGGTGGCTCTTCTTTACTGCAAAATTCAATCAAATTCTTCTGACCTTTAGCAAGCACCTGGAGGAGAAGTCCCCCTTCTCCCTGCATATTGCTGATATGGGTAAGGAGGAGTTCAAAGAAGAAGGAAAAAGGAGATCACAATGGCTCATCCAGCCAAAAGGTGAAGTAAGAGTGTAGTAACATGGCTGGAGGCAGGAAGAAGTGTAACTCCTGACTAGATGTGATTTTGCCCTGAGGCAAAGTTGTCTGTGACACTCTTCAATGACCTTTTCTTCCTGACCAGGAACAATGTTGACAAGCATGGCACTATGTGAATCTATTCATAGAGAGTAGTTATGGCTCACAGCCTACAGAACTGAATCAGGGTATAAAATGTAGAAGACACATGATACGCGTGAATGTCAATAGTGCTGAGGTGGGCTCAACTGAAAACACAGGTTTATTCTTCTGTATATGTCTCTTTTTTAATGATTCGCATGATGACAGTATTGAACTTCTAAATAAAAATAAAGTTCTTCTAACTGCCCCTCCATCAAGGCAATCTGTGGATTCAATACTGGATGACAGATGTTGTGATTGACCGTAGCCCTGCAGAGAAGGACTTGGGGTGCTGATTGATGAGAAGCCTGACACGAGCTGGCAATTTGTGCTCGCAGCCCAGAAGGCCAACCATATCCCAGGCTGCATCAAAAGAAGCGTGGTCAGTAGGTCAAGGGGATTCTGCCCCTCTACTCTGCTCTTGTGAGACCTCATGTAGAGTATTGTGTCCAATTCTGGAATCCCCAAGGGGAGAAGGATATGGAGCTGTTGGAACGGGTCCAGAGAAGGGCTATAAAGACGATCAGAGGGCTGGAGCACCTCCCATACGAGGACAGGCTGAGAGAGTTGGAGTTGTTTAGCCTGGAGAGAAGGCTAATTTGCTAAAGAAGACCTGGGTGGGGGGTTCCTCCTGAGCCTCTCTTTACATGTGAATCTCTAGCATTTGTGAATTGGGGAAGAGTTTACTACAGCTCGGTGGCTGCATCTATAACTCAGGTTGCCTTATGGCTTCTATCTAGGACCTTCTTTTCAATTGTCTATAACACAGGCAAATTCTAATCATCCAGGTCAGGCTTTTACATGATGTTTGATTCACTCATCTCATTTTCAGTGTACTGTGAGTCAGACACCTACCAGGCAGAAGTAATACAGTGATATACTTTTTCAATCCTGGTGAAAAACAGACCTATAACCCAGGTGTTCCAAGAGCTGCAAGGTTGAAGAGAGGGTAGAGCAGGGACACCTGCTGAGGGGAAGAAAAGCTCACCTTGCTGACGTGAGCAGCCAGTGCTTCCCAACTGAAGCCCAAGAGAGCTGAAGCTCAGTGCCCCAGCTGCAGGCTGCCTTGTCAGCATCCTCTGGGCTGATCACAAAGCAGGCAGAAAACTCCTTGCTGACTCTCTTGAGCTAGTTTTCTGTTGGATCATCAAGCTCCATCAGTTTGGGGAAGGGTCAAGCAGAAGGGTCAGCACAGGGAAAGGGATGGGAAAAGGAGGGGGAGAACGGGATGGAACTGCAACCCTAGAAAAAGACTAACTCTTGATTTAAAGTGCAGGGCATTTTCCCTAGCTTAGGGCATTTAGGGCATGGACTAATCCATGGGGTGAAGAGGAAGAACCTAGTCTATGTAAGGATAAATATGTAGACAGAGAGGTAGCAACGTGATGCATGGCTCTTTCAGGCTTTGTAGCCTTGAGAGCAAGCTGCAGTTAGGGCTGTCTGGACGATGATGACTGCAAATATTTCTGCTTAATGAGCATGCACACTCATTTGCTCATTCAGAAGAGGGAAGTCATAAGAGAAGGCAATGAGCAGAAACAAAATGAAAAATTGCCATGTTTCACAAACTGCTACCTGTTCATAGCTTTTGCTGTGACCTCATGCCTCATGAAGAGGTGCAACAAACAAACCACTGGAGTGCCAGAAAGTTTTGAGGACTAGGAATAAATCTCTTTTGCTGCCCTTCTTTTTGCTTCCAAGGCCTTGTCTAGGATTCACTACATAACTGAGGTACATGCCTCTAGTTTATGGATTCACCTAGGTTTAAGAAGCAGCGTGTTTGTTTCAGCAGTTTGTATCTCCTTTATCATTACCAACAGCCCTGTGCCAATGTCTCATCACCCTCAGCATGAAGAATTTCTTCATGATGTCAAATTCGAATCTTGCCCCTTCCAATTTAAACTCATTCCTCCTTGTCCTTTCACTCCATGTCCTCGTAAACGGTCCCTCCCCAGCTTTCTTGGAGGCCGCCTTCAGGTACTGGTAGCTGCTCTAAGGTCTCCCCGGAGTCTTCTCTTCTCCAGGCTGAACAACCCCAACTGTGTCTACCTGGTCTCATAGCAGAGGTGCTCCAGCCCCATATCATCTTGGTGACCCTCCTCTGGACCAACAGTTTCATATCCTTCTGATGCTGGGAATTCCAGAACTGGACACAATACTCCAGGTGGGGTCTCATGAGAACAGAGTGGAGGATTCACTAAGTTGCAATTGCTCTATTTGTCTCTAAAAGAAGATCAGCTCAGCAAAAATCAACCCTGTTCTGTGGCAAATATTCCAACCCAAGTGAACTTACAAAACCAAATGGAGCTCATAGGCAGGACAAGGTATACAGATACCTAGGGAAGGCTGACAAGTAAGCAAATAAACCTGGTCTAATTTTCTCAAAATTTTGCAAAATCAGGCATCTTTCACACTATGGGAGAGTAGAAAGGCTCAGCTACCCTGATGCCAGCAGTCATTATTGGCACAGGTTTTTATCTGGTGTACAGGGCTGACAAAGCCATTCTGGGGTTTTCCTCTAGCACAGAAATTGGTAGGAAACTTTAATGCATTGTCCACCCCTGTCAGCCAGCCCAAGTGTTTAAATTCCAGAACATCTGGAGACCAATTACAATGACCACATTGCCCTGCTCTCAGGAAGGCTAATGAGCAACCTCCCTGTAATTAAATGGTGTCCTCGGGTGCTCTAAAATGAAA
This sequence comes from Phaenicophaeus curvirostris, assembly GCF_032191515.1. Lineage (NCBI taxonomy): Eukaryota > Metazoa > Chordata > Aves > Cuculiformes > Cuculidae > Phaenicophaeus > Phaenicophaeus curvirostris. The sequence goes on from NC_091392.1 coordinate 206,300,088, forward strand.
AACAAATGAAGGCTAGACAATGCGTGCAGTTTACTACCCTGACAGTAAAATATTCCATGTTTCTTCCTACCAAGCAACTTTTGACATTCCTCATGCCCTTACTTACTATGGTGGAGACCTCCTGCTACAGGTGGCTCAGTGGTTTGCAGAAAGTATTTTGCAATAGGCCTGTGCATTTGAGGGCTATAGAGCAAATTACAGGCTCTTAATGTTTTCCCAAAGATTTTGACATATGCTCTGTTATTATCTGTATTGCATTACAGACTAACATGAGCCATTTTACTTTAACAACAGGTGACTTAAATTGTGTACTGTAGGTCGGAGAGCACTCATACAAGGAGACGTCAGCAGTAATATCCAAACACGCTGCGCTGTGGCTAGTCAACACGTTCTCCTCAGGTCAGTGGAAGCTCAGACTGCTGGGGACTCCACAGCCTTGAGTATTTAAGGGCTTACCTCAGGAATCCTTCTACGTACCTGGAACCTGTCCACATTGCCATTTTCCTAAATTCCCCCAAGGATCTGAAATACACTACTCTCTCATCTTATTGCATCCAATAAGGGCTGCAGCACCTCTGATCTGAGGACAGGCTGAGAGAATTGGGCTTGATCAGCCCAGAGAAGAGAAGGCTGTGGCGAGACATTAGAGCAGCTTCCAGTACCTGAAGGGGGCCTCCAAGAAGGCTGTGAGGGACTTTGTACAAGGGCATGGAGTGACAGGACTAGGGGGAATGGGTTTAAACTGGAAGCGAGAAGATTTAGATTAGACATTAGGAAGAAATGCTTCACAATGAGGGTGATGAGACGCTGGAACAGGTTGCCCAGGGAAGCTGTGGATGCCCCTTCCCTGGAGGTATTGAAGGCCAGATTGCATGAGGCCTTGAGCAGCCTGGTCTAGTGGGAGGTGTCCCTGTCCATTGCAGGTGGTTGGAACTGGATGATCTTTAAGGTCCCTTCCAACCCAAACCATTCTATGATTAGTAAGGGTAGGTTACTATGAAACAGAGATGATCCTTTATGTGGTGAACGAGAGGTCATCGTAGTGGGATAATACACAACCCTGGCTGTGTCAGAGCTGTTAGATGTGGTACCTGGTCCAAGTAAGTACTGGAACTGATGGATGTGTTGTCTCATAGGCTGTGGTGAACATACTAACGTAATACATTGCCACCAGGGAAAAGTTGACTGGCCACACTTTTAATTAAATCCCTTGGCCGATGCTGCTAGCTGGAAATGCACACAAATATGTGAGGATGTGGGCATCTGCTTCAAGCAACTGTGACAAACATCTATGAAGGGAATGGTGTTCTCTTTTTGTAGTCCATATTAACTATTAACAAAACCTAAAATCCCAGTTGCATTTTAATGCTATTATTGAAACTGTTTTCTGCCATAATGTGTCCATATCACTGTTAGAAACTATTGATAGCTGTTTGGAACAACCTGAAGAACTACATTTCAGTAGTAGCTGGAGAAGTTGGCCTGTGTGAACCTCATGAGGTTCAACAAGGCCAAATGCAAGGTCCTACACCTGGGTCGGGGTGACCTCCAGTTTCCATACAGGATGGGGGATGATGTGATTGAGAGCAGCCCTGAGGAGAAGAACTTGGGGGTGCTGGTTGATGAGAAGTTTGACATGAGCCAGCAATGTGAGCTCACAGCCCAGGAGGCCAACCGTATCGTGGGCTGCATCAAAAATAGGGTGGCCAGCAGTGCGAGGGAAGTGATTCCGCCCCTCTGTTCCTCTCTTGTGAGACCTCCTCTGGAGTATTGTGTCCAGTTCAGGAATCACAGAATCACAGAATCACTAGGTTGGAAAAGACCCACAGGATCATCGAGTCCAACCATTCCTATCAATCACTAAACTATGCCACTCAGCACCTCAGCCACCCATCTTTTAAATACCTCCAGGGATGGTGAATCAACAACCTCCCTGGGCAGCCTGTCCCAGTGGCTGATGACCTTTTCCGTGAAAATTTTTTTTCTTATGTCCAGCCTGAGCCTCCCCTGGCAGAGCTTGAGGCCATTCCCTCTTGTCCTGTCCCCTGTCACTTGGGAGAACAGCCCAGCTCCCTCCTCTCCACAACCTCCTTTCAGGTAGTTGTAGAGAACGAGGTCACCCCTCAGCCTCCTCTTCTCCAGGCTAAACAACCCCAGCTCTCTCAGCTGCTCCTCATAAGGCCTGTTCTCCAGCCCCCTCACCAGCTTTGTTGCTCTTCTCTGGACTCACTCCAGAGCCTCAACATCCTTCTTGTGGTGAGGGGCCCAAATTCTCATCATAAGAAGGAGACGGAGCTGTTGGAACGGGCCCAGAAGAGGCTACAAAGATGATGGGAGGTCTGGAGCACCTCCCAGAGGACAGGCTGAGAGAACTGGGGTTGTTCAGCCTGGAGAAGAGAAGGCTTCCAGCAGACCTTATCGCGACCCTCCAGTACCTGAAGGGGCTACAGGAAAGATGGGGAGGGACTGTTTAAAAAGCCTTGTAGCGATAGGACGAGGGGAAATGGCTTTAAACTGGAGAGGGGCAGATTTAGGCTTGACATGAGAAGGAATTCCTTCCTAACGAGAGCGGTGAGGAACAGGCTGCCCAGGGAAGCTGTGCCTGCCCCATCCCTGGAGGGGTTGAAGGCCAGCTTGGACGGGGCCCTGGGCAGCCATGTCCGGTGGGAGGCGTCCCTGGGGTTGGAACTCGATGGGCTTTAAGGTCCCTTCCAAGCCCTCGCGGGCTCCTCCGGGCCCCGGCCGCCTCCCCCGTGTCCCCTCCCCGGGGTGGGAGGAGCCGGGCCGCGGCCGAGCCCCGAAGTTTTGCTCCGGTGCCGCCGCTTCCGGGGCTTCTCCGGGCGCCCGGGGGGGACCGCGGGTGGGAGGGAGGATGAAGAAGCCGGACGGCAAAGTGGTGTTGTTGGGGGACATGAACGTGGGCAAGACCTCCCTGCTGCACCGCTACATGGAGAGGCGCTTCCAGGAGACCGTCAGCACCGTCGGGGGCGCCTTCTACCTCAAGCAGTGGGGGCCGTACAACATCTCCATCTGGGACACGGCAGGTGGGGCCCCCGGCGCGGCCAGGGGTGGGGGACGGGTCCCGGGGCTTCCCGGCTGGAAACTTGCGAGGGGTTGGCGAGTTTGTCCCTCTTCTCTTCAGCGAGAGCGGCGCTTTGCTTCTCCGCTCGGCTCGGGCGAGAACTGCCCGCTGACCCTTTCCATGAGGGGATCCCAGCGCCTCGGTGCCTTTTTTTCCCTTAAATTTGGGTCTGTCCTAGTGTAAAGGCTGCTGCTGGTGGGGTGACTATGCTTGGGACAGCTTTGCCTCCCCAAAAACTCGGGCTGCAGGAGACAACAATGTGCCCCCCTTCTTCTCCAGGCATCCCCCGTGGGTATTGGGGGCTTAGCATGTTATTTCAGTCCTCCGTGTGTTGATCCCAGCGCCTGTGTGTTTTCTTTTCCCTGAATTTGGATCTGTCCTAGTGTAAAGGCTGCTGCTGGTGGGGTGGCTGGGCTTGGGACAGCTTTGCCTTCTCAAAAACCTGGGATGCAGAACACAAAGATGTGTCCCCGTCTTCCCTGGGCACCCTCTGTGGGTACCCAGGATTTGGAGTGTTATTTCAGTCCTCTGTGGCGTGATCCCAGCACCTATATGTTTTCTTTTCCCTAAATTGGGGTCTGTCTTAATATAAAGGCTGCTGCTGGTGGGGTGACTATGCTTGGGACAGCTTTGCCTTCTCAAAAACCTGGGGTGCAGAACACAAAGATGTGTCCCCATCTTCCCTGGGCATCCTCTGTGGGTAATCAGGGTTTAGCGTGTTATTTCAGTATTCCATGGGGTGATCCCGGCATCGATATATTTTCTTTTCCCTAAATTGGGGTCTGTCCTAATGTAAAGGCTGCTGCTGGTGGGGTGACTATGCTTGGGACAGCTTTGCCTCCCCAAAAACTCGGGCTGCAGGAGACAACAATGTGCCCCCCTTCTTCCCCAAGCATCCCCCGTGGGTATTGGGGGCTTAGCATGTTATTTCAGTCCTCCGTGGGTTGATCCCAGCGCCTGTGTGTTTTCTTTTCCCTAAATTTGGATCTGTCCTAGTGTAAAGGCTGCTGCTGGTGGCGTGGCTGGGCTTGGGACAGCTTTGCCTTCTCAAAAACCTGGGATGCAGAACACAAAGATGTGTCCCCATCTTCCCTGGGCACCCTCTGTGGGTACCCAGGATTTGGAGTGTTATTTCAGTCCTCTGTGGCGTGATCCCAGCACCTATATGTTTTCTTTTCCCTAAATTGGGGTCTGTCTTAATATAAAGGCTGCTGCTGGTGGGGTGACTATGCTTGGGACAGCTTTGCCTTCTCAAAAACCTGGGGTGCAGAACACAAAGATGTGTCCCCATCTTCCCTGGGCATCCTCTGTGGGTAATCAGGGTTTAGCGTGTTATTTCAGTATTCCATGGGGTGATCCCGGCATCGATATATTTTCTTTTCCCTAAATTGGGGTCTGTCCTAATGTAAAGGCTGCTGCTGGTGGGGTGACTATGCTTGGGACAGCTTTGCCTCCCCAAAAACCTGGGGTGCAGGAGACAACGATGTGCCCCCCGTCTTACCCAGGCATCCCCCGTGGGTACTGGGGGCTTAGCGTGTTATTTCAGTCCTCCGTGGGTTGATCCCAGCGCCTGTGTGTTTTCTTTTTCCTAAATTGGGGTCTGTCCTAATGTGAAGGCTGCTGCTGGTGAGGTGACCCGGTTTGGGACAGCCTCGTCTTCCCAAAAACTCGGGGTGCAGGAGACAGCGATGTGCCCCCCGTCTTCTCCAGGAATCCTCTGTGGGTAATCAGCGTTTAGCGTGTTATTTCAGTATTCCATGGGGTGATCCCGGCATCGATATATTTTCTTTTCCCTAAATTGGGGTCTATCCTAATGTAAAGGCTGCTGCTGGTGGGGTGACTATGCTTGGGACAGCTTTGCCTCCCCAAAAACTCGGGCTGCAGGAGACAACAATGTGCCCCCCTTCTTCTCCAGGCATCCCCCGTGGGTATTGGGGGCTTAGCATGTTATTTCAGTCCTCCGTGGGTTGATCCCAGTGCCTGTGTGTTTTCTTTTCCCTGAATTTGGATCTGTCCTAGTGTAAAGGCTGCTGCTGGTGGGGTGGCTGGGCTTGGGACAGCTTTGCCTTCTCAAAAACCTGGGATGCAGAACACAAAGATGTGTCCCCGTCTTCCCTGGGCACCCTCTGTGGGTACCCAGGATTTGGAGTGTTATTTCAGTCCTCTGTGGCGTGATCCCAGCACCTATATGTTTTCTTTTCCCTAAATTGGGGTCTGTCTTAATATAAAGGCTGCTGCTGGTGGGGTGACTATGCTTGGGACAGCTTTGCCTTCTCAAAAACCTGGGGTGCAGAACACAAAGATGTGTCCCCATCTTCCCTGGGCATCCTCTGTGGGTAATCAGGGTTTAGCGTGTTATTTCAGTATTCCATGGGGTGATCCCGGCATCGATATATTTTCTTTTCCCTAAATTGGGGTCTGTCCTAATGTAAAGGCTGCTGCTGGTGGGGTGACTATGCTTGGGACAGCTTTGCCTCCCCAAAAACTCGGGCTGCAGGAGACAACAATGTGCCCCCCTTCTTCCCCAAGCATCCCCCGTGGGTATTGGGGGCTTAGCATGTTATTTCAGTCCTCCGTGGGTTGACCCCAGCGCCTGTGTGTTTTCTTTTCCCTAAATTTGGATCTGTCCTAGTGTAAAGGCTGCTGCTGGTGGGGTGGCTGGGCTTGGGACAGCTTTGCCTTCTCAAAAACCTGGGATGCAGAACACAAAGATGTGTCCCATCTTCCCCGGGCATCCTCTGTGGGTACCCAGGATTTAGAGTGTTATTTCAGTCCTCCGTGGCATGATCCCAGCACCTATATAGAATCATAGAATACAGGTTGGAAGAGACTCACCGGATCATCGAGTCCAACCATTCCTATCAAACACTAAACCATGCCCCTTAGCACCTCGTATGTTTTCTTGTCCCTAAGTTTGGGTCTGTCTTAATATAAAGGCTGCTGCTGGTGGGGTGACCTGGCTTGGGACAGCTTTACCTTCTCAAAAACCCGAGGTGCAGAACACAAAGATGTTCCCCCTGTCTTCCCTGGGCATCCCCCATGGGTACCTGGGGCTTAGTGTGTTATTTCAGTCCTCTGTGGTGTGATCCCAGCACCTGTGTGTTTTCTTTTCTCTGTGTTTGGGTCTGTCCTAATGTAAAGGCTGCTGCTGGTGGAGTCACCTGGCTTGGGACAGCTTTGCCTTCCCAAAAACCTGGGGTTTAGAACACTAAGATGTACCCCCCCGTCTTCCTTGGGAATCCTCTGTGTGTGCCCTAGGCTTAGTGCATTATTTCAGTCCTCTTGTAAAGCTGGTTACTTAAAACAAATGTTTTGGCAGTACAGCAAAGTCTGAAAAGAAATTTTTGAGGCCTTGTGAGTGCTTATCTCTAGTACTTTTTGAACCTGCTTTGCAAAATGTGGGTGTACGAGGCCATTGGGATGAATTTGCTTTCTTTTGCCCAAGGCGTGGCTAGTGACTGCAATTTCAGGTGGGACTTAGGTTCCAACTTCTGTTCATCACTTCTCGCTGCACACTGTTGGATGTCCGATCGAAATCAGCTGGTGTCAGGCTCAGACTTTCAAAGGCACACAGCTCATGAAGCATTCAGATGTGGCTCGTGCTTTCACCACAGCGATAAAATCCTGCACAGAAGGATTTAATAGTTGGAGAGCATGGGCTGCAGGTGGGTTCTGTCTGAGAGAGCAGCAAGGGGCTGCCCAACTTCTTGTTGTGGCAGGCATGACCTCTGGGATGCAGGAGGGACTACGGGTTGTGATTTGGAGTCCTAGGGTGAGAGGGTATGGACTGGAGAAGTGGTTTGTGGTCTTAGTCATATGAGTATCTTGCTTTTGGTAATTGGGTCAGGAAGCTCTGCCCTGTCACGTAGAGGGCCAGACTACCCTGAAAGATGACGGCTACAAATGTTCTTGCTTGTGAAGTGTCAAAGTGTCAAATGTTCTTGCTGTTAGTGGCAATATGAAGGATGCAGATTATACGTTCTTGTGAGACTTGGGGTGCTACAGCGTCGTGCAATATTCCAGTTTCCATTTGGTGATGAGGGAAGTTCATTTGCTGTGTCACTTCATGTCACAAGCTAGCCTCAAATGGCTTTTCCTGTCTCAGGATTTGAGAACGAGGAAGGCGGGGGGGGGGGAGGGGGTAGGGGTGAGGGAATGAAACTACCCAAGTTATGCAGAAACACTTTGTTTTGAAGGAGGGGAGGAGATGTTTCAGAGCTTTTGCATTTCTTAATCTGTTGGTATGAGTGGATGTAGCTCTGCCTTAACTGCACTTTTTATGTGCTTTGCAGTGTTTCTTTAAAAAAATCTACTTCACTTTTAGAATTATCATATTTTACTGTGGGGAGTCTCCTGTGGGCAATTGCTGCTTGTTTCTAGTAAGCCAGAGCCCTGTGGGTGATTAGCAGTGAGCTTTATTTCAGCAGAATTATCTTGGTGAGATTGTTCCATGGTGATTCCCCTTACAGTCTTCTCATTTTTCTTTTTTCTTAACATATACTATAAAATAAGTCCCTCCAAGGCTTTGTCTTATGGTTTTAGAATGTTATTTTTTTTCTTTTTTTTCAGTTGTTTATTCTTATTGCAGTGTTAGTTGAGAATTTGGGTCCCAGCTCTGTGTGGCATCTGGAAAGCTTTAGAGGTGGTTGTGCCAGGTGAAGCGCCCAGGTGATACCTGTCTCGGGAGAGAGCAAGCATTTGGAGCTCATCACCTTCCTAATGGTTGGAGCTCCCTCTGCACCCTGGAACAGGGCCACTGCTGATGCTACTGTCTGCATAGCGCTGCAGTGGAATCATAGAATGGTTTGGCTTGGAAGGGACCTCAAAGATCATCTAGTTCCACCCCCCTTGCCATGGCCAGGGACACCTCCCACCAGGCCAGGCTACTCAAGACCCCATTCAACCTGGTCTTGAACATCTCCAGGGTTGGGGCATGCACAACTCCCCTGGGTAACTTGTTTCAGTGCCTCACCAGCTCCCAGCAGCTCCCTCTGCTTCCCAAGCCTTGGTAGGACTTCTATATCGGGATTACTGACGCTATTTGCAGAGCACCAGTTGATAAGTGTTGTATTGATGACGGCATAATAGATCTTCGTCATTCTTCTTTCTTGCTGGAATTTGCGTTAAGCCCAGCCTCCCTTCTCTTGCATTTCAGAGGCAGGTCTGAACACTTGCGCCATCTCCCTGTTGACTTGCAATTCTGTTGAATGATGGCGGTTGCCAAGACTGGGCTAGACTGTGATAGGAACGGTTGGACTCGATGATCCGGTGGGTCTCTTCCAACCTGGTTATTCTGTGATTCTGTGATTCTGTGATGGGACCTATAGACTCCGGTTTACTAACAGCTCTTGTTGATCTTCTAAGAAATAGTAGCTCCCAGGGCATGCATATGCTTTCTCCTGTCTTGGTGAAGAAGGAAAGGATCTTGTGGACACTGCAATTCTGATGTCAACGAGAGGATTCAAAAGCCTGTGTTATTTATCTATTTATTTGTTTGGTTTTCTATTTTTCTTTTGTGCAGACCTCATGCCAGACTGCATATCTGCAATCCTTGGTCTGTGGCTCTTCTGTCTCTATGCGACCACTGTCTTATCTCTGCTTGGACATTTTGTAGTAAAGGAGAGTTTAAAATTTAGGGCTTTTTTGTCAGTTAATTAACCTGACATTGCTTACCACGGAATTCATATGGAACAGTTATGGGATCATCAAGTGGGGATACACTGGGTTTTTTTCTAACTGTGTGTGCTGTAGGTATACAGGTGAATCCAGAAAGAAAAGATCACCCAGGAAGTTAAAGATTCTTTAGCACAACAGTATAACAAAAGTATGGTTCAATGTTTCCACTCATCTTGCCTACCTAAATAGCAAGTTCTGACTCAAGACATTAATAGGATGCCATCCAGTGGGACCTGGACAAGCTAGAGAAGTGGACAGGTGTGAACCTCATGTGGTTCAACAAGGCCAGGTGCAAGGTCCTACACCTGTATTGGGGCAATCCGTGCTTTCCATACAGGATGGGGGACGATGTGATTGGGAGCAGCCCTGTGGAGAAGGACTTGGGGTTGCTGATTGATGAGAAGCGTGACATGACCCAGCAACATGCGCTCGCAGCCCAGGAGGCTAAAAGAAGCGTGGCCAGCAGGGCGAGGGAGGTGATTCTGCCCGTCTGTTCCTCTCTTGTGAGACTTCATCTGGAGTATAGTGTCCAGTTCTGGAATCCTCAACATAAGAAGGATATGGAACAGTTGGAACAGTTCCAGAGGATGGCTACAAAGATGATCAGAGGGCTGGAGCACCTCTGCTGTGAGGATAGGCTGGGGGAGTTAGGGTTATTCAGCCTGGGAAAGAGAAGGCCCCGGTGAGACTTGTCGAGACCTTCCAGTACCTGAAGGGGGCCTCTAAGAAACCTGGAGAGGAACTGTTTATAAGGGCATGGAATGACAGGATGAGGAGGAATGACTTTAAATTGGAAGGGGCAAGATTGAGATTTGACATTAGGAGGAAATTCTTCATGATGAGGATGGTGTGACATTGGTACAGGTTGCCCAGGGAAGTTGTGGCTGCCCCATCCCTGGAGGTGTTGAAGGCCACGTTGGAGGGGGCCTTGGGCATCCTGGTCTGGTGGGAGGTGTCCCTGCCCGTGGCAGGGGGTTTGAAACTAGATGATCTTTAAGGTCCCTTCCAACCTAAACTATTCTATGATATATGTCTTAATACCCCAGTATTTACAATGCAGAAATATGGAAGGTTTGGCTTAGAAAATGAGAGGATGCTTGGTAGTAACTACTACACTAGTTCAGTGCTCGTGTAAAATACACAATTATACAAGGTTAACTGGAATGCATGTTCTTTTTTAATGTTCTTGGTTCATGTTATGTTTAGTATGGGAATGCATGGGGTTTTTTTGTTATTTCTTATCAGCATTATTTTGGGGACTGCTATCACTATAGAAGTGTTCTCTATGTTACTTTTAGTTCAGTTTGGTTGGTTATTTGTTATTCTAGTAGTAGTGAAGCAGTTGCTGTAACAGTGTAAACCTTGATATACTGAAGTGGTGTTCGTGTAATAGAGCTTTGGTTTTACCAGATTAGACTTCAGTGATTGATGAGTCCATCTGCAGTAGCAGTGATGGATCAGAAGTTAAGTATGCATGGATGTTAGTAGTACATCAGTTTAATTGCCGATCTTCTGAATTATTTAAAATGTGTCAGTTTTTACACATCACTCTGTTGATCTTGCATTACTTCTCACTCTGTTAATCAGAAAAATCTCACGTTATTTCCAGGAGGAATTAAATTTGCTTGCCAAAGTGCTTAAAATATACGTTTCTGTGTTGTTATCACTTGATAAATCACAGAAGTGCACACCTGACCTGTTCTAGCAAGTTAGGTCTGAAGTGCAAATCATTTATTCTGGGGAGGACTCTTCACTTGACTGTACATTTACACCCCTTCTTATCTTGGAAGAATCAGCTGCTTAGTCTAGTCTAAATCTTTCATATTCTTATCTGGAAATCTGGTGAAATGGGTATGCAGAAGTTGTCAGACTTGATTATTTTTTTATGTAAATGCGCACAGCAAATAATTCAACGCTTCCAATTTTCCCATCTGATGATTATCAAAGAAGTTATTTGGAACTTGGATTCAGCTCAGGGAAACAAATAAGCCATAGATGGAAGCATACTTGGGAGAGGTATCATATGCTTACCATGTTTTTATGCTCTTTTTATTTTTTTACCCCTAGCTAACTGCTTTTAACTGTTTCTCCATTATCAGAGGCCTGGATAGGTGGTCTTGTGTCTGACCCAACCTGTTGGCTGCTGTATTACCATAGAATCATAGAATAGCTTGGGTTGTCCTCTGCCTTGGGCAGGGACACCTCCCACTAGATCAGGCTGCCCAAGGCCCCAGCCAACCTGGCCTTAAACACCTCCAGGGATGGGGCAGCCACAGCTTCTCTGGGCAACCTGTTCCAGTGCCTCACCACTCTCATTGTAAAGAAATACTTCCTTATGTCTAGTCTAAATCTGCCCCTCTCCAGTTTAGAGCCATTGCACCTAGTCCTATCACCACAAGCACTTGTAAACGGTCGCGCCTCAGCTTTCTTGTAGCCCCCTGCAGGTACTGGAAGGTCGCTATAAGGTCCCCACAGCCTTCTCTTCTCCAGGCTGAACAACCTCAACTGTCTCAGCCTGTCCTCATGTGGGAGGTGCTCCAGCCCCTCTTCTGTCTTCTAGAAATAGCCCTATCTGTCTTTTAGAAAGTGCTGACAGCAGTTGTGGAGTAAACCAAAACTTCCTGCTGGGTGTTCATGATGTGCAGCTCCAAGCTAACATGTAGCCTTTTATCTCTGGCAGGGCAAGCACATCCTGAAGTTCTGAGTGTCTTGATCTTGCTGCATCTCTAAACCTGGAATGCTCATTAACTGTTGCTGCAGCTAACAATATTATGAGAGTCTTTTGGGTGTTCAGGCACATTTTCTGGTGCCTTGAAATTTCAAAAGGAAAAACTGGTTTGTATGTTGTATATCATTCTCCTTAAGTTGGCATTTGTTCATCTGACAGATAAGTGGTACCCCCAGCTGCAAGGTTTCTTTATTCCTAGTGGTTGTGTCCCCTGTGTTGCTGGCTTATTATTAGAGCAGTTGACTGGTAAGTTAATGACAAGTATTTTATATGGTTCACTTCATGATCCTGTAATTTTCTTTTAAGAGTCTGGGTTTTGAACTTACCAACAGATAGTCGTGCAGCGTTATGTAAAGGTTAACTGGGAAAGCAAACTTCCCTTCTTTTCCTTCCTCTTATCTTAAGCCAGCTGTCTGCATGCAAGAACTGATTAGGCTATTTTATTCTGCTGATATTTAGCTCCCAGTTCATATTTTTACACTCTCAACCCCTTTATTTTGCACCTGCAGATTTTTTTTTATGACTTTTTGCTTGGAGCCGATAGAGTCAAAGGAGAAAAACATAGCCTGGAAAAGGCTTTTCTGTGGCTTGGGTCAACTGCAGTGCATCTGCGTAACGAATGCTGATGTCTCTTGTGACTGGTTTGCTGATGTGTGATGGATTTGTGCTGGTGAGCGTGTGTGAACTGCTCACAGTTTCTGATTGCCAGTCTTTCATTGGCAGCAGTACAGGTCAGTGCCTGTGCTGAGCTTTCTTGGGCTCGGTGTGAGTGTTTAGCTGGTAAGAAGTGTTAGGTTCCTCTCTCGCTTGCTCGGTTAGGCTTTGAGGATTTTTTTCTTCCTCAAAATTTATCTGTGTAGCTGTAGGCTTCCTTCTGCAAGTTTTTCTCCTGGAAAGGGAGTGGACCTTTCAGTACTTAAAGGGGGTCTACAGGAAAACTGGTGAGATCTTCATCAGTGATAGGATGAGGGGGGGATGGTTTTAAGCTGCGAGAAGGGAGGTTTAGATTAGATATTAGGAAGAAATTGTTAACTGTGAGGATGGTGAGGCACCGGAACAGGTTGTGCAGAGACGTTGTGGAGGTGTTTAAGGCCAAGCTGGATGAGACTTCGAGCAACCTCGTCTAGTGGGAGGTCTCCCTGCCCATGGCAGGTGGGTTGGAACTGGATGATCTTTAAGGTCCCTTCCAACACAAACCATTCTATGACCTGGTGAAGTTCTCGGGGCAAACTTGTGATGGGGTGTGACTCAGTTCTTGAAATATGAGATCAGCCCAGGTAGGCTGGTCTGCCTGCTGCCTTGGAGGCAAATGTTCCCATGTGTGGTGAACAACATACATGTTGGCTGTAGGCAAGGAGGAAGCATGGTCCTCCGTCATATTGAAACAGAACAAAAAATAGCATTATATGGCACAGTTTCCTCGCAAGTGAAGACTGTTAGGAGCTACTCTAATGTCCTGCTGGTTTTGACTTTTGGAAATAGAGGATTACAACAGGGGAAAAGAAGCTACAGTTGAGATGATTAGGTAGGTTAGTCAAAGCAAAGAGAAGGACTCGGGCGCACAGAATCGTAGAATAGTTTGGGTTGGAAGGGACCTTAAAGATCATCCCATTCACATGGGAAAGCCTTTCTGAACCTGATGAAATGGAGACAGAGAAGCAGCTGGGGTTGGGTGTTGCTGAATGTGTGATGAGGTATCTTTAATTGAGGAGGTTGCTGGTTGGAAGAGTTTAGGGGATATTGCCTCAAAAAGTGCCGTGGGCACCAGGGATCATTTAACGAGGAAGGTTGCTGAGTGTGTATCTGTGCTCAGGAGATAGGAACTTAACAAGACACAAGATAGAAGTTACAGAGAACACCTTGAATTTGTAGCTGGTGAGTCACCGCTCAAGGGACAGCTGTCACCAAAAGGCTTTGATTTTTCGCTTTTTGCTTCCGGGATATTTATCCCGCAGAATATGATGTTGACCTCTGCATATTAGTAGTTTGTAATTGCTGCATGTAAAGCAATGACAGCTGAGGACCAGTGCCTCATACACAAATAGCATGGTTTTCCTGGGATTACTGTGTATGGTTATAGTCTCCACATCTTGAAAAGGAAATAAGAGTGGAGGTTCAAAGGGACTGTATAATTAGCTACTTAGAAAAATCCCTTGTGTGCGTATCTAAAGCAGAAGGCGGTAACAGAGGTTTGGCTTTAAGACCACCCCTGAAAGCACGGTTTTGTTGTTAAATAGTGCAACAGATGACTTTTTTCTCCAATGAATGTTTTCTGAAAAAAGCAGTGTAACTCAAGAAGTGATTAAAAATATGAAGAAATAATGAATTGACTGGACAAATTCCTGGAGGAAGTTCTGTTTTCCATGCCTCGCACATTAAAAATAAAATGATATACAGGTAAAGTCGAAGATGGCAAATTCACTGCTGCTGAAAGTGCTTTTGTATGCCAAATAAATAGAAGTTTGGAAATACTTCCTCAGAGGGAATTGTGAAAAATACACATGAATCAAAACCAAATGGGACACAAAATTAACACTGTTTGTTTATTCAGCTATGGCAAATTCACCTTATTGAAGAAGGATTGTTGTTTTTAATGCATAATTTTAGTACTGGCTCTTGGGGAGAAAAGCTAATAGGGAAGATAATCTGCTTTTTTTTGTGAGTGCTTGATGCAGGGCATGATAAATGTTGTGGAACCTCTGCAGTAACTTCTGTATTTCGGCCCCCATGTCAAATCCCCACTTTGCATGTGGTATTTAACAATAGTGTGGAAAGTGACTGTGCTGTTCTAACCTAAGTGGGAAACTACTTGATGGTTCAGTGAGAGACTCTCATCAGTGAGCTGGGGTCTGCGTCTGGCTGAAGTCTCGTGCCACGGCACTGCAGCTTGATGAACAATAGCAACTTTGGAGTTCTTAGTAGAACCTCAGCTGCTGTAACATAGAATCATAGAATAGTTTGGGTTGGAAGGGACCTCAAAGGTCATCCAGTTCCAAGCCCCCCACTAGATCAGGCTACCCAAGGTCCATGCAACCTGGCCTTCAACACCTCCAGGGATGGGGCAGCCACAACTTCTCTGGGCAACCTGTTCCAGTGCCTCACCAGCGTCATGGTGAAGAAATTCTTCCTTATGTCTAGCCTAGACACAAGAGGTTGTCTTTGCTTTCTATTTTTAGTCTGGAGTGAGGCCTAAATTTGACGCTCTTGCTGTGAAAGGGGGCAGAGGGGCTAATATTGACCATTTTCAAGTGCATCTGAGTGGACAGTGGAAGGGAAAAGCAAAATATAGGCTTTGTCTAGTCTTTGGTGCAGGGCCTGTGTTCTTGTTCTACTCTGAAAATTTTGCTTCTCAGCTTTGGCTAATACAAAAGTTTGAAAAGTCCTCTAATTGACTGAATGAGTCTATTTTAAATCCATTTTTTAACGCCCCAGGTCCTAGCAATACTGAGAATTTTCATAATGAAGAGTCTGTGCCTTGCATCTTTCCTTCCCTGCTTAGTGAAGGAAGAGGTGTGTTTTCCAAATATCTGTCAAAATTGACTTGAAAGCTGAAACGTTGACTCTCCACTCTCTGCTTTGTAACAATATTAAAAATATGAGAGAGGTAGGCATGAATGAGAGAAATGGTTAGTTAAACTATGTAAATGCTACAGACAAAAATTCCAGACGTGGAAATGCATCTTCATGGTGGATAAGGGAGCGTGTGGGAGAAATCATAGAAAATTTCAGAAGGGCGTCCAAGAATTGGATTATTTGCTTTAGTGAAATAGGTCTCCTAGTAGCCCAGAAGGCCAAGCGTATCCTGGGCCGCATCAGAAGAAGCGTGGGCAGCAGGTCAAGGAAGAGGATTCTGCCCCTCTATTCCCTCTTGTTAGACCTCATCTCAAGTATCATGCCCAGTTTTGGAATCCCCAATGTAAGTAGGATATGGAGCTCTTGGAATTGGTCAGGAGCGCTACGAGGGTGATCACAGGTCTGGAGCACCTCTTGTACTAGGACAGGCTGAGAGAGTTGAGGTTATTCAGCCTGGAGAAGAGAAGGCTCTGAGGAGACCTTAGAGCAACCTTCCAGTACCTGAAAGGGGTGTCCAAGAAAGCTGAGGAGGGACTTTTCACAAAGGCTTGTAGTGATAGGATGAAAGGGAATGGCTTTAAATTGGAAGGGGAAAGATTTAGATTAGACATTAGGAAGAAATTGTTCACTATGACAGTGGTGAGGCACTGGATGGGTTCCCGAGGGAAGTTGTGGCTGCTCCATCCCTGGAGGTGTTGAAGGCCAGGTTGGATGGGACCTTGGGCAGCTGAAGTTGCTTGGTCTCTTCAGCCTGATGGAGAGGAGACTGAGGGAGAACCTCATAGCAGTTCACTGCTTCCTTAAAAGGAAGAGGAGCAGGCACTGATTTCTTCCCTCTGGTGACCAATGATAGGACTTGAGGGAACATCGGGAAGATGTGCCAGAGGAGATTTAGGTTAGATATTAGGAAAGAGGGTGGTGGAGCACTGGAAAGCAGGGAAGCAGTCATGATGCCAAGCCCAACAACGTTCAAGAATCATTTGGGCAATGCCCTCAGACATATGGTGTAAATTTTGGGGTTGTCCCATGCAGGCATGAGTTGGATTTGATGATCCCTGTGGGTCCCTTCCAACTCGAATCATTCTGTGATTGAAAAGTTTGGGCGTGAGGGGGAAAACACAGGGAAAGGATGAGCCAGAGTACTTGTTTCCCCAGTAGTTCTGTCTCTAGCTCGGTAAACCGTGTTGCAGGGAGCAGCAGGAAGCCTCATTAGATGTGAAGTGGTGACTTTTTCTATAGACTATGCAATGAGCTTTCCCCCTTTCCTTCAGAAGGAAGGTGATGGTGCATGGAATGCAAGTACAGGGCAGGTAGTTAGCTGTTATCTGTATGGTTTTACAATTACTTCTTTGAGCACTCATGTATGGCGAGTGCTTTTGATGTTTCATCTCACATACACGCTGTGGTGCACAAATGTCAAAACCAGGGAGTCTCATAGCCAGCTTCACAGTACCTTGGCTGAGTTGTTGCGAATACTTAGGCCAGTTTAAGTATCTTTACTTCACACTGCAACCACATCTCATGTCGTAGATGAGTTGTTTGTTTCACCACTGTTACTGTCTTGTGTTGAAGCCACTAGCCATGTGAGCTTCCAAGTGATTTTTCCTGTGGCGACGTTTCAGGGGTTGAACTGAGAGTTACCTTGGTGATTCCATGTCTTAAGTCACATTGCACTATTGCAAAACATCTGAACAAATAACCTTTGTTTGGGTCTCTGTCAAGAAAGATGCTGAGTCTGTGGTGGATACATCTGAAGCCATTAAAAATTATAGAATGGAACGAATCATTTTCTCTCCCAAATCTGACTGATGTGCTTTCTTCTAGGTGAGCACTGGGTAGAACATCCTGGGATTGATCAAAAGGCATAAATTCCTTTTCCTGCACCTATCATATTAACTATAACTTCATATGCAGCATCTGAAGATAGGACTAGGAATGAGATTTGAATTTGGTGGTTTAAACTTAACTTATGCACACAGTACTGCTGAGCGCAGAGATGGTCAAAGGAAATGAGTTTTTTTGCTCTTAATTTGAATAGATTTACAACATGACATCCTTCACTACAGGAGATCCAGGATTGCGTCCATTAGGACAATCAACTCAGGAAGCATACAAGATTTCCTGATTCTACTAACCAACTTGGGTGTGGAAAAAAGCAAATTTAGAAGGGAGATTCTTAACATCGGTTTTTAAAGGGAAGTAAATAATCAGATGTGTTTATGAATCTCCTGCTATAAGGCCCCATCCAACCTGGCCTTGAACACATGCAGGGATGAAGCAGCCACAACTTCCCTGGGAAACCTGTTCCAGTGCCTCACCACCCTCATGGTGAAGAAATTCCTCCTTCTGTCTAGTCTAAATCTGCCCTTCTCTAGATTATACCCTTTGCCCCTAGTGTCCTATCACTACAAGCTTTTGTAAACAGTCCCTCTCCAGCCTTCTTGGAGTCCCCCTTCAGGTACTGAAAGGTTGCTCTAAGGTCTCCTGGGAGCCTTCTCTTCTCCAGGCTGAACAACCCCAACTCTCTCAGTCTGTTCTCGCATGGGAGATGCTCCAGCCCTCCGGTCATCTTTGTAGTCCTCCTCTGGACCCGTTCCAACAGCAGCTCCATATCCTTCTTCTGTTGAGGATCCCAGAACTGGACACAAGACTCCAGGTGAGGTCTCACAAGAGAGGAGTAGAGGGGCACAATCACCTCCCTTGCCCTGCTGACCATGCTATTTTTGATGCAGCCCAGGATACAGTTGGCTTTCTATGGAAAAAGAATGTTTTTAATACATTATACCATTTGATTTTATTAATAGTTGGATAGAAAACCCAATCCAAAGGGGATCTGCAGTCAATAACAATGAACTATTTTTCTTCTCGAAATGTCGCTGTCCTTAAGATGTTTATTAGGTTCATGGTATTTCCTCTCTCAAATAATGGTATGGGATATTATATAGATTGACTTGATATGCGTGTAGTTACCCTTCTGCAAAAAGTCCTACAGGGTATTCTGATTTAAGAAAAATAAAAAAAGGAAAGTTGTTAAGACATATAAGGCAAAAGCCAAATAACTAATGAGGATGTTGACTCTAAGTAAACTTAAAACAGGAATAAAAATGAAGAAAAACAGGAAGCATTTCTTGTCTCTGAAGGATTGGGCAGATGCTAACTTGCTGACTCTTTATTGAGAGCTGGCAGGAATGCTTGAGCAGTGGTAGCATTTCAGAGTGCTTATTGACGCGCAGTTAGGAAGGCAGTCTCAATTAACCCTACGCATCTCTGGATTTATTTATTTTAAGTTTTAAAAATCCCACGCCTGTATCAATGTTTGCTTGAGTGAACTGGAGTCCAAGTTAACTTGCCTGTTCCTTATTGAGCAACACAAAATAACCAGTGTGTGCGGAGTGACCTCCCGGCCTCACAGCACCAGTCAAACTGTGCTAAAATACACTTGGCCCTGCATTCCTGCCTGAGCTAAGGACCTGCTTCTCAGTTTGAAAAGCAAACTTTGGGAGGGAGTGTGGCCTTTGAAGATCTTTCTGAGTGACTCTGAGGATAAGGACCTCGTAACAGCCTCAGCTTTGCAGCTGCATAGAGAAATGGGATCTTCTGTGGAAAAGAATTGTAAATTTAAGGAAGAAGTATTAATTTTCAGGTACTGGAAAGAAAAGCAAGCTGCTTTTAGAACTCATGCTGTGGAAAATGAATTGCTTTCCTGTAAGAGGGACTCTTCTTGGAGGAGCTGGATTGGTATTCTGGTGGGTATTATGACCAAAAGGCTTCTTACACAACCCAAAAGGCAAGTGTCTTACGCGGACAGGGTGGTTTTACAGCCCTGTCCTGTAACTGGCTTCTTTGTTATCTACCACTGAGCAGTATTTGACCATCAAGCTCTGCTGCTGCACGTAAGTGTTCAGTGCTATTGCTTCCTGCAGATCTCTTCCAAAGTAAATCTGAAGGGCTTTTCCCCTCCTTGTAGTTTTTTCCAATCTTACTTTTCTTTAAGATGATCATCTGCCAAAAGACCACTTCTCTTGAAGCAGCGGTTTAAAATTGTCTTTTAAACACAAAGCTTCAGAAGACTTTCACATCCATGCTTGTGTTTTACTTGGAATCTAAGTTCTAAATTCATCCTTGCACTCCGGCTCCATTTCAGTACAGGCATCCAGAAGCTTCATAAATTTAACTCGCAAGCACTCTGCTGTGTTTTCTTTTCAGGAGAGATGGTGTTGGTGCTAGATTTCAGCTGGAGTTCTGGTGGAGCATTCACTCAAGCACAGGATGATCATGTCTTATAAGTCTGGCATGCCTTCATTTTTTTTTTTGCCAGACAGGGTATATTTTAGATTAGATATTAGGAAGAGATTTTTTGATGGTGAGGGTGGTTAGGCACTGGAACAGGTTGCCGAGAGAAGTCGTGGATGCTCCATCCCTGGAGGTGTTCAAGGCCAGGTTGGATGGGGCTTTGAGCAACCTGATCCAGGGGAGGGTGACCCTGTCCATGAAAAGGGGTTTGGAACTGGATGATCTTTAAGGTCACTTCCAACCCAAGCCATTCTATGATTCTTCCTACACAACTGTGAAGTTTCAGAGGGGGAAAAAAGATAAATACTGGTATTGTTTTTTAGTTTGTGTTGTAGATTTATTCAAGGTACGGTTGCTGGACTGGTGGGGCTAAGGTCAATTCTGTTCTTTTACAAGGCACTAAGCTTCCATACAGCCGAAAAATACATGAATTGCTTGAAAGTTCTGGTCCCGTTTTCTTCACGTAAAAATAAACATTGTAGATCAGAGGCCTAAACAAAACGGGTGGTTTGAAAATGTAAGTTTTACCTAGTCTTATCTAAATTAAAACATTATTCAGGGTTGTAGAGGCGTCAATGGGATCCTTAGCTGCAATTACGTTTGGTGGTGGTTTTGGTTTATTTTTTAGATCTAGCCAAAGTTTTTTTGGCAAAATCATGCTAGGTGGTGTGCTGGGAGCTTTTTTTCTAAATCATGTTTTGTGTTACTTGAAATAATATGATTACATTTAAAACTTTGGGTAGAAAGCAAATCGGTGGAGTGAAATTGGTGTTTCTATGGCAACTTTGACTTTGAAATTAGAGTTCTTGTGAGTTTAGAAACTTAGGCTTATTTTCATTATTACAATGGTAAGTTTTGATTTAGTCTTGCCAGCAAGAAGAATAACTTTGTATTTATGCAACAGAATAAATCTCAGATACTCTTTTGTCCCAGAAAAGCTGAAGTTAGTTCATGGGCTAAACCTGGTAGATAATGGAGATCTTCTCTGATAGTATTTCTTCTCCTTTACGTAGAAGTTGTGCAGCTCTTTGCCTGGTGAAGAGTTACCATAAACATGCATTTAGCCCGAAGACACTGAGTTTTTAAGTTTCTTTATAAAAAGATGATTGCAACTAGAAATATGCAGACTAAACACAATTGTAAGTCTGCAAATGAAGACAGACTAATGGTGTGAAGTGCTGGTAACTTAACAGGTTAAGCTAGATTCATTGGGGCAGCAACATGTGTTTTGCAAGGTCCACTGAGTTGGTAGAAGATGACAGACAGCTTTTGATACCTTGTGGAGTCCCAAAGCCTAGGAGCTGTTCTGAAAAGTATACCTAGTGTTAGGAGGGATGGAAGTTGTGAAGAATTTAACTAACTTCATGGATTCAGTGAATCTCCTTTACAGTCTTGGTTGTAGAATAACGTGGAAGGGTTGGAGAAAAGAGCTCCAAGGGTGGTTAACATTTTAGAGGAATCTGCCAGAGGCAAAGAGCCTGAATATGAAAAAAATATTGATTTCTCTGGCCTAACAAGAAGGGGGTTAAGACATAGAAGGACACCTCTTAGAGAGGAAAGTAGGGGTTTTCTGTTGTTTTCATTTGTTTGGGGGTCTTTTGGGGTGTGTATGGTGGGATTTTTCCTTTTCATAGAATTGTAGAGTAGTTTGGGTTGGAAGGAACCTTAAAGATCATCCAGTTCCAACCCACCTACCATGGGCAGGGACACCTCCCACTGGATCAGGCTGTCCAGGACCCCATCCAACCTGCCCTTGAACACCTCCAGGGATGGGGCAGCTGCAACTTCCCTGGGCAACCTGTGCCAGTGCCTCACCACCCTCATGGTGAAGGAATTTTTCCTTATGCCTAGCCTAAACTTGTCTGTCTCCAGTTTATCCCCATTGCCCCTAGTCCTATCACTACATGTCCTTGTATGAAGTCCTTCTTTTTTTTTTTTTTTAAAGAGGATACATAATGAAAGTGAAAGTCTACCAAAATTTACAGTCTGAAAGCTGAAACGTGGGAAACTAATTTGTGGGATATTAACTTCTCTTTCTTTGGTTGCTCTGTAAGATATAAAATCCTCAGTCACGAGACAAAATCTGATTGGAATTTAACTAATTCATTACACAGGAGATCAGGCTCAAATGAGGAGAAAGGATTACACTTAATCTTTGGCCTTGCTCTGTGATTCCCTGCTCCCTTCTCTCGGTTGTTAAGTTGATCTCCTCTACCCGTGGGTTTGTCCCATAGACCCATCTTTGAGAACCAGTAATGTAAGCATTCACTGCCAGTTGTGGAATAACAATTAACAAACTGCTTTTCAAGGCTGCATTAGAAAAAGTGTATTGGAATATCTAAACTAGTTCATGACTGAATAATACCAGATTTCACAAGATGACTGAGGGACATTATAATTGAGATGTGGGTGGGAGGGTTTCATCTGCAGTACTCAGCTTTTTTGGATGTAGCAACGGGTTCATCTGCACCAGTGTAACCTGCTAGGCATCTGCTGCCTTTAGAAAGTGAAACTTTTACTTAAAAGCGCATTTCTCCATAAACTTATCACGCTGTTAACTGTCAAAAAGCATAGCAATTTTTTACCCACGTTTCAGTTGTGGGTTCTTTAAAGGTGTGCTGCGAGTTGAAGCTATATTTCTTTTCAGTAATTTCTTCGGAACATCAGAAAAATGTTGTGAGTAGACGTTTATTTTGAAGCTTGTACCAACAGGTGCCTAGAGAGATAACCTTGTTGGAGGATATGAAATTAGCTGTGTAGTAAACTTTTCAGTATTTTCTGTTTCATTACTTTTATTAAACCGGTTTTCCTGTGTGCCCTTGTGCTGAAGAACAACATACGCAGGAAGTAGTCATCTAAGATGATCCTATAGACTGCTAACCACATCTTTTGGAGTTTGGCATGTGATAACTTCTCAGTGTGCTATCTGTCCTAACAATAAAAAGCTTATTGAAGTGAACGTCTTTCATAGAATCGTCGAATGGTTTGGATTGGAAGGGACCTTAAAGACTATCCAGTTCCAACCCCATGCCATGGGCTGGGACACCTCCCACTAGATCAAAATGTCCAAGGCCCATCCAACCTGGCCTTGAACACCTCCAGGGATGGGGCAGCCATAACTTCCCTGGGCAACCTGTGCCAGTGCCTCACCACACTCATGGTGGAGAAATTCTTCTTTATGCCTAGAATAGGTTGTGGTATCATTGCTCTGGGTGTGTATAGCAAACAATTAAAAAAGGAAACACAGCCAAAATAGATTTATGGGTATTTTTTACTGATGAGAACCATAAAGAACAAGCATATTAATAGTAGTTGCTGCTGTCATTTGTTTTAGATGGCTGTGGTGAATTTGCTTTTGAAAATGCTGTAAACTAGCAATAAGCTTGAATCTGAAAAAAAAACAGATAAAGCATTTCTATTAGCAAAGCTATTAATCCCTTTAAGGGAAGACTCATCTTTCACAAGGGAGGTGAAGTGGCTGGAGTTTTAAGCCATAATATTTTACATACTAAATATTTTTTGATCGTGCTGAAACATGTCCTGCAAACCTAATCTATGGTATCTGTTATTTTTAGTTTTGTTATTATATATAACGGGGAGGGGAATGAAGCAGACTAAAGGAAATCTGAATATAGCTATTTTTCCATTAAATGTATAACTGTTCTTCAGTATAGAGTATAGAGGAATTTCCACTTCCAGTAAATAAACACCTCCTTTTTCTTTATTTCAGATGCCTTATAGCGATTCTTTTTGTTTACAAAGATTCTGAACAGATTCCTTTCCCAGTTGTACGAGTGGTGGTTACAACTCACAGAATTGAATTCATATGCTGCCTTTATATTAAAACAAGCAAAAAGCAAAGCCTCATACAGGGTAAAGGGTCTAGTGGGGGGTTTTTTTGTAGTTTGTTTTTGTGCTCTTTAAAAACTTGAGCAGCCTGGTCTGGTGGGACGTGTCCCTGCCCATGGCAGGAGGGTTGGAACTGGGTGATATTTAAGGTTCCTTCCAACCCAAACCATTCTATGACTGTATGCTAATTGTTTGTGTTTATTTTAAAACTGTTTTTGAATAATCCCTGTTGTCTGAGACCAAATCTGAGGGGATTTAAGTAATTCATAGGTAATGGTTATGCGGGGGATATGTTCTAGTCTTTGTAGTGATCGATTTTTGTGTCCAGGTTAGCAGGGGTTTGATATTCGTAGTACGATAATTAAAGCTGACTGAAGGACAGAGCTGTTTGCCTAAAAGAAGTGAATGATTGCTCCTCCTCACGTGGCTGTCTTGCTCACACTGAACTGCTTCTTTGCAGAAGGGCTTTTTTATGTATGATTCATGTTTGTAGAGTGGGGTTGTTTGTAGGGTCTTGGAAATCGGAGTCTTTCATTAAGTCAAATACATAGATTTGAGGCAAGAGGTGTGGGGTTTTTTTTGTTGTTATTAATCTTCTTTTATTATAAGATAGAGATACCTGACTTGGCAATTGTGAGTAGGATGTGTTTAGGAATGAAGTAGGCTTGTCCCAATCTTATATTACATTGAGCCCACTTTCTTGACTGACTGTTTTTCATGTATTTTCTTTGGAAAGCTGTATTAAAGAATTTTTCTTTGTTCACTGTTCACTTGACCCTGTTAAGTGACTGTTATTTTCTTCTCCCATGTGTAGGTGTTCTACTTTAAAATATGAAAGCGAAGCCCTTTGGGTATTAAGATTAGTATTTTCCTTTGTTTATGTTATGTTCTGCTTTGGCCAAGACATCCGTATCTAATTTTAATAACTTAAATAGCAGCTTCTGAAACAGGACACAGGTCATGCCTAGAATGTTGATTCATATCTAAGTAATAAGTATAAACAAAATAAAAGAAGTAATCTTGATTTTTGGTAGAGCTAGAGGCCTGTTGCATTCTGGAATTCAATATACACGAGTATATTCTATAACGCAGCATTATGAATGTATAATCCTAGGTGAAGGTGGGGCATAAATGAATTTTCTAGTTGCTTGACCGTAATTGTTTAAGTGGTTGGGTTTTTTTTTTTCCTTCCCCTCCCAGAGACTTCTATGGGAAATTTTGTCTTGGACGAAAACCAAATGTTGCCATTTTTCTAATGGATCGAGAAAGAATGTATTCAGACAGCTCCTGGATATGTAAAAATTGGCCTCTCCAGTGCTTTGTAACTCATTTGTTTCCACTAATTCCTACTTCTGTCCTCCACGATAATCCTTTGGGATGGAGAGCTTTATTTTTATCCTCAAGTAACCACAGGCATAGTCAGGTATTTAATAAAGCTCCTTACTTCAAAGGAAAAGCGATAAAGCCACCTAGAAGAAGTAAATATCAGTCTTGAACAAGGTAGTGAAGAACCCAGACTTCATCAGTGTCAAAACTTTGCAATCTGACTCAGATGTAGGCAGGGGAATTTTTCAGAAGCTCTAGGGACCTTTATTGTTCATCCTTTGACAGTCAGTATGTATCTCAGCATGCGTGCATAAACTGAAGTCTCAGTTCCTAGCAAAATTGTTTCCCCTGTGTCCTTTAAAGGGTCATAACTTTACTGCTTTGTCTGCAAACACAAGGAAATGCTGTTCCTTAAAAAGGAGCTTTTTTGTCTGCAGTTGTGATCACGCGGTTGCTCCCGTTGAGGTAACTCAAGAGTGTTGAGGTAACTCAAGATCATCGAGGTCACCCTTTGAACCATCATCCACTGCAGCTGAATCCTTAACTCGTTTTTTTCTGGTGGTGATTTCTGTGCTGTCATGGGTGTCACGCTTTCTCTTTTCTTTCCCATTTAGGCTGTTTCCTTAGGGCACAGTTCCTGTCTCTCTTCATGTACACTCGAGTTCATCCATTCTTATAATGGAGAAGTGTAATTTAGAGGCATGGAATAGGTTAGGTTGGAAGGGACCTTAAAGATCATCTAGTTCCAAACCCCTGCCACGGGGAGGGACACCTCCCACTAGATCAGGCTGCCCAAGACCCCATCCAGCCCAGCCTTGAACACCTCCAGGGATGGGGCAACCTGTGCCAGTGTCTCACCATTCTCATGGTGAAGAAGTTCTTCCTTATATCTAGTGTAAATCTGCCCCTGTCTAGTCTATATCCATTGCCCCTAGACCCTACAAGCCTCTGTATTTTGAAAGACAAGACTTGGCTGATACCTTGTGTTAATTCCTCTTACTGTTCAGATTACTGTCCTGCTTGAGTTATAGTGGAAATCCTTGGAAGATATGTGGTTTATGAAGAAAACTTTCTGGACAATGTTGTACTCTTGTTCATTTTTAATGTAGTGTTAGTGTGTTTCTATTTATTGCTCACCTTTAGGTACTTTTCCATACTACATTTTTACTTTAGGATCTCGGGGGACCCCGCTCAGACTGTGATATCAGAGTAACGATAGTACTTTTTTTCAGTACTTTCTGGAAGACCTTTTTAACACTTTAGTATTTGTGGTGTTTTATTCCCTCAAGACTTAATGAAACAGCCAGTTTTGCATTCTGGTGCATGCTCAACACTGAGAAGGTTAAAACTTGTTCTTCCACTAAAGGATTCCTTGAAAGAATGTGTGTGTGGGAATTTATGCTACTTAAGTTGTGGTGAAAGCCTTTGAAGAGGTGATAGATGGTGGAATGTTCAAATCTGGCTGGAGGAAATATTTTGCTCTCAAACATTAACAGCAACTTCACAAGCTACTTTGGATACCACCCCAGGGATGGAAGACAGGAGGAAAGCCCCAAGGAGGAGACGAGGGCAGTGTCTGGTACTGCTGCTGTCAGTGGATCCCATGACTGGGAGCTGGGCAGGGAGAGGGTTACTCACTCAGGCTGTGGTCACATCTAGAGAAAAGCATTCACGTGGTCTGCTGCCTTCCAGCAGAGAGGTTGGGGTGATGTAGGAGGCTGGCAAGACCAAAGCCTAAGCCTTAAGTTCAAGCCTCGGCAAAGTTTAAATCAAGCTTGGCTTATTTATCAGGATGGCATCTTGCAAGGTCTGCCTTTCCTTTCTTTTCCTCTCTTGGGTTTCTTGTGAACTTTATGGTACTGAGGTCCATTTGGCTCAAAAATCTTTGATTTGCTTGTGACAACCATCATAGGACTTTGAAAATGCTTGTTGGCTGTGCTGCTTCTGGGTGGGTGAAGTCTTCAACAAGACTTTGTATATTTGCTCAAAGAATGTCTGAAAAGCTAATGGTGCTGCAGGCAGTGATATGTCTGTAGGGTGGTCAACCTGCTTCAAATGTGACAAAACATAAAGATGAGAAGAAAAATGGAAATTAGGTTTTAGTCACTTGAGTTTAAGAAATTTCCCTAATGTTGTGCCTTTGTGGATGATTTGGTTCTTGCAATTCCATTGATTGCAAATAGAATAGTTTGGGTTGGATGGAACCTCAAAGATCATCTACGTCCAACCCCTCTGTGATGGGCAGGAACACGTCGCACTAGATCAGGCTGCCCAAGGCCCCAACCAACCTGGCCTTGAACACCTTTGCATGGTTTAGTGATTGATAAGAATGGTTGGACTCGATGATCCAGTGGGTCCTTTCCAACTTAGTGATTCTATGATTCTACCTCCAGGGATAGGGCAGCCACAACTTCCCTGGGCAGCCTGTGCCAGTGTTTCACCACCTTCATTGTGAAGAAATTACTCCTTAGTCTAAATCTGTCCCTCTCCAGTTTATACCCATTCCCCCTAGTCCTATCACTACACGCCTTTGTTAGCAGTCCCTCCCCAACTTTCTTGGAGGTCCTCTTCAGGTACTGGAAGGTCGCTAGAAGGTCTCCTTGGAGCCTTCTCTTCTCCAGGCTCAACAACCTCAACTCTCAGTCTGTCCTCGTATGAGAGGTGCTCCAGCCCTCTGATCATCTTTGTGGCCTCCTCTGGACCCATTTAAACAGCTCCATATCCTTCTTCTGTTGAGGATTCCAGAACTGGGCACAATACTCCAGATGAGGTCTCACAGGAGAGGAATAGAGAGGCAGAAGTTAGTTGGGCTTCCACTGTATTGGGTATTATATATGCACCTGTCCCTTGACCTGCTGGCCACACTTCTTTTGATCCAGCCCAGTATATGATTGACCTTCTGGGCTGTGAGCGCACATTGCTGGCTCATATCGAGCTTCTCATTAACCGGCACCCCCAAGTCCACCTCTGCAGGGCTGCTCTCAATCGCATCATCCTCCATCATGTACCAAAAATGGGGATTGCCCCAACCCTAGTGTAGGACCTTACACTTGGCCTTGTTGAACCTCATGATGTTCTCACAGCCCCACTTCTCCAGCCTGTCTAGGTCCCTCTGGATGACGTCCCGTCCTTCTGATGTGGCAACTGCACCACTCAGCTTGGTGTCATCTGCAAACTTGCTGAGGGTGCCCTCAGTCTCGCTGTCTGTATCGTTGATGAAGATATTAAACAGCACTGGTCCCAGTACAGACCAAAATACTTTGCTCGTTCTGTCACTCTTCCCTGTTACCTTATTTTTTGACAGGGTGGAATTTTTTACTTCTTGGATTCATCGTTTTCCATTTACTTTATCTAACTTGTAAAAAAGATGCAGGGTTATCGTGGGAGCAGACAAGCCCAGAGAAAGCAATAACTGGCTGTAAGAAGGGGGGCATTCTTTTAATGCAATAAGTTTTTCACTGTAATGTCTGATATTCTTTTTCCTGACACCCTGGGGCAGAGGTAAGATATTAGTTTAAATACTTGAAGTAGTTTTGGGGGATTTCCACATCTTGGATTGTTCCAGCCCTTAAGTGCTAGAAGTGGTCTGTACAAGGAAATTGCGCTGCAAAAAGAAATTGTGCAATTTTTTCTGCACGTAGATTGTGCTGTGTGGGTGCGTGAGAGAAACTATCCATAATTCCTCTGACATAATTAATCCCTTATGCAAGCGAAATTTTTCTTACTCTTTCTTTCCTCTTTTCAACAATATATTAGTTGTAGAAGTAGCCAGTTTGTAGCTGGAGTGGAAAAATATCATGGTTTATATTATGCTGTGCAAGATTAGATTAGCATACAAATTCCATAAAACAAGTCATAGGATTGTTCTAGTGCTCGGTTGCTGTAGCAAATGATTTTGGGGACTGGATTTTATGTTTTAGGCGTCTGAAGTGGAGGAGTGGGGGAGGATGTATGTTCCATTGTGGTTTCCAGACCGCAGTATAATCAGGAGTCAGATAAAAACAAAATAGGTCACAGCACAAACTCCTACTGAAAAACTGGAGACTCTTGAAAACTCACTTGCAGTGTGACTGAAACCACAACTTTGAAAGTGATTGGAGGAAAAAGTATGAGAGCACTGGCCTGCTCCCTCCCCTGAACCCCCATCTCCCTTGCCCTTACTTAATGTACAAAACCAAGGGTTTATCTATTCTTTACCCCCGTTTTTTTTCTACCTTCCAAGTTATTGGTTAAAGAATCTCTTGCTGGAGGAAAACACATCAGAGATTATACAAAACTGCACAGAAACAGTTCTTCATAAACTTTGCCTTATGCTTTTCTGAACACCATTCATTGAACGCTTGACCTCTGCAATGTCTTATAACACTTATTGCCTGTTTTCACTGCGTAGGAAAGTATTTGAACTACCTACGTGATTGTTTTGATGGAAAATCCTCATTTCCTGCATTTATGAGGAGGGGTAAAAAGTTGTTTCTAGTTAACTTTCTTAGTATTGCGCCTGAATTTACAGACATCCTTTCATACCCTTTTCCAGTTATTCACCAGCCTGAGAGATCCCCTAGTTTTTTCCTCATGCAAAAGTTTTGCGTACTTCTGAGCATCTCTACCTGCTTTGTAGACTTATAGAATGGGTTGGATTGGAAGAGACCCTAGAGAAAATATTGTTCCAACCCCACTGCAGGGTAGGGACACCTTCCACTAGATCAGGTTACTTGAAGCCTTGTTGAGCCTGGCCTTGAACACTTGGAATGATGGGGCATCCTCAACTTCTCTGGCAACCGATTCAGGCGAAGAATTCATAGTGAACTTTGTAGTAAAAAATTTCATCCTTATATCTATCTATGTGTATCGATACAGGCTCTAGATGGCAGCCTTAAAGACAGCAAGTGTCTTCCTGTAAATGCAATGTATCATAGGGCTAAATTGCTTACAAAATCCTTCAAACCGTAGGAAGGAGTGGATTACTGACTTTGATTGAGATTTCTGAACTGGATGTACTTGAAAGTGTGTACTGAATTTATAGGAATGATAACTCCTAACTGAATTTCAAGCAGTAGATTTTATTTTCTGTTTATAAGTTGTTAAACCATCTGTGGATGTGACATAAACTAGTATGCGATTTAATAAAAAAATTTTTTTTTGCTTTCTGCAACTGTGAATGCAGTGTCACACTTGCTTGGTCACTCATCTGTAGAGATTCCCTCTTCTGAAACTGAGAAAGCAGCAAGCTGAGCTGTTCTGTGGTGCTGTTGAACTCCTAAGGAAAAGCAGAAGGGAAAAAATCTGAAAATGCTAGAAATAATATGTTTTTCCCTTCACCACACCATCCAAACTTGTGAAATTGGCTTAAAATTGCTTAAATTCTTTTACTTGGTTAATAACGTAGCTTCCAGCAGACTAACTTGTTGTGTTTAAACCTTTGCCAGGACGGGAGCAGTTCCATGGCCTCGGGTCTATGTACTGCAGAGGAGCAGCTGCTGTGATTCTCACGTATGATGTGAACAGCCTCCAAAGCCTGACAGAGCTGGAAGAAAGATTCTTGGCACTGACAGACAGTGCAAGTGCTGACTGCATTTTTGCTATTGTTGGAAATAAAGTTGACCTCACTGATGACTGTGCTTTACCACCGGATGAAAATAGACCTGAGAAATCTATTGCCAGCTTTGGCTCAAAGGTGCGAAAACAAGTCCGTGCAGAGGATGCGATTGCGCTCTATAAAAAGATACTGAAATACAAAATGCTAGATGAGAAGGATGTGCCAGCAGCTGAGAAAATGTGCTTTGAGACCAGTGCGAAAACGGGATACAAGGTGGACTACCTCTTTGAAACTGTGTTTGACATGGTAGTCCCAATAATTGTGCGGCAGAAAGCTGAGGGGCCA
Source organism: Phaenicophaeus curvirostris (assembly GCF_032191515.1). NCBI lineage: Eukaryota > Metazoa > Chordata > Aves > Cuculiformes > Cuculidae > Phaenicophaeus > Phaenicophaeus curvirostris. Next base: position 206,330,496 of record NC_091392.1, read on the forward strand.
CCGCAAACTGTAGACATTACTGACTACAAGCCAGCAAAAAGGACAAAATCTAGTTGTTGTGCTTGAACCACTGACATGACGTAAGAAAAGGGGAGGGATTGCTTGCTCCAGCAGACTAAGACTAAAGAGGAGTAAGAAGTGCTTGCAGTTCACCAGAAAGAAAAGGTCAAAGAATAAATAGATGGAACAGTGTATGTGAAAAAACCAAATCTGACCATTAAAGGTTTCTGGAAAGCTCTGTGTGTGACAGTGGGAATGAGAGTGAAGTTATGGAGGAAAACTTGCCGGCTTCTGAGGCCTCTGAAGACAAATGGTCTGTTAGTACAATTGATGATGACAATTGTTTGAACAGTTTTGAAGGAAGGAGTCTGATTTTTCATGACTCGCTATTTCATGTTGCGTATAAATGGTCTGTGTATTCTTGACAGCTTTCGCAGATTATCATCTTTCCCCTTGTGATTCTAACTCTAAAAGACTGAACACATGGTACTTTTTTTTATTCTTGAAAAAAAACCCAAACAGAACATCCAGGTATAATTTATATTTGTAGCTAATAAATCAACTACGGTCTTTTTATGTCAGATCTGACAGTGTAAGATTCAGAAATTGTACTATTAAAATCACTGTGGATATGTACTGTTCATTCAATGACTTCATTGATTTGAATCCTCCTTCCATAGTGGGCTCTCAGGTACTAGAAGGCACCATCGCATCTCTTGCTGCCGTAAATGCAAGTTGCAGGAGGAAGTTTTTTCCTTCATTTTTCTTCTGTAATTTTTTTTTTAATGTGAATAGCAAGGTGTTTTGTAAGGGGAAGCAGTTTTCTAGTTTGCCTGCATTTTATAGAGATCCCTTTGTGGTGTAGTAATGGGACTAAGGGCAATGGCTTTAAACTGGAGAGGGGCAGTTTTAGACTAGACAGGAAGAAGAATTTCTTCAGCATGAGGGTGGTGAGGCAGTGGCACGGCTTGCCCAGGGAAGTTGTGGCTGCCCCATCCCTGGAGGTGTTGAAGGCCAGGTTGGATGGAGCCTTGAGCAGCCTGATCTAGTGGGAGGTGTCCCTGCCCATGGCAGGGGGGTTGGAACTAGATGGGCTTTACGGTCCCTTCCAACCCAAACTATTCTATGATTCTATGCGATACCTTAGTCTTGGAGACCTGTGTTCAGTCTCCCTTCCAGCTCCTGCTTAGTTGTGCCCAGGTGAAGCTGCAGCTTTGATTCTTAGCAGCTATGCCTGACATTGCCGTCTACCTCGAAGGAGGTGAGGACTGGCATTTTTTGATGTGAAACTGGCACAGGAGGAATCATGGAGTCACTCAGTTGGAAAAGAACTTTCAGATCCTCAAGCCCGACCATGCATGTGCACTAGCAAACCATGCATGTCCATATCCTGAAGCAGTTCATCTGAAGCAGTTAAACATCTCCTGGAACGGGGACTCAACTGCCTCCCTGGGCAGCTTCTGCCAGTGCCTGAGAACCATTTCAGTGAAGACATTTTTTCCGATGTCTAATCTAAACCTGCCCTGGTGCAACTTGAAGCCATTTCCTCTTGTCCTATCACCTGTCTCTTGGGAGAAGAGACCAACACCCACCTCGCTACAAGCTCCTTTCAGGCAATTGTAGACAGCGATAAGGTCTCCCCTCAGCCACCTTTTCTCCAGGCTTAACAACCCCGGTTCCCTCAGCTGCCTCTTGCAAGGCTTGCTGTCCAGCTCCTTCTCCAGCTTTGTTGCCCTTCTTTGGATGTCCTTCAACCCCTCAACATCCTTTTAGCAAGGGCCCCAAAGCTGAGCACAGTATTTGAGGTGCAGCCTCACCAATGCTGAGTACAGGGGCACAATCACCTCCCTGCTCCTGCTGGCCACACTGTTTCTGATACAGGCCAGGATGCCATTGACCTTCTTGGCCACTTGGGCCACTGCTGGCTCATACCGAGACGGCTGTTGACCAACATCCCCAGGTCCTTCTTTGCCAGACAGTTTTCCAGCCACTCTTCCCCAGGCCTGTAGCGCTGCTTGGGGTTGTTGTGTCCCAAGTGCAGGAGCCTGCAGTTGGCTTTGTTGAACCTCATACCATTGGCCTCAGCCCACTGCTCCAACCTGTTAGGATTCCCCTGTAGAGCCTCCAAACCCTCAAGCAGATCAACGTTTCCTCCCAGCTTTGTGTCATCTGCGAGCTTACGAAGGCTACGTGCAATCTCTTCATCCAGATCATTGATAAAGATATCGGACAGAACTGACCCCCGCACTGAGCCTAGGGGGACACCACTTGCAACCGGCCTCTGACTGGAATTAACTCCATTTACCAAGACTCTTGGGCCCGGCCATCCAGCCAGTTTATAACCCAGCAGATCCTGCACCTGTCAGAGACAGGGAAGAGAAACTGCTTTTGTGGAGTACAAAGGTGAATGAAGGATCACTAGTGAGATGTGTGGTTTCTCTTCCAACTTCAGTAAAAAGGAAGGACTAATACTCAATAGTGTCTGCAGAGTTTCCTGGCCCTCTTGGCTACAAAGAACATGTGCGGTGACCCAGGAGCTCATGCTGAAGCACAGTAACCACGGTGAAGAGCTGCTAGTTTAAAAATAAATACCTGTCCTTGCCTTCCCCCCAAACCAAAAATTCACATCACGTGTTTCCAGTTCAGAAAGTTCTGCTGTGGAGATTTCTTAATCTTCCTGTGGGTACTGGTATCATTTTTTAAAACTAAAGGGTGGGTTGTTTTTATGCTTTGTTATTGCCTCCCTCTGTCCCACTCGTATCATAGATCTTTAGTGCACAGGGGGACACAATTCCTTAATGAATAATGAATTGATTTATCTCATAGAATCATGGAATGGTTTGGGTTGGAAGGGACTTTAAAAGATCATCCAGTTCCAACCCCCCTGACATGGACAAGGACACCTCCCACTGGCCCAGGCTGCCCAAGGTCCCATCCAACTTGGCCTACAACACTTCGAGGGAGGGAGCAGCCACAACTTCCCTGGGCAACCTGTGCTAGTGTCTTCTGAGTGCCCCTCATCCTATTACTCCGTACCCTTGTAAAAGGTCCCTCCCCATCTTTCTTGTAGCTCCCTTCATGTACTGGAAAGTCCCTATAAGGTCTCCTTGGAGCCTTCTCTTCTCCAGGCTCAACAACCCCAACTCGCTCAGCCTGTCCTCATAGCAGAGGTGCTCCAGCCCTCTGATCATCTTCATGGCCTTCTCTGGACCTGTTCTAAGAATTCCATGTCTTTCTTATGTTAGGTTCCAACCCAAACCACTCTATAACTTTTACTTTACCAGTGATTTAAGCTCTGCTTTACATGAGCTCCATTTTAAAGCGCTGATGCTCTGTTGCAGTGGTACCTATACTGTCTTCATGCCAGCAAGCATAATTAAAGAACAGCTCAACTCTCAACACTGAATTTGCACATATTTTTTACTGTTTAGTGGTGACGTTCCTTTTTCTTTTTCTTTTCCTTTTTGTTTTTTTTTTTAAAAATTTTTTTACCTGCATAGAGGAGCACTACGATAGGGTCACTAAGCATCCTAACACACATGCATTAATTTCCCTGTTGGTTCTGCAGGTGCATCTTGATATCCCAGCACTACAAACCCTCATTTTTTTTCTCATCCTGCCCTAGATGAATTTACTGTATCAATTCAGCTCAGCTTATTGACAAGGTGGAGCAGTGAAGGTGCAGAGTAGGGATGGCAGCAAAGGAATTGCACTGGTGCACACTTATTCTACCTCTTGTTCTCTTAATAACGTCACAACCTTGTGGCTGATGTATTTTTCAGCTGTAGGCTGGGCCACTAGTCAGGCTGGGCAAGTGCTAGCCTGGTTGGGAAAGCTCCATCCTGCTTCCTACTCCTTGCAGGCACTGATGGAGCAAAATCAAGGTCACTGTTGGCTCCTTACAACCCTAAGGAGGCTTCCCCTATGTGGATCGTGAAGGGTGAATATCTGTGGGGCAGGCAGAGCTGCTGAGACACCTGCTTCAGCTCAATTATGCCCTTGGCCATGTTGTAGTGGGAAGAACCACTGCCTGTTTTTACATCTTGCTGGGGATGCCACTCTGTGGTGACAGGGGCTGCTGCTGACTGCACTGGGGCACCATTAGCCCATCAGCAGTGACTCCCCAACCTCTCTTCTGGCAGCAATCTGATGACTTCTGTTGCAGGGTCACACTTAGCACTTGTTGTTTGCTAGTTTTCTATTCCCAGCAGCTGTGAACAAGCCCAGTCACACAGGGTGTGAGCGAACTCAGCTGATCTGACTCTGAGGAGATAATTGGTGTCAACTGACATTGCTATGTTGACCTCACTCTGTGCTGATAGAGTGATGCACTGTTACCTACAGAAGGGGAATATAATGTTGTTTACCTTCTCCAGGCTTGGCAGCATGTTATAGAATCACCAGGTTGGAAGAGACCCACCGCATCATCGAGTCCAACCATTCCTAACAAACACTAAACCATGTCCCTCAGCACCTCATCCACCCGTGCCTTAAACACCTCCAGGGAAGGTGAATCAACCCCCTCCCTGGGCAGCCTCTGCCAGTGCCCAATGACCCTTTCTGTGAAGAATTTTTTCCTAATGTCCAGCCTAAATCTCCCCTGGCGGAGCTTGAGGCCATTCCCGCTTGTCCTGTCCCCTGTCACTTGGGAGAAGAGGCCAGCACCCTCCTCTCTACAACGTCCTTTCAGGTAGTTGTAGAGAGCAATGAGGTCTCCCCTCAGCCTCCTCTTCTCCAGGCTAAACAACCCCAGCTCTCTCAGCCGCTCCTCATAAGACCTGCTCTCCAGCCCCTTCACCAGCTTTGTTGCTCTTCTCTGGACTCTCTCCAGAGCCTCAACATCCTTCTTGTGGTGAGGGGCCCAGAACTGAACACAGGATTTGAGGAGCGGTCTCACCAGTGCCGAGTCCAGAGGGAGAAGAACCTCCCTGGACCTGCTGGTCACGCCGTTTCTGATCCAAGCCAAGATGCCATTGGCCTTCTTGGCCACCTGGGCCACTGCTGGCTCATGTTCAGTCGCTGTCAACCAACACCCCCAGGTCTTTCTCCTCCAGGCAGCTTTCTAGACAGACTTCTCCTAGTCTGTAGCTGCTCAGGGTTGTTGTGCCCCAAGTGCGGGACCCGGCATTTGGCCTTGTTAAACCTCATCCCATTGGACTCTGCCCAGCGGTCCAGCCTGTTCAGATCCCTTTGCAGAGCCTCCCTACCCTCCAGCAGATCAACACTTCCACCCAGCTTAGTGTCGTCCGCAAACTTGCTAAGGGTGCACTCGATGCCTTCATCCAGGTCATTGATAAAGACATTGAACAGGGCTGGACCCAGCACCGAGCCCTGGGGAACCCCACTTGTCACTGGCCTCCAGCTGGATTTCACACCATTTCCCACCACTCTCTGGGCCCGGCCAGCCAACCAGTTTTCCACCCAGGAGAGTGTGCGCCTGTCCAGGCCAGAGGTGACAGTTTCTCAAGCAGAATGCTGTGAGAAACTGTGTCAAAGGCTTTGCTGAAGTCCAGGAAGATCCATCCACAGCCTTTCCCTCATCCAGCAGCCGAGTCACTTTGTCATAGAAGGCAATCAGGTTAGTTTGGCAAGACCTGCCTTTTGTGAACCCGTGTTGACTGGGCCTGATCCCCCAGTTCTCTTGCATGTGCTTCATGATAGCACTCAAGATCACCTGTTCCATGACTTTCCCTGGCACTGAGGTCAGACTGACAGAATATGTCATTGTGTTTTCAAACAGGAAAGTGTAGGAAGCAAACAGAACACTTTGGAAAGATTTGACTTGGTCAAACCCATGTGACACACTTGTAGCTTTCACATCCTAGGCTGGAGCTCTATAGTTCAGTAAAAAGATTGATTTATTTTGCTGCAGTTGATGTTTTTCCAGTATAAAAATGTTTTATCTTCTTGGAAGTGGGTTCCGGCATCACAGAATTGTGGAATGGTGTGGGTTGGAAGGGACATTAAAGATCATCTAGTTCCAACTGCCCTGCCCTCCCACCAGGTCGCTCTGCCCAAGGCCCCATTCCACCTGGCCTTGAACACTCCCAGGGAGGGAGCAGCCACATCTTCCCTGGGCAGCCTGTTCCAGTGCCTTACAACTCTCATCGTAACAAATGTCCTCCTCCTGTCCAATCTAATTCTACCCTCTTTCAGTTTAAAACCTCTGCCCCTTGTCCTGGCACTACAGGCCTTCGTGAAAGTTCTCTCTCCATCTTGCTTATAAGCTCCCTTTAATTACTGAAAGGTCGCAATAAGGTCTCCTTGGAGCCTTCTCTTCTTCAGGCTGATCAACCCCAACTCTCTCAGCCTTTATTCATAGGAGAGGAGGTAAACTTGCAGCCAAGAGGCAGTTTGAACATCAGTTCCCCTCTTTTCTGTGCTCTGGGTAAACTCACCAGATGAAATCCTCTGGCTGCTCTAAGTATTCCACGTGTTTGCACGCATGAGCTCCCTCCCGTTCCCAAATAGCGATTACACAAGCTTTGGAGAAACATGGGTATGAGTACACAGACGTGAAGCACATGATCGACGCAAACAAAGTACAAAAGTTCAAGTCTGAATGGCACCTTGTGGGGTTTTGGGGTTGGTTTGTTTTTTTTTTCCTGCACTGTGCCTGTGCATTCAACTCAATGCTGTGCTGATATTGCCTTGAACAAATTTGTTAAGAAAATCTAATGTCATTAAGAGGCAAAGTAAGTGTCAGAGGAAGATCCATCTATCTACTAAAATTTGTCATGCAAAAAAAAAAAATTAGCTGCATAGGAAGATTAGGTGATGGATTAGCCATGAAAATCCAAATTGTTTGCTGTTGTTGTTGACTTGTTTTTTAGACTTGTATAACCTCCACCTGAATTCTCTTTTCACACTGAATGTGCTGCATTGCTAGAGTTACACGCTGTAAAAATCACAACTATGTGATCATCCCACAAGCACTGATGTCTAGCAACACCTGGAAGAGGTAAATTACTGATTCTTGGGTGTTTGTTACTGCTATGTGTAATTTAATCGAACTGGCAAATGTGGAAGAGATTTGGCTCATGTTGACTGCAATGCTGTCAGTTCTAAGTATTTGATTTAGCTGAAGCAATGCCGGTGGGATTAATTTGTTTAAAGGCTGCCTTTCAGAGCTACAGCACGGCTGGAAAATTCATTTCAAGCTTAGGTAATGTCTCTGTTTATGGATATAACTAATTATATGTACAACTAATCTAGGTTAATCAGTGTGCTAGCTAAGAACTTTACTTAATTTATACTTTATATTTTTCGTGGAGGTAACACTTGTCAAATTTGGTTGATGTTGGCTTTCTGAACATTGTAGAGTATGAATAATACCTTGCTTTAATCTGCCCCATGTATTTTATTGGCTTAAATTGTTCTTCTTAACAACAGATTAAACACTCTTTCAGTACTTCACAGAATCATAGAATAGTTTGAGTTGGAAGGGACCTTAAAGATCGTCCAGTTCCAGCCCCCTTGGCATGGGCAGGGACACCTCCCACTAGATCAGGTGCCCAAGGCTCCATGCAACCTGGCCTTGAACACCTCCAGGGATGGGGCAGCCACAACTTCCCTGGGCAACCTGTGCCAGTGTCTCATCACTCTCCCAGTGGAGAAGTTCCTCCTTACGTCTAGTCTTATGTCTAGTTCAGCTTAAACAAGCAATTTTACAAACACAAACAGCTTCTTGGATCTTTTTAAGTGCCACGTGTACCTGGTTGAAGAGTTTGAACTTCAGTTGAGTGAGACTTCTTGTTGTGCTTCTTTAATTCATTATGTGCAAACTAATTCCACAGAGCAGTCCATACACATTGTATAGAAAACCACTGTTCACAAAATGGAAATCATCAACAAATAGAGGTGTAGAAAAAAACCCAGAATTTATTTATGATACAGAGAGGATGGAATGTAAATACATAACCCAAGAAGCACCTGAAGCAAGAGTGAGGCGAACTGTTGAAACATCAGTTGTTATTGCTATAAACGTCTTTGGTTTCAGTTTTAAGTATTCAGGTATACAATCAGACTGTAGGAATAGGAACAAAATGAGTGATTTGCAGCAGATTCTTCCCCCCACCTCTTGCAGCGGTGACAGACATCTCTGGGCTAAATCACTTCTTTCTACAGAAGGGAAGAATGAGCTGCTCTGACCATTTATCAAGCCTGGCATAGAATAACTTGGTTTTCTATGGGAAAAGATGGTGCCAAATAAATATCCTGCCTGTTTTCCCTTTGCTTTGGCATGGTCATCATCACATTTCCATGTGTCCCCAGCTGCCAGGAGCGCATGCCTACAGACAGACAGACAGACAGATGGCAGGTCTGGAAGTTCTGTATTCAAAGATTATGTGGCATCGAGCAATACATTCACCTGCAAAACCTACCCTACGTGCGATGGCTGCTCCAACAACACACGGTTAAAATCTAATTGTGGTGAGTCGCTTAGTTCCAGAAGGGAAAAGCTGCAATGCAAAATCCACTTGGTGCCACTGCCATATGGGCAGTGTGACACAGATAGATAAACATTCACACAACAGTGGAGCAAGAGACCTTTCTAATATTCCCTCGGCCTTGGATATGTCTAGAAAAATCATCAAGCTTGTAAAATAATATTTTCTTCATCGTATAGTCTCCTAATCAAAATAGGAAGAGTTGCATTTTGTGGTCACTAATTTTTGGAGGCCTAGGGGCTCCACTGCTGCTGCCAGCGGTTAAATGATAAAGCATGGTGAGGCTTAAAAAAACCAAATACAATAAAAAGCTGATTTGTTTTGGGTGTGTTGGAAATGCCTAAGCATAAAATACTGACATCAAAATTAGGTTTCAATGCTGGACATAAAAAGCACTTTACAGAAGGTATTTTCAGTATTTGGCAAGGATTTAGCACTTCAATCACCCTGTGTTAATTTTTTATGGAACTGCAGTTGTTAGTGTTTACTCTTGTGACAAATACAGTAAAAAGAAAAGATATATATATTGTCTTAAAGTAAATGCAGTGCATATCTGACCAAGGTAACCTTTTATTGCTGAAGTTTTTTTTGGTGTTTCAAAGCTGCAAGTATTTGTATCATCTGGCAAATGACATGTTAGACTAGCAAAAATATATATATACTGTATAGTGCTAGATCCGTGAGTTAGAATTGACTTGTGTTACGCTTAATTTGCTTTTACAAGCATTTTCAAAAATTAACTTTCCATTCAGCTTTTTGAGGTAATAAGTTAAAAAAGCACCAACATGATTTATTCAACTGCTTAACCATCAGAGAAGGTTCCACTGTATAAGACCCACACGGTAAGCAGGTTCCTTACACTGTGAAAGGCTTCTATAAATTCTTCATACAGACTTGACACCTGCTGATGTGGCTTCGGATGAGTCCTGCCTTGAGCGTATCCGCCGAGGGCTTGCTTTGGAAGGGCTGGTCAATCGTAGTGAGCCAGAAGCTATATTTATTTGCAAAGTAGTGACAGGTTCCGCGTGCGCCGTTGCATTCGATGAAAGGAGTCGCTCTGAAATCTTCCAGGCAGCTCCCAGGAGAAACCAGCGATTGTCCTCCACCTTCATCACCAGCAGCAGTGTGCTAAATGAGACAAGGAGGGCAGCGTTTAAAGTACAACCTCAGGCAATGCTGTCAAAAACTTACGCGTGGGGGAAGAGAAAAAACACTAGAATTGCTGCAAATTCTTCTCTCCAGAGCAGAGAGTCAGCTAATTCTGTAATTATGCAAGGGTTTGGCTGTGCTTTAGCTATACAGAGGAGCTAGCTCATATTTTGATGCCACTTTAAAATCTCCTGACAAACATCTTTTCTATAGTTGAGATTGCCACTGTTGGAAGTCTTAGAATTGGAGAATCATTTAGGTGGAAGGGCTCACTGGAGGTCACTTCAGCCAGTCCTCTGCTCAGAGCAGGGCCAACTTCAAAACTGTTCTCGGTCATTTCAGGGCACCATGGAGTTGTTCACACCTCCAGGGTTGGAATTTCTACAACCTCTCTGGGCAAGCTGTTCCTCTGTTTGATTACCTTCAATGAGAAGAACTTTCCACCATACATCTAACTTGAATTTCCCTAATTAGAAAGTTTCTACGGCATATTCTTTGGCAGCAATTACACCAAAAAATGCATCTTCACACCACCTTTGACTATTCCAACCTGGTTATTCTATGATTCTATGATTCTATGAAAAGACTGAATGTTACTTTTGTTCTGTCAAAGGCATCGCTAATAAAACAGACATTTTCTCTGTCCCCTGAAGAGCTTTACTGCTGTGTTTTTAAGAGAAGCTGTGTAATTTTCTGTTAAAAACGGAAGGAATTTGCAATATAAAGGAAAGCAGCTGGAAAACAAAGTCACTATATAGTTTTCATAGAATCATAGAATGGTTTGGGTTGGAAGGGACCTTAAAGATCCAAACTTAAAGGCCCCATCCAACCTGGCCTTGACCACCTCCAGGGAGGGGGCATCCACAACTTCCCTGGGCAACCTGTGCCAATGTCTCACCGCCCTCATCATCAAGCATTTCTTTGTAATGTCTAATCTAAATATTCTCCCTTCCAATTCAACCATTCCCCCTCATCCTATCACTCCATGCCCTTATAAAAGGTCCCTCCCCAGCTTTCTTGGAGGCCCCCTCCTGGTACTGGAGGCTGCTCTAAGGTCTCTACGGAACCTTCTCTTCTCCAGGCTGAACAATCCCAACTCTCTCAGCTTATCCTCATAGCAATCTGGGCAGATCCAATATGTTTGCCTGCTTTTTTTTTAATAAACACCATATTAACCAAGTGCAAACTGTAACTGGCTTGCTTTTTGCTGTGAGAGACCCACTGTCTTCATATAAATAAGTAACAAAAGTGGCCACCTTTTAACAGCGTGAAGAACTCTGATCCTTGGCTGCTCTTGTATCTGTTGCTGAGGTTTAGATAGTTGTTTTTTAGAAACAAACAAACAAAACAACAACTCCCTTTCTGCAAAAGCCCCAACCCCAATGCTGCAGCCTTCCGGTTGTCTTACAAATTTGCAAGATTCACTAAGCTACCAAGTTCAGAAGCAAAAACTGCTCTGGTGTTCCCCTATGAGAACAAAGTTGGTAAGAAGCAGCATGAATTACTCTAGCTCTAAGACCTTTGCAGGTGGAGCTAGAAAGCAGTCTGTAAAACCTGCCATGCAGTTTGAGCCCTGGCTTGGGAGCAGACCAGGTTGATAACCTCAGGATGAGCATTGGCTACGCTCAGTGTGCAAGCTCCAACTCTGTGCCTATAATATAGAATGAAAGAATGGTTTGGGTTGGAAGGGACCTTAAAGATCATCCAGATCCACCCCCCTCTGCCATCTCTTCTTGTACTGACCATGGCCTTTTGTCCTTCTGCAGCTGAGAGAGCTGGGGTTGTTTAGCCTGGAGAAGAGGAGGCTGAGGGGAGACCTCATTGCTCTCTACAACTACCTGAAAGAAGGTTGTGGAGAGGAGGGAGCTGGGCTCTTCTCCCAAGTGACAGGGAACAGGACAAGAGGGAATGGCCTTAAGCTCTGCCAGGGGAGGTTCAGGCTTGACATCACGGAAAAAAATTTTCATGGGAAGGGTCACTGGGCACTGGAACAGGCTGCCCAGGGAGGTGGTTGAGTCACCGTCCCTGGAGGTGTTTAAAAGAAGGGTGGATGAGGTGCTGAGGGACATGGTTGAGTGTTTGATAGGAATGGTTGGACTCAAACACCCAGTGGGTCCTTTCCAACCTAGTGATTCTATGATTCTACGAATGCTTATACCCTCCCTACTTTTTAGGCTGCATGACAGTGAAGTGCCCTTGCTACATGAAATCTTAGTGACTTCAGAGTCTGTCTGGGCAGGAGTCCATGATGACTCCCATCATGATTGTGCCTTACCCAGGGGAAGGAGGTGACAAATTTAAGCCAAGGAAGTAAACCAATATGTACTCTGAGATAACCACAAGCATGCTGAACTTCTTCCATAGTTGCCTGAGCGTACACTAAACCCTTCATTTGCTCTGAATGCTAGCTGGGAAAATGTTCCCTGTTCTGCTGCTGGCAGGCTTTGTCCTGGCAAAGGGTTCTTGCTAAGGTGACAACTTTGTTCTTAACAATGCTCAGTATTTACACAGGACTTCACAAATATTTAATTAATCCTTGTGAAGTAACTATGAGATTGGTATCAGGACTTTTTATAGAACCAAAAGAAAGGTCAAACAGGGCTGGTCAAAAATGTAGCCTGCCTTTTCTCAAAGTATATTTTTATATTGTAACTAAATGAAAAACATGAGATTACCTTATTTTCTGAAAAAATTAACTTTCTGGCTTTTCACAAACAGTCTGCAGGTAAGATTGACTGTTGTTCTACTGTGGTGTTTTCTGGAAGAGAAATCCTGCATTTTTTCCTCAACCTTGTTTATTTCAGCATTCAGTCCAGTCTTTAATGAGTTATCAAGACAGAACCCTAGAATGGCTCAGTTGGAAAAGTTGTTGAAGATCATCGAGTCCAACCATAACCATCCACCACTACACCATATCCCTGAGAACTTCATCTACTTGTCTTTTAAATACCTCCAGGGAAGGGGACTCAAAGACCTCACTGGGCAGCCTCTGCCAGTGCCTGATAATCCTTTCAGTGAAGAAACCTTTCCTGATATCTAATCTGAACCTGCCCTGGTGCAACTTGAGGCCACTTCCTCTTGTTCTATCACCTAGAAGTGATAGATAGGCCCTTCAGTAGGTCTTCCACTGCACACCTAGTGCTATAACATCACATAACATCACATTTCCTACTGATAATATCACAAGATCCAGGAGATCTATAAGCAATTGGGGATATAAAGCTCAGGTCCTGTAGGCATTAAAGACACCACACTGAAGATTAACCTTAAAAAGGAGGCTATGTCTCTTTCCAGGCTAGGTGGAAGACTTCAGCTTCTAAATCTTTGACAAAACATCAGTGATTTTAAGGTTCCTAAAGAAGGAACCTAGTGATGTACATAATTACAAGTCCCAATCTTTAGCTGTGATAATGTTTTGTGGGCTACTGTTGCACCTCACTGTAATTTTATTTGCTAATCTGCAGCTGTCCTTTTGTTCTGCTCTGAAGCACTATCTTGTACATAAAGCACAGCTATTCTGACAAGAGGCAATTTCCTCTGCAATTCACAGAAATCTTGTTTCTCCTTTTCTCCTTCCTAGTTTTGTATTTCCTTGGTTTCCCGGTATGATTGACGGTTTTGATGTTGCTGACTCTAAAGCAGAACAGCCTTCCTAGTAGCTACGACTCAAAACCCAGCGCTGCGCAAAATCTGATACTGGATAATAAATACCATAAGGAAGGAATATCCGATCCACAAACTGCGCCAGCCTTCAGGGCAGTGAGGAATAGAAGCTTCTTGACTATGGACAGCAATTGCCATAGCTGGGGCCTCACAAACCGAGCAGCGACTGATGTATGGCCTAATGTCTTCTTCTGCCACTGGCATCATTGGAAGAGGAGCTGTAGTTGACAGCCAGTAGGATTTATCATTTCGATTTGCATAATAACAAATATCCCCAGGGTTACAGTAGAGGAATGGCATAGTACTAAAACGAGCCAAACATGAGCCGGCCAGCCCTGTTAAAAAAAGAAAAAAAAGAGAAATGAAGGTTATAATTTTCATAGAAGACAAGGCGTGTTTTTAGTTTCCTGCTCCAAGCACGTGCCAGTAAAACTCTGCAGTTTCATTGGCTTTACAGTTCCCCTCAAACATCACTAAGGACTTGCAGGAACTCTTTCAAGGGCATTCTGTGAAGACATACAATTTTTAACTTCTCGTTTTCATAGAATCGTAGAATCACCAAGTTGGAAAAGACCTCTTGGATCATCGAGTCCCACCATTCCTACCTGCCCCTAAACCATGTCCCTGACCAAAGCACCTTTTTGGTGCTTCCTAAGCCGACTGAACATGAGCCAGCAGTGGCCCAGGTGGCCAAGAAGGCCAATGGCATCTTGGCTTGGATCAGAAACGGCGTGACCAGCAGGTCCAGGGAGGTTCTTCTCCCTCTGTACTCGGCACTGGTGAGACCGCTCCTCGAATCCTGTGTTCAGTTCTGGGCCCCTCACCACAAGAAGGATGTTGAGGCTCTGGAGCGAGTCCAGAGAAGAGCAACAAAGCTGGTGAAGGGGCTGGAGAACAGGCCTTATGAGGAGCGGCTGAGAGAGCTGGGGGTGTTTAGGCTGGAGAAGAGGAGGCTGAGGGGAGACCTCATTGCTCTCTACAACTACCTGAAAGGAGGTTGTAGAGAGGAGGGTGCTGGCCTCTTCTCCCAAGTGACAGGGGACAGGACAAGAGGAAATAGCCTCAAGCTCCGCCAGGGGAGGTTTAGGCTGGACATTAGGAAAAACATTTTCACGGAAAGGGTCATTGGGCACTGGCAGAGGCTGCCCAGGGAGGTGGTTGAATCACCTTCCCTGGAGGTGTTTAAGGCACGGGTGGACGAGGTGCTGAGGGACATGGTTTAGTGTTTGATAGGAATGGTTGGACTTGATGATGCGGTGGGTCTCTTCCAACCTGGTGATTCTATGATTCTATGATTTTAAGCCTGTTTGTTGAAGTCTCAGCTTTCTCTATGTTCCTTTTTTGGTTTTTTTCTTCCTTTTCAGAGATGGAATCGAGTCTGCTACCAGCAATACCTGCACGTACCTAGGTCCTGGTTGTGTGCTTTCTCTTGTCCTTCAAAGTACAGTAGACTGTATCCACTCCAGAGTTTCTTCATGCCAACGGGGCACATTGGCTCTTGCTCAGACTGGCTGTGCTTCACCAGCAGGTAGCCCATGTTCACGCTGCGACCCGGCATGCCTGGCAGCCCGGGGCTACCAGGGCGGCCTGGCTGACCTTAGAAGGGGGAGGGTAAAGAAATAATACAACTTAGTTCCCACAAATGCTTTCATGCTGGCTGACATTCCAGCTAAGCTGCTGACGAACAAAGCTTGATTGCCTGATGCCTCTTCTTACAGTAAGTTATTGTTAGAAGAAGTGTAGTTCTAGGATTAAAGCAGTTGATTTTGGAGTAGATTCGTGCTGGATCAGGTTCCCTGGTTTCTAAGATTATGGATTTCACTATCAGAGGCAGAGTAAGTCCCATACAAGTTCTGATGAATTTGAGCATACTTTGTACAATACAGATGAGCGTATTTTCCTTTAAAACATTTTCTTAGTCCAACATTAACCAATGTTTTTTTAATTGCTTGCATCTGCTTCATATGGTTATAACCATGCTCTGCAAATACCTTTTCTTTCTGTGTACATAGCTAATTAATATAGTTAATTGTTCTGCTCTTTGATTAGATAAGGACACAGGTATTTCCTTTACAAATATGTTCCCCATCACCTCTCCAAATATCACCTCCCAACCATTCATTTCCAGGGACGTAACCACTATTAAAACATGAGGCTGAAATACTTGGAGACAACCAATATGAAAATACGCTCAGATCAAACCAAACTCACTCACGTGAGTGGACTGACATCTGCATCTATCAAAACTTATTCCAAAAATATTGCTTTAAGATAACTCTATTAAAAGTTAGTTCTCCCTTGTGAAGAAGCTGTGAAGAAACTCTCTCTACATTCCTCCTCCCCATCCAGTTATGTAGTGACTATAGAAAAATTTGTGGCAGTGAAATAGGAAGAGGGAAGAAGTGCTGTGGAACATCTCTTACCTTCAAATCCCACCGGACCCTGAAACCCTGTTGCTCCTTGTTCACCTCTGGGGCCGGGAGGAGCTGGGATGCCATCCCTGCCTTGGAGTCCTGGCCCTCCAGGTGAGCCTCTGAAACCTTGCACCAATAATAGTTATAAGTGACTGCAGAGATATCAACATGCTACCTGCCTGGTAAACATGCTCTACTTGCATATGTTTGGTGCCAGGTTTACCAATTTACACTAAAGGCAAAATCTTGTGGTTCTTGCTCAGGCAAAGAACACTGACTTCACTGGAAAAGGCTGCTGGGATCGAGACTACATGAGCCCCACAATCCTCATCTTTCACTCATGCTACCATCATGCATCTCTGACGAGGCTAGTCAGATCGGGTCCACACATCACTAACGCTACGTTCCCTGGGTTGATAGCACTTTCACAAGGATGTGCACCGTTCCATCAAAGATGTTCAGTCTAGATTTAAGTGAGATTCATATTTAATGTTGCTTTGGCTATATGAGTGTTGTTGAAGCACCTGTTATGCTTTTGTTCTGAACGCCAGGAGGAGGAGGAAAGCCAAGCCCCAGCTTTGAAAGACTGAGATTTGACTTTCCTTTCTGACTTAACAGAATTTAAAGTAGAAGAGAGCCAAAGCAGTGCTCAGCTCTGGTGGCCTCATTCTGCTAAGGGAAGCTGAGCTTTCACTCCGAGTGTGTGATTACTACCTGGATCGCCTGGTGGACCCTGAGATCCCATATCTCCTGGGCTTCCTTGAGGTCCTATATTTCCATGGGGACCTGGTGGACCTCGCTCAGCGACCAGCCTTGGAGGAAGAGGGGGCACCCCAGGAGAGCCTGGAGGGCCCTGAAACCCTGTGATTGGAAGGAAGATAAGATAGCTTGATTAATAAAACCACATATATTTTGCTTAATGTGCTTTCATCTGCAGATTTGCTGGTGTTCCTTGGCTGCATATGAGAGGACTGTGGTCTGCAACTCACCGCCTCAGGTACAGCAGCTCTATTTATTATATTGGCAAAATGTGTGTGAGTATGGGGAAAGCACAAAGATAATCAGAAGGAAATAAATGATGCTACTGCTCCTGTGCTTATGGCACAAGAAATTAAAAGCTCCCCCCAGATATCCAACAGCTGTCTGAGGGGCAGCACCATGTCTTAGTGTGCTTCTGGAGACACAAGTAAAGGATGGCACAGACGGAGTGAAGGATTTTAAATATCCGTTTCAAAATACCCAGTATATCTACTCAACAGGATTAGTTTATATCAGGAATTTATTTTTTTTTAACCCCAAAAGTGGCTCTGAATTTGGAGTTGACACCTCATGCGAAATAAATTCATAAAGGCAAAAAGCTGACTACTCATGGTAAATTCAGGCACTTGTCCACTGGAATTTGCCAGGGGTCACACAGAATTACGCAGGCTGGTGCAGACTCTGGTTCATGCAGCCCGACTCCTGCTTGGAGCACGGCCAGTTAGGTCAGGCTCTGTGAAGCTGCAAAATGAGTCGTTTAGAAACGAGTCATGTGTCTGACTGCACATACTCACCAGTCATTCCTCTATCCCCCTTGGGTCCGGTGGGTCCCAAATCACCTGGCAATCCTGCTGGGCCCATAGAGCCGATGACACCTTGTTCACCCTTACGACCTTTAATGCAAAATGACAGGTGGCATTACTACCTTTCAACACAGATCATGTGAGTGCAAAAGTCATGTTGTTAAAGCTTAGGAGGATCCCCTACCCCGTGGCTAAAATCAGCAGTTCCCATCCTTACCTTTTGGTCCAGGGTACCCAGGAATGCCCGGTCTCCCTGCTAATCCAGGATCACCTCTACTTCCTTTTGGGCCGATTTCTCCACTCACACCTGGTTGTCCACTTTCTCCTTTTCTTCCTGGTGGAGCCGGTATTCCAGGCTGCCCCTGTAGTCCTGGATAGCCTGTTGAGAGTACATACAGGTTGTAATCTGTTTATATTTAAGACCTGGGCACAGGGGAAAATAGCAGTACTATTTAACTGTATCCCATCAGGTTTTATTTCCTTTTCCCTTCCTTTTATTTTCCTTTAAAAATGGGGAGCTAATGCTTAGCTTATTCAGTGCTCCTGCTTCCAGGCTGGCATGCCCTTCTGCTGCAGTGGCAGAGGAATTGCAGCACAAAGCTTTCTCAAAGCAGTGTCATCTCAAGGGGCTTGCTGAGATACAGCCTTAGATGAGTTATCCCTTCCCCAGGAAATGTCCCATTTCACTGTGTGCCTCCCTCCCTTACTCCCTCTCCAAGTAACTAGAGAGGAATCAGACAATAGCAAGCACCTGACTCAGTGCCAGGTGGTAAACAAGCCAAAGACTTAATGTTCTGAGTATCTTCGTGCTTCAGTTGAACATCTGGATCCTATTGATCATGCTGTCTTGGGAATTATGGGAACAGCTTCTTTTTCCAGAATGACACACTGCCTGAGGCTAAACCTGGCAGGTTTCTGTTTAGTTACCTCTGCTGCCTAAGAAGTCATTTGGACGTTGTTTCTGAGGAGAGATGGACTTACTAACTAGGGCTTCATGGGGCATGTCTCATGCTGCCTGTTGAAGTCAGATCGCATGTGGATATGAATGCAAGATGCACATGGCAAAGTAGAATCATGGAATCACTAGGCTGGAAAAGACCTTTGAGATCCTCAAGCCCAACTGTACTTGTCCACTACTAAATCACATCCCTAAGCAGTTCATCTACCCATCTTTTAAATACCTCCAGGGATGGGGACTCAACGACCTTCCTGGGAAGCCTCTGCCAGTGCTTGATAACCATTTTGGTGAAGAAATCTTTTCTGCTGTCCAGTCTGAACCTTCCCTGGTACAACTCGAGGCCATTCCCTCTCGTCCTATCGCCTGTCACTTGAGAGAAGAGACCAACACCCACCTCGCTACAAGCTCCTTTCAGGTCATTGTAGACAGTGATAAGGTCTCCCCTCAGCCTCCTTTTCTCCAGACTAAGCAAGCCCAGTTCCCTCAGCTGCTCCTGTTCCCAGTCTCCTAACTGCTTCTATTCTTATTTTCTTATCCAGTGATTGCCTGGGGAGTGGGAATCCCCATGCAGTTGGGCCAGCTAAGGCATTTTTTCCATTTGGAAACCTATATATTTTGTTGGTATTTAGCTAGTTTGCCTGTTGTTAAGTTTTTGCTAAGCTTAAATCAGAGTTTCTGTGCATCATATAAAGATGATCGTGGGACACCTGCAACTTCTGTCACAAGCTCTTCACAGTGGCACTACATTTTGAAACGACTGTGCAGTCCAATAAGCAACGGGTATGTGAAACTAAATATAGAGAGATAAGGGGTGGTTCTTTCATATATGTGAGAGAAGCAGGCTCACAGAGTGGACTTGTAGAGAGAAGAGCTAATATGTCCCAATGTAGCTTATTTTGCATGGTAATTTCTCCTAGGAAATATTTGTAAGTCACAGAATCACAGGATACTTTGAGTTGGAAGGGACCTTAAAGATCATCTAGTTCCAACCCCCTTGACATGGGGAGGGACACCTCCCACTAGATCAGGCTGCCCAAGACCCTATCCAACCTGGCCTTCAACATTTCCAGGGGCAGCCACAACTTCCCTGGGCAACCTCTTCCACTGCCTTATCACTCTCATGGTGAAGAAATTCTTCCTTATGTCTAGTCTAAATCTGCCCCTCTCCAGTTTATAGCTATTTCCCCTCATCCTATCACTACAAGCCTTTGTGAACAGTCCCTCCGCAGCCTTCTTGGAGGCTCCCTTTAGGTACTGGAAGGTCGCTCTAAGATCCCCTCGGAGCCTTCTCTTCTCCAGGCTGAACAAGCCCAACTCTCTCACCCTGTCCTTGTACAGGAGGTGCTCTAGCCTTATTTTTTTAAATGATTACAAAAATATTCAACCTGGCGCTTCTATGATTCCGTATACTTGGAAGTCTGCCACAAACCTCAGATTTTAAAGTAGTAAATTAACATAACGCTTCTGAAAAGCATTAAGAGAATTCTGGAAGATTAAATCCATTATTTGCATGAAAATCACACCCTTCCATCAGGACAACCTGGAGGAACTGCCTTTTGCTTTTATTACGTCTGTCCGTATTATCTCATGTACCATTAGTTCTGTTCAACTTATTCATGCACTCTAGTGCTGCATTTAATGAGGATATTCTACTGATCAAGATCAAAATAACAGTGACTGCTGTTGCTAACCCAATCCTTAATCTTCTATTGTTGTCTGAGGGCACAACCTTGTCCTTAATCTTTCATTGTTGTCTGAGGGGAACAAGGCATGAATTACCTGGCACTCCGTCTAGACCTGGGGAGCCTTTATCACCAGGATATCCTGATATATTTGAAATCCCAGGAGGCCCTGGAAATCCTTCCTGCCCGGGTATGCCAAAGGGTCCTGGGAGTCCTGAAAGGAAGAGAAGAAATAATCAATACAGCAAGGAAAAGGCACAAATGCAATTCTAAGAACTCACTGTAGAGTAAGTACAAAGAATGGGATTTTTAAAACGCAAAACACCTGCGTTTCCCACTGATTTTTTTAATTTTTTTTTTTTCAGATGATTTTGTGGAGGTTTTTCTTAAAAGAACTGTTACAAAACTCTCTGGATAGCTAATTACATATCATTGTGTGGAATGCTAATAATGTTGTGTCTGCCAGGTAAAATATTATTTCAAGATAGCATGTATTCAAAATATCCTAAGTATTTTGAAGCAGATAAGAAAGCAACTTTGTTCGCTTGTGTCCTGAGGTATCAGGGGTCACAGACACTTGAGTTTTTTGGGGTCAGTTAAAACCAAAAGTCTGAGTCCAAGAAGTTCTGTATAGATGAAAAATGTGAAATGGCCAAAAATGTGGCTGACCAATAACAGATTATTCTTTGAAGTGGATTCAAGTTGTTAGGAAGCAACAACCTCCTTTTCGTTCATTCATTTAAAAAAATAATACTTAATTCTGACAAAGAAACATGAAGGAGATGACTGGAACAGCTGTTTCTTACAGGGCTTGATAATAAATCTCTGGATGGTGTTTGAGAATGCACAGCATGTTAGTAACAACAAAGTGTAACATAAAGTAATAGGAATGAGCCTTTGAACCAAGTAGGCAAAGGCAGTCAGGTTTTATATATATAGAATCATAGAATGGCTTGGGTTGGAAGGAACCTTAAAGATCATCCAGCTCCAACCCCGTTGCCATGGGCAGGGACACCTCCCACTAGTCCAGGCTGCTCGAGGTCCCATCCAACCTGGCCTGTTCCAGTGCCTCACCATGCTCATGATCAAGCATTTCTTCTTAATGTCTAATCTAAATCTTTCCCCTTCCAAATTAAAGCCATTCCCCCTTGCGCTGTCACTCCATGCCCTTGTAAAAAGTCCCTCCCCAGCTTTCTTTTAGGCCACCTTCAGGTACTGAAAGGCTGCTCTAAGTTCTCCCTGAAGCATTCTCTTCTCCAGGCTGAACAACCCCAGCTTTCTCAGCCTGTCCTCATAGTAGAGATGCTCCAGTCCTTGGATCATCTTTGTGGCCTCCTCTGGACCCATTCCAACAGCTCCATATCCTTCTTATGCTGGGGATTCAAGAAATGGACACAATACTCCAGATGGGGTCTCACAGGAGCGGATTAGAGGGGCAGAATCCCCTCCTTCGTCCTGCTAGCCACGCTTCTTTTGATGCAGCCCAGGATACGGTTGGCACCTTATATATCCCAATCCTTAATCCTTTTAGGGCCAAAATATTGGAAAGCTTTTTTAAAAACTATTTGTAATTAGTTGCTTCATCCATTACATCAGTCCAGTGGCTTCCTGGTGGAAGAAGAATTGGTGGTGAATCATACTGAGATAATTGCAGCCCGCTACATCAAGTTGGTCTGAGCCAGAAAGCCGCACGCTGACTCTACATGAGGGATGACAGCACAAATGCAGCACTGTGAATGGGAACAGAGCCCAGCAGGATGGTCACGCGTTGATGTACAGTGACGCTTTCAGAAGAAAGGTAAACACTGATGGATTTGCAACACAAAAAAAAAGAAAGAAAAACCATATACTTTGTGTAACTGGAGCATCATTAAAAATATTTTGAGAGCTGATGAGTGAGAGTAGCCTCTGGCATTTGTGCTGAGCTCAGTGGGTGCTACAAGATGCTGCTGCCGTGGCTGTACTGGAGGGACTGGCTTGGCCAGCACTGGGCAATACAAATCACTGTTTCTGAGCCAGAGCTGGCTGAGCTGCAGCACTAAGTCCAAACAGTGCCCTTCGCCACATTGGGTGCTCTCCTATACAACACCATCACATTTTGTGGCATCTGTAACACCCACAGCTGAAGCAAATAATAAGCAGATCCCATTCTATGGAATACAAACCTGGAACACCTCTGTCTCCCTTCTGACCGGGAGGTCCTTGGCTGCCTTGCACTCTGCTCGGCTCTCCTGCTTCCCCTTTGTCACCCACTGGACCTGGGAAACCTGCAGAGCCGTAGCCATCTGGACCTGTTGTGGAATTGTTCAAAATAAAGAAGAAAGCTGGAATGTTTCCACATATAATAATGTATCAACATGCTAACATACATGTATAAAAATGGCTCAGTGGAAAAAAAAAGGCTTTGAGGCTTTAACATTATGAGATGAAGATAATCATGATTTGAAGTTGTATTCTAATCCATCTGTGTGGCAGGACAGATGTATGAACACATCGGGTATGAAGTTGGTTGCCAGAGCCCACATTACCGAGGCAAATTCCATGTTGGGCTTTGGATGATATCATGAAGAAAGTCACATTGCGCAGATATCACTGACCAGACTTGCAGCCAACACAATATTGTGCCTATGTGAAGGCATTGTAAGAGTCTCACTTACCTGGTGATCCTGGTAAGCCCTTAGTGCCTGGTAAACCATGCAGTCCACTGATTCCTCTTAAGCCAGGAGAACCTGTTGTAAAATGACACTCATGATTATCATAATAGTTTCTATGAATCTGCATATAATCCTAGGCAAAAACCTCAAAATCCTTCAATAAATACAATCCTGTATTAAAATCTTGTCTGTTATAAGCAAATTAATTCATTACAGTAAGCTTACTATGAAATACACCACACCATGGTTTTATGACTGGTAAATTTTCTTATTATCCAATAAACTAATTATGAAATTTCTATTTTAAATATCTCCAATCCATCTGGTTCCAGTCTTACTACCACAATTTTGTTAATAAACTTTTATAGGTTTCCAAAATCCTCAAACCAAGACACTTATGGTATAATTTTAGGCTCTAAAATAATAATGAAGCTCTCTTCAGGAGAAATTCATTCTGTGTCATTTAACAAAATCAACAAAACCCTAATGAAATGTCTAATAGCTGTCGCAGGGAAAATTTATTCCATTTATTTGTACCTGTCAAAGTGTTAAGCATGATGTCCAAGCTAGACAAGTATCTCTAATCAATGACAAGAGCTCTGGAGGACAATTCAACCTTCACAAAACTAACTGTCTCTCTTTGCTTTCTACAAGGGCGGCGTTCATAACTGTATTACAGAATCACAGACTGGTAGGGTTTAAAAAGGACCTCTGGAGATCATCTAGTCCAACCCCACTGCAGGTTCACCTAGAGCGGATTGCACAGAAACATGTACAGCTGAATATCTCCAGAGAAGGAGATTCCAAAGTCCCTCTGGGCAGCCTGTTCCAGTGCTCCATCACCCTAACAGTAAAGAAGGTTTTCCTCATGATCAGGTGGAACTTCCTGTGCTCCAGTTTGTGCCCATGACCCTTCGCCCTGTTGCTGGGCATCAAAATGAGTCTGGCCCCATCCTATTGATGCCCTTTCAGCCTTTCCTCATAAGAGAGATGCTCCAGTCCCCTGATCATCTTCATTGCCCTCCACAGGCCACTCACCTTGTCTTTTTTGAGCTGAGGAACCCAGAACTGGACACAGTATTCCAGATGGGGCCTCACCAGGGCAGAGTACAGGGGATTACCTTAGGTTTGATACAGATTCAGACAGCCTAAACTTACTAAAAGCAGGGCAATTTCAGGCTGTACTGGAGAAAATGATATGCTTGCTTAACGTATTTAGGAATTAGGTGACAACCAATAAGATTCTGTATCCTGTGATTCAAAGAGCTTCATTTTAAACTGTCACCTGTATTTTGGTAGTAGAATTCTGTCTGAGCCATAAGGCATTTATCCTTAACACTAGACATTGGATCATAGAATCATAGAATGGTTAGCGTTGGAAGGGACCTTAAAAATCATCCAGTTCCAACTCCCCTGCCATGAGCAGGGACACCTCCCACCAGACCAGGCTGCTCGAGGCTCCATCCAAACTGGCCTTCAGCACTTCCAGGTCACAATTTTTAATAACACTGTAGGTCAAGTTTATTGTTTGCGATCTAATGCCACTTTATACTATTCTGTATTATTATTATTATACTGTATAATAGTGGATATCACTACTCTTGGCTGCATTTTAAATATTTTTGGAGAGCTTTTTTGGTTTTTTTTTTCCTTTCCCAGCTGTCATGAAAAACGAAAACATTTCCTGAGAACTACTTTCTGCTTTGAGAGAGGTCATCAGCAGTTAAAGTGAGCTCAGTAGACACCAGTCCTTCAGAAGCCATAAATCAGAAAGCAAGTATGTGGGTCTTCATTAAGGCACCTGGACTGGAATAAATATTTACTAGAGGGGGGCTCTGCCACTCTGAGCTGCAAAAAGCCTTGTTCTTGTTCTTCTTTTTCTTGTTCTTGTTCTTCTGCACTCTAGGGGAACAATAGCAAGTGCTCACACTGAAATGATTAAATAGCTGGAGTTGTATAAATACCTGGTTGTCCTGGTAAGCCAGGCCAGCCGGGAGTTCCCTTTTCACCTTGAGATCCAGGCTCTCCGGGGCTTCCTTGCTGCCCAGGGGGGCCAACAAGTCCTGGCAAACCTGCACGACAATGTTGAATATTTTCTTATGAGTAACCTTAAAACCAATAGCCTCAAATATGGACTTGTGCTACCTTCATTCTCCCAGGTAGCAAAATGAAGGCTTTCCCCTCCTCAGGTCATTGTATGACACTGCACCGCTCATCAAAGTGGAAGAAAATTAAAGAGAGCAAAGGTGGCATAGGCAAGGTATTATAGAATAATTCATTACAAATTTTAGGTTCCTGACAATCTCAGAAACACAGTGGGTTCCTCCTGTTAAAATGAAATTTTTACTTCTTTTGCCTGTAACAGTAAGTAATTTCATTTATGTGTACCACAATTTCCCCTTCTGCTGCATTTCTTTTACCTTTCCGACTGGAAAGCTGATCGGACAAGGACTGTTTCCCAGAGTGATATCTACCAAAACTGCTCCGGTCTTGGCTAGAGTTTCTAAGCCCTATAATTATATGAGAAATGTGGAGCAACTGTTCTGAAAGAGCATTTTAATGATCATCCTGCAATAAGACATGTTCTTAAGCCTTGAGTTTATGATCCAGCCAGAGCCGAACCAGACTTTGGTTCTCCAGTACTCTTGGCCAGCCTGGCTCACAGGCTCCATAACTGGGTCCTGGGGGATATTAACTTCATTTATAGAAGAAAAGAGCACTGAAAAGCCTATGTCCTTGTATTGAGACAGCATTAGAATACATGAGTATGGCAGCAATACAACACTTTGGTTGGACACGCAATCGCTATATAAAAGGAAAAACTGGTATGAAGCGGAGTTCGACTTCTGAAATTTCTTCTCAGAAAGTTCTACCATGCATTCCACATCCTTTTCACTGTGCTTTACCAGCCTACAGATTGATCAACATATTAAAAAAAAACCAACTTAATAACTTTGCTTTCAGGGAAGAGAGATTTTGTCTTTCTCTTCTTAAGTAGTTTTGTTCTTTGGAATAAAAGACTATTTTACCTTCTTGTCCCACAGAGCCAGGGATGCCCTGTGTGCCCTTGAGGCCTTCAATACCAGGAAAACCAGGATCACCACCTTCGCCTTTCTGTCCTGCACCTCCTCTTGTGCCTGGAAAACCACAAAACCAGTTTATTCTTTTAATAATCTCTGTATGACCCTAGGCTAACAAACATAATATGAAGTTGGCTACTGAATGGGTCCTGGTCTTGCACATAATGACATTCTTCTAGTCAGAGTGCTTGCATCATCTGGGAGAATGAAGAGTCAACTATAGCAGGCTGGCCAAACCATCATTAAATTTGTTTTTAGAAGCACTCCGCAAATTATGTTGAATATGACACTGATGTTCAAGTGTGCTCAATGTGCAGGGAAACTCCAATTTTTTTTTTTTTTTTAATATATTGCCTAACGAGCCCAATCTAAAATTTCTACCCTGTTTTCCTTAATCGTGGCCTGATATTGCTCCTTTTGTCATCAGTGGCAAAAAATGAAAGAGAAATGTTTTACTGGAGTTGCATGTGATTGATATTTCCTGCTGTAACTGTGCTTGTAGTTGAAGAGGTAAATGTAGCACATATTAATTTCAATAAAGGAAAGATGAACCTCTTGAGGAGCTGCGATGAGAGCGCAGGTTCAACAGTCATCAAAAACCCATGGTAAGCTCCCCCTCCTTTTCTCTGTGGACTTTAATATGTGAAAAAACCACCCAATTCCAGAGTGACTGCAAAATTAATACCTGTTAAACCTGGCACACCAACTTCCCCTTTGAGGCCTGGCATTCCTGGTAAGTCCACAGTCTCTCCCTGCTCACCTATTTCAAGCAAAAATGAACACAAGTGGTAATGCTTCAATTTAAACAGTATTTCCTGTTGTTTTGAAGGACTTGCAACTTCTGAGGCAAAATTCAGTGATTATTAGCTTACTAGAAAAAAGAAGAATCAGTTACAGAAATTAAAACAAAGTCTCCTCCCTGCCATGGATGGATTTACCCATGGACAACACAAATTGCATGAAATTAATAGTATTAAGCTTTTCACAATGTCCCACATTTAAAATATCATTCTGCAAGACTGTACGAACGCTTTTTAAAACCGAAGACCCTCCAAGCATTTGATGGGTAATGAATACAAAATGCACTCAGGTAAGAGAACAAACTCACCTATTTCACCATGTGAGCCAGGAGTACCAAACTGGCCTGAAATTCCTGGAATACCTTTTTCTCCCTATCATATGATTGAAAATAAGCATAAGTAAATGAGGGTGAGGAGTGATTCAGCCTTTCAAGCAGTGCAATTTGGAAATATCGAAAAAAGGGTACTAAATTTACCATTTTTTGAGTTTCCATATGGCTGAAATCAGTTAAACCAAGCCAGTATAAACCAAGGGACAAGTTATGTTAGCAAAGACTTCAATTTGAAATTGAAAACATCCTATTACACATATATGATAGCAAGTCCTGCAGTCCTTGGTTAGGAGAAAGTCCTGCTGAAATCTAAGGGCAAAGCTATGTGAGAAAGGAACACAGTTCTTGGTTCTCTTAAATAAATGATGTCTGTGAGTCTACTATCAGGAATTCCAGCGTAACTTGTTTTGCAGCCAAAATGAATCATGATAAATTACCCTCTAGGAGCCTTTGACTCCTCTTTGACTCTTTTACTGTTAGATGAGTGACAGTGGGTAATTTTTGGCAGCAGTATTATCAGTCCTGGGAGAAAGGGAAGAGTAAACCCAGCACTGAGAATAATTTTTACCAACAGCTACGGCAATAGGACCAGGACCTGGAAGGAATGTCTGGGTCCTCATCAGCAACAAGCTGATGTGTGAAATTTAGATGTCTCCCAACGAGAAAAGAAAAGCTTATTGATGTATCAAGCAAAAATATTTGATCACAGAATCACAGAATCACAGAATAACCAGGTTGGAAGAGACCCACCGGATCATCGAGTCCAACCGTTCCTATCAAAATGATGCGTTTATTTAGCTTTTTTTGCGTTTTTATCTTTGCACTGCAGCTCTTCAGCACAATTTTAAGGGGTGAACGCCACTCCCTGGAGAAGCTGAATGCCAGCGCAAATAGCTGGAGCTATGTGACACCAGGGATGTAGCATTTAAAGCTGCAGCGAAGACAGTATTAGCAGTGCAAACAACTTCGGACCAGTGAATACTCTGATTCGTTGATCTGATGTGCAAATAAGGACATCAAGAGGCAAGTGTCTCTGCTGGAGGCAAAGCAGGGTAATGCAAGACTTCATTTCCAATGACGCTCATTCACTCATGGGCATGAACTCACCCTGATTCCTGTGCTGCCGGGGAAGCCTCTGATGCCAGGAGAACCAGCTGGACCAGGATACCCTTTCAGACCTGTCACTCCTTTTGCGCCGATGTCTCCTTTCACACCGGCTATATAGCTGGGATGCCCAGGGGACCCTGGAGTTCCTGTCTTTCCAGGAATGCCTGGCATTCCCTTGCTACCTGCAGGCGGGAAGAAGAAAAATAAAGAAGACTCAAGCTATTAAAGCTGGGAAGGCTGACATGAAGTTGCTTGTGTGTAAGAAGTTTTCCTGCTAGCAGCCTGGTCGAAGCATGGTACCATGATGTGGTTGGGGACATAACCCCACAAGCTTTCCTTGGGAGTGTCTCTCTGAAACAGAGCTGGGAACTCAGCTTTCACTGTCAGAGACTTTGTTGGAGTGGCTGCAGTGGGAAATATTTAATAAGGTAACTGAGAAAAGATACTGATCCATAGTTTTGAAAGTGCTTGCTTTGCTTTCTTGGGAGCACTGACCTTTTAAACCAAAGAATCCCTTTGAGCCCCTTTCTCCAACATCGCCTTTTTCACCTTTAACTTCCAACATCAAGCTGGGCTTGATCTTTGGGGGTTCTCCTGGGGGGCCTTGGTCCCCACGGTCACCTAAGAGGTAAAAAAAAAAAGCCAACCATGTTACAAAAACCTTGTCAGTGGCACTGTGTTGGAAAAAGAGAACAGAAGGGTGAACTTAGCAAAATAGGGATTAATAGATAACTGTGGACAAGCTATGGAAAATTCACTTGCATAAAAAATAACTTATGTCAGCAGAACAGTCACGCACAAGAAAACATGAAGACTAAGTTATACTTTTTTACATACAATCCTGGGGGGCTGGACCCAGCCTCCTCTGTGATAGATAATTTACCTCTCAGCAGATCAGTTAGGAATCATCTGTTTATAAAAACCCAAAACCCACACTGGAGAAGGCACAGAAAAGTAGGTTAGTTCCAGCAAAAGGGAAACTCTCAGTCAAAAAGCCTTGGGCGGAAGGAAGTGTTTGGATTTGTTACCAGTTATTTTGTTCCTTTTCTTGACCTGAAGGTTACTGGTGAAATCAGCAAATAATATTCTGAAGAAAGGACGCAAATAGACTGTATGACGGTCTTTAGTTTTGTGGGGGATGCAGAGACAGGCCAACCACCCAGACTTAACTCCTATAACTGCTTTATACTTCTTCACCAAGAAGTATTTTTGCATTTTTCTTCACGGGGGCTGTTTTCACGCTTCCTTTTTGCACAGACATCTCCTGAATTACTGGGAGCACCGTTTTGCAGCCTTTGAATTGCAGACTGGTTTTTGTTACGTACCAGTCTCAGGAACACTAGAAAGACTATTTTGGCCTTGTGGTAAAGTGTGTATTTAAAGATAATGGTATGCAACGAAAAGAGGACTGAGTTCCCATGTTCATTTCACTCATGATGATACCAGATAATATGGTTCTGATTTTTCACTACTTAATTGCTTGGGTTTTTTTAAATATTTCAGTGGCTTTACAGTGCAACCGGAGGAAAATTGGAATCTTTTCCCCCTAAACCTTACGTTTCCTGGAAAAAGACTCTGTTGAGTTACGTACGTGCCCAGAGGTGCCTCTGTCTGGTCTCAGCTGATTAATGAGATGTCTGCCTCCAAACGTAAATGTGTAAAGATTCAAAATGAAGAAACCCTTCCCTGAGCCTAAAATCCAGGCCTCTCAGCCAGAGGCCCATGTGTGAAATAGGTGGAGGAATGTCTGAGCTAAATTCACCATGTGAAAAAATGCGCCCTCTTTGTCTTTGTGTCCTTGTAAAATAGTTCCCAGATGTGAAAAGCAAACACACTGGGACCATCCATAAGCAAATACCTTTAAAGCCGCGTGTGCCTTGTGCGCCTTTATCACCCTGAGGCCCGTACGAGCCAAATTCTCCTTTGAGTCCCTTGATGCCTGGTCTTCCTTTTAGGCCTGTCATGCCTTTGAAACCATCAACACCAGGCGAACCTCTTGAGCCTTGAAAGAAAGAAGGGGAAGAGAACTGTTACCTCACTCAGATTTCTGCAAACGAAGTAAATGTGAACCATTAACACATGACTAAAGCGGTATGGAAACTTCAGTGCAGTAGTACCTGGTTTTGGGTGCTCTGATCTTTTTTGCCGGTCTTACGAGGAATGGCTGAGAGAGCTGGGGGTGTTTAGGCTGGAGAAGAGGAGGCTGAGGGGAGACCTCATTGCTCTCTACAACTACCTGAAAGGAGGTTGTGGAGAGGAGGGTGCTGGCCTCTTCTCCCAAGTGACAGGGGACAGGACAAGAGGGAATGGCCTCAAGCTCTGCCAGGGGAGATTTAGGCTGGACATTAGGAAAAAATTCTTCACAGAACGGGTCCTTGGGCACTGGCAGAGGCTGCCCAGGGAGGTGGTTGAGTCACCTTCCCTGGAGGTGTTTAAGGCACGGGTGGACGAGGTGTTGAGCGGCATGGTTTAGCGTTTGATAGGAATGGTTGGACTCAATGATCCGGTGGGTCTCTTCCAACCTGGTAATTCTATGATTCTATGATTCCTAGGACTTTCTGCAGCTCTGGATGAGGCACCCAACCTCTGTGAGGGGTAAACAAGAGCAGGGGTACACTGAACTGCCTCAGCTGGCCAAAAGGAGATTTTGTAGAGATGACCAGAACTTACAGGCTTCTTCTGAAAGACAATTTCATCCTGTCTCCTACAGATAAGCTATAGAAAAGTACCTAGTCCACACCAGATCTTTAGTAAGACTGTTCTTCTATGTGTAGAGATACAAAACACGAGTCTAGGACTGGCTGGCCCTTTCTCACCAAAAATTCCCATAAGTCCTCTTTTCCACACAAGAGGATGCTGTTTTACATGTTTCATGTTAACGAATAGATCTTCATTCCTCTCAAATGAGAGCTGATCAGCACCGCAGAGTTGTCCTAGGAAGAAAGTGCTATCTTTCCAACCAATGAAATTGCAACATGCATTTTTAGGCATACAACCCTGCTTTGTGTTTAACTTGGCTTCATATGGAGTTGAATCCTGTTGAAATTGCCTGTGTGATGCAGACAACTTGCTTTATAGATAGTGTTTTCATGATTGCCACGTGATCATCCCACCTCCTCTATAAAGTTATTGTTCTGGCAGAAGTTATTATTCTGGCACAAGATCTTGTGTCTGGCATTGCTCAGAACACAACTGCCAGCTTTAAAAACCTTTAAAGCAAAGGTTTGGGAAAACCAACTCTTTAATTTCACCGAGAGTCAGTGGGACTGGGACAAGGGAAAGACTTTTGGAGAGAGGAAAGAGTAAATAATGTGTAATTTTTAAAGAGAGAAATAAAACAAACATTGCCCTTCTAAATAGGGCTGCTAGCATTTTGCCAAGCACAACAGAGGGGAAAACAGACAGTGATTTTGGAATATATTAAACCTCTGACCTTAATTCTTCTGTTTTAAACAGAGGTAGCCCAGCAGAGAACATGTCCTGCTCATTTCATCACAGAGCAGCTTTAAGCAATGTTACTTTTTTCACAGCAGCTTTTCAGAGCTCACCTTTATCTCCTGGAAAGCCATCCATTCCTCTTATTCCAGGGGGACCAGACACACCAGGTAGACCTGGTAATCCTGGGAAACCTGTTTCACCTTTGTCACCAGACAGACCTTTCATGCCCACGGGGCCAGGAAAACCTTGTTCACCAGCTTCTCCCCTAGCACCAGGTGGACCTGCCATGGGAACAGGGAGATGAAAAAGTGTTTGGACATACACAACGTCATACAAGGTAGCACAGAAGGGAGAAACCTGCTATCCTACCAGCTTCATTTTGAAGGATGGCGGGGAATTACGTTCTTTTTCAGCAAAGAACTGCAGAAATTATTTTAAAGGCAAAGCAGCTTATCCATGCAAACCAGTCTGGCTACCAACTCCCAACAGGACCTTCCTCTCTTTTTCAGTTTAAGAATTAAGCCCCTTTTCCATAGGACTACTCCCATTTGGCAGCTCTTTTCTCCCAGTCTGCCACCAGCAATCTCTGATCTTGCTTGGTAGGTGGCAAGAGAGGGAAAAGCAGCAGCTGTGCCGGTGAGGACCATCATCTCCCCTACTTCCCACTTGTGATATCAGCATGATTTGTAGTCACAGTGTCTGCCCTACTAGTACCAATTCCCTGTCTGGGACGTAAAGCATGGAAGGTACCACAACCCCAAGCTTAACTTTCCAGTGTGGAAACCACAGAGAGCTGGCAGGAGGAGTAACACAGGGCAGCAATACTTCCTCACCATCAGGTCCTTGCAAGCCAAGCCTGCCCTCTGGCCCAGGGTTTCCTGGCATCCCTGGGAATCCATGCATTCCTGGTGTTCCTGGCAATCCCATCAAACCAGGGAGACCTTGTGGCCCTGGATGTCCTTTGGATCCTGGCAAACCTGGATTACCATCCGCTCCTAAAATACCACAATGATACATTAGAAAGCATAAATATATAGAGAGCTTATTATTACATCTCATTTCTGCATATATACTAGTCTTTCAGGGTTATGTTTTTCCTCTGAAAATTCAGTCAGAACAGGAAAAGCAAATTGCATGCCTACTTATTAGTTTTAAAACAATTGACGTTACCAGTACTGATCTCAATATTTGCATTGGAAAGGTTGACTGACTCTTTCAAATGAATAGAAACAATTTGGCACTAGATTGGATAGAGATGGAGCAGGTCTCTTCCCCTTTTAAACCAAATAACTCTGTAATTCTCTCTATCACTTACATCGAATCAAGCAGCTGACTAAAACACTGAAATAATGCTCTATATCTTTTCTAAAACGTGATAGGCAGGAACATTTAAGGCAGATAGTGCGATCTGGTTTTGTGTTAATTATTCAGAAATTATCAAGTAAGGTTATTACATGGTATTGTTGTAAAAGTCATACAAATTCCTAAGCAAAAAGGCCCTGATTCTGCACAACTTAGTGCACTGGGTGAAAATTTCTGTCTCTTAAAAAAAAAAAAGGCTCATATAGAAATTCACATGCTTTTTTTTTTGGGGAGCCACTCTGTCAGAACTGTAAAAAAATCCGAAGCAGACAAATTAGTAATGCTTTTTCTTTTCACTGTACTTGTTTTTCCTTATCACCAAAAAGTTAGTTCTACAGAAATGCTTAGAATCACAGAATCATTAAGGTTGGAAAAGACCTCTAAGATTATCAAGTCCAACTCTCACAGAGCTCAGCACGACCATGCCTATGAAACCATGTCCTGAACTGCCACGTCTACAGGGTTTTTTGAACACCTGCAGGGATGGAGACTCCAAGGAAGGTATAAAGTCATAAATATTTTTTTTCCTTTTCAATCTATATTTTTATCTTGGATTTCTTCCCCTTTTCAGAGGTGTTAGTGATGTTCTGCCTTTTCTGAAACTCAGCAAGTGCCACAGAGCTGCCTTCATCCCTTTGCTTCACCCTGGGATTCTACTGAAGGTGAAAACAGCTCTCCTCACTTCAAATAGCATATAATACGCTCTTATTTTTCTTTGTATTGAAAATCATGAGAAGAGTCTCCAAAACAGGTTCCTGTGATGTACCTCCTTGCTTTGAGCTACTCACACAATTATTCTTCCTTTCTTACTTCCACAACAGGGCCATGGAGTAATGAGAACTCCTAAGTTAAAGGATGTGTCCAAATGCTACTGAAACTGTGTAGCAGGGGATGCTTAATTCCCACATGTGCTTCTGAAAGTTCTCGACAGAGTTCAAAGAGTGCCAATGTCAGATTTTGTACAAAAACACTCTGTTTCCTCTCTTTTCTATAGGGAGTTTAATGTGTTTTTTTCATCTCTGTGAAATAATGAAATAAAATGAACACCCTAAAGTTATGAAGACGTATATAACATTACCTTTTTCTTGTTTCTGAGTGCCCAAAGACCGAGCAGGTAAAATGACATATTAACATTTACTAAACACTATACCCTCTTAGTCAAAATTGACAAATTCTCCACTAGTGCGATGTCCTGTTCTACAAAGCCATGTATTATCTAGACATCATCTCGTTGAGGGGAAACAATATCAGTGTTATGCTGTATGTAAGTTAAAATTCAAGATAATCAATACATCATCATTCCCTTAACTACGGTGGGAAAAATTAACAGTACATTTGAACACAAAAAAGGTGAGCAAAATCTGGTTCTTTCGTATTGTATTGTAGCTGTGATGCCTGTGCATCGTGAAGGAGTGTTGGTCACAAGCGATGCATCTCCGGAAGGTGTTTAGAGGATCCAGGCATATTTGTAACAGTTCAGGTCGATGGGGAAGGGATGGGAGATCATCAGGCACTGGGATTTAATGCTGGTGTCAACAGTACCTCCAACACTTTCTAATGCAGTCTTCTGCTACTCCGGCATCTCTATAATTTGGCTACATTTATATCACACTCTTACTTAAACATTTCTTTATTTGAAGGAGCTGTTACCTCTAATTCCTGGTACTCCTTGATCTCCTGGCAAGCCTTTCAGCCCTGGGAAGCCAGGGAGCCCAGCATCCCCTGGAGGACCTGTTGCTGCTTCTAACACTTCACCAGGAATGCCCTTCAGTCCATCTGCTCCCGGAGCACCGGATTTTCCTGTAAGGCCTGGGTGTCCCTGCAGTCCAGGTAAACCATTCGGGCCTCTGTCTCCTCTGGGCCCCGTAAAACCTATAAATAAAACAGACCAGGCATCACAGGGTTCACTACAAATGTCGGAGTTCAAATACAAGATACACTATTGTAACGCCTTTTATATCATTGTCATTTCCCATAGTTCTTAGCAGAAACCTGTAAAATCCAAGAATGTGTCATATAAATGTTTTTCAAACTGTGTAGCATTTATAAGAACATTTGATCAAATAGGGCAACTGGCAGAACTTAACAGGCTCCCCCCTCAAGACCCACAGCTCCAGGCTCAGTTACTTCTGTGCAGCGTTTTTTGACATAACTATTGCAACATTTTATAAACATCTCATTCTGTAAGGACAAAAAACCCCCCCAGTTCCTGTACACAAAACCCTGGTCTGATATGCAGCAGGGGTAAGATATTTCAGGGAGTCAAATTTGAAAACAATAAATGAGGAGTGAATGTTCTGAGAAGACCCGGGGAGTTTTGCAGATGGGTCACTGCTGTTGCTCTTCCTCAAGGCGCCAATGTCAATCACTTCATGCTCTTGATGAAGGAGTCCCACTGTCCTTGTCTTCCACCCTGCAGGTGAATGACCTGGGACAAGCTCCCAGAACCACAAATGACAGGGGAAAAGCTTCTTGTGGACTGGAAAACTGGACCTGGACTGGAAGTTAAGTCCAAGCACTGGTGAAAGACACTATGGGAGACTGCAGAAAATTGGTCTGACTGCTGGAAAATTGGTCCCTGCGGCCTCGGAGCCATATGGTATGGAAGCCCTAATTTAGCATTCAGAACACTCTGCAGGGCTTAGCAGGGGAAATGTAGGTTCATGGTCCTGTACTACTCTGTACAGAGATGTGTTTATGATGCATCCCTTGCCTGTTGATCAGGGCATGCATCAGCTCTTCTTTTGCTTTCTCTTTTCCTACTACGGATGCTGTAGATGAACCTAGAGAATACTTCCAGGCTGTGTGTGCAGCACGTAGGCATTGGATTAGGGAAAGTTTGCAGCACTTGAGTATCAGCGAGGATTAAAGACTTGCAAAACAGATAGACAGAATTTTAAAGAGCTCCTAAATTAACTGAGATCAATGGTTTCTGAATCGTGCTATGCGATAAGCTCAATGTCTGTTTCTCTGACCAAATCAACCTGGTCAGCCACAGGGAAGTGGTAGTTTCAGGCAGTAACTCTTGCTGGACTGACTGATGATCCATCAACATACCCACTGCAGCTTATGTGTGCGTGCAGTCACACTATTTTAGGCTCATCTGACTTACTATCGATGAACAGATCAATTATCCATGCTATCAATTGATGCGTCTTGGGTATTGTGGAACCTCTGGAGAGATACAGAAGCACTGGGATATAATCTGTAACTATTACAGACAAGCATTAAATATGACAGGCACTGAACACTTGCAAACTCTAGTTGGAAATTCAGCCACCTATGGGGAGGGTTAGTAGCAAGTTCTCTGCCTCTGATATGTCCAGTGTAATTATACTAATGCTGGAAAGAATTAATAGATATACTACTATTTTCTTCCTTTCTACATGAACATCCCATTTGGAATCTTAAGTATCTTGTTATTGAATTTCTTTATCTCTATGTGAGCTTCACGAATTTTTACTGTCACATTTCTAGTTTTGCACTATAAAACAGATTTTAAAAACTTGGTGTCTGTGTTACTTTTTATCATTACAGGAGTTGAGGGAAATATTTTTGGATTTGAAAAGTAGCAGTTTTGTACAATAGTTTTTTTGTTTGAATGTCATAGGAAAGATAAGTGAAAATGTGTCTGGAATCAAGTTTTTGTGTTTCAGTGACTGTAGTAAAGAGGTCAAAAGTATATAAAGAATGACTCATTATTTCAAGATACCTGGAGGACCTGGCAATCCTTCCCGACCTGGATCACCTCGTGTACCATTTAGCCCTGGGAATCCCATTGGACCTGGATCACCTGGGAATCCTCTTGCACCTTTTGCACCTAAATTATACAAAAGAAAGTAAGAAATTGTGATCTGAGCAAACAAAACAGAAATATACATGGAATGTAAGAAAAGGTGATGGTAAATATTGTGATGTGTTTCTGCATGCAAAGATGCTATACTGTATATATATACATATATATAAAACTATTATACTGTATTTTTATATATATAAAAACATATATAAAAAGCTACTATATTGTAGCTCATTAGCAGTATTTAAGAATCCAAGACATGGAACAAAATATCTTGGCTAAGTGGCTTTACAAACACAGTTTAGCCTGACTAAAAGACCAATGATCATAGAATCATAGAATGATCATAGAATGATCATAGAATCACTAGGTTGGAAAAGACCTCTGAAATCACTGAGTCCAACCATATGCATCTGCCACTAAACCATAGGCTTAAGTACCTCATCTACCCATATTCTAAATACCTCCAGGGATGGGAACTCAACCACCTCCCTGGGCAGCCTCTGCCAGTGCCTTATGACCCTTTCAGTGAAATATTTTTTCCTAATGTCCGACCTGAACCCTCCCTGGCACAGCTTGGGGCTGTTCCCCCATGTCCTATCACCTGTCACTTGGGAGAAGAGACCACCACCCACCTCTCTACAACCTCTTTTCAGGTAATTGTAGGCAGTGATAAGGTCTCCCCTCAGCCTCCTCTTCTTGAGGCTAAAATAATGATATGGAGACTACTAGGGTGAAAATAATGAGTCTCCAGACTTTTTGAAGACTTGTATTATTTTATAAACTAAGGCTTTTAGCTCAAGGTCAAAAGGCAATGTCAAAGTAGAATGCTCAACAGAAACGGGCTTGGATGAGACGCTGTAGGAGGAACACACTTTTCCCTTCCCTGCTAAACTGAGCAGAGAACAAGAGCAGACTGGTTTAGATAACCACGAAACAGAAATGTAAAGCTAAAGGTTAGATCTAATCATGCTAGAAACTGAATACAAATTAACTAGCCTACTTACTATATTTGAAATAGTACAGGTCTATAGCTTCGGTAGTAAAAGAAGAGCTGTGCCCTGAAAAAATGTTCCTTTGGCACTGAACTCATGGATAACTTCATACTGAAGTTACCTCCTGACAAGTAAAATGAGATCTCGCTTCCTTGTGGTGTAGTATTTGACGTTTGGGTAAGGGCAAACATCATTGTCTCTTAACAGTTCAAAACCTGAAAGCATTTCATAGAATTCTTCTGTTAAGCTTATAAAATTATGTATTTTCTCCATGCAATAGTCCTACTACATAGCTTTCCTTAATTAATTGTGTTCCAAGATTGAGATTTTTTTTTTTGTAAAGTTCTTTGAAAAGAATTCCTCTGGAATGCTTTGTTTCCCTCCCCTCCTCAGCTCCTCAATCTTTAGGTTCCCAACTTGGGCTTGAAGGTCAACAACATGCTTTAACATTTTAAGTGTTGTTGCTTAGCATCACCATGAATTACAACTTATTTATTTATTACATTGAAAGCAAGTTTCTCTCTCTATGACAAACAAGGAAAATATCACTTGAATCTTGATACATTTTTCCACTTTAGTTTTCTCAATTTCCATTATTTAACCATGATTTTTTTTGCAGTTTTAGATATTGTTTGTGAAGAGGAGAAGGAAATCTTTAAAAAGACCACAAATAAGGTGCACATAAACAGCCTATGCAGTGTGAACAGTGTTTTCCCAGTGCCGTACAGGACTATTGTTCTCTCCCTCATATGAGAAATAAGTTCACAGAAAGCAATTAAAAGGAAAAATCCTAGGCTTTCAGGTCTCAATGAAAAATTGTAATATGCCTCTTACCCAAAGAGCATCTTGCTCTTGTTTCTCATCTGTAATAACTGACTTTCATTCATTCTGTTCAGTATTTCACTAATAAAAAAGCCATGTCAGAGAAAGAAGGAGACAGGTGGAGAATGCAACCATTGCTTCCCACATTATTTCAGTAATTTATTATGTGATGTTAGCTGGTTTTAACATGTTGTGCCAAACAGTAGTAAGAAAAAACTTTTATTTTAGACCAATGTTCAATTTGCGAGTGCTTTAGCTGTATATTTGAACCAGAAAACAGCTCAAACATTTTATTTAACAGTGATCGTGTAGGTCTTGAGGCTGCCAAACAAACACGATGTAATAGGGTGGGCTGAGCATGTTGCCAGGAATTTCAAAGGAACACAGGGACATGAGGCTTTGAGCCTATAAACATGATTCCTTCCTTGATGTATTGGGTGTCATCAGCACCTAGGACACTGAGAAACTTGACTGTCTACAGCAAAGATCCATCCTGGCTGAAAAGAAGGTGGGAAATCTTGGGAACAAAACCACACAAGACGACAATGAAAATAGTCTAAAAGAGTGTTGGTGCTTTTGTGTCAATCTGGAGAATGCAAGTAGCAATTATGCTCCAAGAAACTAGACTGACACAGCTACAGCAACGAGAAGCTGTGAAAAGTTGTAAAAGGTCCTACTCCTGCTGGGTAGATCATCTTGTGACAGATAAAATATTCCCTTTTAAGATCCATTAGACTGTGACAAATCAATCCATCAATCCATGCATACTATAGTAAAACTTGTGCTTGAAGAAAGCAAGCTTGACCTTAAGAGGTGGCTGAGGGGAGACCTCATTGCTCTCTACAACTACCTGAAAGGAGGTTGTAGAGAGGAGGGTGCTGGCCTCTTCTCCCAAGTGACAGGGGACAGGACGAGAGGGAATTGCCTCAAGCTCTGCCAGGGGAGGTTTAGGCTGGACATTAGGAAAAAATTTTTCACGGAAAGGGTCATTGGGCACTGGCAGAGGCTGCCCAGGGAGGTGGTTGAGTCACCTTCCCTGGAGGTGTTTAAGGCACGGGTGGATGAGGTTCTGAGGGACATGGTTTAGTGTTTGAATGGTTGGACTCGGTGATCTGGTGGGTCTCTTCCAGCCTGGTTGTTCTGTGATTCTGTGTGATTCTGTGATTCTGTGAAAATTTATAGTCTGGAGCTCTGACCTTGGCTAAAGCACAGAGGGCACAGGAATGGGAGCATCAAGAATGTTAGATTTCCCAGACTTTGAAGATCCAGTTATGGGTTTTGTCAGTATCTTTACCAGTTGATAATGAGAGGGATTTACTGAAAAGCAGCTGTATTGCTTAGGCTGGGAGTACATAAGATTGTATGAACTATCAGTGCTAATGAGAGAGAGGTTCCTTCTTTGAGGTCAGTTGTTACGACTACTCAGCACACCGTTTCTCTCAATTCCCACCTCACATAGTTCTTTAGAATCTGTCTCTACTTCCCATTCCTCTTTTGGAAAATGGTGGGGAACTCTCAGGCTCACAGTGGCTGAAGGGATTCTATATATATCATATGAGGAGGAACGGGAAGAAGGATCTGCCACAGTCCTCCATGGCAACCTTTTATCACCCTGCTTTCAGAGGACTAGTCTGCTCTGAGAGACCTCAGTATACTCTTTACCAATAAATAAGTGGACTCTGTACACTTTCACTTGATTGCATGTGGAAAAGTGCAATTGGGCTGTCCTTTCTGTCTTCTGTTTCATGTCTGATGCTCATTAGCAAAGGCAGAATTTGTTCAGGAAAGGTGCAGCCTCCTCTGCCGCTTCACTGCTTAGACCACAGAATTAGAGAATGGTTTGAGCTGGAAGAGACCTTAAAGATCATCTAATTCCAACCCCCCTGTCATGGGCAAGGACACCTCCCACCAGACCAGGCTGCCCAAGGCCCCATCCAACCTGACCTTGAACACCTTCAGGGATGGGGCAGCCACAATTTCCCTGGGCATCCACAACTTCTCTGCTAGCTTCAAATCACCTCCATCATCACTTTTAAAACTTGCTGCCTGCTAAGGCCCAACTTTAATGGATCTGGTGAGATCTCCCTCAAAATGTAGTGTACGTGGGAAACATAAGGTGATGGCAAAACATTACCTCTGGCTCCTGGTAGTCCTGGCCTGCCTTGGGATCCCTTTGGTGGCCTCACGCAGCCTGCGCCTGCAAACAAAGATGGTTAATTACACCGTATGTCCTCATATGCTGCCTCTCATCAACTCTGCACCTGCAGTTGGGACATCATTAAAGCAGGAAAATGCAATTAATAGGCAAAACCCTAATTAAAAAAAAAAAAAGGTTTTATTCTTCATTAAAACAAACCCAAATTGCTCATGGATGGACTTTTCGAGAGAGCACCCCGCTGAGCTCCACCCCAAGAGCTGCTCTTCTGTCTATTTTACAGAGTCTGTGGTGGTGGCTGCAGTTAAACTGGCATGGGAAGCACAGTCCAGCCTCATGGATGACTGCATTTTTCAGAATAAAAGAGACAATTTGTTTTCCTGCTGGTGATTTACACCCCTGAAGCAATCCAGTCTTTATTCTGTGCAAATGAATGAGCTTTTTCTTTACATGTTAAATTGCACTGAAAATCTGCGCTCAAAGTTCATCTTCAAAAAAAGTTACTTAAATTTTCTTGGGCACCTGATCTTCGGAACTGTTGTTACAGATTGCGTGGCAATCAGTATTTCGTCACTCAGCAGTAATGAAATAAAGAATTTCTGAATTGCAGAGCTAAAACCGCAATTGTTTCAGAATATGTTCAATCTGATTAAATTTAGAGTTATGTGCAGTGTATGTGTGGTTATTTGTGACCCGATATTCAAATAGTTTACAATTAAGAGCACCCAAAGCAGTCATCAGAAAGAAAATCATAGAATCATAGAATGGCTTGGGTTGAAAGGGACCTTAAGGATTATCCATTTCCAACCCCTCTGCCATGGGTAGGGACACCTCCCACTAGACCAGGCTGCCCAAGGCCCCATCCAACCTGATCTTGAACACATCCAGGGATGGTGCAGACACAACTTCCCTGGCCAGTGCCTCACTACCCCCATAGTGAAGAAATTCCTCCTTAGCAATATCAAGCCATAAGAGCAGTGAAAGTCTAAATATTACTCAAGCCATTCGGATGTACAGTACCTGACCATATTGGTTCGGTTGCATCTCCTCTAGAAAAGTCTTCAACAACCTGCCCACAGTCTTTGAGCAAAGAATGGGAGATGACAGTTATTATTTAAAAGAGAAAACTTGTAAAATGCTCTCAGTTCTAACTAAAATGTCTATAACAAGATCAATGATGTATTCTCTTATGTAACATGAAACTACTGGGACTTTTGAACCTTTTCCTTCCTTAAGATTTCTGGACAACTACTATAAGCAAATCCTTTTTACCCACATAAACCCCCACCAAATGCTATCTTTTCAACGATGGTGCTGTACAATTCAGTAATGGTCTCCTATGGCTTTGATGTAAGACAGAGTGATATCTCTTACCCAGTTGGCCAGGGTCTCCTGGTGGACCAGGAAGACCTGGAGGTCCAGGGTTTCCAGCTTGTCCATGGTCACCTGGAGGACCCCGGTACCCTTTTGGACCAGGAAATCCTTCACCTGGCAGGCCTGCTTCTCCTGGAAAACCCTTTGGACCTAATTCGCCTGCATAACCAGGATCACCGGGGAAACCTCTGATACCATCACCCTGCAGGAAGTGAATGGAGGTGGTCAATCCTGACTTTGTTGAGAAACAAACCAAACTTAAACATCTGAACAACTCTCATGCTGCCCCTTACAGGCAGCAATTCCTCAGGTATTGGATCCCAGCTTTTTAAATCATGTTGCAAATAAGGTACATTTCAAATAATCAGACTTTTAATTTATACCCCATGGCAGAAAAGGCACGAGAGAAGCAATCTTGAGGGAGCAATTCCCTAAAAAGACTGGTCAGTGAATGGCACTTAGGTGACACGAATCACTGCTGTGGAGAAGCTTCTTCCCTTCCTGAAAAGCTGCAAGTGTGTTTTGGGGAAACCACATGCATTGCTAGAGATGTTCTGGTGTGGCATTTAGGTCAGCAACCTTGAGAAAAGGTGAAAAAAAATTATGCTCAAACGTGTAGATTTTTTTCTTGTCTGTTAGTCTCGTGATACTTCCGCAATATTGTATCAACATCTTAAAAACATCACAAGAAACCATTTACATCCTCAAAAGCAATAGGAAGCACCGTCTTTACTGGCAGCAAAAAGCACTGTGGTCCAGTCTGGACTATGTGGCTCTGGCTTATCTTCAAATAAGAGCATCCTGGTGGTCCAATCTCTCTTAGATAACATTAGAAGGAGTCGCTGATAAACCACTAATTATCACAAACTAACCACTAATAGCAAGCTGTTTGAAGTGGGTTATACATGGCTACTTAGTTGTTGAATTAAAAGAGACGTAAAAATAAATATTGTTCTAAATGTCCTGAGAATAAAACTGGTATTTGATATATCAACAAACAGCAAAGCCAGCCTAGTTGTGCAACATTATCTGAGAGACAAGGGCAGCCAGCTGATCATAAGTTTAGTTCCTTCAGAACTAAATGTAATAGCAATTGAGTGTGGTGGAGATGACTTAGCTGTATTTGCTACTTACTGGCAGCCCAGGCTGTCCTGGTAAACCATCTAATCCATCTCTGCCTGGGAAACCATCTGCACCTCTGATACCAGGCAGTCCAGGATCTCCTCGGATTCCTTTGGTGCCTAAAGAAGACCTTTCATTGTGAGACTCATCTTTCACGAAAGGTGTAAATAATTGCAAAATAGACAAGACATGAATTTTTACTTTACCTTTAGTCGTTATGTGGAAAGAATCTCCCTTTTCTCCTTTTGGTCCAGGAAATCCTTCTTGACCCAAAAACCCCTAGTGTTACACACATTGGAAAAAAATGAAACAGAACCCCTTAAGGAAGAAGTACAAAAATTATTATTTCCACTGTCCTGCTTAAAAAAAAGTGTCTCATTAAATTTTACTGCTTTTCTGTTACTTTCTATGAATTATTTCCTCTTTGGTAAACCCATTCTTGTGCCTGAATCTTTATTAATGTGCTCTAACTAGGACTGAGGTCTATGTGGCACGGTAGGGATGCTTCTGCAAGAGGATAGCTCTGGGAGAGCTATCAGAACTGCATCAGAGAAAACACGGTAAATTAATCAGTGTTAGGCATTAAGGAAATTGGTCTAGGGAACTCTTTGGCACCGTGGTAACAAAGCTCAGGGTTATATTGACCTACATTTCTTCCTGCCCACCTCTACAAAAGAGGAGAGCCTCGTAGCTGTTAGTGGGCTGTGACTCAAAATGCTATTGTGGGGCTCAAAGTGAAAAAACTTCATCTACCAGAGACAAGAACCTAGGTACAGAGTGATCTAGTGGGACGTGTCCCTGCCCATCACAGGGGAGTTGGAACTAGATGATCTTTAAGGTCCCTTCCAACCCAAACTATTCTATGATTCTATGATTCTATGATAACCCTTGGTATAACACAGAATCCTCCTCCTGAACAGCCCATCTGAAAGTGGTTTTGCTTGTTTTGGGCCAACAGCCTCTGAGTCACAAGATCAAACCATGGTAGCTACCATGGTCCAGAGGTTATGGATTCATTTACCATGGATTTTTTTGTAACTGATCCATTTATCTTTAGTTTAAACTACTCCTGCACCACACATTATTTAAAAGGGTGCCTTTTGCATCAGGCCTTATGAGGAGTGGCTGAGAGAGCTGGGGTTGTTTAGCCTGGAGAAGAGGAGGCTGAGGGGAGACCTCATTGCTCTCTACAACTACCTGAAAGGAGGTTGTGGATAGGAGGGCGCTGGCCTCTTCTCCCAAGTGACAGGGGACAGGACAAGAGGGAATGGCCTTAAGCTC
Organism: Phaenicophaeus curvirostris; assembly: GCF_032191515.1. Taxonomy (NCBI): domain Eukaryota; kingdom Metazoa; phylum Chordata; class Aves; order Cuculiformes; family Cuculidae; genus Phaenicophaeus; species Phaenicophaeus curvirostris. Next base: position 206,374,692 of record NC_091392.1, read on the forward strand.
CGCCAGGGGAGGTTTAGGCTGGACATTAGGAAAAAATTTTTCACAGAAAGGGTCCTTGGGCACTGGCAGAGGCTGCCCAGGGAGGTGGTTGAGTCACCTTCCCTTGAAGGGGTTTAAGGGACGGGTGGACAAGGTGCTAAGGGGCATGGTTTAGTGTTTGATAGGAATGGTTGGACTTGATGATCTGGAGGGTCTCTTCCAACCTGGTTATTCTATGATTCTATGATCACTGCCTTTTACTGATATTGTCCAAGATTTTCTTGGGTGAAAAGCACGTGTGGAAACTGCATCTCAGCTGCCGGTCATCTCAACAACAGACAGTCACACTTCTGCAAGTCTAAAGGTTGAGATCAGATTTGAGTACAAGGATTTTGCTTTATCTGGGCCTTATTTGCAAACTGTATTTTAATGGTTAATGAAGATGCATCTAGACAACACAGTGAAGACGTTTCCTTTAGGACGTTAATTTTGCAGGTCAAAAGACATCTCAGGAACTTAATACAGAGCTGAATTATTACACTGACTAAATAACTGTAGAAACCTTCAGCAGTAATGCTGCATTAATAGTATAATGTTTACATTGCTTTTGTTTGTTTGTTTGTTTTGAAGGCTTAGATGTGTAAAATGCAATTTATCACAATGGTGTTTTTGAACTGTTTTACAGCTGTTTCTAATTTCTTCCATCACAGAAAAAAAATACCATTCGCATAGGATAAAATTTTATTTTCATTAAATTGATATAAACCTGATCTAGGTGAAGTATATTTATTGTCCATATACAGAATGATAGAATGGTTTGGGTTGGAAGGGGCCTTAAAAACCATCCAGTTCCAACCCCCCTGTCATGGGCAGGGACACCTCCCACCATGGAGGTGTCTCAAGGCTCCATCCAACCTGGCCTTCAACACTTCCAGGGAGGGGGCAGCCACAACTTCCCTGGGCAACCTGTCCAGTGTCTCACTGCTCTCAGAGTGAAGATTTTGTTCTTAATGGCTTGTCTAAATCTTTTGAAAAGTCCTTCCCCAGCTTTCTTGAACCCCCTTTCAGGTACTGGAAGGTCGCTATAAGGTCTCCTCAGAGCCTTCTCTTCTCCAGGCTGAACAACCCCAACTCTCTCAGCCTGTCCTCATAGCACAGATACTATGTAAATTGTTGAATGTGCTCAAGGAATTATGGAGTTACGTCTGCCTAAGACTATGGACCAAGAATATTTAAGCTAAATTGTTTTACTTTGTGTTTGTTGCAGACCAAAAGGTGAGATAAAGTCAGGGCTTTGCTACTGAGTGTTATTTTGTTGTCCTGTGCTGTACTATCTCTGTACATGTCTATACCACCATCTGTTCTATAGTACCTTAAATTCTGGGATGAAGACATTGAAATTCATTTCAAAGGAAAAAAAAACTGCAGAACTTGCAAAATTTTAACTGAACTTTCAACAATGAACTTTTTGAAAATATTTGCCAATATTTTCATGACTTCTAGTAGAACTTTTCATAGTATTTAATTGTTCAGTTTAAAAAAAACTATTTTTTCTGCTTCTTCTGACAGCCACAATCAAGTCGAAGTTCATTTTACTATCGTTCTAAAAAATCCCAAACTTAAGCTAGCTGTGAGTGAGTTTGGTTTGTGATGTTCAGAAGAGCCTAAAGAACTAACTAAAAACATCACGTTTGCTCTGCCATCTTTGCCTAAATGAAAATCAGCTTTGGGTCAGCTTTAACAAAAATTTTATTCCAAAATCTTGAGAGATGTAACTTTGGAAGACAGCTCTGACTGTGAGGAATCGAATTACGATGCGGTTGTACATAGTACAGCACTTTTAGATGTAAATCACAAGCAAGCAGTTGTAAGCAAAGCCCTTTTCTCTGGGTTATTGAATGGTGGTTTTTAGGAAGACTTAATGTATGGTAAACAAGAACCTTGCATTTTATCAGTTTGACGTATGCATCTTATAAGCAACAACTTGAAGTTACTACTGGAATTATTGCCCTTGAAGATGATGAGATGATGCTCACTACATGTTCTGCTGAAACAGCTTGTTTAAATGGAAAGTGAACTTTGGATTATGTGGAAATCTTGCACTGTTCCCAAAACATCCTATTTTCACCTCCATCGTAGCAATTTTTGGCTTTTAATGTTTTGTAGATAGCAACGTGAAAGCTATTGAACTGGCACAGAAAGAAATAAATCCTACTTTTAGTCATTTTTCCAAGGAGAATAGTTGGGGTTTTTTTCCTTTTTTTTTTTTTTTTTTTCTAGCAGGCATATGAAGCTTTGCGCTAAAGAAACAAGTATCTCACTTTTGCTCCAGGGTAGCCGGGATTACCATGTGGTCCTTGATCACCAGGTTCTCCTTTCCTCCCAGGCTGGCCAGCAGCTCCTGGAAAGCCAGGAGGGCCGGGAGGGCCAGCAGGGCCCCTTCTGAGTTCATCACCCAGAAGGCATTTACTGCAATCCCCTTCTTCACCTAAGGAAAAGATTGGAAAGGAGAAAAAACGCTCTGTCACAACAAGATGTTCAGCTGCATCCATTGTATATGTAGACTTGAGAATACTTGAATAATTTCTTAAATACTTCAGAAAAGTACTTTTTCTTACAAGGAACTAACACCATGTTTCCTTGATGTGTTGGCCCCAGCTCATATTCATTGGTCCCTGAGCATATAATAGTTCAATAAGCTCAGAATGAATAAAATAGTAGCTTTACACAATGCATAATAGCAGATAATCTACTGAGTAATCTGTTATAACCAACCTTTAGGTCCTTTTCGTCCTCTTTGCCCAGGGAAACCTTGCACGCCAAATCTACCTGGTGGCCCCTCCAGTCCTTTTAATCCGAAGAGAAAACCTAGAAGTTTCATTAAATAAAAATATAAATTAATCTACTGTAGATTTACTTTTCTTCTCTGCCCTCCCTATTCCTTTGAGCCACGCTGCACTTGCCCTTTTCTGTTTCCCCTAATGTCATTTACTGTCTAAACCAGCCTGTTGTTATCTACCCACGGTCTCTTCCTTTCTCCCTCTTCTCACAGCTTTCCACACTTGTTCTCAGTAACTTCCATCTCCTATGGCAGCTGATTTTTGCCATTCTGTGCTCTCCATCACCCTGAATTCCCTTAGTCCTCACTCTCAGCACAACCTGCTTTGCAGTCCCACAGACCACCACTGGTTCACCTCCTGCATATCCTTTCCCCCACTCCTGCTCTTGCACTGGAGTGTGGTTCTTTTCACAGAGACAAAGCATAATCTCAGTCAGGTATGGACTTTGAGGGCCCAACCTTCTTCTCAAAGCAGGGCCAACCTCGAAGGTGAAGATAGTAGTAAGATCCTCCTTAGAATCATAGAATCACAGAATTAGTAGTAAGATCCTCCTTAGCTTTCACTTCTCCACGCTAAAGGAAGAAATGCAGCTATCCCAGACACTCCTTGACACTCATATCCCTCCCCCAGCTCAAAAGAAACCTTCTTTTCTTTCAGTTTTTGCCAGGAATGTCTGAAAACCATGCAAACCTTCCCTTCCTTGAGGAGCATATAACACTTAGCCCCTGTGTGTCCTTCCCACCACCCCTTTAATTTCATTCCCTCAATCTTCTTCTTGCTTGACCACAGCTATCATTAAAAGAAGCAAAGATATTTCTGTGAGTTCTCATCGTCGCTCTTCATGCACTTACCAGGGGCTCCAACGGGACCAGGTGGGCCACGGAGTCCTGGTGTGCCTTGCTTACCCGGAAATCCAGGTGGGCCCGCCTGATAAGCAGGCGATCCGATTTCACCTTTTTCACCTTTTGGTCCCATTTCTCCAGGTAAACCCGGCTTATCGCCATCCGCTGAAAGAGAACCAGAGAATTTCAGAACAATTTCTCAATGACGCTGCTCATAGAGCTGTAATCATAGAATCATAGAATCACCAGGTTGGAAAAGACCCATCGGATCATTGAGTCCAACCATTCCTATCAAATACTAAACCATGTCCCTCAGCGCCTCGTCCACCAGTAAAGAGTTGGGTTGGAAGGGACCTTAAAGATCATCCAGTTCCAACCCCCCTGCCATGGGCAGGGACACCTCCCTCTAGATCAGGCTGCCCAAGGCCCCTCTTGGTTATCTACCACTCTGTGCTGTAAATTTGACAGTCCACATGTGTGTTTTCCCAATCCTGAGACTGTATCAGTTGGAATTTCCTATAAAGTTAAGCTGTTGCAACACGCGTTGCTGGGATATTACCATCAGAGTATCCAGGAAGACCAGGCAGCCCAGGATCTCCCTCCTCTCCTGGGTCTCCCTGTAGTCCAGAAACACCTGGAAGGCCTGGATCACCTCTTGCACCTGAAATACATCAGCAGTTCCACAAAACACTTGTTAGTGTGATGCTGTTTGTGACCCGTAAATGCTGTATTATGATTTCTCAATTCTTGACAAGTAAAAATCATGAACTTCAGAGGCTTCAGAATGTTAGAATTTGCAATCTTTTCTTAAAGACAGCTTCTGAAATGCAAAAAATCTGCTCCCTCAGGCTGCCTCAGTCTGAATAAGGAGATATATCGGAGAGATTTCTGTAAAGCCTAAATACCTCAGCATGTCCTGTGAAAGGGATGGTATGGAGCCCCCAAGCTTAGGAAGAAGGAGAATATCCCTCAGCTCTCACTAATATGCCTGGGAAGTACAGAAGCCCAGCTCTCTGAGAAGAGTCCCTCCTTTTTCTACAAGAAGTTGCTATGATAACAGATGTGTGATCTTTCCTTTGCTCCCCGGGACCAAATGCATCTGCGTGGCCTCAGGTATTGACTGCAGAAAGTATTGTGATCTTGTCAAAGATCATCTGGTGTGCCACAGAGGACATATGGTGTGTCCAGCCCCTCACCTGCTTCCTCCCCTCTCCACACTCTCTCCTTCTCCTAAAAGCCTGAAATGAACAACATTTTGGGCCTCTTGCCTCCTTTCTCTGGGAAGAAGGGGACCATTCATCGTTAGACTCTCCGGTTTTCAACAAGATTGGTAAACTCAGTGGTTCAAGGCAATTACAGTTTCTGGAACAGTTTAGCAAACCATAACACTTTTAAGGAGTTCAATTCTCAGAATTCCATGCTTTTGATCTCTGCAGAATGTAGTAAAATGCAGCTAAGATAAGCAATCTAGGCAAAGAAAATGTACCTTTCCTTGGAATGCGGGAAGGAAAATAGGAAACTGGTCCTGGAGGACCGACGTCGCCTGGCTCCCCCTGTTAATAGAAGTTGAAGTATCACACCTAAGAACATCACTAAAGGATTTCTTTCAAAATAGAAAGATATGACCATGAAACACTCAAGTTTCAAAAGAAATCTGAGACAATTTAAGTTAATGAACCACATAACTGGTTCGACAGTGATCACAAACACAGTTGTTATTAAATTAGAGGGGAGGGGAGGGGAGGGGAGGGGAGGGGAGGGGAGGGGAGGGGAGGGGAGGGGAGGGGAGGGAAGGGAAGGGAAGGGAAGGGAAGGGAAGGGAAGGGAAGGGAAGGGAAGGGAAGGGAAGGGAAGGGAAGGGAAGGGAAGGGAAGAAAAGAAAAGAAAAGAAAAGAAAAGAAAAGAAAAGAAAAGAAAAGAAAAGAAAAGAAAAGAAAAGAAAAGAAAAGAAAAGAAAAGAAAAGAAAAGAAAAGAAAAGAAAAGAAAAGAAAAGAAAAGAAAAGAAAAGAAAAGAAAAGAAAAGAAAAGAATTATCTGGTTTATTGCTTCTAGCAAGTGAAAGTAAAGTAGTACCTTGCTTCCTCTAGGACCATAGGCACCTGGTGGACCATCAAATCCTGGAAACCCCTGTAATACACAAAAAAATTATTGACTTTTCCTTAATCAGAGAGAGAATGAAATAATTTGCTCAGTAGCAGCTGTCTTTGTCCAATGATTGTGTGAAAATCATGCAACAGAGCTAAGCAATTTGTCTCCCTGGGGTGTAGGAATTTGGGTAATGCCATAAAGTCTCTTCGCATTTTGATGTTCCATCTCTTGGACTAAGCCTTGCTCCTGTCAAAGTCCAGAGGGACCTGCTGCGGTGCAGGCTCTATCACCTCTGGTGGTGGTGCAGATGGAAGGAGCATCTACACTTGCACCATCTCCTTGGAGTCTGCAGGACGGTGGAAGGGAAATGGGATCCCCTCTATGCTGGTTGACTTTTAAAGGGTTTGAAATCTAAAGCGTGTGGATTAAAACACAAGTGGTAAAACAATATGTCCTATCACACGAGAGCATATTTCAGCTGCTGGGGTGCACCGAGGGCAAATTTCAGTGATGCTGATACAGAATCATAGAATCATAGAATCATAGAATCACCAGGTTGGAAAAGACCCATAGGATCATCGAGTCCAACCATTCCTATCAAACACTAAACCATGCCCCTCAGCCCCTCATCTACCCATTCTTTAAACACCTCCAGGGAAGGTGACTCAACCACCTCCCTGGGCAGCCTGTTCCAGTGCCCAATGACCCTTTCCATGAAAAAATTTTTCCTAATGTTCAGCCTAAACCTCCCCTGGTGGAGTTTGAGACTATTCCCTCTCGTCCTGTCCCCTGGCACTTGGGAGAAGAGGCCAAAAGAATTTCAGAAGAAATGAGCTCTTCTGAAGCACTACAAATGCCACAGCTCTCATCAAGATGCCACAAACTGGAACACAGGGTTTAAAGACCTTTCCTTGATGGCAACTGAACATCACACCACTAGAAAAGGAGCTTCTTGAGAATCAGGTGTGAAATCTCTTTACACTAGGTGGAGCTGGTGGTCTAAAAGTGAAGCCAGCAGCTTCCTAATTAACTGTGATTTCATCTGTGTGAAAGCAGGACTTAACCATCTTTCTTTCTTTCTTAAGAATCAAATTGCTCATAAATCAGCAAAAAGGAGGTCGTTGCGAACAGCACATGAACTCGCCTGTCCCCTGTCATGTATATTTTATACAAGAATCATAGAATCATTAGAATAGTTTGGGTTGGAAAGGACCTTAAAGATCATCTAGTTCCAACCCCCTTGACATGGGCAGGGGCACCTCCCTCTAGATCAGGCTGCCCAAGACCCCATCCAGCCCAGTCTTGAACAGCTCCAGGGATGGGGCAGCCACAGCTTCCCTGGGCAACCTGGGCCAGTGCCTCACCACTCTCATTCTGAAGAAAATCCTTCTTATACTTGAGAACAATCAGAAAGTATGAGCTCTTCTCTGTCTGACAGAATGGTATTTTAAATATTTGGGTAGGTTTCCATGGGGACAGAGATTTAACCAGTATATTTATCAGTTGCCTCCTCTTCTTTTATAATATTCAAGATATCCATACATCTCAACCACATCTGCAGAAAGCTATTAAAAAATTAAGTTTCTGCATGTAGGAAGAAATTTATAGAAATTGTAGCTGTAGTAATGGGAACAATGAAAACTACACCTCCCCATAGTGCTCTTAAAACACGCTCATGTTTTAAGCAAATCAGACTTTAATTATAGGGCTATTTTTTTTTCCTCACTGATAAGAAAACTAACTGACCCAAAATTACAATGATGGATTAATCCAGGTGATATTTGTTAGGCTACAGCTGGCTTAATTACAGGCAGAATTTGTTCTCTACAGTTTATTTTTCAGTCAGATTGTCTACATATGTGTTAGAAACAACAGTCTTGTACAAAATACTCACTCTGTCTCCACTGAGTCCGGGAAAACCATTGATTCCAGGCAGTCCCTATGAAGGCAAAATGAAATTAGCAAAATAAAGTGACATCCTACCATTCTAATGGTTAAGAATCGTTATGATTTCATAGATAAAATAAAACTAACAGTTTAAAACTCTTAACAGTTAAGAGTTCAGAGAGTTTTTCAATGAGATTCACATACGGTGCAAACAGAAAAGGTCTGAAATCGTAGCTGGTATTTGATTCTTTTAATCAATACATCGTAAATTGACCATGGAGACTCAATTGACCATAGATGCTTCAAGGTAGTCACACTGAATTTAGCTTCTTTCTGTGGTCACAAGTCACCAGACCCAAACTCATGTTTGTTAGCCGTGGTCTCAACAGACTTAAAATGGGAACAACGCTAAAGACCAGCACAGCAGCTGTGGTTAGTGAGCACAGCTTTAGTAAGAGACTCGCAAGACCTCGCAATGATGGTACAGGCATAATTGGGAGTCCCATGGGGCCTTCCTCCCACTACCATTTGAACATGGCTTTTTCACTTTCCTATATCAGGCAGTTCAGTGCAGGTCACAATGTGCTGGCTGAAGAACTATAATTTCTATAATTCATTAATCTTTGTTCTGTTTCTGAAGGCAAACTCTCAGCTTGGATTTGCATATTCACCTGGGTGAATTTTATCGTGAATGAATGACTCACCCTTTGTCCTGGGTAGCCCATTACCCCTTCTTCACCTTTTTCAGGAACATAGAGAAGAACGCCCTAGGAAACATTGCAAGTCAGTTCAACATCTTTCTTCATTATGTGCAAAAAAATTGTAACACAGTTTATGGAAGCTAAACAGGAAGAAAGCATCATTGCAATGCATGGAAGATCTAATAATAGCTGCATGTGAAAGAACTGTTGTCCTTAAAATTAAGTGTAATGTGCTTGCTTCATTACAATAGCAAGAGCAGGCCATTAGGATGGGGTTTCCCCCCTATCATCTCCTCCTTTATTTCTTCTGTGTCTGCAAATATGAAGAAGAGCCAATGCAATCGTTCAGCTATAAAACCAATTAAGCAACCCGGCTTATGACCAAACCGTAGTTTCAGAGAGCTATTTGGCAAACACGGGCACGCTGCTATCCATCCTACTATGAAAAAAGCCCAAAAGGTAGAAATACATATCCCCTTCTGCTACATCAGCATAAAACCTGTGGGTTTCCTAATGTAGTAAATTAAATTCTGCATGTGCAAAATCTGACCAACTGCTGAAGAACTGGCTAGCAACTGTTCACAGAGGGCATCAGGGTTCCCACTGTGACCTTCTCCCATAACCTTGTGGAGAAGCTGACCAGACCATCTGAGAAAATAAAGCTCTGCAAAAGGCTCAGTGAGGCATCCCTAATTGGTAAAGACTGTGTTTTAAACCACTCTGGGAAGTAAAAAGGAACCACTCAGTGGCAAAGATATTTAGACAGTCTAGAGGCTGCCTGCAAGTTAACTAAACCACGTTCAGTCAAGCTTGGCAGACAACTCTAAATGACACAGCAACATGTGGCATTACTGCCCACGTCCTCGACAGACTTAATGACCAATGAGACCAAAAGTTGTATGTGCTGGAGAATGAACTGAAGAGGATTGAGAAAATTTCTGTATATACATATTTAACAAAACCTAGTGGAATTTTTAAGCATAGATCAGCACATCAGTAAGAGATCTATTAATAGTTAAAGCTAAAATTAAAGAAATGTGTCAGGGAAAATGTTGCTTTGGTAAACCAGTAAGAGAATGACTGATTGCCCTGTGAAGTTATTGCATGTCACGTTGTTCAGTTTCCATAAAGAATCAGAATTGCTACCACTGCTTATGTTGCTCCATATCTATATTGCATAATTTCAATGAAGAATGCACCAGTATTATCTCCAATATTATTATTTGCCTTCGTTCTTCTCTACTTGACTTACTGGAATTCCAGCTTCACCTCTTGGTCCAGGTTCTCCTCTCTCACCCTAACAATAAAGGAAAAGAATTCAGATACATTAAGCATTCCCATTTACATTTTCATAACTTTTCTTCAACACAAAGTGACAAGTGTTTACCAAAAGAAAAAACATCACTCTTGTGCAGCTTTTTATTCAAGCGCTTGTCATATGAAATGCATGTTTTCATAAGAACTTTTTAAAGCCGCTTTTAAAAAAAAATATTCAATAGTTTTTCTGCAATGTGAATACATCAGGTTGTTTCCAGGCTTCTTCATGAGGTGTCTGGGTGGTGAATGCCTGATAATTCCTGTAAACAAATGGACATTCTCCCATTTTTACCTGCTACCTATGAATTGTCAATCAAAAGTAAGAGTTCCTGTTAGGACGAGACAATTCATAGCCTAACGTCTACTCACTATGTTGATGGTACCTGCATTGAATATAAAGGCTCTGCAGATAAGTAGCTTATATGCAGATATCTCTGCTTAGTCACAGAAATCCCAGCACATCTGTTACTTAATGCAGACTGCAGACTGTCAAAGGCATTTTCAGATTTTTCAGTATCATAGCAATTTACTTCTCTTACTGCAGAAATTGCAGGAGCCACGTGAACTTTCTAACTTCAAACCTAGGATGAAAAACTACTAGTCTGGAGAACATACACGTACAGGGTATAAGTAGCAAGAAGCAGTAGATGAGAATAAACTGCATCTTGCTGTTTATTCTCAATAGAGACTGTGAACAATGCTTAACTGTTAATGTACAAATATATGCATCACATAGATTAGTTATATAAACAAACGCAATAATTCAGGTAACTTCCCTAAAGATATGCTTCTTTTATGGGAAGAAAATTTTACTTGCTATTACCAAAAATAAGACAACAAATGATTTCTCAGCAGGTAATTCTGCTTGTAAAATGAGAACACGTGAGGGATGGCCAGTAGTTGTCTACTTAACAAGAACAAGTTGCCTTAGACACCTCTAGTCTAAGAGAAGCATTGTCTGAATGGCTTAAGCCACCATAGTTTCCATAAACAGTTCATGATCCAAGCTATGGGAAAGCAGAATATTTTTCATCTACTAAAGTCTTCTAAGTACTACATGTCAAAATACATTTGTACAGTATTTTAGTTTGCAGAAGTCTTAGTTCCTTGTGTATTTTGGCCAAGTAGCCCTGTAGTTACCTTGTGTTTGTCAGAGGGGACACCCATCAATTCTCTTGTAGGAAGCCCAGGTGGACCTGGAGGACCTGGGGGGCCCTGCAGGAAAAGTGTAAGGATCATTTACTAATAGTTATAACACCTTCTCAAGCTGTAGATAAGCACAGAGCCTAAGGAACTGCAACAAAAGGAGCCACGCAGATTTGTCCCTGCTAAGAGTGCGGTTCTAAACCTCTGAATGAACTGACAACAAAACAAACTTACTTTGTGCTGGGCATATAGCAATACCTGCTCTTGCCCTTTATGTTTCCAGAGTGATGGTAAAGATTATTGCTTTATATAAAGTGATCAGGCTTTATAAATTTTAGAGATGTTACGTCTCATCTGTGTGTAAATAAGGCATAGTTATATCTAGCCTTGTAGTCTTGTGGAGATTGTTACTTCCAAAGTTCTACTTGGTTGTTCTTCTCTTATAATTATGTAAATTATGCAAATTAAGAGAGAATTTAAAATAGGGTCCTTTATAAACAGCAAATAACATCAACCTGTCCTTTAGCAGTGATATTAGTTCATTAGTTTTCCTTTACCTGTTCGCCTTTTTCTCCATAGAAGCCCAGGCCCCTGTTGCCCTGAAAAAAAACCAAAAAACCAATAGGTTAAGATTTACTAAGTATATGACTCAGTTTTCCAAAGTAAAATTTAAAATTAAATGTGCTTAAAAGCTTTTTCAGGCTTGCAAGTCTGTAGGACACCAGTGAAGAACTGCAATCAAATAATAGTCTGGGTTTACCGCTAAGTATTTTTATAGATTTAAAGCGTTTTTATAGGCATAAACATTCAGAAAGACAACTCTAATTAAAATCTCATTCTACCAGTGCTTCTTACAACAGACTTTGAGTCATTCATTGAATAACGTTGTGAAAAGATGAAGCGTTTCTTTTGCAAGCTTTTTAATAGCACTGAATGTTAAATAAAGATACTTAAGGGAGCTGGAACAATGAACTCACCTATTTTTTTCCACTGAGATATAACTGAATATTGCAAAGACTGCAAGGATTCTCTGTTCAAGGGAAGCTACTGTGAATACAGTAGCAAAGTATATCTGGCTCTAGAACTGATGTAATCTTTTCAGGGTAGGCGATCCCAGTGTAAGATTAACTTTTGTGGTATGCAGCCAACACAGAAAGTCTTGTGCTACAAAGCCTTTGATGCAGCCTGAGGTTTTTATTTTGCTGCCTTCAAGTGGGTCTTGAATAAACCTTCAGTGACACAAAATCAACATAACTTTGACACAAAGGCTTACTTGCGGTCCTTGTGGTCCTGGGGGCCCTGGTGGTCCCTGGGGAAACACAATAGTGGGCATCAAATTAATTGTTGCTTTCTAATCAATAAATGAAGGTGGTCAGATACTTTATGTCTGAACTATAAGTTTATATTTAAAAGACAGTACATTCCTCAGCATTCAATGTGTTATCCTCACTCTACTAGCTGTGTTTACTGCTCTGAAAAATACCCTTCTAAATCCCATTGTAATCTTTACCGACATAGTAACAGCGCAGACCTAATGAAATCCCATTTTTATTTCAAGTAATAAGAACTTGTGCTTCTGGATCCTGACTTAGTAACATTTCAAGGTCATGCCTTTAAGTGCTTCTCTGGACTGCTGTCTCCACACTGCATTGGCCTGTAAAGGGAGTTGGAACTACCATGCTCATCTCCGATGATCATGAATAAGAGTCATAGAAAAGAGAGTGAGCTAAAGATCAAACCTGCTGCGGGGACGTAACTACATTATGCAAAATCAATCCCAACTTGCAGTAAAAGATAAAAACATTCAGGTGGGCCGTGAACTTCTGAAAAAAATTACTTTAGAATCACTTTCGGTTAGTCAAGTAGCCTGTGAGCTGCTGCCTAATCTACTAGGCAGATACACTATGTAGGGCATCCTGCTTGCAGGTGGTCCTGCAGGGATTTAGAGGAGCCACGCTTGCCTTCATGTGGCATCTAGGACTTTGGGAAGAAGAGTGATGCAAACTCAGACCTGGTCCCTCTCCTACAGAAGTCACGGCTTTGGAAATGGTGAATACAGTTGGGTATAATTTTAAGAGCTGCAGATGGTGGAGATCCATATAGTCTGGAAGAGTGTTCAAAGGAGTTGTTGTCAAGACAATAACAAGAGGGATGTAATCATGGGGCTCAGAAAATGTATGGTTCGTAGCACTCAGAACATCCAAGGTAGTGCACTGGGAATATGAATCATTGCTGGCTGGGCTCCTGCGTGAAGCTCATGAACATCATAGGTTTACTCTAGAGAAAGAGTAAGTGAAGGACTGGGGAGATTTCCCTTCAGGAGGACTAGAGAAGAAAGACAAGGTGCAGCTCACTCCAAATGATAAAACAGGCGACTGCAGAAAATTAACACTGGAAACACTCAGTTAGCTGTGGATTTAGTAGCGGAGTAGTGAGCAGAGGACTTAGCTGTAGATTTTTTTTTCTGTATGTGTGTGAGGAGTCCCTGTCTGTAAGAAGACCTGAATTAATTCACCCTCCTCGCCTCCCACCTTCAAATCAGTGATGCAGAGCAGGCCTAACGTGCATTTTGACTAAATAAATAAACTAATAAATAGCCCCACACAAAGCAAATGCTATAAAGTTGTCTTGCAGGAAAATAAAGCAAGACTAAAGAAAGAGAAATAAATTGAATTTAAACATCTGCTTCTCAGCCATAAAATACTAACTGTGGTAATAAGAAATGTCGAAAATGGTATCTGGGGAGAACACAATCTTCCCAAAGAAATGTTCAGCACCAGTTGTCAATGTCAGTGCTGTAGATGTTGATTTTGGAAAAAAGGACTGAAAAATAGTTTAAAAATAAAATTGTGTTCTAAATACTAATGAAAAATGTTATTTACTCAAACTCCTGTGGAAAGTGTGGAGAGCTAATACACATAATTGAGCAGAAAGACAACATATTTAGGACCCGCTATCTTTGATAAATCAGTATAGGGTGATGTAGACTGGACAGCATTGAATAATCTCTAAATTGGAGACTCTTCCAAGGAGGTTAAAGAAACACAGTATAAATCAAAGTCCCAGGCAATATAGGGTGCAAAAAACTACACTTCTTTTTTGCAATATTCATCCTTGGAGAATTAATGTCTCCCAATGCCTTTTAAAAGGTTTTTCCTCCAAGCACACCTACTTGCTATTTCCCACCGTTTTTTTTTCTATCTTATTGCTAGGCTACAATCCAACACAATGGAATTTGCCGAGATGATTATTCGGTTAGGTGGATTTAGTACAGAACATATTTTAGATATACTTACTGGTCTTCCTCGCTCTCCTCTTGGACCAACAGGTCCTTGAATACCCAGTGTACCTGCAGGTCCCTTTAAACAAAAAAAAAAAACAAAACCCAAGCATCCATTAATGTTGTTCTACATCAGTTACTATTGACACTTGATATTCGCTGTAATACTACTTACTGGAAAACCATTGAACCCTGGATCCCCAGGTTCCCCCTAGAAAAAAAAACAAAGAAAGAAAAGATGCAAAAGATACTATATACAAAATTGAATAAAATATTTTTCTCACTCATTTATTCTTTTTCTTATCCCAAAAATTAACCATAGCATACAACGCCATACAATTCCTTACAGACAGATGCATTCAATAAAGGTGTTGAGATAATCAAGTGTGGGTCACGTGGAGTCTGTACTTCTTATATATAGTATAGTTGCATGCAATAAAGTAGCAGTGTCCAAAGTTGGCATGGGAGGTCAAGAATCCAAACTACAAGGCTTGAAATGGACCACAGACCACGTTTAATTATTTTTTGAAAAATACCATCTAACCAGTGGCTTGATTAGGGCTGCAACCTTAGCTCAAATGTACAAGCTCATTTTTCATGAGCTGCATGGGAATAACTGAATCATTTTGATTCTCTTCTGAGTCACTAAAGCACTTGGAACATACTGTTTTCAGTGACCACATATTTTAACTGCAGTACATGTTGAAATGTTTTTGGAAGTTGGATCCAACGATGTTCCTGTCCGAAGTTCTCCTGATACCCATAAATAATATGGTGTTCAGTCCAGACACCTTTAATCATTTGGAACAGCATCCTAACTATCTAGTTAATTTGAGTTTAGTTAACAGAATAATTTGTGGAACCAAGCACTTCTGGAAATGAATACAGGTGTCAATATATTGGCCACAATATACTTGAGCAATTTTTAGTCATTACTTAAACAGCCCTAATTACTAACAAGTGAAGATTTAAAGACTTTCTGAAAAGAAAAGAAAATTCCGTTCAAAATACAAATATGTCATCAGAAAAACCTACTCTGGCACTCAGTACTGGCACAAAATACACATAAACAATGTTAGCAGATCGCTTCTGTGCTGACTGCAGCCCAGATGGAGCTTTGTAGATGAATCTGTCACAAATTATAGTCTAACAGCATACCTGATACTTTCAAATTATATAAAATTATATATACGAGAAACACCTACAAGTAACAACAAAGTAATGTTTCAGGATTTGATAGTGTAAAAGCCCATGTAGGAATAACTGGGGGTTAATAAATAACTAAATAACACATTGAAGTATATTTGATCACAAGTCCACCAAACTCCTGCATGAAAATGATACAGAAAGGGATGCTAATATTAGATAGAATCATTTAATGGACAAAACTATGACAAAGGAATGATTTTCCATGCACAATACAAAAGTAGTCATTGAATAAAGAGGGTAATACTTGAACTACAACATCTCCAGTGCTGCTGCAATCCACCTGTAGGCTGGAATTTCTTGCAAATAAGGGAGTGGAGGTGATCCTCCCTCTCTACTCAGCTCTTGTGAGACCCCACTTGGAGTCCAGTTCCAGAATCCCCAACATAAGAAGGATATGGAACTGGTGGAATGGGTCCAGAGGAGGTCCATGAAGATGATCCGAGGGCTGGAGCACCTCTGCTGTGAGGACAGGCTGAGGGAGTTGGGGTCGTTCAGCCTGGAGAAGAAGAGGCTGCAAGGACACCTTTGAGTGGCCTTCCAGTACTAGCAGGGGCCTCCAAGAAAGCTAGGGAGGGTCTTCTTAGAAGGGTATGGAGTGATAGGATGAGGGGGAATGGCTTTAAATTGGAAGGGGAAAGATTTAGATTAGACAGTAGGAATCAATTTTGAGGGTGGTGAGACACTGGAACAGGTTGCCCAGGGAAGCTGTGGATGCACCCTCCCTGGAAGTGTTGGATGGGACCTTGTGCAGCCTGGTCTGGTGGAAGGTGTCCCTGTCCATGGCAGGGGGGTTGGAGCTGATTGATCTTTGGGGTCCCTTCCAACCCGAAACATTCTATAACTCTATGATATCAGATAGGCTTTGCTGTAACCAGAGAAAGCAGAAGCTGCCTTGCAAAGCCTACATAGAACCGAACCGGGTCTTCTGGGATGTGTCCCTCAGAGTGTAGGAAAAATTAAATCTCCATCATCTGCTTGTAAAACAGTGCTGAGCGTGAACAGCCATACCCTGTATCGGCTTGCGATGTCCGGTGGCAGTATATAGGGCTCCCCTTTCTGTCCCTTCGGTCCTTGGATTCCCTAAAAGTGACCAAAAAAAAAAAATAGAAGTAAGCTTTCACATCGTCGATGTTAACACATAAACAGCTAAGAGTAACGAAAAATATTTGTTGGGGTTCATACTGCTGTTTTTAGGAGTATATTCATAGTGGGCAAAGACTATGCCCAGCTCTGGGAATTCATGGTTTAAAAACAAATTGTAAAACCTCCAGTATAAAAAAGAATGAATTTCTGATTCCAGGGTGAGAAGCCCTCATTACCCAGCAGTGACATTATGAGGTTGTACCTCGTACCCAGAGCAGCAGTTGCAGCTCTTCAGGGCTGACATATGTCCTGCTAAACCCAGGAGCCCTTTGTTCATGCCAGCCTGATCCTACATATCATGCAATGGAAAGACACTACTTTGGGCAAGGGGCAAGGAAGGAAAAGGTTGCTTTCATCCAGAATTGTGGGTTTAATCTTCTTTTACAACTGCTGGATAAAGCTGTACAGGTTTTCCTGAAGTAATCTCTCCACAAGACCTACGTGACAGGTATAGCTCAGGGCAGACCTCCCAGTCCTGGCTGCAATTTAATAATCAATCATCATGCAGTGTGCCCATGCTAAATCCACGTGGATACTCTGCTGGACTAAAAGGGAGCTCCGTCAAGAGATGCCCCATTCATTTCCAACACATTTGTGCATGAAACTTGCTTCAGTAAAGATCTTAGCTTCAGGTATGCACTTACTGCCAGCTACTTACAATGGTACCAGGGAAACCAAAGACCCCGGGAATTCCTGGGTCACCAGGGTCACCTACTGTCCCGTTACAGCCATCGTGACCCGGTTTCCCCCTTGATCCTGGCTGCCCTGGATGACCCTGTTGAGGAAAAAAAAAAAGTGTTTATCTATCCATCTGTTTCTAGTTTTCCTTTTCCTGTAGTCACACAGTATTTAGACATTCTCACATTAAGCCCAAGGCTTGGATCCATGGGAAACTATGATTTTCAAAGACAGAAACAGACAGTGCCTTTTTTTAATATAGCTGCAGCTTGAACCAGATGCCCCAGACAGCATGAAAAAAATGTGTAGGGAAGGACCTTTCAGAAGGGGTAGGAAAGCTATGTTCAATGCAGGCTCTGTTAAGTAGAGAACTAAGCCAGATGAGGCTGCTGTTCAGGGAGCCATCGAGAACTGGGTTTGTTAAGCATTACAGTGCATCGCACTGGAACAGGGGGAAGAAAGGTTCCTTACTGGCTTTCAACAGCTTCCAAGCTGGAGAAAAAAAGTCAGAGATGCTTTTAGAGCTGAGCGTCATGACGAGGCTGTGAGTGTGGAAGAAAACAGCAGGGCTCGAAGCAAGGGAGCTGCAAGCTCTGTAGAACCTCCACATGGAACCTCTGAGAAGTTACTCCTGCTCAAACTGGATTTCTGTTGCTGTACCTACATTCATCTTAATCGATGTTGCTTCTGGTTTGCACTGAGGCTGGCGAGAAGCAAATCTGCTCTTGAGCAGCTCTTTCTTGCATCGATCTCAGTCAGAAAAATGAGAAACTAACATAAAAAATTTCTCCCTTCTCCCACACCTAGAGCAGAATTTAGTGTTTGATAAGAATGGTTGGACTCGATGATCTGGTGGGTCTCTTCCAACCTGGTTATTCTATGATTCTATGAAGTTTTCTCTTTGCTTCTGCTCCCTTGCTTAGAAAAAAAGAGAGATCTGCCCACATCCTTACCTAGCTACACCACGTACTGGCATTCCTTACTTCAGGAGAGATTTAGGCTTGCCACCATCCTCTCTTGGCCTCCAGCCCCACTTCCTAGCACTGTGCATTACAGTCCATCAACATACCTATCTATCTGCTTTCTGCTGGTCAGTTTTTAAATCTTGGCTTGAGAAAATGGGCTGGAGAACGTAATTGAGTGGGAAGGCAGGGGAGCTTAAGGACAGGTCACAATGAGCATGTAGGTTCAAGTACTGTCTGAAGGTATTTATCCCTTGCAATGCAATGTACAGAGGTTCAAAAGGAAGGGCTAAAAAAGAAAACTTGCACAGCTAAGAGAAGTGGTCCAGCTACAGCAACACAGATCTTCACAGCGGAGCGATGTACTTTCCTTTCCAGGACGTTAGAGCGCTTAGAAACAACTCAATATGACATGGTGAGATGAACAAGACCCTTGGCTTCAGAATTGTTAAAAGGGGTCTTCTGATTTTCCTTTAAGAGTGAGAAAGGAGGAGAGGAGGAAGACTGTGAGAGAGAAAGCACTGAAACTTGATAGGGAGCTCTTCTGGAAACAAAAAAAGGGTGAAAGCACAGTGGATGTGGATGCGTGGGCTGCAGAGCGGGGCCCCGGTGTCAGGGAGCACTACAAAGGAAACCCAAGCCTGGGAACTCTGTCCAGGGATTCCAGTGACTCAGATTTCTTTGTTATTTTATGACACAAGAGGCAAAGACGTGTAAGCTGGGAAAATACTGTGCTGTGAACTTTACCCGGTTTTCCTCTTTGAATGTTTCAGTTTCATGGGCCTGGTCAATTTGTTCAAAGTTTGACACTGTTTAGTGTTCACTAAGTTTTTAAGACTACCTGAAGCATGCCGTGTGAGCTATAAAGCAAATAACAATGGCTAATATTCTTAAAATCACTGGTCTCTCTATGCGCTTTGCAACTCCGAAATAATTAAGAATGAGCCACCGGTGTCCTCCGCTCACAAGCCACAGAGATGAGAAGCACTCACCTCACAGCTCTTTCCTACAAAAGTACATATTAACTACCTAACCTCCAGGGACACAGGAGATTTCCATCCTTTCTTGTCCCCTTTTACAAGGCTATTTCTCCACAGGACAAAGAAAATGGACCTTAATTATGTGAGGGAACAAGAGGGAGCACAGATCTCTCGTTGTGTATCCATAGTTCCACTCACTTCAGCAAATGGCCCCAACTTAAAAAGTGTGTGCATGGCTGATGTAGAATTTACTCCAGAGATTTTAATTACAGTACAAAGGCTTTAAACTAGCCTGCAATATTTGCAGTTGGTGATTTCTAAAAGATGAGGTAACTCGCTACTTACAGGAATGCCATCCGCCCCAGGAAACCCAGTGACTCCTCTTTGCCCCTAGAGAGAAACAGCACAATTAAAATGATGTTCTGCCCAGTATTTTGTTCATTACCTAAAATATCTGATATTCAAAAGTTACCACATCTCCTTTGGGTCCACTTATTCCCGGTTGTCCTCTTTCACCTTTGTGACCTTTGGGACCTTGTACTCCTGGGATTCCCATCAATCCTGGTGGTCCAGTGAACCCCTGTATTCCAAGAAGTCCTGGCTGGCCCTGAAAAAAACAGTAAGAAAACATTTACTTAGGAACAGTTGCATTACATAAAGCTGGATTAGTTACCACTGCTGCAATGGAGTCTGTCTCTCAAAGAGAAAATAAACACAGAATCTCTTTCTGTTCCAGTAGGCGAGACTCTTTGATGAGCATCATCTGGAAACACCACACAGAGAAACTCCAGCAACAGTGACGACACCATTGTGTGACAAAATCAGTGCATGGAAATGAACACTCAAATCAATATTTACTACTTGAATATTTGTGGTTATTCCATGAAAAAAGTGTTTTCTTTGGAATAAGGCTACTCAAGAGTGATTCTCACTGAATCATAGAATCATAGAATAACCACGTTGGAAGAGACCCACCGGATCGAGTCCAACCATTCCTATCAAACACTAAACCATGTCCCTTAGCACCTCATCCACCTGTCCCTTAAACACCTCCAGGGAAGGGGACTCAACCACCTCCCTGGGCAGCCTCTGCCAGTGCCCAACGACCCTTTCTGTGAAAAATTTTTTCCTAATGTCCAGCCTAAATCTCCCCTGGCAGAGCTTGAGGCCATTCCCTCTTGTCCTGTCCCCTGTCACTTGGGAGAAGAGCCCAGCTCCCTCCTCTCCACAACCTCCTTTCAGGTAGTTGTAGAGAGCAATGAGGTCTCCCCTCAGCCTCCTCTTCTCCAGGCTAAACACCCCCAGCTCTCTCAGCCGCTCCTCATAAGACCTGCTCTCCAGCCCCTTCACCAGCTTCGTTGCTCAACTGACCTACAACATAAGCAATTACAGGTAAAATACACTTAACTACAAAATCTGCTCAGTGGTCGTATTTCTTACAAATGAAGCCTGACATTTAATGGCAGGAATTTCTGCCTCTTTAAGGATGATATTTCTATTTAGCTGTGGAGCCTGAAAACGATTAGACATGCAAGTGTTCACATAGGTTGAAGACTTGCATGCAGGGCTCCCTTGTCATCCTCCTTTCCAGCACTGGGTTGGCTCTCCAGGCCACTTCAAATATTTAAAAATATGCCTTGCATGCTCTACACTACTCGGGGCACTTATGACACTAAGTTGCCACAATCTTTTCTGGAGAAATATGCTTCAATGGTGCAAAGCATCATTTACTGGGAAGCTCTAATTAATCCAATTCTAATGAAAATATTTTAGGAATGCAATTATAGATATTTTTTTTAAAAAAGCAGTTTTTTTTCTGTTTTAAATCCTATTCTATGATATTAAATGAGTCCTTTCTGAGAAGATGACAGAGCCAAACAAAGTACAAAACTCAGTGCAATTTTTTTCTTGGAAGAAGACTAGGAATGAACCAGTATGAAGAATGAATTACATGTAGTTCCTCAGGACAAGCCACCAAGATGCTTCTCTTACAGCACAGAACTTTTGCTACACTGCTATGATTAATTTCACAAAACTGATGGTTTAGGAACACTGCCAGAAGACACCGTGGATTTAAATGTGTGAGCTGTCAGCCTGAAAGAGAATCTCTCCCATGCTTACAACCAAGCCCAACTTCATAGAGCATCCCTACTTCTAAACCTGCTCGTGTGGATTATTGGATGTTAGGAGACCAACTTCTTTTCAAGTTAACATGCTGAGAAGTGATGAAGGTTATATGAATAAATGTTGGCATCTGAACAAGCAACTGCTCATTTCCTTCTGCCAGCCACATCTTTCTACAGATGCATCTTTCTTAACATCAGTAGTTTCCAGTTTTTACAAAATCAGTGACTCTCCAAAGTTTTCCCATGGAGAGACAGCTCTTGTCTAACCAGATTTACAGCAGACAAACTTTTCTTAGTTATCTGACTCTAAAGATGATGATCACAAGCACTGGAATAATGATTCAAATCTGAACCAATATTCATCAGTGTGTGCTCCAAGACTGAGAAGTCTTTCCTGATGCCACTTTTTCTCCACTTTTCTTACCTACTACAGCTCAAAATTCAGACATGAAGGAATTAAAGGTTCATGTGAGCATATACTGTGAAACTGCCTTTTTAGGGAAATAATAGATATTTAATGAATTTAAAAACATGCACAGCTTGTGTTCTTTATCGGTTTTCTTTGTAAAACAGTATCAATTCTTATGCAATTATAAATATAAAATATTTCCATCTTACTATAAAGCCTTAAAACTTTAATTAAATACTTAAACTAGTTTTTCCTTCCTCATACACACAGATCTGGAAGGAACCTTTAAAAAGGATGAAAAAGTATCTCATACACCTGCATAGAACACAGTGAAATTATTAAAATTCAATTGTAGAGATTGAATTGACTTCTGTTTCAATTCAGTTTTCAGAGCTTCTGAAAACAAACGCTTTGGCTACTTCCGCAAAGAAAGGAAAACATGGAATCTGTATACTGAAAATGCTGCTTCATTCCCAAAGTATCTGAATCCCACAAGAAGTCAAACACATTCCAAAAGCTACTCACAAACCTGAGGTATGCAAACCAAATGCTTAGTGCCCATCTACAGGACTTTTGCGAGCAGCAGGATGAAAGGACATTGCGTGTAAAGCATTTAATTGCAACTTCTAATAAATGCTTGTTATGTTCAGAGTTGCAACATCTGTGCCTGGCTTTCTGTCGGGGCGATGCAGAGCTGCAATACTTCAATACTAGCGTGGAACTCAGCTACTTCTCGAATTCCTGTACCAAATACCACTCTCTCACTTTCCAGTCCCATTTTCTAGTCTGGTGTGCAGAAAGAACTAAACAAGGAATGGAAAACAAAGAAGACAGCGGGGCAATGCCAGTGCCTCTGCCCCATGCTGTGCTGGTAATTCTGATCATTTGTTGAGGAATAGGGGTCATTTAATATTATTTGCAATGAGGACAAGAGAATTGATCTTCTGGAACCAGTTTAGCATGAGGCTAGAGTCAGAAGAGCTGGGGAAGTACTTAATATCATGACAATGTTTGTGTAATTCTTCAGGCAGTTAGTACCTTGGCTTGTTAACTGAATTAACTTTGTTAACCTTTGTTAACTCAGACTTGTCAGATTTTCCTGTGCTTTTTTTTTGTTAGATCTTTTGTTGAACAAGTATGCCCCTTCTTCATTAGCAAATGACCTAAGAACATTCTCTCTTTTGCAAAGGTCACTGAGGAGATTAAGCAAAGACAATCAATTTGAAAAGTTCAGTCAATTAAAGCGTGACTCAATTATCAGAGTCCCGAATTCCCCTGTGTGAAAGATGCCACACATGATACTGCTCTGCTTGTGCTCCTGGAGGATCAGAAAACCTGGAAAATTCTCCAAATCTTGAAATTAAATTTCCAAGTTAAAAAGAAAAAAAAAAAAGAAAAGCAAGCCTAGAGAAACATGCTATCTTGTATCTCTTGTATTTCCGATAATTCACGAAGTATTTCCTCTGGTGTTCCCTTACTTTATATGATAAAGTAGTGCAGAAACATGCTCTGGCCCATGCTGCCTTCCAGTAGAAGGCTTCCCATTTTGCTGGGCTGAACTGGAACTCTTCCTGAACCCAGATCTTGGCACAATTACCCCATGTCACTCAGCACGGGATTTCCAAGCCAGGGCTAAGAGCACGTGGCATGGTACGGCCAGCACCTCAGAAGGTACGGGTGAAAAGGAAAAAGTGGGCTGGACATTAGGAAAAAATTCTTCACAGAAAGGGTCATTGGGCACTGGAACAGGCTGCCCAGGGAGGTGGTTGAGTCACCTTCCCTGGAGGGGTTTAAGGCACGGGTGGATGAGGTGCTAAGGGGCATGGTTTAGTGTTTGATGGGAACGGTTGGACTCGATGATCCGGTGGGTCTCTTCCAACCTGGTTATTCTATGATTCTATGATTCTATGATTCTGATGGAATATCTTGAAGACTAACAAGAAGATATTTTCTTTGTTCTTAAGCCACAACTTCCACCACTGTTCAGACGACTTACAAAGCTCCCAGGATACATTCCTGAGCAGGCAGTCTCTGCTTTGCTCTTCCTGCACTTCAGCTGACTGGAAGAGGTCTCGCACAATTCATGTGGCCAGCCCAGCCATGTGCAAAAGCTATTTACAGAGAGGAGCAAAGGTCAGAAATTTAGGAAGCTTGGAGGAAATCTTCCCAGAAAATATTTGCAATGTTTTATATACATTGTCACTTGCCCAGTGACGTGCATGAAAGAAAATGCTGTCGGGACTGTGACTGAATTTGAAGACTGTATTTTGCAATTAAGTCCCAGTGGAATTAAGAAGGTCCTGAACAGACTTTTAAATCTGTACTGAATGTTCATGTTTTGCATCGTGAACACTAATATCCAGTTCTTTTTGAGATCAGTCAAATGAAAGAGATGTCATGTTGCAATACTTTCTTCCTTCTAATTTACAGTGCGTAAACAAAACTGCTAGAGGAGAGCACAGTAATTCTGAGACCAATCAATTATTTGAGGTGCTGTACAAATAAAGATCCAATAAATGACAGTACCTGCTCCAAAGATTTTAAAATACAATGTCATCATGAATTGCTGAGAAACCCACACACCAGCACTGAGGTACAAATAAAGAAGCATCATAGAAACATACAATCATAGAACAGTTTGGGTTGGGAGGGAACTTAAAGATCATTCAGTTCCAACCCCCCTGCCATGGGCAGGGACACTTCCCACTAGATCAGGTGCCCAAGGCCCCATCCAACCTGGCCTTCAACACCTCCAGGGATGGAGCATTCACAGCTTCCCTGGGCAACCTGTGCCAGAGCCTCACCCCACTCATCATGAAGAAATTCCTCTGTATGTCCAGTCTAACTCTGCCCCTCTCCAGTTTATACCCAGCGCCCCTAGTCCTGTCACTACAAGCCTTTGTAAACAGCCCCTCCCCAGCTTTCTTGAAGGCCACTTCAGGTACTGGCAGGTCTCTGTGAGGTCTCCTCAGAGTCTTCTCTTCTCCCAGCTGAACAACCCCAACTCTCTCAGCCTTTCCTCATATGAGAGGTACTCCAGCCCTCTGATCATCTTTGTAGCCCTCCTCTGGACCTAATCCAACAGTTCCATCTCCTTTTTATGTTGAGGATTCCAGAGCTCTTGATTTGCAATAAAGAAGAGACAGAATCAGAATTACTACAGAGCTCCACTGTCATTGAGCCCCTTTCTCCACACTGCCTTAGAGGTTTCTATTTTGCAACTGCTTCTTGTATACGGAATGTGATGATTCAGTATTCCCCACACGAAAATGATCCTTGCAGGCCATCATTTATTTCATAGTGGACAAGAAGAAAGGAGGTTAATTCCCTGACATTTTAAAAAAGGTCACTGGTGAAAGGACAAGTTCACTTCCTGCAGGATCTGACCATGATGGACAAGTGGGAGTTGGGACTTTGTGTAAGAGGGTTCAGTCTGGAACGGTCCCTGGAAGAACACACAGGGAAAGGACGTGACAGCACAAGAAGGAACAACTCTCTGCAGACAAATCTCTGTGGCTAGTTCTCTGTCAGGTCAAATTTCCATGGGGATAACTCTCTGCGAGGACAAATGAGACAACAAGGACCTCAATGTAGTCTTGCTGCTGGGAGACCAGTAAGCAGAACAGAGAGCAACTCACCAGGGAGTAAAATTGGTTTTAAGGAAAATGAGCAACCTCTGAGCTGATTAAAATGCTAACCCAGGAAAAGAAATAGAAACATTTTTAAATGTAATGCTGGCAAAATGTAGAGGGCAGGGTGTAAACGTAGGGAATTTGCGGTTCTCTGAGGCATCGTCTATGGATGTTGGAATAGTAAAGCAGTTTTTGAGCCTAACTAAAAAACGTATGACCTTAGTGCTCCCTCTACCCCCAAAAATACAAACTACAAGGAAGAGCCTCAAGAACCCTGTTGCAGCACAGAGACAGGTGGGATGGGCATATCACCTGGCATTTCTCCTGGAGCGTGAATCCAAGATTTTATGTATTTAATATATTAGAAGGGAATATGTAAGGGAAAGGTTTGGGGTTTCAGCTCCATGCAGTGCACGCTGTGCCAGAAAGATTTCAGCTATGGAGCTGTATGTTTGTGGGTTAAGAGGCAGAGGAAAGCAGACAACATGAAGAAACCTGCTGCCATAGCTCAACCAGCTCGTTTTGAACCCACAACTGCTTCTGGCAGCCCTAGGATGCCCATTACAGACAGATCTCCAGAACCTTCATCGCACAAACGTCCTCTGTCTACTTAAAGAACCAATTCCAAAACAACTTTAAGACCGTGTGGATCTTAACTGGTTCTTTTTGCATAATCTCTCCATGGCAGTAATACATGTGTTGTCTTCCTTCCCTGCCAGCTCTACTAATATGAAATTTTTGTTTATCCAGAATTCTCAGTGGTTACTGGAATAAACCAAGTTTAAAATACTTTGCTTTCAAAGGTTCACTGGATATAACTTCAGTCACCGCAATGCACAACAGTTACCATGACACAGAAGAGACTGGCCCATTTCTACACCATACATCGTTATGCTGTACATTGATGACGTAGTTTGAGTGGTTTCATCCACCTCGGCAACCCAGAGTTTTGTTTTAGGAAGATTTAAATATTTCTGCTAATCAACCTGGGAAAATCAGGTCAAAACAACTCATGCAATGTAGAAAATAAAAATACACAGGGCAAAAAAATCTACTGGTAGCTACTGGGGGTTATCTGTGCTGGCTCGCTCGCTAAACATATTAGCATATTACTTTATTTCTGTGTCTTCGGGACTGTAATAATGACTATTTTCTAAAAGACAGATGATCAATCTCAGTATGCAGTGAGCATTCAGAAGCTCCTCACTAGATGGCACCAGCCCTTGCTGCTGCTCGCAGCCCTAACCACTGCAGGTGCATGTTTCCAGAGCTTGTAATAACCTTCAGGAAATCTGATAAGGAGTTCAGGTAGGGTCAAAATGCCTTTGTGTGAGATCTAAGACAACAAAAGATGGTTTCCTGCAAAATGTCGGGCAGTGTGATAGTTGGTAAAGTGCAAATGGAATGGGATGAAATGCATCATGCAACTGAGAAGCTCGGTTTCCTGAAGTGCCTGTGTTTTGTTTTTCACCCTTTATTTTATGTTGCAGAAGGACTTGATCTTCTAATAGGAGTGAGAAAAACTTTTTACTTTATTTCCCCAGTGGACTGCTAAATTTACATTTAATGTCACAGCCCTGCATCTTCTTAAACTTATGTTCTGAATCTGTATTTTACTGCCTGACGATAGCATCTGCCGCCATGTGGTTACCAGTGTTCGGAGGAGATGGACTTCTGTAACCTAACTTGAATATCATAGAATCACAGAATAGTTTGGGTTGAAAGCGAACTTAAAGACTGTCTAGTTCCAACCCACCTGCCATGGGCAGGGACAACCAGACCCATGGGCCCCATCCAACCTGACCTTCAACACCTTCAAGGATGGGGCAGCCACAACTTTCCTGGGCAACCTGTTCCAGTGCCTCACCATTCTCATCGTGAAGAACTTCTTCCTTATGTTTAGTCTAAATCTGCCCCTCTCCAGTTTATCCCCATTGCCCCTAGTCCTATCACTACAAGCCTTTGTAAACATTCCCTCCCCAGTTTTCTTGTAGCCTCCTTCAGGTGCTGGAAGGTCACCATAAGTTCTCCTCAGAGCCTTCTCTTCTCCAGGCTTAACAACCCCAACTCTCTCAGCCTATTCTTGTATGGAAGAAGCTCCAGCCCTTGAGTCATCATTGTTGCCCTCCTCTGGACCTGTTCCAACAGCTCCATCTCCTTATTTTGAGGATTCCAGAACTGGACACGATACTCCAGGTGAGATCTCACAAGAGAGGAACAGAGAGGCAGAATCGCCACCTTGACCTGCTGGCCTTGCTTCTTTTGATGCAGCCCGACAAGTAAATTAAGCTCAAGTGCCTCAAGCTGTGTGATGTTCAGTTCTTAGCAATGAAAGAGTCACAGGGTTTAAAAAGAAAGAGCACATAGGTAATGGTTATTTCTATTTTTAATTTATTTTTCTCTACTTCAGAGAAGGTTATTTAGCTGAGTTTCACATTCCAGCTCATTTTCTCAGAAAAAAAGTTGCCTTCTCATTTGTTAAAAAGCTTTTTTATTTATATCAAAAAGTAAACAAAAAAATTACAAAATTCACTTTAAGTTAAAAATAAGAAAAAAAAAAGGAAGCTAGTTCAGGCTAGTGGCATGGTAACAATTTGCTGCTCTTTCAACTACACTGTCTGGACATGCAACATTTTCTCTCAGGACAGCAGTGACCAAATGACATTAACATTAATTCCAGAGCAGTGATTCATCCTGAAGTTGCTTTTTTTCTTTTCTTTAATTAAGGAAGGAATAAACATTAAATCCTCATTTAAAAAAGAACTATGAAAGGGTTCTCTTTAGCAGAAGCCACAGCTTTTTTTTCTGTAGTCAGTAAATGAAATACTTCTGTATTGTTTTCTGTTCCCACGGTTGGATCTAGTTTGTGATCTCCCACAAAGTTGCTATGTCACCCAAGAAGATAAAATGCGTAAAAGAAAATATATGCTGTAATATAGCTCAAGCACTCAAAAACACCAGCTAAAAGTTTCTTGATGGCACAAAATACATAGCAGTATATGTCAGAAATGCTTTCTGTGCTTTGCAGAGCTGCTGTAGAAAGAATGATGATGGCAATGGTCTCTCAATGATAAACATCACAGAGGGCATATCTAGACAAAATTTCACAAGGATATCCATACTAAAACTTCAAAAGTTCACTGCATAGAGGAAAGGAGAAGAGGAAAAAGCAGAAGATGTGGGAAGGAAGTGGTAGGCAAAGGGGAAGGATGATTTTTTTTTTTGCAGCCTCATTAAGGGGCTAGCACTTAAAGTTCAAGCACCACCTCTACCAAAGTATGGCTTCACAAACAAATGATGAAGCCGTAAGCGAGCAAGGATTTGGGTTTGCAATGCATCACGTTTGTGGAGCCTACCTGCATTCATGTTCTTACTGCGTGGCAAATATGAAGTACCTTACCCCATAATTACTGAATCATGTGATAGGACTTGATGGAGATCGGTGACAAGTGGTGTCCCTCAGAGATCCATACTGGGACCAATGCTGTTTAATATCTTCATCAATGATACAGGCAGCGAGATTGAGTGCACCCTTAGGAAGTCTGCAGGTGAGACCAAGCTGAGTGGTGCAGTTGCCACACCGGAAGGACGGGATATCATCCAGAGGGACCTGGACAAGCTGGAGAAGTGGGTCTGTGACAACCTCATGAGCTTCAACAAGGCCAAGTGCAAGGTCCTACACCTGGGACAGGGCAATCTGCGATTTCAGTACGTGATGGGGATGATGTGATTGAGAGCGGCCCTGCAGAGAAGGACTTAGGGGTGCTTATTGAAGAGAAGCTTTGACATGAGCTGGCAAAGTGGGCTTGCAGCTAAGAAGGCCAACCGTGTCCTGCACTATATCAAAAGAAGTGTGGCCAGCAGGGCGATGGAGGGGATTTTCCTCCTCTAGTCCACTATTGTGAGACCCCACCTGGAATATTGTGTCCAGTTCTGGAATCCTCAACAGAAGAAGGATACGAAACTGCTGGAACGTGTCCAGTGGAGGCCACAAAGATGATCCAAGGACTGGAACACCATGAGGACAGACTGAGAGAGTTGGGGTTGTTCAGCCTGGAGAAGAGAAGCCTCCAGGGAGACCTTAGAGCAACCTTTCAGTATGTGAAGGAGGCTTCCAAGAAAGCTGGGGAGGGACTTTTTAGAAGGGCATGGTGTGATAGGACAAGGGAAAATGGCTTTAATTTGTAAGGGGAAAGATTTAGATTAGACATTAGGAAGAAATGCTTGATGAGGGTGGTGAGGCACTGGCACACGTTGCCCAGGGACGTTGTGGCTGCCCCATTCCTGGAGGTGTTCAAGGCCAGGTTGGATGGGGCCTTGAGCAGCCTGGTCTGGTGGGAGGTGTCCTTGCCCCAGCATGGGGTTGGAACTGGATGATCTTTAAGGTCCCTTCCAACCCAAAGCATTCTATGAATCTATGATTTCTATTGACTTGAAAGGCACCACACGTTTTAAGGGTTGTTCTTATTGAAGAGATCTAGACATTTATCTGCATGCAGTGTAGTTATCCAAAGTTGCCATCAGGTGGGGGAGACATATTATGGTATGATATATCCTAATGCACATACTCAAACTAGGTCAAATGAATCCACCTTGAATGTGCTCACTTTTCTTAACTGTCTATAAAAGCGTCTTATGTTCCTGGCTCAAATCTTGTCCTTCACATCACTGCTCTCTAAACTATGCAAGAACTCCAAAAAGATAAAGCCCTGGTTAGGATTAACACTCAAATACAGTTGAATCTGCAAATTATGTTGCATGACAGAAGACCTGGGTATAAAGGCAATAAATTTACTAAACTTGGCAGGTAGTTTATGCCAGAAGCATTGCTACTGGTGGTGCCAAATAGTAGGATTTCCTTGGAAGTCAGAGAGTTTTCAGCATGAAATATGATCAAATAATAATGTTGTGTGCTCAGAAGCATATCCATTGATTTCAAGTATATCATCTGGTCTCTACTTTGCTTCCCTTGCGTCTACTCAGATACATAGATCATAGAATCACTAGGTTGGAAAAGACCTCTTGGATCATCGAGGCCAACCATTCCTATCTGCCACTAAACGATGTTCCAGACTTGCTACATAAATACCAGCACTTCTATGTAGCTTCTTAGCTCAGTTTTTATCATCTTTAGTCAAATTACTACCTACACTAGGCTTTGCTAAAATTATGGTACGGGGCTTTGGCATCATGCACAGAGGACATAAAGGCATCATGGAGAAATCTTCAGATCTCAGAAACCTGCAGAGCTGGGGCTGGCCTGACACTGCAGCCTGGACAGGGTTAGTGTGAGAGTGGAAGTGTGACTGATCAATGAATCACAGAATCATAGAATGGTTTGAGTTGGAAGGGACCTTAAAGGCCATCCAGTTCCAGCCTCCCTGCCATGGGCAGGGACACCTCCCACCGGATCAGGCTGCTCAAGGCTCCATCCAACCTGGCCTTGAACACCTCCAGGGGTGGGGCAGCCACAATGGAGCTACTAATTTTATGCTGGTTAAACTGAGAGTACCACCCTAAGACAACTATAAAACCAGAAAAGAATTACTTCTTTTGACACGTAAATACTGCGCCTCTAAGTTCCAACTAAATACTTTCTCGAAGAGTTAACTAAAACAACTTAGAGATGTTGCTTTGAATCAACTTAAAGCTGAGCTCATGAGCTCATGATGTTTTACAGAACACTAAAATGACAGTGATTTATCCTTGCAAAGCATTCATTACCATTTAATTAATTGGAGAAGGTTTGTTTGACGGCCAACCAGAAAGTCACCAGAGAGGAAAATCATCTTGCCAAATTTGCTTTTACAACCAGACAAATATTAAGATGATGGGTGTGGAGCAGGAAGAAGCAGGGAACTCCCAGCTACTCTTTGACAGTTGCTGTCTCATGCTTATGTAAAAGAGCAGACTCTGGTCATGGTATCTATTAAATGTTTGACTGAGAGTTTTGAGGGACAGCGAATGTCTCACGCATTTTTAGCACAAAGGGCATGTTTTCAAAAGAAAATTCTGTTCATTCAGCGTGGGTTTTGACAGGAATAAAAAAGCCAGACACTTAGCAGGGCACCACACAATGCAGTGTGATTCTCCTACTCTGCCAGTTATCTAAACCAGAATCTTTGTTTTGTTCTTTCCATTCATTCAATTCGTTTTGTTACCATCGTACTATTAAGATCAATCACTTTGTATGACTTTTAAAATCACAGTTCGCACAAAATGCTAAAAATTTGAATAACACAGTGGGTCAGATAGCTGTAAGGTTGCTGCTTGGCTAGCTGGGCTCCTCAAGGCAAGACAACAACCAGCACCTGCTTGTGTTAGAACATTCAGTCATAGACCCGAAAGCTGATCTGCCAGCCCAATTGCTTTCAAATGTTTTTCAGTGGTGTGTGGGAGTGTTCTCAAGATCCTAAAATTCAGGAAGTTCAACACAGATGTTTTCTGTCAGTAGGCGTTGGAAGCACCAATAGTAACATCTGTTCATTCTTCATATTTGTGAGAACATTTTTTTTTTTTTCTGTTCAAAAGCCATTCACTGTTGAAATTTCCAAATTGTGCAACTGGCCAAAATGTTAAGCTCATTAGGCTCCATGCATTTAAGAGTATGTGAAAACTAAAACCCCTGCAGGAGTTCATTCTATCATATGCCAATTTTTTTCATTCTGTCCTCCTCTTCTGTCTAAACAAAAGCATAACCATTTTTGTGCTGGGAACAGCTATCAAAACTGACTCGATCATGCAAATATAAGTTACTACTGGCTGTTTTGACCATAGAAAGAATTTAATTCTTTTACAGAGGCTGTGACTTTTTTAATAAGTTGTGTGTTGAGATAGTCTCTCCACATGGGAGCCCAGAACGCACGTACAAAGGACTCGTTGCAGACCTTAGACACCCTTACATTCTGGTCATGGGAATTTATCATTTGGGATGGTCTCTGAGTTCCAGGCAAGGTCAGATGATTGGCTCTGTCCACCAGGAAGGATGGGGGGGGCTTTAAGGCAGTTTTGTGTGGCAACGTGAAGAATCATTGTTGATGCAGAATAAGAGACGTATTTTCTTCTAACATGTCTGGACAGATGGGTCTCAAGAGCAGTGGTGTGCTGTGAGATCATCTGAACGGAGTTTACACAGTTGTTTTTCTGACAGGATTTACTAATCTTGTTGTTAGTATCAATGTGGATGCTCTAGAAACTTCAGCAACTGGGACTCTGATGAAGTCCGCTGTTGAGTCAGCTTACACTGAAGCTAAATGAGCCCTTATGCCTTCCAGTGGATGTGGCTTGTTAACATCACAAATATTCTAACGCAATCACTTTGATGCTGTTTAAGCTGAGCTTGGCTTCATGTTGGGCTTGTCTCCAAAACCAACAAATAGCCTAAGTAATCTATGAGAGGTCTTGCCATCTTCAAGTGGTAAACAGAAATAATGAAAACTGTCAGCAGTTGTCCTTTATATAATACAATTAAGATTCCTGTCTTTTGTATGCACAGATTTAAGGAAGAATTTTATAAGTTGACAGTACTAGATCAAACTGAATGATCTCGGGAAGATAAATGATCTGGGAAATTATTACAGAAAGCAATTACTTGGAGAATTCTCCATGAAGCAAAGAATTTTTTTTTTCCCTTGAAATCAGGAAGGAGAGCAAAAATATTTTCCTTTGAATCCTGAAGGAAGTAGTTCTGTATCATCTACCTGAAAAAATACTTTCTCTGTTGAATGCAACTTGTGATAACAGCCCCAAAGAAGGTCAAAAGTGGAGTATAGTTCTCCAGATCTATTACGAAAGATCTAGTTTTCCTCCTATACTCGGTTCAAGGTAGCAATAATGGGGGCCAAGAATGCCCACACGTCTTCTGTAGATTCCAAAATTTCATTGCTCATGGGAAAGGATGTTCTGGAGAACATCAGCAGCAGACAGTTCCACAGCTGTTCAAGGAGAAAGCCTATTTATCACTTCAAATGTTGATTTTGAAAGCTACTGGAAATTCTTTAACCATTTATTGTATGCAGTGCAGGCTATACATCTGCTTCAGCAAAGGGTTAGGATGAGAATCAGAGCAAATCATTCTTTTTGATCCCTGACTCCTTTTAATTCTGTAGATACTGGAGGAGCAAAGGTCCTATTGACCTTTAGTAGCAAGTTGCTTTTACTCGAAAGACATGCAAGTAGTTTGATAGGCCCTGGAGAAAATTAAGGTTGTTCTCTAACTGACAGTAAATGCAGGCAATGTGGAGGGAAAGAGAAGCCTTCCAGACAAGGATAAACAGCAGAAGAAGCCTTCATGTTCTGTGGGAATACTAGAATGATTGATAAAGAATTTGTTGTGACTACTCATCTGGGTCCCATCACTGGGACTAGTTTCAGGCTTCAGCTTGACAAAAGCATCTCCAGTATTTCAAATTCTGATTTTGGAGTGCTTCCAAGCACTAATTTTTAATTTAGTGCCTTTTTGGCTAAAACATAGTGTGCTTGCAGTGTTAGTTGTTTCAAAGAAACCAGTTCTGCACAGTGATGTGATATCTTTATGAACTTATAATGCACTTGCAGAGATGTTTCCATCAGCCTAATTGGAGAGGCTGCATTTATCAACAGGGAAATTCGAGTTGCTGGTGATGAAAGATCACAACAGCATCGTTCACAAGTGAACCATGACCCTGAACCTCTGTGATGATGCCTCCCCTTGCTTTACTTAGTCTGCCACGGGCAAGGATGAAAGGAAGCAAGAGAAAGATTTCAAGCTACTTCTCCTTTCTAGAAAACTAACTAATGCTGGAACATCTGTCTCCTAGATTTACAGGTCCTGGATCCTTCAGGTACCTAAAATGACCTCAGCTGCAACAGGGAGTGTCAATCTTCTGTATTTTTGGCAAAGACAGTAACAAATGCACTTCATGTTCATGCACATTCTCTGAGCTTTTGACCTCACTCTTCCCTTTCTCCATGAAAAATTGTTTCAGTTTTCATTTCCTTAGTTCTTCTAAATCTGGAAGAGCTTATGGCTTTTACCTAACTTCTGAAAAGAGCCAATGCTAGCCCTCCTAATGCCTATAATTTCTATTGTTTGGGGTTTTTTTGCCAAAAAAACCCCATGGTTTAGTGGCAGATAGGAATGGTTGGACTCGATGATCCAAGAGGTCTTTTCCAACCTAGTGATTCTATGATTCTGTGATTCTAACTTGCTGCTTGTCTTAGAGAACTGATGATCTCATTACGCAATCAAATATCTAATCCTAGATGGTGGCAATCAGCAATGATTTGAGAAAAGAGCTAATTGATGACACGGCACTGAGAATACCGCTGTTTTAGACCACTGCTTACAAGAGTAATACTAGAAATAAATACTTGAAAGTAAAAAACAAACAGCTGAAAGTAGTTGGATCAAAGTAGGAAATGGCAGGGAAAGTGATAGCTGAGGAAGATCCTGGAGGAACAACAGGCTCTGTCGGCATGGGGAAAGTAGGGGTGTCTGGAGAGAGCCTGGTGCCTGGTGTGGGAGCAGCCTCAGGCCCTGGCTGTACAGCGAGCAAGCTGGTATCTCAGGGAGGATTTCTACTATCTTCAAACTTTGCTCTGGTTATTATCTTCTTAGTGGGAAACATTCACCACTCTAATTCTCTCTGCATGCAGCAAATGGTTATTATGAAAGAGAAAAAACTCCCATCAACCCTCCAGTAGGTCTGAAGTAACAAATTTAGAAGTCACGGCCAGAACATGGGTGCTTGAAGGATCCCCAGTTCCCACAGGCTAGGATCCTCCTTCAAAAGCTATTATTGCAAGGCTGTCTGGTTAACTGTTTCTTTCTAGCCTTCTCAGGTCCGTGCTATTTCACAAGCACATGCATTACTTTCTTTCATACTTAAGGCACAACTATTAATTGGTATTTTTTTAAGGAATATGGATCACAGAATTATAGAATTATAGAATTGCTTGGTTGGAAAAGACCTTTGAGATCATCAAGCTGAACTGTACCTGTCCACTACCAAGCCATATCCCTAAGTACTTCATCTACCCATCTTTTAAATATCTCCAGGCATGGGGACTCAACCACATCCCTGGGCAGCCTCTGCCAGTGCCTGAGAACCCTTTTGGTGAAGAAATTTTTCCTGATGTTTAATCTGACCCTCCCCTGGTGCAATTTGAGGCCATTTCTTCTTGTCCTATCACCTGTCTCTTGGGAGAAGAGACCAATCCCCACCTAGCTACAACCTACTCTCAGGGAGCTGTAGACAGTGAAAAGGTTTTTCCTCAGCCTCGTTTTCTTAAGGCTAAATAGCCCCATTTGCTTCAGCCGCCTCTCCTAAGACATGTTCTCCAGCCCCTTCACCAGCTTCGTTGCCCTTCTCTGGACATACTCAAGTGCCTCAAGGTCTTTGACACAGCTGATCTTAAATTTTGGCAAATGAGTTAAAAAACACTGTTGAAAAGACTAGATTCTTGCTGTGGCCAATAAGCCTTGTTCCACGTCAGCCACATTAGATGGTTGCAATTGAAGCATGACTCTCTAAGCGGACATGACTATCCTTGCAGGCCATTTTCAGTGGACACAGGTCAAAGAAATCTGAGAATCACTCCAGCATGTCCTCAGAGCAAAGCTAATATCCCCCACTTACAGTCCATGGGCACACAAGAAGCTCCTGAAGAGATTAAACGCAACTTGAAAAATTTGCATGTTGTGACCTTCAAGATATGGCCCAAAATATGCCCATCATTTCAATCAACTTTAAGACAGAGATTATATGATATGATTGTCAGTCATTTGTTTTTGTAGCCACACCTACTTCTTACCTTTTTTTTGCAAGCAATGGGTGAGGGGTGTCAAAGGGGCATGAGAAAATCTGTGAAGCCATTCCAAATACTTAAAATTTCATGTGTATCACTCAGGAGACTCAAATAGTACAACACTGAATAATTATTTGGAATAAAGTTGTGGTATGAACACTTCCAAAAATTGTACTTATTGCTTCCTTCCTCCAAAGATTAAATTTTGCTTTGCAGAGATTCTTGCACCACCACTATACTGATGAATATTCCTGATATACATCACCTATGGCAGAAGCCCAACAGTTCCTTCTAGGGATAGATGGGTGTTGTGCAGAGTGGCTACTCTTCTTGCTGTCCTCCTAAAGGCCATGGGAGTGTAATAGGAGGGTCAAAATACAAAAAAAAAGAGTCTAAAAGAGTCATTTTTGGTCTTGTCTATTTAATGGGACTGCTCAAATGAACTTGTACCAAACTGTCCGCTGCTCCTCACAGCTTCTGCCAGAAACATTTTTTCAGCTTTCTTTGGGAGGCAGAAACAAGGCACACAACACAGCTATTCCTGTCCCCACTTTTTCTGAGTGGATTTCCTTTTGGGAGGGTGAGGGAAGGGATGAACACAGGAGATCTTCATGTGTAAGGGCTGTTGATCTGCCCTGCCTAAGGGACCTTTTGGTGCTACACCTACACTGTCAGATCTTCCTTTTATTGGTCTTTATGTGCACTGAAAGGAATGGGGTAGCACGCGGTACTTGTACCCACACAACTCTGGTCAGCAATGAACATCTTCCTTGAGTAAAGACATCTCCATGCTATTGATCTACAAGAGGCTCTACAAACACCAAAAAGGAACAGCTCCTGTGCAGCACTCAGGTTTCTTTACAAAGTCACGTAAAATTCACATAACAATTGGAGAGACAAATTTTAGGCCCCTGCGTGAAGACCATGACACTAAAAATGGGCATAAATACTACAAAGAATGGATGTCCCAAGGGCACTTGCTACCACTGGTATGAAACACAGAGCTCCTTATTTAAATTCGCCAACACCATTCCAGTCTACTCCCTCCTTAT
This sequence comes from Phaenicophaeus curvirostris, assembly GCF_032191515.1. Taxonomy (NCBI): domain Eukaryota; kingdom Metazoa; phylum Chordata; class Aves; order Cuculiformes; family Cuculidae; genus Phaenicophaeus; species Phaenicophaeus curvirostris. The sequence goes on from NC_091392.1 coordinate 206,411,752, forward strand.
CTCCACAGAAAGACTATTCATTCACGATAAGTTGGTTTGATTAGCTCAGATAATTTTCCATTCCTGTTCACATGCTCTGCTCTGCTTTCTCCAAATCAGCATACAAGATGCAGTCACATCAAAGACTGTTTGACTCATTATCATGACCTTGCTCCAAAATTTGTCTGCACTGCCCAGTTCCTAAACCCACAAAACTAACCATCGTAATGTTTGTATGTGGTGCTAGTCATTAAATGTATGAAGTTATAGCTGGGGAAATAAGGATTAGAACTTCTATTAATTATAATCAGAAGTTCTATTAATTATAATCAGATGCCTGCAACAACAATTGTGGTTTTGCCTGATCTTTCAGTTGTTGCTCAGACTGACCGTCCATGACATGAGTAGGAAATTCCTGTGAGAAAAGATTCTGGAAATCATGGAATCACAGAGTGGTTTGAGTTGGAAGGGACCTTAAAGATCATCAAGTTCCAACCCCCCTGTCATGGGCAGGGACACCTCCCACCAGACCAGGCTGCCCAAGACCCCATCCAACCTGGCCTTCAACACTTCCAGGGATGAGGTAGCCACAAATTCCCTGGGCAACCTGTGCCAGTGGCTCACCACCCTCACTGTGAAGAAATGAGGTCCAAATGGTGTACTCTACTGGTTTGAATGGAGAAAATAAGAGTTTTCTGTCAGTTTATTTTGATTATGCGGTAGCCAGAACAAAGTGAATATACTCCAGTAAATGACACGCCTTTTATCCTTGAAATGTATTTATGTTTGTGGTATTATATATTTGTAATATTTAAAAATCAGTAGGTAAAAAAAATTGCTGGTGATTGATACAATACAAACATACTAAATATTTTATTGGTACAGAATTTTCTGACGTGTTTGTAAGTAAATGGACTGTAGAACATATCTCTAGACAAATATCAATGTAGATGGATAAACAGACTGAGAGAGGAGGTTTCCAAAAAATCTCAAGCTGTCGGTCGTGTAATATTAACAGGGATACAGTGTGCTCTCAGCAGCACTACTCTGAGCAAAATGTTATGCCCATGGATGGTAAAGCAATGAATAAGCTGCCGTTAGTCCTGGTCATGAAGTGCTGTGTTTGAAGGCTGGACACCAATGCCAAAAAATCTGTACAATGAAGTGCTACCAGTCCTACAGATTCCAAGTAGGCCATGTAAGAGCTTATCACTCTTCTTGCTGTGAAAAACCAAAGTGAAACACAAGCTCAAATTCAGCATAGTTGCAAATTTTCTACATGTGCACAGCTAAACAAAGCTGGGAACATAAAGCTACACAAGCCACCCATTCTGAGGGCAGCCCAAAGAAGGTTCAGGCTCAAGAGCCTTAAAACCAGAGCAGTTCAGGATTCAGAAAACACTAATTTATCAGAAAGAATTCTTTGAATGAATCACTTCAGAAGACACTGCGGAAGGAGGAGGGAAATGGGACAAAATTCCCAATTCCAAGTGAAGTTTTGGTCAAAAATGAAATAAGGTGCCAACTCTTGTGCTAGGAAATGTTGACTGCACTCACAGGAGACATGGGAAACTCAGGTTCAAACCTACGTTGCCATGTCTTTAGTTCGTTTTCTAAATGTGGTTTTCCATCTCGGTCCTTTGAAAAAAAAATTCTCAGTTTTGCCTTACTTAGGTATAATATATCACAAATCTTGAAAACTTCAGGTCATCACAATCAGCCCTGTTAACATTTGTGCTGCCACATGCTAGCCAAAAGCAATCTCCTCGCTTTTATGCTGAAGGATACGTTTGAAGCCTGCTGCCTCCTGCCTTTTACACCTGCTATGCTGTGAATGGAGTCAATGTCACAAGGCTGGGTCTCCTGGCCTTATTCCAGCCTAAGATTTCCTCATGCTGGAGGGAACCTCTTCAGCTGCTTTTACAGAGCAACTTTAATCCCCCTTCCCTCTGCTGCAGTTTTGCAAAAGGGGACTGAGCAGAAATGCACCCTTCCTTATTTTCAATTGTCTTCCCAGTAGTGTGGCTTTTGACTGAAATGATTTTGATAACTAAAGTCAAGGAAGTAACAGCCTGCACAGTTATCTTAATTAAATGGGCTTTTATTGCCATTCAACATCATTTTCCCTTGTCTTCACGCAGAACCATAGAATCATTAAGGCCAGAAAAAACTCTTAAGATCATCAAATCCAACCACCACCCCAACACCACCATGTCCATGAAACCATGTCCCAAAGTACTATGTCTACACGTGTTTGGATGATGAATAACAATTGGATATTAGGAAAAACTGGAGTGGTTAAGCATTGGAACAGGCTGCCAGGGAAGTGGTAGAATCATCATCCTGGAGGTGTACACACTGCAAATCGAAATTCAAATTTAGATGTATTTCTTTCTGAACAAATTAGTGAAAAGGGAAAGGATATTAAAAAGGCAGCAGAGGTTGAATAAAGTTCTGGAATAGGACGTTCACTATCTTGCAGCAGTGGATGCAGAAAAGATTCCCACTGCAGAAAGAGACTGATGGTGGAAGTCTGCTACAATAAAGTTTTCTATGGGTCACCTTCTGGACGTTCACAGTTTATTTATTTTACAATTTACAATTCAAGATTCATAGATTCTGCCTTTCACTATAAAATTCTCTTACTTTGGGATTATTTAAGCTTTCAGTACATAGCCATCACTGCTATTTAAACAGTAAGTATGCTGCAATGAACTCTATTGCCTTGTCATCTCTGACTAATTCCACTGAGTTCAATTACACCACTCCAGTACAAGACCAGTGCAGCTGAACTGGGAACAAATTTGGGTCTAACATCTAACAGATGTGCGATGGGAAAATTTCCAGTGTTTCTCCTTTTTTTTCTTAGAAAGCAGTTTAGAGAAAAGTTAGTTTAACTCCTGTTTCTCATAGCTCAGAATGTCTCATAATAACAAGCTTTAGGAATAACATGGGAATGAAACAAACCACACTAACAAGAGGGAATAACAGCTCTGCTTAAAATACAAACTATTTCATGTGCTTATTCCTATCTGTATTATATAGAATCCTTTCACTGAAAGCATTCCAAGAATGTGCCATTTACCATTAAATCAACGAAGTCAAAGAGCATGGGAATGTACTCTGAGATCCTGGAAGAATCCATCCAGATTGCGCTATCAACAACCTGCAAAGTGGTGCAAGGTTGAGATTGAGACCAATAATTTGTCCAAAAGTGTGTGTTTTTTTTTTTTTTTTGAAAGCCTCAGATGCACACATTTAAGGGGTACCATTTGTGATTGTCTCAGAGAGTAAAGTTGGAGAGCAATACTTTCTTAATGAACTTAATTTATTTTCTCTCAATCTATATGCAAATGTTTCTTGAAAACAAACTCTGTGTATGAAAGCAAGCTGTACTGAAAAATAACCCCCTAAAAATAAGTAATTGAAGCTTACTCAAATACATGGAATTTTGCTGAGTTATTACATGCTCAGCTTTTTTACCCTATGCCTTGTCTAATGTTAGGACCCCAGCTTCTGAGATAAATATGATTCTTGTATAAACACATTCTTTCCAACAATATTCATCTGGCTCTTTGCGTCTAAGAGAGTATGAAACATTACAGAGCTCTCAGCACTTCATTCTCTCTCTCATTCAGCAAGCAAAAATAAATCTTTGCTTTTTCTGTGGGTATATAATATGCAGTGCCAGGAGCTGCAAAATCCTTCCCTTTTCTAGTAGTGTCTAGCGCACTCGAGAACTCGCTGTTAGCCACAGACGTGAAGAAATGTTAAACAAAGTTGCTACTGCATAATCATCTCCTCCTACATGAGCTCTTGCCATAGGTTTATTATTCAGTTGCACTTGAAGAATATCCTTGTTGAGATTAATGTGGCATCATAGCCGCACTGCTTGCGTAGTTTTATTTAGAGCGGCGTCAGCATCCCTGCAGAGTGATCCAGCTGAGCATTTTAAAAGACATCTCAACAAGTCAAGAAATCACATTTTTCACATTGAATGCTCTGGAAGTTTCACAGGCAGGGTGGCCTTCATTGCTGTTGGTCTTCAAAAGAAGTCCTTATATATATGAGACCTCATCTGGAGTATTGTGTCAAGTTCTAGAATCCTGAAGATAAGAAGGATATGGAGCTGTTGGAACAGGTCCAGAGGAGGGCTAGAAAGATGATCAGAGGGCTGGAGCACCTCCCATATGAGGACAAGCTGAGAGAGTTGAGCTTTTTCAGCTTGGAGAAGAGAAGGCTCCCAGGAGACCTTAGCACAGCCTTCCAGTACCTGAAGGGAGCTACAAGAAAGCTGGGGAAGGACTTTTTACAAAGGCTTGTAGTGATAGGACTAGGGGCAATGGGGATAAACTGGAGAGGGGCAGATTTAGACTAGACATAAGGAGGAATTTTGTCACACTGAGGGTGGTGAGGCACAGGCACAGGTTGCCCAGGGAAGTTGTGGCTGCCCCATCCCTGGAGGTGTTCAAGGCCAGGTTGGATGGGGCCTTGGGCAGCCTGATTTAGTGGGAAGTGTCCCTGCACACAGCAGGGGTGTATGGAACTGGATGACCCTTAAGGTCTCTTCCAACCCAAATGACTTTATGATTCTGTGATTCTATGATTCTATGATATGCAGTACAGAATTTGATGACTCCTTTTTGCTTTGAGCTACATTTAAAGAGAGTGGTCTAGCACAACTCCCCAGCTCCTGGATCCAGATGCTTACCTCACCCACTTCCTTATAAAAGGAAGCTCATGAAAGTGGAGGAACGGAGCTTGTGGGGGCACCAGCACTGCAGGGCTGGCTGCAAGAGGACCTGGAGTACAGCTCAATTTAGATATCACTCTAATGCAACAGCTGCTACGAAACAATTACATGGAGGCAACAAGCAGAAATTAAGAACGCTATGGTGATTTCATAGCTCAGATACCACACCAACAGTGTGCAGATCTGAGTAGTTTAATTCTCAGCTCCAACCTGGCTTTCCTTCTTAACAATGGCAAAGAAGCTGCATCAGTGGATAACGCCTTTCTTCACGTCTGTGCTGCTTCAATAGGAAGCACATCCAGCAGTGGCACAACTATCTTTTTCTTATTATTTGCATTACTTTAGTGAGTAGAGCCCTATTTTTCAGATTAGGATCAAACTTCTAAGTTCGTACCAATGAATAGCTGCGACTCAACCTGTCATACTAATTTGGAGCTGTTCGCTAAAGAAGCCCGTGTTCATTTTTGTGTTTATTTCTTATTGCAAGGAAGAAAAATTCCCTAAAATTATTTGCATAGAATCATAGAATACTTAGGGTTCGAAGGGACCTTAAAGATCATCTTGTTCCAACCCCCCTGCCATGGGCAGGGACAACCCACTAGATCAGGTTACCATGAAATTTCTTCACAGTCAAGTCACACTAATTGTAAGAGTGATTTGTTCAGTAAAAGCATGAGTAAGCAGTTCTGCACCCACCCACAAACACACACACATCCACACAGAAAGCTCTTCACGTCTAGCATACAGGTGTCCATTTCTGGGGAAGAGGGGAACCAGGATTCTTTCACATTTGTTCATCATCCTTATCATGTGCCTGCTGAGCTCCACTCTCTGGAGGTCCACCTCCAGAGAAATGCGATATGGGCAGCTTTCTATATTTAGATCTGAGAACATCTGAGAAGCCCAATGTTGGCTGCATCGAGCAGCTTTTCTGTCTATTGCCATGTCTATAGTAGCCTTGAAAATTCACACTCTGCATAGGCAAGGCCCACGTTACTTCATCAACTATGAGTTGGCTTATACCCCACTGGCATTTGTAGAGCACATCAGTAATATTGAGCCAAGACAGTGTATAGATGAAAACCAGACTCTGAGCCACCAAAGCATCCTTTTCAGAGTTACACTGCCCCAACTGTAATACGGCGCTTCACACAGAGGCTATTTTTTTTTTTCTCTTTAGTAAGAATAATGTACTTTTATGGCTCAGTTCTCCAGCAGTGTGTGCTTCTGACACAGGGAACTAAAAAAAGTCTTTTCCTGTTTCTTTGTCTGTGTATAACGGCATGTGCCAAAAGGAAGTATGTTTGGACATTATTATGCAGCTTGCTGAGAAACTATCTTAAACGTGAGGTTTCTTCTTTCCTACGAGCCATTATGATTCCTTATCTCAAGCATTCAAACTATTTGCTAATTAGTCTCTCTTCTGTTGCTTTTTTTTGTGCTTTTTGCTGTTTTACAAAGTAGTTGCTATGAAAACAATAATAACTTGTGGACATGAACATTTTATGCTTTTTATGAAGGCCCTATTTTAGTGATTAAGAATGTTAACATATCTCTGGGAATATCCTCGTTGAAAGTAGGTTGAATTTTGTTGTGAGATTATCTGAAAAGCTAGTGAAATTAAAAAAAAAAAACTGAGTAAGTCTTTTTATGACTAATTGCTACTAATTTACTACTGAAGGATAACCCATACCATTAAAATAAGCAGAAAACAGACCCACATCTACTTACATTCTAGAAGATATATTAGCCATAACAGCTTCAACTACTTCTCATTGCAGTATCTAGTTTCCATTTATCTGTTACCTTGCTGTAACCTTAAGGAAATCCCAAATATATTCAAACATACTTGTCTATATGTTAACATATTTAGTGCACTTTTCAGACATATCATGACCACAAAGTTGCCAATAGACTGAAGTAGAGGGGGAAAAAATTGTGACCAGTATATGGGAACAAAAACTTTTGACAAGAGCTGTGCAGCATTTTGTTCTAGCTGATGCTAGCATTGCTCCACAAATGTACAGTTGAAATTCACAAGTAAAACATGAAGTAGTTGTTTCTATTAAAAAAGGTAGATGGTATCAAAACTAACTTCTAAAATTGTCTAACAGAAACATCTTTCCATCTGCCTCTATAGTTTCTTTATCCTGAAATTGTTCTGTGGAATTTCCTGTTTACTCTCAATCTCCTAATTTATAGATCATGTCCTTCAACCCCAATGGAAGAGTTTATGTAATTCCAATTCACTGAATTCCTTCATTATGCTCTTTGAGAATAAACTGGTTTATTATCTTAACATGTCCAAGTTCAAGAGTTTAGCGTTTATTTGTAATGAATTTTTATACACACTGCAATTTAATTGCAAGTTTCAGCCTCTTTCTGACCTTATAGCGAACTTCCAGCACCTCAAGGGGCTACAAAAAAGCTGGGGAAGGACTTTGTATTTACAAAGGTGTGTAGTGATAGGACGAGGGGCAATGGGGATAAACTGGAGAGGGGCAGATTTAGACTAGACATAAGGAAGAATTTCTTCACAATGAGGGTGGTGAGGCACTGGCACAGGTTGCCCAGGGAAGCTGTAGATGCCCCATCCCTGGAGGTGTTCAAGGCCGGTTGGATGGGGCCTTGGGCAGCCTGATCTAGTGGGAGGTGTCCCTGCCTATGGTGGGGGGGGTTGGAAGTGGAGGATCTTTAACCCAAAGAAGTTCTTCCAACCCGAACTTTTCTATGATTCTATGGGTTGCCTAATTAAAACAGAAAATGAAATTCAAACTGCTGGAGTAAAATCTAGACTGTATCTTTCAGGGTAATACTACCATCAGTTTTTAATTTCCTCGTCTTGTTGGTGCTTCCAGCATGCATTATCTCTATCTGAAACACTGACAAGATATTGTGTCTCCTATTCAGTTACCTTTTAAGGAATCCTTCTCACCATCACTTTTATGTCTAAGGGTCATTGGGCACTGGAACAGGCTGCCCAGGGAGGTGGTTGAGTCACCTTCCCTGGAGGTATTTAAAAGATGGATGGATGAGGTGCTGAGGGGCATGGTTTAGTGATTCATAGGAATGGTTGGACTCGAAGATCCAGTGTGTCCTTTCCAACCTAGTGATTCTATGATTCTAATTCCACACTTAGCGTTCAGACGTAAAAGTGATGACGAGAAGGGTTTCTTAATGTTGCAGATCCTCCAGTGTGACACAGGTGACCAACTAAGAAGGGAGAAGCATGCAAATACTTGTGTAAGGAATTTCCCTTTCTGGGAGGTGGTAGGATGGGCAACCTTTCCGTGGGGTGAGTTTTAGGGCTCACTCTTGGCTCTGCAGAAGCTTTTTGATCATTGGAGACTGTCCCTTCTCCTCCAGACACACTTCCTGTACAGAAGAGTCTCTATAGCAAAGGACAGGCACAGAAATTCAGCCTGTGCAGTCCTTCCTAGGCAGTATTTAAGGAGGAGGATGGATGAGTCACTTTTCTAGCTCATAGAAGCACATACTTCCATCCTTAGTGTATCCAGTGCCAGCAGCCTTTCTGTGGCCTGGGAAAATGGAATAAGAGAGCACTGGATCCCAGTTCAGACTGCCCATCCTCTCTTTCACCCAGGAATTCTTATGAAATCCAGTCTTAGAATGGCTTTGGAAAACTCTGATTCAGCTTATTTACAAAAATAAGATTTATATCACTAAGTCCTCACTGCATTTTAAAGTGGCTTGTTGAAAATATTCCGAAGTTGACTTAGAGTCCAGACTCCTTCCAGCTTAGCAGAAACGTCTTTTAATCAAGTACATAAGAAGCAAAGGCCATTTGCTGCTGACCGGTCAAACTCAAGATGTGGTTACATAATCCTCATGTCCCTTCATCCCAACTCCTCTGCCTTCTCCCCTGGAGTATCATGGCAGGAAAGGCCCCTCATTCCCTCGCCAACGCCATCAAGAGAGGGTTGGGTGCTCAGCACCCACGGCAAGAGAGGCTGAGACAGCATTGACCCATCTATTTAAAAGCACACTGGCCTCCCACAAAGAGTGAGCTGGGCACTGTCAGACCTTGTAGCCTAACCCGGCCCTCAAACAAATCAAACATTACAATAAAATACCCCAATTCCTTCAGTTTCCAGCAACTTTATCCAAACAGGAGAGGAACACGAACATGTCAACTCCTGCTCCATGACAGCTTATCAAGGATCATGTCCACTGTGTAAACATTTACACAGAATGGACTTAAGTTATCTTCTCCTTGTGGAACCTTGAGCCCTGCTGTGTTTCGATCGCTTTCCTCTACTGCTCAGCTCACTGTTCCCTCCTGCTACCCGCTTCTCATCTCCTCTTCTGGCCTTAGGTCCAGCCATCTGCTGTGGGTTTCTAGAGAAATCACATCCACAACCTTCCTCCTTCTGTCTGCTTCACCATTCACTCCCACACCCTCCCAAAATCTCTTCGCTAAATAGCCACTTGGCAAGATGAGCATCTTCAGGTTCATTAGCTGCACATTCCTGGAGAAAAAAAGCACCAGCTAAAGGAGAAGGGTGTGGTTGGCATCGGGATAGCCAGGGAGAAAAAGGAAAACAAACAGTTAATGAAGGCAGAGTAGGAGAGCACTATACAGACCTGGGACATTTCTTGTCTGGTAGCATGGATAGCCAGGTTTTGGTGAACTTTAGATTGAATAAAACACCCTACTTTACTTCTACTCTAGAACTTTGTCTTAAAAGAGAGGAAGAAAGAAAACAGCAACAAGAAGAAGGTGGCTGGAGTGCTTTGATAACATTTTTATGGCCTGTGAGATGCTCCAAAATCTGTTACTGAAAACCAGCCAGAAATACAAAGAGCTAAAGCATTTTTTTATTTCAGCAGAAGAAAGTACAGAACAGACCAAAATCAAAACACAGCTAATTTTTAGGAGACACTGGGTGGTAAAAAGCATTTGTGTTTTGTAAGAATAAGTCATCAAGAAGAAGAATGCATCCTACTTTGATTTTTTTTTTCTCAACATGGATTTGAGCTTGATAAAGGTGAATGACCTCACCTCCCAGTAGAGATAAAATTCCATTCAACTGATTAGCTAAAAGACAGTCCTCATCATACTAAAACTATTCCAATCAACCCCCCCTCCTGAAACCTTCCCACAACACTCCCCCCACGCCCCCAGTGGTTTATGCATTGGAGAAGTAGCTGCTGACAAATGGGAGAGCTGTCTATCTACTGAATTTTCCAAGTGCTATATTTTGACTATTTACTGGCATAGTTACATTGCAAATGAACTTCTCACTCATTGATTTGTTCCAGCAAAATTTTGACCTAAGCAAAGCATGCCCAGTCCTTTTGGCCAATTGGCAGGAGTTGATTAAGATTATTTTTACTTTGTTTTGACTGGCTTTGAAAAGGCAGCCCTGAACAGACTTTTCTCACTTTGTGGACTCTCAGGGAGTCAAGGAAGCATTGTACTGCATGCGTAGAAAATACTGTGGGTCCACGTAGCGCTGCGCAATTACAGGCTGTCAATTATGCATTAATTCCTCCTTACTCTGAGTTACTAGCCAGCTATCAAAACAACATGTACTGTTGTGCAAGCATTCCTTCCAAACTTTGATAAGGGAAATGATATCAAAACCCAAAGGGGCAGAGACAGATGTTCACACTCCTGGTGTCACATCCTTCTTATACTCCTCACCTTCTCATAAATAGAGACCACAGTTTCTGACACCTTTCTAGAAATACTCAGAGCCTGGATGGTGAGGGGTTCTGATTGAAGACAGAAGAAACCTCACAGTGACAGAAGTTAACTGTCATACTGTCTAATGATTCTTACAGTACTTGTTGCAGAGATAGTTGTATAGTCCATAGAATATTTCTATACCACCTCAGACCTGAATCCTTTAGGTACAGCTCCTACTAACAGGAGTTACTCAGTAATAAAGGTTGCACTAAATATTGAACTGCAACATTGATATACATACAAATTTGGCCAACACCAGATTAAAATCTGAAGAGATACTACAGTAACAACATAATTGCAGACGGAAATGACAAATATCTCATCTAACAACCCCTTTCACCTTTGATGTTTTGAACACTGTAGAGAGGCATATATGCCCCATAAGACACATGAAGTACTCCCTGTGCTCTTTTTGAAAAGCTCTTGGCCAGACAGTCTAAGTTCTGGATACTGCATTTCAAGAGTCAAGAGGAAAATAATAAAGAATGATCAGCGATACAAGAAACTTCACGTGAAAGTAATAAATGAATGAATTGGCTTTCCCTAGACTGCAGCAGCAAAGACAAAGTGGGGTGTAATAGCAGGGGTACCAGCATATGCACTTCAGGTATACCGAGAAGCTTGCTGGGGAAGACTGCAGAGTTCACACCACTGGAGGTCTTTAGGAGAAAGTTATACATACCTTTGTTGTCAACAGTAGCAGAGATGGCACACCTTACAGTTTACAAGGATATCACAGGATCAACAGGTTGGAAAAGACCCACAGTATCATTGAGTCCAACCATTCCTATCAGTCACTAAACCATGCCCCTCAGCACCTCATCCACCCATCTTTTAGATACCTCCAGGGATGGTGACTCAACCACCTTCTTGGGCAGCCTCTGCCAATGTCCAGTGACCCTTTCTGTGAAAAATTTTTTTCTGATGTTCAGCCTGAGCCTCCCCAGTGGAGTTTGAGGCCAACTCCCTCCTCTCTACAACCTCCTTTCAGGTAGATGTAGAAAGCAATAAGATCTCCCCTCAGCCTCCTCTTCTCCAGGCTAAAAAACCCCAGCTCCCTCAGCCGCTCCTCATAAGGCCTGTTCTCCAGCCCCTTCACCAGCTTCGTTGCTCTTCTCTGGACACACTCAAGAGCCTCAACATCCTTCTTGTAGCGAAGGGCCCAGAACTGAACACAGTATTCAAGGAGCAGTCTCACCAGTGCTGAGTACAGGGGCAGAACAACCTCCCTGGACCTGCTGGTCACGCCGTTTCTGATACAAGTCAAGATGTCATTGGCGTTCTTGGCCACCTGGGCACACTGTTGGCTCATGTTCAGTTGGCTGTCAACCAAAACCCCAGGTCCAAAACATTAACAAGAAAAAAAAGCCCTGTCAAATGTAGTAAGTGTTTATTAGTTGTACTATCTATAGAGTCTCAAAGACATCAAGGCCTCCACGTGATAGGCACTCTATACGCACATTGAATAACAGTTTAGAGAGCATTCACTGTAAATAAACAAGAGAGATGAAGGAGGGAATTTTTGATATTCTTTACTAATGTTGAGAACCTCAGTCACAGTGGTATTAACCTAAAGACAAGAACCTAGTTTTTAAAAATAGTCAGCACTAAACCCTGGCTCTATGTTCTCTTATGAGCACTCAACTCCCAGTTAGTTATTTCTCAGTAAATAAGTATGATGCCCAAAAATCAGCACACAATAGACATAACTCATTGTTGAACACTTTCTAAAATCCATTTTGCTTTGATAACTAAGGAACTGAGCTCTTGAGAGATTCATCTCACATGACTTCCCTTCCAACAGACTAGGAGTCTTACGGCTAAGCCAAGAAGGGAAGCAACGTTTCCTGAGACCCAAGGCTACAAGCACGACAGCTTGCCTGGAGGTTACAGCAACTCCTGCACTCCATTTCTGCTCAAACATTGGCTATGGGAACATCACAGATAGCAATTATTGAACTATCAAAAGTATATACAGCTGGGCTTATTTACTACAGTAGGAGCAGGATTAGCTGCTGCTTCATGAGCTGGTTGTCAATCTACCTCAGGAGAAGGGACAACTTAATACAGGATGTATAAAAGGGAAATTTTACTTCTGTTTTTTTCATAGCAACTTCTCACATGCTGGTATTTTATGCAAAGCTAATACTGAGATTCTCTACCGATAAACAACGTGTATCGGAGTACCTTGTGTCCCAACAGGCCTGGGAGCTCCAGAATGGTAAAATAGTGCACTTCTGGTAACTAAAGAGTGGTAGATATTGTCTACAGACCATATAATCTCTGGGAAAAAAATAAAACTTTGAAAACAATGTTTATGATTTTGTTCTGCTTGTTTGTTTGCTGGGCATATATGACTCTAAAAGGTGAACTCGTACGCTGCAGTTAATACTCAGTTTCACCCTCCATATTCTTGATTTACAGTTTATTGGAAAGATTAAAACTAATCTTGTTACCTAATAAAGTTTGCCTTTTTTGTTCATAATGAAAAACACAATCCGATTGACAAGAATGGAGAATGAGGACTAGTGGAGACCATGGGTGAGATGCCCAGCTGATATCAACTGTGGTAGCTCCATTTCTTTCTTGAAGCTGATGTTGATATTCAGTAATCGTTACGTAAAAGATACTTTTTTTCCTGTTATCTACCAACATCAGAGAGGCTTTAGAGGAAACATGTTTGGGCAAAGGAATGGGAATGGGAAAGAAACTACCTACAGGGCATTCGACTACAACTGGTCCAAAAAGAACACACAGTGCACAGAGTACAGAAAGCATTATTCTTCTTCCCCCACCACGGACTTATAGAATCATAGCATAGTTTGAGTTGGAAAGGACCTTAAAGATCATGCAGTTCCAACCCCTCTGACATGGGCAGGGACACCTCCCATCAGACAAGGCTGCCCAAGGCCCCATCCAACCTGGCCTTCAACACCTCCAGGGATGGGGAAGCCACAACTTCCCTGGGCAACATGTTCCAGTGCCTCACCACTCTCATAGCAAAGAAATTCCTCCTCGTGTCTCGTCTAAATCTGCCCCTCTCCAGTTTATCCCCATTGCCCCTAGTCCTATCACTACAAGCCTTTGTAAACAGTCCCTCCCCAGGTTTCTTGTAGCCTCCTCCAGGTACTGGAGTGTTGCTGTAAGATCTTCTTGGAGCCTTCTCTTCTCCAGGCTGAATGACCCCAACTCTCTCAGTCTGTCCTTGCATGGGAGGTGCTCCAGCTGTTTCCCACCATCACCCTTACGCAGTCAGGGTTTGATGTGTCCGCCCCACCCCCCTCACCATGAAGGAACAAGAAGCTCTGTTAATGTCGTTGCATCCAGTTTTCCACCTGGTTATTCTAACACCTCCAGGGACTTCCACTGGTTTCTCTCCAGAGAAACTAAGAAGAGTCATCTCTACACCTCCCAAATCTCATTTCGAGTACCTGAGTGCATATTAGTAGCCCTTATTTTTTGTGGCTAGCTCTCTGTTCAGGATTGAATTTAGCAGAAGTGAAGGTGAACTCTGCAGAAAGGTCACACACACATGTGCTGCAGATTCACCTCAGTTTTTGGGCTTTTTTCACTTAAGAAAGCAGAGAGGGCAGTTTTAACCTAGAAGAGAACCATGAGCGCAAGTCCAAAGTAACAGGGAACTTGTTTGTTTTCACTCTTTTTCTCAGTATAACTTCTTGTTAAGCAGCATTACAGTGTGTACCCTAAAATTTAGAGAAAATCTGCCCTACTTTTGACCTGGGAGACTATAAATAAATGTAGACAAAACACAGACTGTAGCAAACGACTGCATATTTTTACATATATTACATGAAATTATAGCAATATTTGTTGTCACAGAAGTTATTTGTTCCTTTAAGCTCTCGTTAACTTTGTGCTTAGTGAAAACGGTTGTGCGTGTGTGACACATAAATGTAATGACACAATCTGTAAGTACAATAGCCTAAGTTTAAATACTGCTTCCTCACAAAGTTTTGGTCATACAACTAAGTAGTTAAGTGGTTTCCATGTTTGTTTTTCCTGGATCCTGTTCTGAGACTATCTTCCATAGCTGGAAAAGGTCAACATCCTACCATTAATACAACATTATTCCCACAAGTTTCTACAGCAAAAATAAAAAAAAAGTTTTCATAAACAAAAGCCATTTTTTAATGTGGTGCATCAAGAGCCATGTTTACTTGTGCTGTTATTTTGCCAGTACCTTATGGTTTAGAAAAGATAAGGCTACTAACAGAATTTAGAATACATATTTTTTGATCTTATTCCACATTGGGAATGAAAGAAAATGTTACTAAGCTGTCCTCCCAACTTCCGCTCTTCAGAGGTCAGACAACTTGGCAATCTCTCACTTCTGAAAAAAAACAGTATTCATATGTATATTTGAGGGAGACACAACATGTAAAAAAAAGTCTATACACAATCATTCAAAATTTTCAGAACTTTGCCCTGAAATAAAATAATGCTATGACATTAAGAAATCAATCTGAAGTATTTTATAGTTATTACAATAAGGTCATATGAATCTTCTCATAAGCAAAATGCTGAGAGGATTTTTTCTACTTTAACTAGCTTTGTTCCCGTGCACTGGTTGGCAAACACAGTTCATCTGGGAAATGCACACACATTTATAGTCTACCCATTTTTCAGCTTTCTGAAATACTTCAAGAGAATATTCACAAAAGTTGTACCAAAGTACTAGTATGACACAGTTTTCAGTTGTGGCACCTGTTTGGACGGCTCATTTCTTCCCAATGCATATGATTCACATCCTTTCTCTCCAGAGAAACCAATACGCAAGACTGATATGTGCTATCCAGAATATGGATCCTGCTAATTCTTGCTTTTAATCTTTCAAATCTAACTTGGAAAGAATGTATTGGAATGGCGGTATCTGAAAAAGAAGGCGTGGTGCATGGACTTAAATATGTGACAACCCTGAACTCTGAAAACCACAGACTGTTATTATCCTTTAGTCATAGAATCATAGAATAATTTGGGTTGGAAAGGACCTTAAAGAGCATCCAGTTCCAACCCCCTAAATGTCAGGGAAGCAACTTCTGACCTCTTTCTGAAACCTGGGCAAGTTAAAAACCTTTGTAATGTGGCATAAACTCAGCCAAGCTTTTTGTCTTCAATGGTTGAAACATGGGATGATCCCATTGCTTCATAGTGTGCTCAGACCCTCATGGCTCCTTGGCAGAACCAGGCTCTGCAAAGTCGGAGCACCCCATGTGGCTGAGCCTGTTTTGTACCCCACTGATCACTTACATGGAGTGGCATCAGCCTTGTAGAGGCCTGCGTGGGTGCCCACCGCAACACTTAGTTTCTCTGGGATAATATTTTTCAAGTTGCATTTAATCCATTCAGGAGCTTCTTGTGTACCCATGGACTGTAAGTGGTGGATCATAGAATCATAGAATCATAGAATCACCAGGTTGGAAGAGACTCACGGGATCATTGAGTCCAACCATTCCTATCAAACATTAAACCATGCCCCTTAGCACCTCGTCCACCCGTGCCTTAAACACCTCCAGGGAAGGTGACTCAACCACCTCCCTGGGCAGCCTCTGCCAGTGCCCAAGGACCCTTTCGGTGAAGAATTTTTTCCTAATGTCCAGCTTAAACCTCCCCTGGTGGAGCTTGAGGCCATTCCCTCTTGTCCTGTCCCCTGTCACTTGGGAGAAGAGGCCAGCATCCTCCTCTCTACAACGTCCTTTCAGGTAATTGTAGAGAGCAATGAGGTCACCCCTCAGCCTCCTCTTCTCCAGGCTAAACACCCCCAGCTCTCTCAGCCGCTCCTCATAAGGCCTGTTCTCCAGCCCCCTCACCAGCTTCGTTGCTCTTCTCTGGACTCGCTCCAGAGCCTCAACATCCTTCTTGTGGTGAGGGGCCCAGAACTGAACACAGGATTCGAGGAGCGGTCTCACCAGCGCCGAGTACAGAGGGAGAAGAACCTCCCTGGACCTGCTGGCCACGCCGTTTCTGACACAAGCCAAGATGCCATTGGCCTTCTTGGCCACCTGGGTCACTGCTGGCTCATGTTCAGTTGCTGTCAACCAACACCCCCAGGTCCCTCTCCTCCAGGCAGCTTTCTAGACAGACTTCTCCTAGTCTGTAGCTGCACAGGGTTGTTGTGCCCCAAGTGCAGGACCCGGCATTTGGCCTTGTTAAACCTCATGCCGTTGGACTCTGCCCAGCGGTCCAGCCTGTTCAGATCCCTTTGGAGCCACCCTACCCTCCAGCAGATCCACACTTCCACCCAGCTTAGTGTCGTCCGCAAACTTGCTAAGGGTGCACTCGATGCCTTCATTCTCATAGCTCCTCTTCTAAACCAGCCTGGGATGGATATGAATACTAAGAGAAGGTTTCCTGTCCCTTCTCAATCAGCACTCAGGCAGCATGGAGCATACAAACATATCCAGGGAGACCCTATGGTAGATGAAGACGCTGGTGTAGGCTGATAGCTGGAGGTGTCCATGAAACCACAAGTATCGTGAAAACGATCCATAATGGGAGTCAGAGAGGAAAGATGGGCCCTGGTGATGCAGGAAGATTGGAGACGCAGAGTACCAGCACAAGAAAGAGCTGAATGTCTTTGAAATAAGTATGGGCAACTGGTGAAAGAAGGACTTCGTGTTCAAATCGGGATGCAGATAGTTTTAGAATTACAGAATAATGCAGAAAGGGAGTAACAGTTGGAATAGTTGTCGTCTTAAACACTTTTTATACACAATTCTGGATTATACATGAGAAGTACTTGCACAGGTCAAGACTTTCTATGTGAATTTGCACTTGTATCTAAGAGCTATTTGGTGGTACCAGGGAGTTGCTGACCGTCCCCTCTTCTGTGAAAAATGTGGAGAGCATACGAGGAATAGATGGTGACTCTGCCACCTTAGTTGAAAGGCAGTAACTTGAATCAGAGGTAAAGGATGAAGTAAATTCCCCTTGAAAAGGTTTCACAAATGCTCCATTCAAAGTTATGATTTCCATGTTTGGCTAGCCCTCACTCAACCAAGGAGTCTTCTTCAGAGTTCTGCACCAGAAAAGTCCTAACAACAGCTCAAGTAACCCATAGCTCAATGATTCTGAATATCAACAGACAGCAACTTTGCATCGTAAAGATTCAGGTTAAAGACACAGAGGAAGAAATGCAAGGGGCCTATCCCTAGGTATCTTATATTGTCGAGATATACAATATGCCAATCAAAAGGAGAGGGACTGAACACAGAAAGCAATCTTGTAATGTAACGATAAAAATAACTGTGTCTTGAAGTGGTTACAGGAACACAGATAGCACAGAATAGAAAGCAAATGTGCAGTTCATATTACTTGGGCTCCAAATCCATCAGCCACAAAACAGTAAAAATACGTACCACACTAACAGCAACAGATGAGATGACATCGCTTCAGGGACACATCTGACTCTGGCTGTCACAGAATCTAAAGGAGCACAAATGCCAGGCTAGAAGTTGGTGAGAGCCAACAGAGCATTACAGGCACCACGGCATTGTACAAAGGCATGTGCATAGGACATAGAATAAACTGGACTAAGTTTCAGGGTCATAAACAAAGCAGGGAATTGTTTCACAGCCTCCACAAGAATTTATTCTTAGCATATTCATCTGACCAAATATGCAAAAGTTGGGCAGGAAGTAAATGAAATTCATCAGTCGTCAGCTGGCTGATGCTCCTGTATCCTGGAGTGTTTACGGGTTGCGTAACACTTCTGTCCCAGGGAGAGAAATCCTTGTTACAAGACAAAATGTTTTTTTCAATCATGTTCATTGCTGAGGTGGTCTTTGCTTTGCCTCTGCTTAACGCATGAGACTTTAGTATCTAAGCATTACTGGCTTGTTTGAAAGAGCTGCCTTTTGATTGGATTATGTATTACTATTTACATTTCTAGAATGCAATTTTTCTTTGTGACTACCACCCTCTCGTTCTTCCAGCCTGTCCTCACCAAGTCAAGGAATGTTCTGCTTGCTCTACAATTATGCCAAAAGCTTTGTGCCCCTGAGAGATGGCACTTCAAAGAAGGGAGTCTTGACACTGTTTTGCTTTGGAGAGCAGCAGATTAATATCTCTGGATGGTTTTATCTCAATTCTCCCCTGAAAGTCAAATTTAAGCAAAAATGGCTATTTCCTATTTCCATTACAAGAAACCAAAAGGTTCTCACAGAGGGGTAAACTTGAAGCTTAAGCATTTCCCTCCTGGACCTTCAGGAATGTCTTTGTTACTGTCGTAGCTTTAATTTAAAACACCTGGGTCTTCCCCTGGTCAAACACAATAAAATCTGCCTGTGATGTTTCTCCTTTCTTACGAAACACACTGTGCGCTCCTCGTGAATTCTTAGATGCTTAGTTAGCTCTTAAAAAGCCAAGCCCTTCTTCTCGCCAAATTTCAGTTCTGAAAGCTAATCAGACCAGCAGCCACGAGAACAAATGATGAAATGAGAAATGCCCTTCTTGCAGAGCTTCAACCCAACTGTGTCTGGTAGAAATTGCTGTGATCCACGCACCAAGTGCTGGGGTGGGATACCTCCCGCAACTTTTTATATGTGCCTGCAGCTAAAAGGATTAATTCACAACATATGCTCAAAAGGTATCATGTACTCACTTAAAGAGGCTGATTAATCCGTAGATGTTACAGGAGCCTAGGACTGACTTGCTTTCCTACTGAGTGAATTTTGAGGAAGTTCTTCCTTGAACTAAATGGCTGTTTTTAAGGGGTGAGCTTAAGCTTGACTTCTATTTCAATTTGTTACAAGGATAGACTATAGTACTTGAGAAAACACAATCCGACCAGTCTTCTTTCTGAAACTACAGTTGACGTTTGAATAAACCAGCTGCAGAAATTGATGAACAATTATAAACTAACACTAGGTATTGAATTTCATGATGGGAATGCTCTTAACTGAATTGAAAAAGGAACTGCACTTCACCAAGAATCGCTAACAGCTACGAAGCCTCTAACTGCATACACTTCCCAAGACCTTCAATAGAATTTGGCTTAGAAAATTAGGAATATAAAAGAGATTCTACAGTATGAAAGATCAATACATCAAAGATTGCCTCTTGAAGCAAAGGATTCACAAGTGGCTGCAAGAGTGTTCCTGAGACTGTAAATAGATGGCAGAGAAGCATGTTTATCCCACAAAAAAAAAAAGAAAAGGACCTCTGTTGATTTAGTCGCAGAGGCAGGAACATATTTAGCTTTACAGTTATGTCTTACTGCAGGAGGGTTTATTTAGCCTGTTGGTGTTCTGATTTACACCACGCAAAAAGATCTTTGAAGTCAGTTAAGTTACACAATGTATATAAATCAGGATAGGTCTCTGCCTAGGAGTAAGAATAGAGAGAGAAGGAAAATCCTTACAGGGAAAAGGCAGACCACGGTGTCTGTGAGGGGGAGAGTAAACAGCAACCCATACTGCAGCTGTGTAAATGCGCCGAGCCCACAGGCTTGACAGACAATACGATGTGTATATTTATATCAGTGTTTGGGCTTTTTAAGCAGATAAAAATAATCTTTTTTTAAGTGTGCTTACTGACAACGGTATTTAGCATTTACTTAGCTTTGGTAAACATGAGGGGGCAAACTGTCATACTTAGGATTTTTGATAATTAAATTACGTAAGACTGACATAATCAGCACTGGGTACCAGAAACAGAATCACAGAATCATAGAACGGTTTGGGTTGGAAGGGACCTTAAAGATCATCCAGTTCCAACCCCTCTGCCATGGGCAGGGACACCTCCCACTAGACCAGGCTGCTCAAACCCCATCCAACCTGGCCTTGAACACCTCCAGGGATGGGGCAGCCACAACCTCCCTGGGTAACCTGTGCCAGTGTCTCACCACCCTCATGGTGAAGAAATTCCTCCTAACATCTAGCCTAAATCTGCCCCTCTCCAATTTAAAGCCATTCCTCCTCATCCTATCATTCCATGCCCTTGTAAAAAGTCCCTCCCCTGTTTTCCCACAGGCCCCCTTCAGGTACTGGAAAGTCACTATAAGGTCTCCTCGGAGCCTTCTTTTCTCCAGGCTGAACCCCGACTCTCTCAATTACTACCTTAGTTAACAAAATCATTACTGTGGCAGCAATGTGCATCGTTGATGGCTATAAATGTACTTTACTAAAGAGTAAGATACACCTGTGGTAGGAGAGTTTTGTGCACCTCCAGCAAGGACTGGACATGTTGAGAAGGGAGATGCAGGGGACAGGAGCTCTCTTTATTCTGCAAGGGAGGACTCCCATCCCTTTGGACGTTTCTTCTTCTGCATGCTATACACTGTGGTGGGACATGGACTATAGTGTTTTGGCCCCTTGGAAAAGTGTCAGGGTCACCTTCAGTTACCACCTAGGGTATCCTGATCCTTCCCATGGGTGCTTCCTGATAAGGAAACCTCCTCCTCCTTGACCTTGGTGGTAGCCATGGATCCAGACTAACCACAACAGACCCATTCTCTGCCTCCATGTATCTGGAATAACTCAAGTGGCTTCAGTGGCACAACATCAGAGGATGATGGTTAGCAGGGGCAGGAGAAACAAACTTCTTCTGTAGCACACTTGACTGAGGTTACCACTGCAGATGAGGTCCTGGAGGTTCTTGATCCCATCGAGGTGCCCTGTGTTTTTAACAACATCACTTCAACACATACCGTTCCTCTCCTCAAGAGATTCTTGAGCCATTGTGACAAATAAAAATATGCTACTATCTGCCTACCAGGTCCTGAGAAAAACAGCTCTACAGGTGCAGAGGTGAGCAGCTCCCTGCCAAGACACTGACCACAGCAGTTCTCAGGCCAGCAGAGGAGGAGGCTGGGTCTCTAACGGCCATGAAGCAGCAGGAGCTACGTCCTATCCTGAGGAACCACCATTACCATCTCCTTTCCCCCTCCTCTTTCTGCCTAGACATTTCCCATCCTGGATGAGCTGTGCTGGGAAGTAACTGGGGGCTGAGGAAAAAAGAGAAGGGGAGAGAGATAAGGGCAGCATCCCTGCTACTTGCTGGGGATAGGAGGAAGCACCGTGGTCTGGTGGCCTCCTGCTCTTCACTCTGCACATGGACCCATCCATGATCTTGGGTCTACAGGTCTACATGGTCTACTTACCTTCCTCTGCATTTTTGCCTGCAGGCACAGGACAGCTCATTTTTCAAGAAGAATTTTCCACGGTGGCCCAAGGTCTGCTGTTAGCAGCAGCTGTATTTTATGATGACAGTTTTCAGATGGCTTTACAATTCACCAAGTGGTTTTCCTAGACATGCTTCTTCTCCCTGTGCTGCTCTGCTGGTTTCTTGGGGAGTGTAGTGTTCTTCTCACATCTCCTTTGACGATAAAACTCTACTCCCCATTAAGAAAGCTCTCTGGTCCTTCCCCCTTTCTCCATCCTGCTGAGCTCTGGATTTCTCCATCAATTTCTCTGATTGTCATGCTGTTATTTAGTTGGATAAACTGACTTCTTCCATTTTACATTTGTGTTTCATAACACATCTGCAGAATCTGAGAGTTCAATGCATGCATGTTTCAAACCACACCATAAGATCTTGGCAGTTACACATAACTTCAGAGATCTTATATATATACGTCTGACATACAAAGGAAGTAATTAGACCATGTGGACCTCTCCCATACAGTAGGAAGCACAGCACAAATCTTCTCACTTGATTTATTATAACCTTATGTCATTTAGCAAAACCAACTCTGCAACTGTTTGAAAGAAAGAAGCCAGCTGAGAGGGAGAGAGAGACGACCTGCACGGGGAGCTGTGGCTCAGGCAATCCTGAGAGGCTTTAGATGTCTGTGGTCACAGTGCTCACTCAAAGCAGCACGTATGAGATAGCAGAGTGCAAACTCCACAGTGTGATTTGACGGGACATTAGGAAAAATTTCTTCACTGAAAGGGTTATCAAGCATTGGAAGAGGTTGCCCAGGGAGGTGGTTGAGTCACCATCCTTGGAGGTATTTAAAAGACAGGTAGATGAAGTGCTTACAGATATGGTTTAGTAGTGGGCAGGTATGGTTGGGCTTGATGATCTCAAAGGTCTTCTCCAACTCAGTGATTTTATAATAACAACAAGAGAAAACAAATGGATCTGTCCTCAGCCTATACATTAATGTCTCGCTCTGCTCTGATGGCAGGGCTTAAGGTGGAAAGGCTGCAGGGGACAGCACCAGAAGCTGTCCCTTGCTATACAGGGAAGCCCATCCCTTCCCTATCCTTCAGCCATGTTCTGTGCAGACAGGTTGAAGAAGGATGAGGTTGGGTTTATCCAGCTGCCTGCTGCATCTGCAGGGCACACTGATGGGGGGGGGAATGGTCCCTGCAACCTCTGCCGTCATGCAAAGTCACTAGAAAATATAAATAAAGCAAAATCAAAGCTATGGAAAAGGGTGCAAGATGGTGTTACATCCAGAGAAGAGCAACAAAGCTGGTGAGGGGGCTGGAGAGCAGGTCTTACGAGGAGCGGCTGAGAGAGCTGGGGTTGTTTAGCCTGGAGAAGAGGAGGCTGAGGGGAGACCTCATTGCTCTCTACAACTACCTGAAAGGAGGTTGTAGAGAGGAGGGAGCTGACCTCTTCTCCAAAGTGACAGGGGACAGGACAAGAGGGAATGGCCTCAAGCTCCATCAGGGGAGGTTTAGGCTGGACATTAGGAAAAAATTCTTCACAGAAAGGGACATTGGGCACTGGAACAGGCTGCCCAGGGAGGTGTTTGAGTCACCTTCCCTGGAGGTGTTTAAGGCACGGGTGGACGAGGTGCTAAGGGGCATGGTTTAGTGTTTGATAGGAATGGTTGGACTCGATGATCCGGTGGGTCTCTTCCAACCTGGTTATTCTATGATTCTATGATTCTATGATCTGGGCCACAACGCAGTACGGTGCCTTTGGGCCCTGTGCTGCGGGAATCCCTGTCCACTGGAAAGAACCTGTCACTGTGCTTCCTCTGTGTGCTACCTCTGCCATTAACATGGAAGCTCTAGGATTCCTCTTGGCACCACACAAAGAGCCACATGCAAGTATCTCCTGCCCCAAGGAGCTTCAATCCTAACATAGCCCAGCACAGACGGCTGTGGAGACAACGACATTCAGAATTGTGTTGGGAAGAGTTCATCTCACAGACCTGGCTTCTCTCATTCCTCATCCTGGCTAACAAGAAGCGAAGTCCCTTATTGGAAGCCTTTAACATAAATAAAAAGGCGAAAGTAATGATCATAGAATCGTAGAATCACAGTATCACCAGCTTGGAAGAGACACACAGGATCATCGAGTCCAACCATTCCTCTCAACCACTAAACCATGCCCCTCAGCGCCTCAATCCACCCATGTCTTAAAGATGTTCCATGGTTGGGAAAGTGTAATAGAAAGGTCATATAAATAATAGAGAAGTAGAGGATCCAGAAACTGAGAAACAGCCAAAAGTAAGAGGTGGTTTATGGGGAAAAAGAGTAGTATTTGGATCAGAACAGAATAATGCAGACACATCCAAGTCTTTATCGGACTGAACAGAAAGACTATCAGTTCCTGTATCCTGAAGAGAGTAAAGCATTATGTGTACTGCAGAGGACAGTGAGAACATGACTTTTTTTGCTTTTACATGGATACTATGCTGTGTGAACAACCTTGGGGACAAATAAACCTACTTTTGAGCAATTTATAAGGCTTGATAATTTTTCTTTAATCTGTCCTACTGTATTTGCAAAAAAATTATTTAACTAATCATAGAATCATGGAATCGTTTGGGTTGGAAAGGACCTTAAAGATCATCTAGTTCCAACCTCCCTGTCATGGGCAGGGACACCTCCCAATATAACAGGTTACCCAAGGCCCCATCCAACCTGGCCTTGAACACCTCCAGGGATGGGGCAGCTATAACTTCCCTGGGCAACCTGTCCAAGTGCCTCACCACTCTCATAATGAATAAATTTCTCTTATGTCTAGTCTAGATCTGCTCCTCTCAAGTTTATACCCATTGCCCCTAGTCCTATCACTACAAGCCTTTGTAAACTATCCCTCCCAAGCTTTCTTGTAGCCCCCTCTAGGTACCAGAAGGTCTCCTTGGAGCCTTCTCTTCTGCAGGCTGAACCCCAACTTTCTCAGCCTGTCCTCATATTTATTAGATAACTAAGAAAATAAGCAATAGTTAGACGCAGAATTACAACAAAAAAACATCTCATACTTAAAAAAAAACAAACCACAAAAAAACCCAAGACCTTTTCTTTGCTGGGTATCTATGATAGTGCTAGACAGAAAGGAATCTGACAGACTACTATAATGTTTTAACAGCGAAATAATTTCAGCCTGTGGGAGAAAAAATGCCGCAAGGATGTTTTATTTGTTTGGGGTTGCAGCTTTTTCATTGTTCAGAGATGTTCTCCATGCCTCCATGCTGTTGGAACGGGTCCAGTGGAGGGCTGCAAAGATGATCAGTGGGCTGGAGCAGCTCTGCTATGAGAACAGGTTGAGAGAGTTGAGGTTGTTCAGCCTGGAGAAGAGAAGGCTACAAGGTGACTTTAGAGCGACCTTCTAGTATCTGAAGGGGGCTACAAGAAAGCAGGGGAGGGACTGTTTACAAAGGACTGGAGTGGCAGGACAAGGGACAATGGGTATAAACTGGAGAGGGGCAGATTTAGACTAGACATAAGGAGGAATTTCTTCACCATGAGAGTGATGAAACACTGGCACAGGTTGCCCAGGGAAGTTGTGGCTGCCCCATCCCTGGAAGTGTTGAAGGCCAGGTTGGAAGGGGCCTTGAGCAGCCTGATCTAGAGGGAGGTGTCCCTGCCCATGTCAGGGGGGTTGTAACTGGATGATCTTTAAGGTCCCTTCCAACCCAAACTATTCTAATGCTTCTGTGGTTCTATGATTCTATGATTCTATGCCTAAAACATGGACCTTTGAGATCTTCTTTCAGTACGCCATCAGAGCGAATAAGATATTTAACATTTGTCAGCCTTTCCAGATCAATGTAATGGAAACATTTAAATATAAATCAACAGCTCCATTCACTGAGTGAAGACCCTGAAAACTGTTTTAAAACAAAACATACAAACTGAGGTAAATAAGGAACATTTATTCTCTCAAGTATCTATAAGAAAATGCTGAGAACGGGCTCAGTCTGCCTCAGCAGATACTGTTAGTGATGACAGCCTGCCCATTCCCACATTCCTGGTTTCTCCAGGTCAGACTCAAAGGATTCCACTAATACTTTGGTACTTACCAAAGCAGACAAAAGGAAAATGGGTCAATGTTACTTGCTCCCGTGTGACAAAAATACAGAAAATAGAAACAAGCACCATTTGAGAAACTTGTAAAGGCTCGGACACATGTCATGAGAAAGTATTTACATTCTCTAGAGTGTAATTTAAGTGCTAAAAGATGACCTGAACTATCCCCCTTGGATGTCTGTGCGAGCTACCCAGTCCCAGAGCAAGGCTGTCATCCACTTACTGCACGTTCTTTAAACTCCTGCTCGCAGTATGCAGAAATTTCAAAACATGGCCAAAAGCACAAAGAATATTTCTGTGCAGTAGTTGCATCGTCTGACTGTCAAGAGTCATTGCCTGAAGGTCTAACCAAATTGACAGTATATTCGTCCTAAAACAATCCTAACACTGAATTTAATATCTCTATTGAAGTGCAATTCATATGTGAAAATCAAACAAAAATATCAAGGATACAGGAGAACGTGCTGGGCTGCGCAGTCACTATTGACCAGCGTGATGAAAAGATTACAGAGGAGTAGAGTCATGAAATTGGTTAACTGCAGGTATTTATTTTCTAAGTAAGGTAAAATATACTTTCAGCATTTTGTAAGAAGAAAGGAAGGAAAAAAAATCAGTTTTTAACTTTGAGTAAAGAGAGATGGTAATATTTTTACATGATTGTGAATTACATCCAAGGGGTTCTTACCCCAGCATCAGCTATTGCGATCAAAGTTAGCTTTCCATTAATGATCGCCAACAAGACATCTAGCTTTTCAAGTTTCCTTTCTATTATTTCTTCACTACAGTTATATTTTCTACAGTTAGATTTTAGGTTGTATTTTATCATCTCCAACAAGACATTCCTCAGTTCCTTACTGTACTTTCCCTTGCTTTTCTTCTCCATCTTCTCATTCAAATTTGTGATAGGCAGATGGTCAAATACACTCCTAAAAATGCTGCCCTCAAAATAGATTCCTAAAATACCAGTGAAATACCTTCTCAATTTATTAGCAAACTGCCCTAAGATCTGTTTTCTTATTGGATTGTAGCAAGTCCATAAATCATTGGAATACAAAAAGCACCAAACGGTGTCATTTCAAACACTGAATCCGCCTTACAAATAGAGGTAATCCAGCACATTTACTACAGTCATAATTTTGTTTAAACTACAGCCTTGGTATTCATTTTGATTAATTACACTAATTCCTGAGCTTTGTCCAATGCTGTTGAATTGTTCTCTCATCACACCAGCTGGGATTGCAAAGGCTTTTGAGACAAGCTCATAGAAGCATCTGCACAGACAGAGATCCCTAAATCAATGGGTTTTGGAATTGAATTGAAAAATGGAAGTAAAAAGGTAAATGTGTACTTTTGACTAATTTTCAGGCAAGTATCATTCTTTTTCTCCTGTACATTTGATTTGAAAAGATTTTAGAGGAGTTCGGCTTTCAGGGCTGAAATAAAAGACAGGGAGTGCAATTTGTTAGCTTGGGATGGACTTAGCAATACTGTAGCTTTTTAGATCACCAATGTATACAATTTTTAAAGTTTACTTATGTAATAAAGCAAATTTTCACAGCTGGCTGAAGTAGAAATGCTCTGCAAAAGAACAAATTAATAAAAAGGAGGGGAAAAAACAGTTTGGATCAAAGTGCGTATTTTGTTTGATTTGATAAAAAAGACTCCAGTTAAGTTTATTTTATCTTTTAAACATTCTGAATATTTACAATTGAAAATGTGGTTTTGGCATGAATACGTACATGTATTGAAAAGAAACACCCTGCTTTTTCTTTCATATTCTGCATGCTTTGGTTAAAATGGGTTCTTAGGAAAACCTTTCACTGACTATTCCCAAATCTCAGATTTTGTGTAGAATTTATATATGAAAGGAGGATTCACTGCTTCTTACTCATGGGAAAGTTAGCTAACCTCCGTCCGTCAGTTCAAAAAGATCTCTAGTGTTGATTAAACATGTATAAACAGAGTTTTAAAAAAAAAGGAAACATGCATATTTCACTTAAAAAAATGTCAGGACAAACGTACCAAAGACCAACAATTAGCAACCAACATGAGCATCTAGCTACGTGGTCGATTGATAGTCAGTGTAGACCAGGTTAAGCAATTTTCACTAAATAAAACATTAGGTCATAAACCAGGCATTACATTTCAGACTGAATCCAGTTCAAGTTCCATCAAGGAAACCTGTACTCTGCTTGCCTTCAGTAGGTAACTCTAGAGATCACAGACCTATTTTACACAGAGAATCATTAGGTTGGAAAAGACCCACAGGATTATCGAGTCCAACCATTCCTATCAATCACTACACCATCCCCCTTAGCACCTCATCCACCAGTCCTTTAAACACCTCCAGGGAAGGTGACTCAACCCCCTCCCTGGGCAGCCTGTTCCAGTGCCCAATGACCCTTTCTGTGAAAAATTTTTTCCTGATGTCAAGCCTGAACCTCCCCTGGCGGAGCTTGAGGCCATTCCATCTTGCCCTTATTTATTGCTAATAGTTCACACAGTTAAGACCTAAACCCAAGATTTAGATGCTTATGGAACAATGTCAAGACTTTAGGGATCATACAATCATAGAATGGCTTTAGTTGGAAGGGACCTTAAAGATCACCCAGTTCCACCCCCCTGCCATGGGCAGGGACAACCCCACCAGATAAGGCTGCTCAAGCTCCACCCAATCTGTCCTTGAACATTTCCAGGGATGGGGCAGCCACAACTTATATTAGACATTAGGAAGAAATTCTTCACACTGAGGGTTGTGAGACCCTGACAGAGGTTGCCCAGGGAAATTGTGGCTGCCCCATCCCTGGAGGTGTTCAAGGCCAGGTTGGATGCAGCCTTGAGCAGCCTGGTTGGACCATGTCAGGGTGTTTGGAACTGGATGATCTTTAAGGTCCCTTCCAACCCAAATTATTCTATGATTCTATGATTCTGTGATTCTATGAAATACCTCCCTCAAAGCACCTTTTCCTGGCACTTCATATCCATGCTAGTGCAGAATTTGACAACACTTTTGAAGACATATGATCGAGTTCACTCCCAAAGCTTTATCTAAGCCAAACAACAGAGAGCAAACAGGGCATTTTTCAAATGATTTCTTTCTGCTTAAGGTAAGTACAAAAATAGATAGACAAGACAGGGCAGGTCATTGCAACGCCTGTAAGCTTTCTGAATTTTTGGCTTGTGTAATCATTAGGATTTCTTCTGGTGGCGGGTTTATGTTTGGATGTTAGCTGAGTGGCTTCCTAGGGATGTCTGAAGGGTGTAAGAACTGGTTATGTGGTGTCTTGACCCTTACAATGGAGGAACTTGCACAACAGATGAGCTTACATCATCTGATATATAGGCTTGACTTCTTCCCATGGTAGATCTACATGGTAGATCTTCCTTGTTGCTACTTAGCTTAACGTAGCTGGAGCAAGGAAAAGGAAAATTAATCTCACACCTCTCTCAAAGGAAACTCTATTGTACTGAGAGTGCAAGGTGTGTTATTGCTGATCCAGGAGGCAGGGTTTGTAGGTGCGGCCCCTGGATCCTAGCAGAAGTCCTGGATTTATTCTCTAGAAGCAAAAGCGTCTGAGGGGGAGAGAAACAGGTCCACAAGCAAGACTTGCCAGGATGTGGTGGAACAGTCCCATCTCTGCTGTGACCACCCTTACACGGCCACCATCAAAAAAAGAAACTGATGTTGACTAAAGCATGTATGCAGAGGATGTCAGAGAGAAGGTGGATAATCAGTTTGGAATGAGGGATCAAATCTCTGATAAACTCTAACCACCAGCTTATTGGAATGTCCCCTTGGGGTGAGGGAGCTCATGGAGAAGAGTGAATCTTCTAGGAGAGGACAGATGATGGTTGTAGGAGGTCTGATGATTTGACATAGATAGCTGGATTTGAAAAATCTGAGAGGACTGAAAGGCCTGCTGAGTGCAAAGGTAGCATAGCCCACGAGATGTCCAGATAGGTATTTAGTCTGGTAGAAGGGAGGAACCAGTGGTCACAATCTATGTTATGCCACTGGTGCGGGTAATCAGAAGTAGGGATGTCCTAGGGGTTTAACCGAAGACTGCTGTATGGGAGACTGAAGTCCTTGCAAAATTCTTGGAACAAGAGAAGCCTGCAGAAGGAGGGTGTTGGACTTAAGTCATAGCAGAACAAGGCTGCTATTACAGACAATTAATATTTCACAGAGAAATAGTTGAACTAGCAACAGGGGGAAGAATGACAACCATGGTAGAGCACCTGGTTCAGACTGAATGAACTTGTGAAGGAGACAGCTAATGTTAAATATATTCCTGAAAAGGCAAGGGAGTGAACAGCACAAACAATGCCACTTGACTGGCATTTGCAACAGAGAATGGGCAACATTTTTAAGTGCTTCTACAGCAATGCCAGAGATCTAACAAATAGGATTATGGAATGATACTACTTGGCGACGAATGACAATGCTGATAGAACAGGTATTTCACACAGGTGAAGGGTAGATAATTAGTGACATACAGAGTTCCTGTCTGTTTTACAGGCATGACAGAAAATAAGATACAGCCAAGGCAGTTGCACAGCATGGGAAATCTAAAACATCACATGAGAAAACGAAAATACTGAGAGCAGAGGAGAGCATTAGGGAATCCTTGCAGGTGGATTCCCTCTTGTCCTATCACCTTTCACTTGGGGAGAAGAAACCAACACGCACCTCACTACCACCTCCTTCCATGCAGTTGTAGACAATGATATGGCCTCCCCTCAGCCTCCTTTTCTCCAGGCTAAAGAACCCCAGTTCCCTCAGCTGCTCCTCATAAGGCTTTTTCTCCAACCCCTTCATCAGCTTTCATGTTCTTCTCTGGATGTGCTCCAGAACCTCAATGTCCTTGTAGTGAGGGGCCCAAAACTGAACACAGGACTTGAGATATGGCCTCACCAGTGCCGAGTACATGATGGAACACTCAGAGAAGGCAGATAAGCTGCAAAACCAGGTCAGGTAGCAATATTGGCAAATTCCACATATCAGGCACAATGACTCATTCAGACGAGATAAGGAGAAGAGATTTTAGGATGCAGCAACTGATTGCTTCTTAGCATGGTGAGCCCTGAGACCCCCAAGAAAGGACGCGGCTCTGGGTTTAGTCTTGAGTGCTGCACAGGACCTGCTTCAAGAGGCACTAGTGAGAGAACTGCTCTGTAAGAGCTTCACAATAAAACTGAACTTAACGTTGTAGTGGGATGGAGCAAGCCAAAGAAACACATCACACAGATATCCAGTTTCAAGAAGGGGAAATACATAAAAATCACATAAATAGTAAAAACCTAAAAAAAGCAGTCAAAAAGGCAAGCAGCCTAAAGCAACCTGGAGGCTTTTCAAAAACACTGTATTAAAAGCCCGGGTAAACTATGTGTCACATATCCAAAAGAAAGTAAAACAGTTCAATAAAAACCCTGCACAGCTCATAAAAAAGGCTAAGGAGGCTATGGGAGGGGGAAAGGTTAGCATTTAAAAAATTGCTGAAATGAACTAGAAAGCCCATAAAAACCAAATCAAGCGTAAATAGCGTAACGGCTTAAAAAGAATGCGTATATTTTGCAGAACATCATCAAGCTGACTGAGAATCAAAAGTTGTTTAAAGAAAGGAAAGAAGTCATTGAAGGAAACAGCAGCACCACGGGATGCCAGAGGCTTATTAGGGGATGATAAGGCCATAGCAGAGAAACTTAGTGACTTCTTTGCACAGGTCTTCACTGCTGAAGGTGTTTGAGAAGGTCCCAGACCCAAGCTATTCTTTGAGCCAAATTAATTTCATGTAAATATAAAGGAAGTACTAGATAAAATAGATATGCAGGTGTTACTAAGAGACCAGAAGTGGGTGACATTCACCTGAGACTTCTGAAGGAACTCAAGGATGAAATTGTGGAACTGCTGGCCAAGGTGTGTAACCCATCGTTACAAACTCCCACTGTACCTACCAACCAAGCCCCCATGTGGAAAAGAGGATCAAGAGAAGACCCTGTGAACCGTGGGACCTGCTTGGCTAGGCAGTAGTCTAACTTGAAGAATACGAGCACAAGGATAAGCATTGCAAAGTAGGCTCTAGTGACCCTAATAGATTGGGTTTTCAAAATGGATTTGACAAATGCTTCACTAAAGCTTTTTAAAATTAATACCCTTGGGTTTGAGAGACTTGCTTTTACGGACTGGAGGCTGTTAAAGGACAAGAAGTAAAGACTAGTGCCTGATGGTCGCATTTCAGAATGGAGATTCAATGGAAGTGTGTCCTCTCAGGCATGGATGCTGGAGCTGGTTTTAATAAAGACTTCAATAGTGATCTACAGAAGGGGCTGAAGCATGAAAGATCCAGGTCTACAGATGATACTGATCTCTCCCAGGTTGTTAAATGCCATGCTGGTGGTGGAAGATGAGGAGATTTGGTGATCTCCCATGATGGAAGAGCCAGAAGAACCTCACCAAACCGGATGGGAAGATAGTTTTCAGCGTTGGGGAGCATTAGGAACGGTACTGAGAAGAAAACAGAGGGTGTCAACTTGCTGCTAAGTAGGATCTTGGTGCACCCTGTGTGCTGTTACAGTGCTGGACACTGAGAATAAAAGGGCTAACATAGTGTTGCCTTCAAAAGAGAACATAAAAAGGCTGTGACTCTTCCTTCTGGACAGGAAAAAGCTGAGAGAGAATATGGCTGAGATTTACAAAATTAGGGAAGCAGTGAATTAGGGAAATGCAGAACTGCTTCTTCCCAAATATTACAGCACTAGAAATAGGGTGCACTTGATGAAACCAGAGGGAGATGGGCTTAGAGCAAGTCAGACAAAAATTTTATGTCATTTGAATAGGGAAATCATTGGTGCTACTGGAGGTTGTGAAGACACAAAGTTACAGCAGCTTCTAAAAAAGGATTAGATAAATTTGGGGATTAACATAGATACTGAAGGAAAACAGGGTGATCATGAGCACAATGGAAATGGACTGCAGAAAACTGCCAGACCTCTGTGCTCCCTGTAAACAGGATCTCCTACTGCCACTGCTGGAGACAGAGTACCAGTCTAATTTGACAAGACACTGATCACATTCTTATTTTGGAAAATAGAGTAAAATATCAGATTTCATCAGTTGTATCTACTTACAATGACAAATGAAGCTACTGTCATCATAGCAGCTTAGAAGAAAATTAATTCTGATGCTCAGTTAATCATAGGATAGTTCGGGTGGGAAGGGACCTTAAAGATCATCGAGTTCCAACCCCCTGCAATGGGCAGGGACACCTCCCACTAGATCAGATTGCTCAAGGCCCCACCCAACATGGCCTTCAACATCTCCAGGGATGGGGCAGCCACAACTTCCCTGGGCAACCTGTGCCAGTGTCTCACCACTCTCATCAAGTAGAAATTCTTCCTTATGTCTAGTCTAAATCTGCCCCTCTCCAGTTTATACCCATTGCCCCTCGTCCTATCACTACAAGCCTTTGTAAACAGTCCCTCCCCAGATTTCTTGCAGCTCCTTTCAAGTACTGGATGGTCACTCTAAGGTCTGCTCAGAGCCTTCTCTTCTCCAGGCTGAACAACACAACTCTCTCAGCCTGTCCTCGTATGGGAGGTGCTCCAGCCCTCTGATCATCCTTGTAGCCCTCCTAAATAAATTATTGTATTGGATTAAAACATTTCCCTAAGATATAAGAATGGCATTTACTTCAGAACATTTAAGTGTCATATTTTGCTGACATTTTTTTTTAAATTATGGAGAAAAACATCTGCCAGATATAGTCCATGTGTTAAGAGTTAAACTTGCATGCTTGTAAGCAAAGATCAGACACTAGGTTTCACAACCGTATAGCACCCAAAAGCAGACAAAAATGATTATAGGTAACTGGTAACAGCTTACCCTTGGTCATTGCGTTAGTGAAAACAATATAACAAATATCTGTAAAGGAGTTGCAGTCGACTCTCTTGTCAGCCTTCGTTAAATGAGAATGTTTAGGCATTCCCAAAAAGTGGCCTTTACTGGGGGAGACATGAAGTTGTCTTTTCATTTCACAGTTCCCATTATTTCAGCCCCTTGCAAGAACAATGGTTAAATGGCTTGAGCATTGTTAGACACTTGACTCAGAGAGAGTACAAAGTGAGATTTCAATAGAGTGCATTTTCTCACTCTCTAGAAAGATCAAAAAGGTTTCTATTCACTTCCATTTTCTACAAAGCTGCCTAGATTGATTATGAAGTGAGGACAAGTATGAACGAACAGTTGGTCATTGTTCTAAAAGGAGTTATCATTTCCTAAATGAGTACATTAAAGGTTTAACAAATTTTAAAGGCGCATGTATTGTATTCTGCCCAATATATGGCTTGCAAGGAACTATAAATTTCAAAAATTTAGGAGTTGCAATAAAAATCTAGAGGAAAAAGAAGTCTTTCCTTTTTCTTTCTCTTTAGCTTAAGGCCTCCATTTCATTCAAAACAGAGTGTCAATACAATATCATGGCTTGGTTTTATTCCTTTCCCTTTTATCCAGGCATCTGGGTATTCCTTAGTGTTTTCTCACATTAGAAGAGGAGAAGATAAGTCTGTTGCCTTAGGAGAAGTCTTAAAAGAACAACATAGGAGAAGTTGTCTTAGGACACAATGAGAAAATGAATCTGTATTATCTTAGGGAGAAGATCTGCCTCTTGTTACTCCTCTCTTTTTCTCCCTGTTCGTTCCACTTAAGTTTCTTTTTGTATGGACTTGGATGCTCCTGTAGGAGCTTCAATTCTTGATGGAATATGGCTGAGCTTTTTTTGCCAGCTGTGAGAAGGGAAGATGAGAGCGAGGCTCGTCCCTGAGCTTGGCTCATGCAGCCCCAGCATATTTTGTAGAAAACACATTTTAAGAACAGAAGTTGCTGGATTAAGACAACAAATAAAGAGAAGCGTCCTTGCTTACATTGTACCTTAAGACTGTAACTGAACCAAGAGCAGAAAATGAAGTAGATGCACACAAATAACAAGTGGGCATTTCTTCAGACCTTTTCTGCTTTCATAGTTTGCAACTGTTTTAATGACTCCAATGAATTTACTTCATTCAGCAGCTTCTGATATGCATTAAATAGCTGCGATCTGAAGAAAGTTTGCTGGGTTTTGAAAGACCTGTCAGGCACAGGGGATGGCAGAGCGGACAGCTGGCTGGAGACCCTCACAGCACTGTTCCTACTTCAGTTCCAGATGCTCTGCAAGTGACAGCTCTGTTGCTCCCGAGACAGAGAGTCGTTGCAGAAGCAGGCTCTGAGAGACTGCTTCAGGCACTCCTACAAGTGCAAACACGCAATATGCCTGTTGTGCATGTAATGAGTCACCTCAAACAGAAAAAGCGTGCCGTGCCAGATTATAGAGAGGTTTTGTGAAAATAAATATTCCCATTGAGGATTAGCATGAGACCAGAAGCTACGCCAAATCTGACTAGTCTCTAAAGGCCAATCCTGTTCCTTAAACCAGATGTTTCACAAAGATTGTGACATGTGAAGAGACTAGCAGACACAAAATATGTATGTCAGTGTATGCTGACTCAGAATGGGGTATATCATTTCAGAGAGTTAAAACACAGTTTTTGCGGTGTTATAAAGTTCTTTAAATTACTTTCACCAACGGAACCATAGAATAGTTTGGATTGGAAGGGACCTTAAAGATCATCCAGATCCAACCCCCCTGCCATGGGCACGGACACCTCCCACTAGATCAGGCTGCCCAAAGCCCCATCCAACCTGGCCTTCAACACCTTCAGGGATGGGGCAGACACAACTTTTCTGGGCAACCTGTTCCAGTGCTTCACCACTCTCGTGGTGGAGAAATTCTTCCTTATGTCTAGTCTAAATCTTCCCCTCTGCAGTTTATAGCCATTAATACCCGTTCACATCTTGCACAATGAACCACATCAGTAAAATGTGATTTAGACTTTTTCACATCCTCATCTTATCTTTTTAGTGACTGTTTGAAGGGAGGCTGATGTGACTACTGGAGTTACTTACTTTAATCAAAGAGAGAGAGTGGCGAGCGAGCGCACAAAATCTGCCCTCTTCTCCCAGTCTAGATACTAAACTACTCACAGAGAGCTTCTCATCAGTGCCACCTGGCTGGTTCTCTACTCTGCTAATTTAACATTTTCAGCTTTTCTCACCTGTGCAACTACTTTTGTTCAGCTATATCTTTTCTCTTGCAGAATTGACAACTTGAAATCAAGGGCTATTCAGTCAACAAGGAATGTGAAAAACATGACAGCCACAAAAGTTTGTGTTTTTTTCAACAGATCACAAACTCCAGTGGAGAAAAAGTACATCCATGCTTTGCTTTTAGAACCTAAAAAAATGATGTTGAAAGAAGACACATTAATATTGTGCTTGAAGCCATATTACATGGCACCAGTTTTTGCCTCTCAGTGCCCTTGATGGAAATGGCAGGAGACTTGCTAAACTTCATGTGCTGGATGATGAGGGTAGGACAGTAACAGCTGGAGGGAACCCCATCAGAAGCTGTGTCTCCGGGGAGGACTTGTTTGTCCTCAGCTTCATCAGTTTGCCAGTAGGTTATTGTAAAGGAAAGCAGACAGTGAGCAGATCATGGTCAGGGGATGGGAGTATAACCATTAAAGTCCTCATGGCGTGGTAACTCCAGGATCATCTGACTTCCATGGAGACATTGGGATGTCTGCTGTAAACAAGAGTGTTCCTTGCCTCCCACCTACATTGTGATTTTCCTACCACCTCTTCCTCCACTCAGACGTGGAGTCAAGCTTAAGGAATGCGATGGGAACAGGAACTGATGGCCTGCTGCGTGGAGGGGAGGCAGAGAACTAAAACATCTTACGAGGTTCGTGATAGCAGAAAGAGCATATGACCTGCTGCCGCATCTCTTGTGTGACCTATTCTTAGAGATGGGTGGATGGAAAAGGCTGAGTCACTGTCTCAGCTGCAGAAGACCAAGCCGTACAGAAGGAGGCTGCCAACCAGGGCTTCAAGCCATATAGGACAGGAACTGCCCTATTTCTTGGAGCTCATTGCAGCAGGTGGCTAATCCCCTCCACCCCATCTCCCTTCCTCTGCCTCATTCTGCACTACTCCCTGAAACAAGGAACAGACTGTGAGCAACAACCTGACGCCAGAAATCCCAACTGGTTCCCTTCAGAAGAGATTTCACATTTTGCTGGCCTGGTTCCTTTTTGCTTTAATGAAAATCACATGTATGGGGTATCTTTTCATCAGGTACCATTTCATTATAAAGATGTCATGAGCATTACGGAGTGATTTTGTCCATATTCATTTGGCATTGTCACCATTCAGTGATGCTGTAGCTCAAAGTAGCCCTAAAGTTCTGATCCAATCAGCTTGTCATGGCTCTCAGGTGCCTTGGTCCTTATGTTTGAGAGAAGAACCTGCTGTATTTCATAACAAAGTATTTCTTCTAATCTAGAAGCTCTTGAGGAAGTAAGACAAAATAATAACTTTTTCCTGGAAAATTGTAATTGTTTGAATACTCTTAGCAGTCTGACGCAAGTTCATCTAGAGCAAACAGCATTGAACTGGTACCATCAAGAATGTTTTACAGGAAAAAAGTGTTACTTACACGGCTTCCTTTTTCAGGGAAACACTGACATCCTCCACTGCAGTCTCTGCCTCCACATGGTCCTGTGTAAGACTTTCCACCCTGCATACCAGAACACAAATAAAACAAATTGTTAAAAGCTTGTACCTGGCACAGCACAATAAGCTTTGATTAGCAGACTCACTGGGAACTTGGCCAAACAAAGACCAGTATCAGATCTATGGCTTCCAGTTGACATCTCTTTAATCAATGCTTAGAAGCAGCCATGAGTGGCTTTCCAGTTCTCGGAGATCAGCATCAAGAAATAGAATGTTATTCTACTAATTTCCCTCCACATTTTCAAAACATCGCAGCTCCACACCGAGCAGTATCTCGCACGTCTTTTTGACACATGCAACAGATATCGTATCACAGAAGCACAGCTGCTTGGATTCTTCAGGAACGTGGACTAAGTCCTAGGTCACAACGCAGCACATCCTTCTACACATGCTCTAAACCGTTGCTATATTTTAAAATGTTTATGGGCAGACATAAAGGAAGATGTAGGTATCGTGTTCCAAATCACAAGCCAAACTCCTACCCTCTCCTCTTCAATGGCTGCCAATTCTGATGACACCTAAAACTTGCTAGCAACCAACCACTGTGACCTAGAAGTCAGACCTAGATTAAGTAGATGGCTGCAGTTACAACTCTCCTGCCTGTACAGAAAATATGGCCTGGGCCTCAAATATATTTATCAAAAAATATGCACCACTCCATGGCAATCCCTGGATTCACTTCAAACAGATCAGAGCTCAGATGACACCTAGAACACACGAGATGCAGCAGCCACAGTCACTCTTGTTCAGAAACTTAAACAGCAGAGATGCTGTGCTTGCCATGGTGTAACTTCTGTAACTGTAACTTAATAATTAGGAATACTGTGAAGATGAGCCTGCAGTCCACCTAAACCCAGGGGTTTGAGCACCCAGAAGTGCCCTAACAACCTAGTAAGTAATCTGGGGAAGGAGGATTTCTCATCGCTGTCTCCGAACCTGGCTTTCCCAATATTGAATACTTAATAGAGCCAGAAGAAAAAGAGAGGACAGAAGTCTAGTGGCCACAGGAAGGACGTTTTGGAGCCACAGCCAAAAGGGCAGCTGCTAATTGCACCCTTTGCAAGTTTGCGGACGACACTAAGCTGGGTGGAAGTGTCGATCTGCTGGAGGGTCGGGAGGCTCTGCAAAGGGATCTGAACAGGCTGGACCGCTGGGCAGAGTCCAATGGCATGAGGTTTAACAAGGC
This sequence comes from Phaenicophaeus curvirostris, assembly GCF_032191515.1. Lineage (NCBI taxonomy): Eukaryota > Metazoa > Chordata > Aves > Cuculiformes > Cuculidae > Phaenicophaeus > Phaenicophaeus curvirostris. The sequence continues at coordinate 206,450,281 of NC_091392.1, forward strand.
CAAATGCCGGGTCCTGCACTTGGGGCACAACAACCCTGAGCAGCTACAGACTAGGAGAAGTCTGTCTAGAAAGCTGCCTGGAGGAAAAAGACCTGGGGGTGTTGGTTGACAGCGACTGAACATGAGCCAGCAGTGGCCCAGGTGGCCAAGAAGGCCAATGGCATCTTGGCTTGGATCAGAAATGGCGTGACCAGCAGGTCCAGGGAGGTTATCCTCCCTCTGTACTCGGCACTGGTGAGACCGCTCCTCGAATCCTGTGTTCAGTTCTGGGCCCCTCACCACAAGAAGGATGTTGAGGCTCTGGAACGAGTCCAGAGAAGAGCAATGAAGCTGGTGAGGGCGCTGGAGAACAGGCCTTATGAGGAGCGGCTGAGAGAGCTGGGGGTGTTTAGCCTGGAGAAGAGGAGGCTGAGGGGAGACCTCATTGCTCTCTGTAACTACCTGAAAGGAGGTTGTAGAGAGGAGGGAGCTGGCCTCTTCTCCCAAGTGACAGGGGACAGGACAAGAGGGAATGGCCTCAAGCTCCATCAGGGGAGGTTTAGGCTGGACATTAAGAAAAAATTTTTCATGGAAAGGGTCATTGGGCACTGGCAGAGGCTTCCCAGGGAGGTGATTGAGTCACCTTCCCTGGAGGTGTTTAAGGCACGGGTGGACAAGGTGCTGAGGGGCATCGTTTAGTGATTGATGGGAATGGTTGGACTCGATGATCCTGTGGGTCTCTTCCAACCTGGTTATTCTATGATTCTATGATTCTAATTTTCACATGCACTGCTCCTAAGACAGAACCTCATAGCACCCCAACTGTAGCATACAGAGTCAGGCTCCGTGTTCCCTCCCTCCTCCTCACTAGAAGAACAGTGAATCTTCTTTGCACTGCAGCAGGGACAAACGGATTCTTTACTCTTCCTGCCTCCACAATAGCTTTGGCACATCATCTCTTAGACTGGGGATAACATAGGTATAAAGTCTCCAAGATGAGTGCTCTGAACTGCTATGCTGCTGCTTAATAAAGGCAGTGATGCTGCCGTTCCTTCCCCAAGTCCTGACTCAAGGAGCTAAAACAAAGAGAAGGACCAGCACTGAGATGCTTAGCATTTTTTGCGTAGCTGTAAGCAATCACCTACTCAACACTTGGGGCTGTTGAGTCACATTGCTCAGGTGTCGACTTCTGCAGTTACACCACCGAGAGTGTGAAAACACAGCTCCAGGCTCTGGATCTTTCCCTGGGAGCCAAATGAATAAAAGGTATGGAGCAGGTACCAGGCATTGCCTAAGTCCTCCTTTGGTTATATTTATGTAACAGGCTCTCAATCTTTTGGCAAGCAAAAATACGAAGTTCCCAAAGCAAGTTCTTACACTTGTCATAGAATCATAGAATAGTTTGGGATAGAAGGGACCTTAAAGATCATCCAGTTCCACCCCCACCTGCCATGGGCAGGGACACCTCCTGCTGGATCAGGCTGCCCAAGGCCCCATCCAACCTGGCCTTCAACACTTCTAGGGTGGGGGCAGCCACAACTTCCCTGGGCAAGCTATTCCAGTGCCTCACCATCCTCATGGTGAAGAAATTCTTCCTTATGTCTAGTCTAAATCTGCCTCTCACCAGTTTATACCCATTGCCCCTCATCCTATCACCACAAGCCTTTGTAAACAGTCCCTGCCCAGCTTTCTTGTAGCCCCTTCAAGTACTCGAAGGTCGCTATAAGGTCTCCTTGGAACCTTCTCTTCTCCAGGCTGAACAACCCCAACTCTATCAGCCTGTCCTCGTATGGGAGGTTCTCCAGCCCTCTGATCATCTTCTAATCTCCTCTGGACCCATCCCAACAGTTCTTCTGTTGAAGGACCCAGAAATGGACTCAATCCTCCAGGTAGGGTCTCACAAGAGCAGAGTAGAGGAGCAGAATCCCCTCCCTTGCCCTGCTGGCCACGCTGCTTTTGATGTAGCCCAGGATACGGTTGGCCTTCTGGGCTGTGAGCAGACGTTGCCAGCTCATGTTGAGCTTCTCATCAGTCAGCACCCTCAAGTCCTTTTCTGCAGGGCTGCTCTCAACCACATTACCTCCCATCCTGTATAAATGTGCATCTTGGGCTCAGTATTCTTTACTTCACAGAGTTTCCCCCTTGACCCGTTTCTGAAATTAAGAATAGCTCTATTCGTTTTCATGGACACCATGCAGACATAGAGCCTGTGTGAACATATTCTTCTGCAGAACACAGGTCTTCATTAAGGAGTAGTGTACTCAGTATTGCAGCCATCAACAAGAACCAACTCTGAAATTCTACACAGCTGTTTTAGTTGGAGCTGTAAATAATAATAATATATCTCAGGCTAACAGTAACAGACTGACAGATGCAGTAATTTTATCATGAGAGGTTTCAATTGTGCCTGCTGAGAAAACAACAAGGAGAAAAATAAACTTATTTCTTCCTTAATTAGAAAAGCGGCTCTAAATTTGGTAAACTGTTGCTAAAGAGAAAACAGAGTTTGAATCAGAAGTATGGCAAGATATTTGTGCAGTGATTAAAAAAACCAAGGACACTGCTAATACTTATTTCAACTGGAAGAAGTTCAAGATCTATTGTTTGTGTACTATCCACCATCCAACATTTTAATTTGCAAGCTGTAACAATACCAGTAACTAATGTGGGGACCCAATTGTTTTCTTCCACAATTTTAGGAAGCTTTTTTTTTTTAAAAAAAATTTCTCATTTTATGTCCTTTTATGCACATAGATTCTTCAGATAATGAGGAGAAAAATCTGGAAAAATTCTCCAGAGGCAGGGAACGTAATGAGAGAACATTTGAATGCAGATTATGGCATTCATGAAATTTAACCTGATGTTACTAGGAAGTTAAAGTATAAACATGATGGCTTAAAATTTTTTTAATGTTAAAAAATGAATCTGTTAAAGTTCCTTGTAAAACTTTATAAAAAACAATTATACATAAGCACACAATCAAGATGAAGGGATATCAAATGGATATTTATCAGTCACAAATTAGTTCATACAAAGCCCAGTTAAAAATTAGCAATGGACACTGTAGTTTTAAAGTACCAAAAGTATCTCTTTCTTGAGGAAAACTGATTTCTGAGAATCTAATGCCAATGGTGGCATCCAAAGGCAGTTGTCTTGATCTGAGACAGCTGCCTGGAATACTCTTTGGTCACTCAAGAGAACAATCTATTCTAGGACACAATTGACCCCATTCCTGACACTGGCACCTAAACTGATCAGCTGAATCCCTCCCAGAACGTGCATCTGTAGACCATCTGTAGACAAACAGATGTAAGGAGATGAACTAGGCATTGGGAAGAAGTTCTTCATGATGAAGTTGGTGAGACACTGGAACAGGTTGCCCAGGGAAGTCATGGATGCTCTCTTTCTGTAGATGTTCAAGGCCAAGTTGGATGGGGCTTTGAGTAGCGTGATCTAATGGGAGGTGTCCTTGCCCATGGAACAGAGGTTGCAATTGGATGATCCTTAAGGTCCCTTCCAACCCAAACCACTCTATGATTCTAGGATTCTATGAATCGCCTGATTTGCTCAACATGCAGTTAAGTGGTGAAAACTTTTTGCAGCAGAATGATATTCTAGGATCATGCAACCAAACTGGAAGAGTAACAACAGCCCTGACTCTGAAATTGCTGGCTGAGAAAACCTTCAATTCCAGGTCTTCCTTGTGTTTTGGATGATCCCGAATTCCAGTAACGACTAAAATGTCCAGGATCTAGTAATGGGGTGTATAAAATCTAATTTAAGGATTCTGTGATAACAGCAGAACATTTGGCCGGCTGTTATAGATCATTCAGAGAATCTCATCAGAACTATTTCACACATCTGAGATAAATCCCACCCTAGAAGGGTAAGGGGATTAGAAAAGTAGTCCAGGGTAACTACTTATTATGTGTCTATAGTGCAGGTGTACAGCTATCAGGTGAGATGAAGACCTTTAAGATTACTGAGTCCTACTGCACCTGTCCACTACGAAACTATATCCCCGAGCACCTCATCTACCTGCTTTTTAAACACCTCCAGGGATGGTGACTTAACCACCTCCCTAGGCAGCCTCTGCCAGTGCCTGAGAACCCTTTCAGTGAAGAATTTTTTCCTCATGTGCAATGCCTGGAATAGATGGAGAAAGGGAATGAGGAAAGCGATAAATGGAAAAGAAGAAGAGGGACTTCTTCTCTGGAATCACTGTGCTGCAATGAATGTTAAGATTGATGGTTCAAGGAATGTGAACACTACTTAAACAGACACAAGAGAAAAGATTAAGTGCCATCTGTGTTTGTAAAGCCTGTGTATTCACCTACTGCAAACACCTTCTCATTTTTATTTTATGTGAAATAGCAACCATATAAATTGTGGGTGTACCAGCACAAACCCTTTAGTTGCCCTCTTGCTTTCTCATTATTTTTTTTTGTCTCAAAACAGTATTACTTAAGCTAGTACATCTTCAGCCAACAAAAGACAACTTTTCTTCTGAGAATTCATAAGAAGTCCTGCTTTTAACTTAAATGCAGTTTATTTCAGTCCAACTCTTGAAACCCCCAAAACATATATACAGTTCTCTTTAATCTTCACTGCACACTAATGATTTATTTATTACTAATCTTGGCCGTGTTTGTGTAATTGTTATCTCTGTGTGCCCATTCAAGTACCTTCACTTCAGGGGTTGGTATTCTGACACAGAACAAAGGCAACCAGATGGCAGAGCTCAAAGTACAGTCCTATGAGTGCAGAAAGACCAGGAAATATAAGCCATTTCCTTACATATTACGGAAATTATAATAAAAATATTGTAACCTGGAATCAAAAGACTCTGCACACTGAAATTTTCTGTGATAAAAGTTTTATAGGGTGCAGTTATGCATTAATTTCTGTCCTGACATGCCCTGTTCTGTTCTCTCCATCAGCAGCCCTTCTGGGTCAAGCTGCGTTTCACCAAGAGAGGCTCTAGAAGGTCTGGGGGCTTGTTGAAAAGCTGAACGGTGACCAGGGGTGCTGGCATATCGCACGCCCCTGCAGTGCAGCAATGAGCAGCACATGCAAACGCTTCACGTGAGACTCCAGCCTGGAAGTCCCGAGGGGATTCCTGGGATGCCTGTGAGGCAGCCCTCTGTGTCACTGCCAAGGAGACCAGCCTGACCCACACCTCCAGCACAGATCTCTGCTTCCACGTTTGACCTTCAGCTGTCACACTAATTTCTCGTTTGGTTTACAAGGCTCTCATATGGAAACACTAATTTTCTGCTTCCTTTGAAAGAAAGGAGAAAAAAAAAAATAAAGTAGAAGCATGACAAGGTATTCCTGCTGTTGATAAACCAGAGAGCAACATCATTGGTTTCAAATGTAACCAGACAGTTGTATTTGCTCAAACCCAGCATGTTACTCCTTAAAGAGACGAAAACATTTGTTGCCTGGATGCCAAACTTATTTCTCTAGAAACATCTATAAACAACCATTCAAAACAAGTGTGGTAAACGCTGTCAGCAGGGGAGGCCTGAACTGCCCAGCATCAGGCTTGGTCTGGAAAATGCTCTGTCCCCAGAGTTACGATGCCAAAGAAGGAACCAGTCATCTGAAACTCCCTGCTTGCAATCCAGTAGCTACCAGTGCACCGGACAGTAAGATCACTGTGAAGACCATCACTGGCAAGGGAAAGAGAGAGATAAATTGGCATATTGAGAGAGGAAGGAAAAGATGTGGGTGTGGATTCTCTCTCCAACAGTTCTGAGAACTATTTCGCTAAGAAATAATTCTTTCTTTCATATTTGAACAGGAGCCAGAACCTTTCCTAGACTGGATGCATGTCAATTGGAATAATTTAGTGCATGACCTCAATATCATACGATTGTTTACACTTTCCACTAAAAGCAGGGGGAGCCATGTATGTACACATTCTTCAATAAGAAAAAACCTGGAGGAGGAAACTAGTCTCAGGAGGAACAGGAAGAGACTTACCACCATCCATACTGAGATAAAGCTGGGAAAACTGAGATAAAGCTGAGATAAAACTGTCTAATGCAGTTTTCCTAACACAACGAGAGCAGCGATGCTTGTGGCAATCAATTATGAGTTATCAAGTGGTGTGGAGTTTGAAATGCCACCTCCCCCTTATGATGTACAGAGAAAACTGGAAGGCAGGTCGCCAAGCAAGCAAGCAGTTTGCTCCAGTCTGAGTCCTGACAGGCATGGTTCTCCTTTTAAACAGAGGAGGAGTATCCAAAAGTAGCACTGTTCCCAGGGACAAGGATGGCTGTGCTGGATGTTTGGGGTGAGGAAGGAAGGTGTTGCAAGAGTATTCGAAGTTTTGGATGCTGAGAAGACCCCAACAGATGAAAGCTTGTCTTCTCAAGTGCTCTCAGCCAGTATGTTCAAGCCAGCAATGGGAAGCATGAATTCTGTACCTCTCAGAAGTGAAGCTATAAAAGACTTTCCTCTTATGGGCTGGCTTGTGGCTCTTGATTATATGAACTTTCTGGCACTTGGCCTTGATTTGAAGGCTGCACAGTTTCATTTCAAAGTGAAACGTCACAGCTTTACATGTTCCCTTTATTCAAGGTACTGTCCCCTTTTCAAATTAAGAAATTCTCTTGTCACAGTCTAGAGATGCTGCCTTGAGACAACTGCAGAAGCCACACATGATACAGTGAGAACTCGCCTTTCACATTTTCATAAAGGCATTTCTAATTTTGTAGCTTTCATCCAAACACATATTTCCCCAGCAAACCAGAGGGAATTCAGGAAAGAGCTGCTGTGACCAAGTAGGTGTTCAAACAAGCAAAGAAATAGAAACAACAGGTCTTTAAGAGTCTCAGAGAATAAATCTTAAAAGCTACTTAAATACACAGTACAGATAGTTGATTAACTGTCCAGGGATCTTTCCCCCTTGCCAATATGAGGTTGTCTGAGAACAGCACAATTAGAATCACACAATTATGGAATCGTAAAATAGTTTGGGTAGGAAGGGACCTTAAAGATCATGCAGTTCCAACCCCCCTGCAATGGGCAGGTCTCTGCATAAATGTGTTCCAGCTCTCCAGAGCTAATGAAGGAGGGTTAAGATGCAGAGGGCTTTGTCTAGAGCAAAATCAAATCCAGAGGAGGAAGAAGAATATCCTCTGGCACATCCTCATTGGACACAGGTAACTTAGTTGTGTAAAGGAATGATTATTTTTGTCCTAGTCATCAACTAAGGCGCAAGCAAGTGAGAGAATCATAGAATAGTTTGGGTTGAAAACGTCTGCTATGTTCCTACTGACTGAAGAAAGGGAAAAATAACTCCCATTTTTAAAACAGGGGAAAAAAGAAAAGCTAACGGTTTAAAGCTGAAAGAAGGGAGATTTAGATAAGCTATTGAGAAGAATTTTTTCACCATGAGGGTGGTGAAGCACTGGAACAGGTTGCCCAGAGAAGTCGTGGATGCCTCCTCCTTGGAGGTGTTCACAGCCAGGTTTGATGGGGCTTTGAGCAATGTGATATAGTGGAAAGTGTCCTTGCCCATGGCAGGTGGTTGGAACTAGATGACCTCTAGGGTCCCTTCCAGCCCAAACCATTCTGTGGTTCTATAACATGGCATTCCTCATCTAACAAGGTGGTGTTCTTTAGACTAAGAGTGCTGAGACTTCTTTACATGAACCCTTATTCCCAACACCCCGCTCCTAGAAGTTGACTGTATCTCCACAGAAGCTACTTAGATGGTTTTAAAAAGTAGTATTGCAAGAGTCAGAAAATATTTTTTCTAAATATCAGTGATGAAGAAAGTGCTCTGACTTGGCAAAGTTGATGTAATCACTCGTTAGGGAGGCTAGACTGTCTCTTTTTTAATTTTTATTCTATCATTTTATTTTATGCAAACCACTGTGCATTTTGTATTTGATCTGCACAAATGTAAAGGCTTCTGTGAGACACAAGTCAGTGGACAGTGTAATCAACTCATACGTTGGACTGTGTTATCAACTGATATGTTCAGCTACATAGCACAGTGGATCAAAAATATTTTCTGTAAAGGGATGAGGGTAAAGACACTATCAGCCCTTAATCTGAATTTGGCTTTAGTCCAAGGTCTTATATAGCTGGAATAAAATCCACCTTCCCATCCCTAAGAACAGAAAGGCATTTGTTCACATACTGGTAGCATGATACTGAAACACAGCATCCAGTTATTAAAGTAGCAATTTCTAAATTTAACTACTTTTAGTTTCCGAAGTCTAGTCATTTTTGGTTCTGGAAAGACATCCAAATAATGATATCATTTGCTTCAAACAATAGAAAGTCTGGATGCTATTCTATATATGGAGATTTTTTTTAGTCTATTTATAAACCACGCCAGTTATTTGACCTGTCTAGTTTACTCACCTACGTAAACTGGCAGACTCAGGAAACTTACTTAAGAACATGCTTTTCTTACTAATTGGCAAACCTTAAAAGTTGCTAAATTATCCTTCAACTATTCATCTGCTGATGAAAACTCATCTGCACCTATTACACTAAGAACAAATCAAACTGCCAATGTAGGAAACATTTCTGCTTTTGAACCAGCAGCAACGCAATTGCATTTGCCCTGCTCATGGGGAAGGGAGTGATAGAAACCAGCCGTAGAGCTGTTTGCATGGCTGCATCATCTGTATTTGTTCAGTGCAGTGAAACGGTGCCAGGGTTTCCCAAAATGTAAGCAAAACCCACTGAGACTTTATTCCAGTTTCATGATTTCTACACTTACTTATAAAAGGCTTGGTTTTCTGTGAACCGCATTTATAAATCAAATTAGTTTGTTAATATTCCACTAAAGAAGAGCTGTTTACAGCCGTAACCTGCTGACCTGGTGCTTATGCACTCAGAGATCCTGGGAGTATATATTTTTTTTTTATCTTTGGGACATTTTTGAAGGACCTTTTTAATCTGCTTGCACCTGCAGAATCAAATATAGTAGACAGAGAAAGAGAGCTGAGTCAAAGTTCTTCCTATAAAATTATTTACTAAATTGCAATTAGAAACAAATAGAAACATAGAATGATTTGGGTTGGAAGGGACCTGAAAGATCATCCAGTTCCAATCCCCCTGACATGGGCAGGGACACCTCCCACCAGACCAGGCTGCTCAAGGCCCCATCCAACCTGGCCTTCAACACTTCCAGGGATGGGGCAGCCACAACTTCCCTGGGCAACCTGTGCTAGTGTCTCACTACCCACATCGTGAAGAATTTCTTCCTAATGTCTAGTCTATAACTTCCCCCTCTCCAATTTAAAGCCATTCCCCCTCATCATTTTGATAGGAATGGTTGGACTCGATGATCCGGTGGGTCTCTTCCAACCTGGTTATTCTATGATTCAATGATTCTATGATTCTATGATCCTATCACTCCATGCCCTCGTAAAACGTCCCTCCCCAGCTTTCTTGGAGGCCCCCTTCAGGAACTGGAAGGCTGCTCTAAGGTCTCCTAGGAGCCTTCTCTTCTCCAGGCTGAACAACCCCAACTCTCTCTTGTTTCCTGTGTAAGCCATGCACCCAACCTGACTTAGGAAGAATAACTCTGAATTAGAAATCTAGCAGAGGCAACCAGCAGATTGAATTTATGTATTCAGCTTTGCTATGAAGAACTTTCTCTTAAAATCCTCATAGGCTGATTTTGATCCAAAATGCCCAAAGCCCAAGAATGGATCTTAGAAATACTTTATCAGGAATGGTATGGAAATAACCTGGGACTGCAATTATCATGATAAAGGGTCACAACATTGCTCAAAGAAAAAAATTCAAACTCTGTCTTCTTGCCTGCCTCCCTGAAACTTCACAGATCTTATCTCGTGTCTCTGCTTTGAACAGATCTTCTAATTAGAGATCAGTAATGAGATTACTGATGTCTTGGGTTGGTATCACTTTATCAGGGGAGTGGTCAGGCCTCTCTAATTTCAAAAACATAGAAACCCAGTGGGTTTTACCTGATGTAAGATGTAAAACTTTGCTAAGCTCCAAAGCCTGGTGGAGGAAAACAGCTCTCCACATGCAGACTGAGGAATCAGGACTCCAGTGAATCATTACCGTAGGTATGGCTCAACCACTGTGCTCCAGGAGCCCTTTGCTCTCCCACACAAAGCCACAGCTTCATTTTCAGGCATCAGAAGGGAAGAGAAACCTCACATCTCTTTCTTGTCTTCCTTTTCGCTAATCATGGAAAAGTCAATATATACTCCATATTTTGTCAGCAGAATAGATCTCAAATGCACTAAGTTTCTGGAATGTCACTACTTTTCCCCTCCTAGTAGAATCCTCTCTCACTATTTACTTTTGTAAGAGAGACGCAATGCTTGAACTGCTGAAAGCATGGTAAAAAAAAAAAAAAAAAGCTGCCTCTTCACTAGATTTTTCCTTCTGTGTTCTTTTTTCCCAGCCTCCACTCTTTCCACCCTCAACTCGTCCCAGCTGAGTTTTGAAAGGCAAGTCTTTTTCATGAACGTCTAGATAACAGTGCTGATACATGCTAGATCTGCAATGAGGTTCTAAGTCCTATCAAACTTCATCAGCAACAATCATCAACTGTTGTTCACAGATGGATCTCACCAAGCACGCATTCAAGGTACTGAGCCCTGACTGTTCAACACCTGTAGGCTGCTAACTAGAATCTCATTTCTCCATGTAATGAGATGTCCAATGGTCCCCATAAAATTCCCAGTCGCTGTTTGTATTGCTAAGTTTTTAATCTTTTCCGTTTTGTATCCTGACAGATACGAAGAGGGTTTCCCTAGTCATCAGATCCTGGAACCTGTTTAACTGAATTGGAAAGATGCTTAAACAAGTCTTAGAGGCATTTACTCCAAACCTCATCCTCTTTATTTCCTTAGTGTGTACTTATACACACACAAATGTAATTTGCTTTCCAGCTGTGAATTATAATAGTTTTTCTTCTGGCTCTTTTTCCTTACTTTTACGTTTCTTCTGAGGAACAGACTCTTGGGTTCCACTCAAGCAACTGCTTCTCGGTAGCAGGAGATCCTGGATCAGATGCTACCTTTGTTTCAATTTCAGTTTTGCCACTGAAACACGGTCGTTTAGCACAGCTGGATTATTTCGCTCTACAGCTCCTAGTTTTCATGGCGCGAATTGTTCACACAGTCCATTCAGAATATTTATTCTGTAGTTCTTATTTCTAATAACCTACACATAATATTTGCTTCCCTGGATGTTTTTGACTGCTGCCCATTACCTTCCTTGTGCATGCATGTGCTCTTTCCTTCTCTCTGTGCAATACTGAGGTCACCAGATCATTTCGAGAACTTCCTAAAGTAGATTACAGTCACACTAAAATTAACCCTTATTTTGCGCATTAGGGATTCCTGCTGTCCAATCTTAATGCAGAATGCTGGCTTTAGTAGCTTAGGAGAGTGTTTCTTCCTACTGATGTTTCTGTGCTTCTGTATTACACATGAGCCAGATTTTGGAGTCCAGGTCACCACTGATGCACGTAGGCAAGATACTGAAAATATGGGCATGAAAAAAGCAATCCTTGAAGACCCTGGAATAATAAAGACCCCTTATGGATTTCTGATGCCCTGATTCTTCTCAGTCATCCCCAAAACTATCTCTCAGCCAGTAAGTCTGAAGTCAGCTGTCCCACTAAATCCAACCACATCCCTTAATCACAGAAAATGAACCTCTTGTTGCATATTGGAGAACTTCATCGCCACCATAAAGTGTGATGTTCTTGGCTGTGAATTCCTGCTACTGTATGAGCTAGTATCCAATGGAAAATGAGAAAGTTTGTTCTGTTTGTGCTGGTTTTTATTATCTTTAGATAATTGAGAAAACAGTTCTTCTGTTTTCCTCATTAAGCCACAGCAGTAATATAAAAGTCATGTAAAAATCTACTCTAAAATTAAATCTCACAATAGCAGAAACCCTCATCCACCCCCAAATTTACTTATTTAACTCCTATAAACCCAAACAGCAGTACGCTAGCTCTTGTACTAAAGCACAACAAATGTGACTATTACCCCACAGCGGCAACAGCCTAACTCCTTCCTGCCATCTTCTAGCAACAGTGGACCTAGACGAAACATGGCTTAAATGACTGAAAAGAACAGTTTATGACAGATGCTACAACAGTAATAGGTTGCATCACAAACAATCTTCAGGTCTCCTACTCTGACCAAAAAATACATGTTACTAGCCACCCCTGTTTCCTATCTTTTTTAGAATCAGAATGGCATGGATGACACGCAAATTCGTGAAGTGTTCCATATTTTTACCTGGTGTGAGGAAAGGGTCTTCGGCTTCTTTGATCATGGGGTGGCTCATGCACCCCCAGGCTTTGTTGCTAAGGATGGGACATGTTGGTCTCCTAGAGGGGCTAAAGCCCTTGCTAAAAACCTAGCTAAGCTCATAAATCGAGCTTTAAACTAGATGTGAAGGGGGAGGGGGTTGAGCCCAGGCTAGACAGGAACGAGCCTGGACGTGGGGCAATGGTGATTGGGAGAGGGTGTGCTGGTGAGGACCACCAGTACCTCACCACAAAGAAATTGGGGGAGAACACACCTCGGGGTGCTAAGGGAGATACGGGCACTCTGGAGCGAGCTACTCCAGTTACCAGGCAATTGGGAACGAACTCTGTTCCCTCTAAGAGGGCTGAAGGCTCGGCAGCTCAGCTGAAGTGCATTTACACCAATGCACGCAGCATGGGAAATAAGAAGGAAGAGCTGGAAGCTGTCATAGGGCAAGGAGCCTATGATGTCGTTGCCATCACAGAAACGTAGTGGGATGACTCATATAACTGGAGTACGGCTATGGTGGGTACAAACTCTTCAGGCGGGATAGGAAGGGTAGGAGAGGAGGCGGGGTAGCCCTCTTTGTAAGGGAGGACTTGGACACCGTTGAGATGGATTGTGGCAATAAGGAGATTGAGTGCCTGCGGGTTAAAATCAGAGGAGCCCACCAAAAGGTAGATTCTGTGATGGGAGTCTGTTACAGACCACCCAGCCAAGCAGAAGCATCTGATGAGCTCTTCTATAAACAGCTGCGGTCAATCTCTAGATCAATGCCTCTCGTTCTGGTGGGAGACTTCAATCTTCCTGATATCTGCTGGGAGTACAATTGAGCAGAAAGGAAGCAGTCTAGGAGGTTCCTGGAGTGCGTGGAAGACAACTTCCTTGCACAGCTGGTGAATGAACCAACCAGGGAGGGTGCCCTCCTGGACCTGCTGTTTGAGAACAGAGAAGGCCTTGTAGAGTATGTGGCAGTAGGTGGACGCCTAGGACTAAGTGACCATGAGATGATAGGGTTTTCTGTTCTAGGAGAAGTGAAGAGGGTTGTTAGTAGGGCGGTAGCACTAAATTTCCAGAGGGCAGACTTTGATCTCTTCAGCAAGCTGGTTGGTGAAGTCTCATGGGAGACAGTACTCAAGGGCAAGGGAGCCCAGGAGGTCTGGGAGCTCTTCAAAAAGGAAATCCTAGCAGCTCAGGAGAAAGCCATCCCCATGTTCCGGAAAAAAAGCCGGCAGGGGAGAAAGCCAGCTTGGTTGAACAGAGAGATCTTGAGGGATATCAAGACGAAGAGAAATGTTTATGGGCTCTGGAAGAAGGGACAGGCCTCTTGGGTGGACTACAGGAGGGAAGTGAGATTGTGTAGGGGAAAAATCAGAAGGCCTAAGGCTCAGCTAGAAATTGGATTGGCCAAGTCTGTGACAGATAACAAAAAATCTTTCTAAAAATATATAAATAATAAAAGGAGGACTAGGGAGACCATACAGTCCCTATTGGACACAGAAGGAACAACAGTGACAGGGGATGAGGAAAAGGCTGAGGTACTTAATGCCTTCTTTGCCTCAGTCTTTAATTGTAAGGAGGGTCGTTCTGTCTATGTACAAACCCAGGAGCTAGAGAAGCATAATGAGGCTCCCATGATCCAAGAGGAGGTGGTCAGAGCCTTGCTAGCCTGACTAGACAGCTACAAGTCTATGGGGCCGGACGGGATTCACCCTAGGGTACTGAAGGAGCTGGCGGATGTGCTGGCCAAACCCCTTTCTATAATCTTCCAACAGTCCTGGAAGACTGGGGAAGTCCCACTGGACTGGAGGCTGGCTGATGTCGTGCCCGTCTACAAGAAGGGTCGCAGGGAGGATCCAGGGAACTCCAGGCCTGTCAGTCTGACCTCAGTGCCAGGGAAAGTCATGGAGCAGGTGATCTTGAGTGCTACCATGAAGCACATGCAAGAGAACCGGGTGATCAGGCCCAGTCAACATGGGTTCACAAAAGGCAGGTCTTGCCAGACTAACCTGATCGCCTTCTATGACAAAGTGACTCGGCTGCTGGATGAGGGAAAGGCTGTGGATGTATCTTCCTGGACTTCAGCAAAGCCTTTGACACAGTTTCCCACAGCATTCTGCTTGAGAAACTGTCAGCCTCTGGCCTGGACAGGCGCACGCTCTCCTGGGTGGAAAACTGGTTGGATGGACAGACCCAGAGAGTGGTGGGAAATGGTGTGAAATCCAGCTGGAGGCCAGTGACAAGTGGGGTTCCCCAGGGCTCAGTGCTGGGTCCAGCCCTGTTCAATGTCTTTATCAATGACCTGGATGAAGGCATCGAGTGCACCCTGAGCAAGTTTGCGGACGACACTAAGTGGAAGTGTCGATCTGCTGGAGGGTCGGGAGGCTCCAAAGGGATCTGAACAGGCTGGACCGCTGGGCTGAGTCCAACGGCATGAGGTTTAACAAGGCCAAATGCCGGGTCCTGCACGTGGGGCACAACAACCCTGTGCAGTGCTACAGACTAGAAGTCTGTCTAGAAAGCTGCCTGGAGGAGACGGACCTGGGGGTGTTGGTTGACAGCCGACTGAACATGAGCCAGCAGTGACCCAGGTGGCCAAGAAGGCCAATGGCATCTTGGCTTGGATCAGAAACGGTGTGGCCAGCAGGTCCAGGGAGGTTATTCTCCCTCTGTACTCGGCACTGGTGAGACCGCTGCTCGAATCCTGTGTTCAGTTCTGGGCCCCTCCCCACAAGAAGGATGTTGAGGCTCTGGAGAGAGTCCAGAGAAGAGGAACAAAGCTGGTGAGGGGGCTGGAGAACAGGCCTTACGAGGAGCAGCTGAGAGCTGGGGGTGTTTAGCCTGGAGAAGAGGACGCTGAGGGGAGACCTCATTGCTCTCTACAACTACCTGAAAGGAGGTTGTAGAGAGGAGGGTGCTGGCCTCTTCTCCCAAGTGACGGGGGACAGGACAAGAGGGAATGGCCTCAAGCTCCGCCAGGGGAGGTTTAGGCTGGACATTAGGAAAAAATTCTTCACAGAAAGGGCCATTGGGCACTGGCAGCGGCTGCCCAGGGAGGCGGTTGATTCATCTTCCCTGGAGGTGTTTAAGGCACGGGTGGACGAGGTGCTAAGGGGCATGGGTTAATGTTTGATAGGAATGGTTGGACTCGATGATCCGGTGGGTCTTTCCCAACCTGGTGATTCTATGATTCTATGATTCTATGATTGAAAGGGACCTTGAAGATCATCCAGTTCCAACTCCCCTGCCATAGGCAGGGATATCTCCCACCAGACCAAGCTGATCAAGGCCCCATCCAGCCTGGCCTTGAACACCTTCAGGTGGCCACAACTTCCCTGGGCAACCTGTGCAAGGGTCCAACCACTCTCATTGTGAAGAATTTCTTCCTAATGTCCAATCTAAATATTCCTCTCTAATTTAAAGCCATTCCTGCTCATCCTGTCACTCCATGCCCTTGTAAAAAGTCCCTCCTCAGCTTTTCTGGATGTCATTTTCACGTACTGGAATGTCGCTATAGGATCTCCTCAGAGCCTTCTCTTCTCCAAGCTGAACAACCCCAACTCTCTCAGCCTGTCCTCGTATTGGAGGTGCTCTAACTCTCTGATCATCTTTGTAGCATTCCCTGGACCTGTTCCAGCGGTTCCATATCCTTCTTATGCTGGAGATTCCAGAACTGCACAGAAGAGCAGAGTAGAGGAGCAGAACCAGCCCCCTTGACCTGCTGTTTTTAACAATTCTACGCTTGCAAGGGGAGAGCAGTAAAGTGCTGACATGCTTTGCTGTGTCTATTTTGCTAGGAATAGCTGGCACAGGGCAGCTGGCAAAAGGGAGGTTAACTTACTTTGCACTTCCCCTCCGTCCCCACCACCTCCCATCCCAGGAAGGCAGTAGGAAAAAAGGAATTGTTCTTCTGAATTGCACATCCGTCCCGTCTCCTCCTGGGAAGAGACAGCTATTTCTTATCTTGGCTGGTTTACATCACTGAAATGTGAAGGGAGAGTTTGAAGGAAGGAAATGAGAGAAAAGACAGAGAGACCTCTATGTTTCAGAGCATTGGAGGGAACTGTTGTCTATGTTCCAGAAGAAGGGTCAGGCAGTTGGTGGTGGCGGGGACAAGAATGATGAGCTAGAAAAACTCCACTGATTGATAGAAAAATTAAACTTTTCAGTGAAAAGACCCTTGATCTACTACCTGCTCTTTGTCCTTCTAAAAAAGGACATTTCAATAAATACCTTTACATTATTTCAGCCTGCAAAGTTCTTGTCAATAGTGATTGCCCTCTGAGACCTTGAAGAAAAGATGTGTCTCTCTAGATTATTCATGCCTCAAAGACAGAAAGGAAAGAAAAACATCCTTTTTGCACTATTCTAGGACACACTGCCCCAGGAAATAGGGACTTAGGGCTAAATCTAGTATAAATATCGTCATTTGGTAATACTTCAACAATGACAGCAGGTTTAATTTGCCTTCCCTCTGAGGATCATAAATGAAAACATGGGTTCTCTGAGAAGACACAGAGAAATTTTAATTATCTCATTTAGGAGAAGCTCTGCTTGAAGGACACAGACTTGAAACACACTAAGTGGCAAACTTCAAAAAACTAGGAGCTGAAGATAAGCACCCAAAATTGAGAGTACTTATTTGAAGCTTATCTGGACCCTCTGATGCTCTGCAAGACTGCACCAGAAATCCTCTACCAGCAGGACTTATGGAGTAATTTCAGAACTTCCTTTCAGGCTATAAACTTGATGTGCTTGGTGGCAATTACTCACCTCTGGATCTTGCGCAACACTGACAGCGTGGCATGAGAACATGAAAACCAGCAACTTAAATTCCTGTCATCGAAGTGCTAACCAGATGTTTCAGAACTCAAAACTCCTTGCAGCAACAGGAGCTTGGTCAACCAGCCAGTTTCTCCTGTGAAAGCAGATGGTCTGAAGAGCAGACCTCTCCCAAGAACTCCCATAGACAATGAGTTTTCTCCACAGCCTAGAGAAGGAACATCATCTGCCGGTATCTGCTTGTGTGGGAAGGGAACAATGGAATAGGATCTATGAGGCTTAACTGAACATTTGTTTTCTAGCATTTTTAACTCAGTTAAATAAAACTCAGTTAAAACATGTAGAAAATTGTATCGACAGACACCTTCAGAAAAACCTGGATAACTTTATTGGGGTAAATGGTGGTCCTAATAAACTGTCCCAGTCCTGAGAAATGGAGAAATGTCTATGTGGGGAAAACAATTCTAAGCAGATTAGTTCTTTCCTTCTTTTATTAGTTTAGGAAAGAAAGAAGACGTAATTCAGTAAGCCTGTTCTGTGCGGTTGGGGCACGGAGCGGATCCTTGCACCGCTGCACTTTCTGTAAAGGACCAGGAATGCCACAGGGATGGCTGTGTGGTAGCTGGAGAGACCAGAGAAGGGAGTAGCCAGGAAGCCTGCACAGCAGTCGCAGTCAGTGGCAGCAGCAGCAACTAATGGCAAAACCAGTAGTAGAACATGTGTGGACATCAGGGCTGGAGCAGGTTCGGCTGCAGACAGTGCTCACCCCCCGTGTGACCTAAGAAATGGTCACCCTCAGATCCTGAAGGACGGTCTGACACTGCTAAAGTCTTCCGCGACGGCAGTTTTGCCTCCTGCTGTGGATTACTTAGGTTTTCCAAAATGACGTATGATGAATTGGGAGGTAGAAAGAACAGGGAAGTGTAAAGATTTATTTGTTTAGGCCCTTTCATTTGATTCATTGTTCCTGCGGAGGGAAGTACCGCTCAAAAAGAGAGCTCAATTTAGATTGCCAGACTTCTGGGTGGAGGCTCAAAATGGTGCGGTTTGCTTGGCTGTGAGGTGGGTTGCTTTTTTTCCTTTTGTAACCAAAGCTAAAATTGCTTCTGATCAATGATGCTTCTTGCCAGAGAATCAAAGAATCATAGAATGGTTTGGTTTGGAAAGGACCTTAAAGATCATGCAGTTCCAACACCCAGTAATAAGATGCAACACAAACAATTTTCAGGTCTCCTATTTTGATCAAAAAATACAAGTTACTAGTCACCTGTTTCCTATCTTTTTAGAATCATAGAATGGTATGGATTGAAAGGGACCTTAAAGACCATCCAGTTCCAACCCCCCTGCCATGGCCAGGGACACCTCCCACCAGACCAGGCTGCCCAAGGCTCCATCCAACCTGGCCTTCAACACCTCCAGGGATGGGGCAGCCACAACTTCCCTGGGCAACCTGTGCCAGGGCCTCACCACCCTGAGCATGAAGAATTTCTTCCTAATGTCTAATATAAATCTTCCCCTCTCCAATTTGAAGCCGTTCTCCTTTTCCTATCACTCCATGCCCTTCTAAAAAGTCCCTCTCCAGCTTTCTTGGAGACCACTTTAGGTATTGGAAGCTGCTCTAAGGTCTCCCTGCAGCCCTCTCTTCTCCAGGCTGAACAACCCGAAGTCTCTCAGCTTGTCCTCCTAAGCAGAGGTGCTCCAGTCTTCTGATCATCTTTGTAGCCCTCCTCCAGACCTGTTCCAACAGTTCCATACCCTTGTTATGGTGGGGATTCACAGTTTCATAGAATAATAGAATCACTTGGTTGGAAAAGACCTTTGAGATCATTGAGTACAACCGTCCACCATACCTGTCCACCACTAAACAATATCCCTGAGCACTTCATCTACCCATCTCTCAAATACCTCCAGGAGTTTTGCTCATGTTGAATTCCCTGCTGGGTTAGACATGAGTCTCCCTGAACAGTGTGGACTGACATTGACCTCTAAAGGATCAAGGCATACAAGCATCAAATCTAGAAACATCGCTATCTTCTGCATAGACAGACATGATGAAGAGTAATTTATCACTTGGGTAGCTCAGCCAGGAAAGGCTGCTATTGCAATCACATTGTCAAATAACATTTCTGCCATTTCTATGCAAAAAATACAAATTGGGAACAGCACAGACTTTGCTTTTCTGTCTCTATCTATAACAGAAGCTTTTGTCAGCAGAATTTATATTTCTAATCCACAGATGGCTGGATCAGCTGGATTGCAGACCTGGCTAAAGGTTGCTTGGATTGATCCTTACACTTAGCTAGGTGTCTAAATGATGCAGCTGAGATGGCACAATGCAACATTGTCAGTTACTTCATAATAATAAACTTTCTTGTAAGTATTAAATGCCAGAATAATATTCAGGTACATACTTAGATATTACATGGTTTGAATTGACTTTTAGGGTTTGAGAGGGATCATATAGAATCATAGAGTCATAGAATCATAGAATCACCAGGTTGGAAAAGACCTACCAGATCATTGAGTCCAACCATTCCTATCAAAAAGTAAACCATGCCCCTCAGCACCTCATCCACCCATCCCTTAAACACCTCCATGGAAGGTGGCTCAACCACCTCCCTGGGCAGCCTCTGCCAGTGCCCAATGACCCTTTCTGTGAAAATTTTTTTCCTGATGTCAAGGCTGAACCTCCCATAGCAGAGCTTGAGGTCATTCCCTCTTGTCCTGTCCCCTGTCACTTGGGAGAAGAGGCCAGCGCCCTCCTCTCTACAACCTCCTTTCAGGTAGTTGTAGAGGTCTCCCCTCAGCCTCCTCTTCTCCAGGCTAAACAACCCCAGGTCTCTCAGCCATTCCTCATAAGTCCTGTTCTCCAGCCCCCTCACCAGCTTCATCGCTCAAACTATGCTTATTTATGAATATGCTAATATGAACTATGCTAATTTATGCTCCATATCAATTCAGACATGATGATTTTTTAAAAGGCATTTATCTGTTTCCCTTTTTGTAAAGAAACTTCAGTGAAAACTGAAATTCCAAAGGAATTTATCTTTTTGGAGAGCTAGCTGTGAAAACATGCAGAGTTTTCTGCTTTCCCATAATAAACCTTCTTGGCCTCTAACACCAGAACTATCTGTTCCTCTGAGTGCAGAACACACTAATAAAATATTTATCGTCTAGGAAAGACATTGGCAGTGTTTTTCATACCATCTGCATTCTGACTCCGGGACTTCTCAAGAGCTGAGTAAGGGTGCTGCTTGGATGGCTTTCAAAAGCTGGGCAAAGAGTGCTTGACATGCCAAGGGAGGTGAAGAGCCAGCTCCATCTCCTTCTTATGTTGAGGATTCCAGAACTGGACACAATACTCCAGATGAGGTCTCACAAGAGCAGAGTAGAGGGGCAGAATCACCTCCCTTGACCTGCTGGCCATACTTCTTTGGATGCAGCCCAGGACAGGGTTGGCCTTCTGGAATGAGAGCGCACGTTGCTGGCTCATGTCCAGCTTCTCATCAACCATCACCCCCAAGTCCTTCTCTGCGGGGCTGCTCTCAACCACATCATCTCCCATCCTGTACTGAAATTGGAGATTGCCCCAACCCAGGGGTAGAACCTTTCACTTGGCCCTGTTGATCCTCATGAGGTTTTCACAGCCCCACTTCTCCAGCTTGTCCAGGTCCCTCTGGATGACGTCCAGTCCTCCTGGTGTGCGAACTGCACCGCTCAGCTTGGTGTCACCTGCAAACTTGCTGAGGGTGTCACTTTGTTTCATCCTAGTGAAGCTCTATTTCCATAATGTAGTACCTGTGGCATGTATTTTGTCACATGGTTCAGTCCCAGAACTCAGTATGTTTACTTTGCATTTGCATTTGTCCATCCTACCTAAATAACTCTAGCTGCAAACTGTAACCTCTGAGCTACTGATCAAGATCAGTACAACCAAGTATTTTAATTAAGCTGTTTTTAACAGCACATTACGCTTCTTCAAGTAATTCTTAAGCTGAAAGCTCAATGTATTGCCTAAAAATGCATTTATATGCTTTTTGCAACTTTTTTTTATGTAATCCTTGGGCTCAAAACCTGCAAAAATTAATTGTGCAGTGTAGGAGACTAACAACAATATCAAAACCATTAAAAGCCCTTATTCATCCAAGGAAAAGCTGGGAAAGATTATTCATGCTGGTGTTAATTTTGATTTTTAGTTTTTTTGTATTCAAACAAAAATGTAAAATTGATTACAAAGAAGGTTTTTCCCAATTTTGATTACATGTTCTAACTCTATGCTGTCAGGTCAGAAAAAGTTACATGAACACAACATACTTTCTATGTAAATACAAATCATAGAAAATTTTAGTATCAAAATGATAGATAATGTGAGTTATTAATTCTTCTTTCCAAATAGAAAAAAACTGTATTTTTAGATATTTTTCCATGAAACTTATTTAATAAGTTTGAAATGTGGTTTCCTTTCTTTTAGATTAAAAGTAGCACACACCTTCAGGAGAACAGTAGTAAGAGAAAGGTGGAGCAAATCTCTTTTCCATCTCACCGTACAGACTCAAGGCACCCGTGCTCCAAGACACCTCGGCCTCAGGGAAGCGTGCCCAGCTTTGCTTTGCTGTGGAGATCTGATAAGGCTGTGGGTTGAATTGACAGAACTGCAGGTCATGAAGATCAGCAGACATCATTGCTGAGCCCAGAATCAGATTGCTGGTCAACAGCAGAGGAGCATCAATGGAATGTGAAAGGCAGTTTTGGTATCTCTTTGCCATCTGACCTCCTTTCCATGGAGAACTTTGGTTGTGCTTCACTAAAATCATCTTCCACACTGAAGTTTTTTCTCCTGGCATTCAACCGCTCCTTTTCTTTAGGACATAACAACATCTACCATGTCAGGAAAACAGGAGGTACCACAAGCAGCATGTGGAGCAGGTTCCTGGCTAGCAACGCAGAGAAAGAACATTCTTTACCTGCTTGCTTGTTTGCAAAAAAGCAAAAGAGGTGGTTGAGTCACCATCCCTGGAGGTATTTAAAAGACGGGTGGATGAGGTATTCAGGGGCATGGTTAGTGGTTGATAGGAATGGTTGGACTCGATGATCCTGGAGGTCTTTTCCAACCTAGTGATTCTGTGAATACTGCTGAGAGCTCCCAAGCCTTTGTTATCTCTGTGAGTGATTCTTTGTGAACAGCCAGCAGCAAAATAAACTTTCCAGCATGGCTGAATATCAAATAAATGCGGGTTGCCTGGACTAGAGAACAGCACCATTACCACTTATCTTCTTAGGACAAAATGAGTTTGCATATTTGTCATTCTTTACTTGATAGAAGTACGCAGACACATGGGGTATGTGAGGACATAACATCATTTAATTCCATCTCTCAAAAATAGCAAAGCTAAATATCTTCTCTGTAAGTGCAGCGTATTCTAAAATTAGAAAAATAAAGGCTGCAGAAAGTTTGCTGGGAATTAGTTTTCCAATTTGATAATGAGAAGAATGGTTCCTTCCACCCTTCCTGTTCTACACGTCTAACTGTTAGCAGGTAGATGGAACGAGAGTTGTAGTTAAGAAACAGGGCACTGAGTTACATCCAAGTTAAAAAAAAAAAAGAAAGAGTAGCCACTGAGCTGAAAGAAACATAAGTCCAGCTTTAAAATAATAATACACAGGGTGGAGCCCAGACTTACTTGAACAATGCAACAACTCTTGCTTTCACAGGTGGGCATATTTATTCTTTGAATTCAGAAATGAATTTCAATTCTCAAATTCCAACCTGTGCAATCACTTCTTTCATCCTCCTCCTTTTGTCCTACCTAAAGAGGGCCTACAAGAAAGCTGGGGAGGGACTTTTTACAAGGGCATGGAGTGATAGCACAAGGGAGAATGGCTTTAAATTGGAGGGGGGAAGATTTAGATTAGGCATTAGGAAGCAATTCTTCATGTTGAGCGTGGTGAGACACTGGAACAGGTTGCCCGTAGAAGTTGTGGCTCCCTATCCCTGGAAGTGTTGAAGACCAGGTTGGATGGGGCCTAGAGCAGCCTGGTGTAGCAGGAGATGTCCCTGGCCATGGCAAGGGCTTGGAACTGGATGATATTTAATGTTCCTTCCAACACAAACCATTCTATGCTTCTATGATACTACCATTCTTTTACAGACACTCACTGTCGTAACACCCTGTCTCCAGCACCCTCAGCCAGAGCTGCAGGTATCTCATGGGCTTCCTTGCAGTACGTTCATGCTAGGGGGGCAGCAGTAGAAACGGGTAGTTGGGATTTTGCCCACATGCAGACGGCCACTCAAGTGAGCAGCCACCATCCCCGGCCAGCACACCTGCACCACTTTCAAACACCTCGTATATATGGCTGTTCCATAAAAGAAATGGTCTGGGAACTACACAGGAGACTGTGGTAGAAAGAAAATGCAAGTTATGTCTATTTGGACCAAAAAAACAACACTCACAAACATTTGACTCCCTAATGAAGTCCAAGTATAGGACAAACTAGCCTGCCTCCAGTTTGAGCTTCGGTATTAGAGCTCTGGAGTCCCCTCGTGTGTGTCGGCCCATGAAAGCAAAATGCTTATCAGTGCTAACCCTGAGACCTGCATGTGGGAAGGCCACAACAGTAAAGCAGATAATTTAGAATATCCATGCTATACAATCACTGTGAAGAAGAGGTAGCTGTAATGGTGGGACTAGGTTGGAGGAAAAAAAAATACAATGACTTGCATACAGGAGAATTAGGAACCTAAAATCTCAAGGAACATACTCAGAAAAAAAAAAATAACATTTGAGTGCTACTGTGGAATTTGTGACAGCATTTAAAAAAAAAAATAACCACACTAACTAACTTCTGTGCTGCTGCTTTTTCTTAAGCAGAAGTATGCAAAGTAGCTTTAAACTTATCTCTTATCTCTATGCTTGCTGTATATGGAATTTTCCAGAGGAATTCATCTAGCAGATGTTTTTAACTACAGTTGGTTAAAAGCATGATGAAACCCCAGCAGGGAAAATAAATAACACTGTTGTGACACTAGGAGCCCTGTTGTCGTCGTTCATGATGAAGAAAGATAACTGCCAACCCGGAGCAGGAGTGCTCTGGTGGTCTCGGTAAAATCTAAGACGGAGGAAAACAAGTTGGACCAAGAGGTCAGGGAAGCACAAGTATTGCCCCATGCACCTTCACAGAACAGCAAGCCTTGATCAGTTATTATTCAGCAGTCTTCAGTGTCAGATTTTAGGAGTGCCTGCGAGGTATCTGGAATATCAAATATCTGGAAAAAGAAACTGCAACTGCCTCTCACCCAACTGGAAACTCAGAATGAGAGGCTGGAGACTTTGGACCTTTAAGATGGAAAGTATTTATGGTACAGAGGAGGAGGAGTTTGTAATTAAACTACTGAAGATAGTCACAGGGAACACAGAGGGACAGGAAGGAAGAAGGAACTGAGCCTTCTGCCCATTTCAAGCTACCCGTGCAGCTCGTTTCTTCCATACTGAGGAAAGAAAATGCCTGGAGGATGAAATGGGGAGGAAATTCTATGGGGAATTTTGTAAAAAATTCTTCCCCTCACTTTTCTCATGGAAGGTGGTCTGAACAGGAATGGTTGGACTCGATGATCCGGTGGGTATTTTCCAACCAGGTGATTCTATGGTTCTATGATTCTATAAAATAAATGCTCTGTGAAGCCTCATATTCTTGTTAAAAAAGCCTGTTCTTCTACATGCAACACTCCTTACAAAAAGTTCCTGTGCAACAATTTAATATAATTAAATTGTGCATTGTTATAAATAAATATAATTAAAGGTCAAGGAAGGTGATTCTATCCCTCTGTTCCTCTCTTGTGAGACCTCATCTGGAGCATTGTGTCCAGTTCTGGAATCCTCAACAGAAGAAGGATATGGAACTGTTGGAACAGGTCCAAATGAGGGCTACAAGGATGATCAGAGGGCTGGAGCACCTCTGCTGAGAGACTTAGGGTTGTTCAGCCTGGAGAAGAGAAGGCTGAAGGGAGACCTTAGAGCAGCTTCCAGTACCTGAAGGGGACCTCCAAGAAAGCTGGGGAGGGACTGTTTACAAAGGCTTGTAGTGATAGGACTAGGAGCAATGGCTGTAAACTGGAGAGGGGCAAATTTAGTGTAGACATGAGGAAGAGTTTCTTCACGACGAGAGTGGTGAGGCACTGGCACAGGTTGCCCAGGGAAGCTGTGGCTGCCCCATCTCTGAAGGTTTTCCAAGCCCAGGTTGGATGGGGCATCGGGCAGCCTGATCTAGTGGGAGGTGTCCCTGCCCATCATAGGGGGGTTGGAACTGGATGATCTTTAAGGTCCCTTCCAACCCAAACTATTCTATGATTCTATGATAATTAGTTCCATCCAATCTGCACAACTCCACCACCGATGTGCTGCTTTTGCAATACATGAAGCAAAATTGAGCATGACTGAACTCTTTTCCTGCAATGTCACGTTGCTGTACAAACAGGAGCTGGCCTCAGGCTACAACATCGTGCTGCCCTTTGAGTCCAGGTTAGCCCATGTGGGGTGGCTCCTCTATTTGGCCTCTTCGGAGAGGCAGTGAACGGACACTGTGGGTGGTAGGTTCCCACCGTGCTAATGTGTCACAGAAAAAAAAATGAAGCAAGACAGAGGGCAGGGGAGGAGAAAAAAGAAAGTAGGACCAAGAAGTGGAAAACGATAGTAAATCCGCAAAGCTCAAAGGGAAAGAAAAAACAAAGCACTATTATTCCTTCTGTTGCTGCTTTTTTTTTTTTTTGGTAATTAATTTTGTTAGCCTTTTTTTTACTAGATTTCTTCATCTTCCTGTCTCCTGATCTTTCCTATAAAAAAAAATATGCCATGTTGAGATGCACTTGGGCTTAAAAATGATTAAAAGAACCACACTGTAATTATCCTCCTAACTCTCCCTTTGTGCAGAGGCACTTCCCTGCTTCCCTGCTGACTGCAGACCAGGCTTTTGAGCCA
Source organism: Phaenicophaeus curvirostris (assembly GCF_032191515.1). Classification (NCBI taxonomy): domain Eukaryota; kingdom Metazoa; phylum Chordata; class Aves; order Cuculiformes; family Cuculidae; genus Phaenicophaeus; species Phaenicophaeus curvirostris. The sequence goes on from NC_091392.1 coordinate 206,476,298, forward strand.
GGTAGCAAACCCGTGGCGTGACACGCTTCACGTCAGCAGGCATGCTCCTTCCTCCACTTGACCCCAGATCACTGCAGAACGTGAAGCTAGAGCATCACAAGTCCTTTGGGGAACCCCCAGCTCCCTGTTCCCCGGCAAGGGCTGAGCTAAAGCTTCCTCAGGAGAAGCTGTAGTTCCCTGGGTCTTCCTTCCAGTCCTTATAGATGGACATCACATTCATAAGCTTCCAGTCAACTGGAACCTCCACAGTTAGCCAGGACTGCTGATAAATGATGGAAAGTGGCAAAGGCTGAGCTAAAGCTTCCTCAGGAGAGGCTGTGGCAGACGCAGGTAGCAGCTTCCCCCACGGGCAGCTTGCTTCTAAGATGCATTTGAGAAGGTGGAAGATGTTTCTTATTACAAGCATGTGATTGCAAGGAAACACAGCTAAGCAGTGCCCTGCAGGTTCATTACAAAAAAGCTTCACAGCCATAAAGAATGCACCTGGGGATTCAACATGCTTGAAAACAAAGTCTTGAGTCCATGTTAACATGCACAAGCCAGCAGTGTTTTCTAAATAACAAGTGGCTATGGACACATGGAAGATCAGGTGTGCTGCTGAGAGACCTCAGAAGGGCTTGTTTGACACTCACTGCTGCCTGTACAACCTGGGAAGAGACATAGACATCTCCAGAGGGCAACCAGGTCCAGTTTTCATCCCTCTCTAAACACTCACCATGCAACAGGCTCAGCTGTGCCCAGCAAGTACCTCCTCCCCAGCAGTCAGACCTACTGCAGAGCCTTTCCATGGCCAAGGGAAACCCAAGCCTTTTGGAAACCCAATGTCTCTGACGTATCTCACGTTGGACATTTAATCCTGGCAGTACTTTGACCATTATGAAGGGGAAAACATTGTCTTAATGAGTGAATCAGGTTGATAATTTACATCAAGCAAGTAGGCAACAAAGTTTGCAGCTGTGGAGCATCTTCTGTGCACTTTCCCTGGCGATACGAAGAAATTCTTGGATTAGCAGCAAGCTGAAGGAGCAATGGATGTCTGTGGCATCCATTGTAAGTATGAAAATAAATTAAAGGATTAGAAAATTATGCCTGATAATGTCTCAGTTTTTCTTTTTTTTGAGAAGCTGTGTTTTACTGTCACAAGTATGGAATTAGTTTCTATAACAGAGTTTCCAGGAGATCCTATTATTATATCATAACCATTAAATTTAAAGTATTTGAAGGCTTCCTTCTGTTTCTTGGGGTATCTCCCAGGAGAATCTGGCACTGGAATGCTTGACTCAATAAATACTTATTTTTGGTAGCATAACCTTCTTTCCAGCAAATGTGTGACCTCTGGTTATTTTTGCAAAAGACGAAATTTGGAATTCTCTATCTGCATGATATTCTTTAACAGGCTTAAAAAAAAACAACCCATTTTCCCTAAGCGGAAACTTAGAAAGATACTAAATTTTGTGAGTCATGATAGAATTATAGAATGGTTTTGGTTGAAAAAGACCATCAAGATTGTCAAATCTAATCATTGATCCAGCCCTGCTAAGTCTGCCCCTAGGCCATGTCGCCAAGTACAACATCTACTTTTAAACACCTTGGGGATGATGACTCAACCACCTCCCAGGGCAGCCTGTTCCAATGCTTGACAACCCTTTCAGTAAAGAAATTCCTCCTAATATCCAACCTCGATCTCCCCCAGCACATCTTGAGGCCATTTCTCCTTGTCCGGTCAATAGCTACCATGTAGAAGAGACTGACACCCACCTCCATAAAACTTCCTTTCAGGTAGGTGTAGATATTGATAAGGTCTCCCCTCAGCCCCCTTTTCTCCAGGTTCCATCAGCCACTCCTCTTAAGGGTATAAACTGGAGAGGGACAGATTTAGGCTAGACATAAGTAGGAATTTCTTCACCATGAGAGTGCTGAGGCACTAGCACAGGTTGCCCAGGGAAGCTGTGGCTGCCCCATCCCTGGAAGTGCTGAAGGCCAGGTTGGATGGGGCCTTGGGCAGCCTGATCCAGTGGGAAGTGTCCCTGCCCATGGCAGGGGGGTTGGAACTGGATGATCTTTAAGGTTCCTTCCAACCCAAACCATTCTATGATTCTATGAGTTCAGACAAAGGTGCCTATGTCCCAAGATATGCAAAAATAACCATTTCCAAAGAAACCAGTGCTGGGTTGCCTAGTATCCTTTTAAGCGAGAGGTCGCTAAGCAAACTCTTGACTATGAAAACTGTAAACTCAAAAGATGAAACAGCCCCCAAGCCAATTTTATCCAGAGAGATGAACTTTACAACATAATACTTTCCGATGAATGGCCACAGTAATTTCATCCCTTCAGTCCATCAGGGGTTGCCCTTTCTAAGTACACTGTGCTGGTTTCTTTGCATTGCTTTATAACAAACACCTCAGCTAGGTAACATGCAATCTCCCTCTTCCTATTCCCATTGTCATCCTTTATAAGCTTAATTAAAAAGTTTAACTTGAGAGAATTGTTTGTAAACAATTGTAAACAATTCTCTTCTTCAATGGGATGACCTCTATTCTTAGGTATCAAATATCACAGTTTGAGTTTCTCTCTTCACCCCATGAAGCCTGTATTAGGAAACAACACAGTAAACAATAGAAAGAAAAGAGAGAAACCCACCAAGCTCTAGACCAGCTTAGCTTAAAGAACTTAACATAATTGAAAAGAGAGTAATTGAAACAGTGTGGTAGCTTTTCTGTGTAGTCTTAACGAAATATTGCAGGCTTCCCAAAGTACAATGCACTCCATCCCAAAAGCAAGTAAAATTTCAAATGAATCCGTATCATAAAAAGGTGCTGCATTAGAGACCAAACCTTAATTTCCTTTAGTAGCTCTTTATAGGCAGACATCCTACTTTTTTACGATGACAAAACTAAAGAGAAAATGTGACAAAAATAGAGATACCTGGCTCTGTTCTTGTGGAGCTACCAATTAGCTTTGCAGTAGTAATTCTAGTGCTGCTCTGTGCTGGATGGAAAGATGTGCTGGTACTGGTGTAAAAACTATTTATTCAGGAATCTCTGTATGACTTGCAAAAAGGGGGAAAGGCTTTATTTGTGAATGGAGATTCAATTCATGCTTCCCACTACTGTGAAATTTAACAATGATCTTCACAGCTGGCTGAACTAGATCATAGGATCACAGAATCACAGAACAGTCAGGGTTGGAAGGAACCTTAAAGATCATTCAGTTACAATCCCCCTGCCATAGGCAGGGACACATCCCAAGAGATGAGGCTGCCCAAGGTCCTATCCAACCTGGCCTTCAACACCTCCAGGGATGGGGCAGCCACAACTTCCCTGGGCAACCTGAGCCAGTGCCTCACCCCTCTCATAGTGGAGAAATTCCTCCTTATATCTATTCTAAATCTGCCCCTCTCCAGTTTATAGCCATTCCCTCTAGTCCTATCACTACAAGCCTCTGTAAACAGTCCCTCTCCAGCTTTCTTGTAGGCTATTTCAGGTAGTGGAAGGTCGCTATAAGTTCTCCTGGGAGCCTTCTCTTCTCCAGGCTGAACAACCCCAACTCTCTCAGCGTGTCCTCATATGAGAGGTGCTCCAGCCCTTTGATCATCCTTGTAGCCCTCCTCTGGAAGCATTCCAATAGTTCCATATCCTTCTTACGTTGAGGATTCCAGAACTGGACATGATACTCCAGATGAGGTCTCACAAGAGAGGAATAAAGGGGCAGAATCACCTCCCTTGACCTGCTGGCCACATTTCTTTTGATGCAGCCCAGGACACAGTTGGCCTTCTGGGCTACAAGCGTACATTGCTCTCTCATGTCGGGCTTCTTATCAGCCAGCATCCCCAAGACTTTCTCCTAAGGGCTGCTCTCAATCATATCATCCCCCATCCTGTATTGAAACCGAGCATTGCCTCGACCCAGGTGTAGGACCTTGCACTTGGCGTTGTTGAACCTCATGAGGTTCTCACAGGCCCACTTCTCCAGCTTGTTCGAGTCCTTCTGGCTGTCCTTCCGGTGTGGATTTATATTTAAGATGTAGGAATTTGCCACTGTGTAGGGCAGATTAAAATTCCATTGACTAAAGTCATTTTTACCTTAAAATACCAAGTTGTACTTCCCACAGGAACAGTGTCTTGGACCTGCACCACGTGCCAAATCAGACAATGAAGTTAACAACACCAGGGTAATGCTACATCTGTGGAAATATGCCGACTGATGAATAACACATATCTGAATTTCCTCATTTCCTTCCACAGAAAAATTTATTATGAAACATAAAAACACAAGGGACCAAAACGAAAATAAGTTGGTTAAATAATTTTAAATCACCACGGATCTCATAAGAGAAAGAAAAGGTAATAGAATCAATTGGAATTCATTACACTAAGGAGTAGGCACACCAATATCAAGTTACTATTTCCAGCCTAGGACAAGAGGGCAAAGGTAGAAATTAAAGAAAAACAACTTCTAGCCGTCAGGAAGCATTTTTCACATGAGAATCATAAATGTTGGAACACTCTATCAAGTAAGGTTAATGAAGCTAACAGCTAGCAGCCAAGGAACATAAAATTAGATGGCATCATGGGTGGATAACAAAAAAGGAAGCAATTTTGTAATTATCCTGAAGGCAAGAATGCTTCCGATGTTCTTTGCATACCAACATACATATGGGGCCACATTTGCCTTTCAGTTACATCTGCAAAATCTGATAACCATTCCCAGGGGAATTGCAAAGCATCAGTGACAGGATAACCTGGTCAGTGGGTTTTATGTAAGGTATGTAAGAAATGAGAAAGGAAGGGTTAGTTTCCCTTAATTGGTTGTGATTTAAAAATCCGGTTTATTTTTCTGAACTTTGAAAACTTCTTACATTCACTTACAGTTTTATGCAATTAAATATTACCTAACAATTAAGGGAAAAGCTATTCTTGAAACTGTTCTCGTAACACTTTCACTGCATCACTCTTTGAGTTTATGCTGTGTGACATTCCATTATGAGTCAAGTAGGAAATTACCATCCAACAAAATCAACACAATACATCTTCAATAGGTTTACAATAGATATATTGCTAAGTGCATGATGAAATTTCAGCGAAACAGATGTAGGTTTTCAGTGACATACCATATTGATTGATTCTTTACCCACTGCTCTTTAGCAGTTATATAAGTTAAACGGATATGTGCAATATATTTAGTGATTGATAGAAATAGTTGGACTCGATGATCCAGTGTGTCTTTTCTAACCTAGTGATTCTGTGTGATTCTGTCGACATTTTCACTGACAAAGTTAATGATTTCATGAAGATGGGGTGCTATAAAATAAAGCACAATCTAGATTAAATGCTAAAATGGGAGCAATGAAAATACACTGTAGCACAGGCCATTGTAAATTGTCATCCAGAAACAAAGAATCTTTAGGTACACAGAGTAAGAGGGAGTCTTTTTGGGGTGCCTGTTTCTCTGACAAGAGGGATAACAGGGTCTTGATAATCCATCACTTCATCATGAAGTCCCACTACCACACTTCAGTGAAAAAAGAATATAATGTTTGGCTGTATAAAATGAGTAGTACTGGACAGAAAGAAGAATGTTATGCAATTGTCGCAATTAAGACTAATAAAAAGCTTGGTCCAGCTGTGACTCACAGTTTCAAGTATGAACAGAAGAGAGCTTGGAGAAAAGTCATAATCAATGGTCAGAGACTTGGAAAAGAGGCTTCTTCAGTTACAAATTGCAGGAGGCTAATCCATTCAACTTCATAAGAAGAAAGTGAGAATAGAGGTTTAAAACAACTGTTTCACCACACACCACTGTCATCAGCAGTGGTGGCACATGTCATGGACATGCCATCCCCCCAGCTCCATGTCTGGACTTGTAAGTCTCCAAAATGGGTTAAATGCTACAAGCCACACACACAAACGTATATACACGTATATATATAAAACTACTTCCATAATAAAACTAGGGAAGTTGAACTCTTTCATCTACCTTGCAAAGGTAAAACAAAAGCTCAGTGATGGATTTTAAAGCTAGATCAATGTGGTCTAATATCTGTGTTTGTTTTTTGTAAGAGTAATGAACAATGGGAACAACTTAGGGAGGGCTGTGATAGACTCTCAGACATCAGAAAACCAAAAAAATACAGATGGGATATTTCTTAAAACCAGCACATTAATTCAAACATGAATTCAATTCAGGAAATTCTTACAACCCATGTTCTAAATACTGGCCTTGTTTTACACATTCCATGTTTTTCTTTATACCAAAACATCACATGGATCAAGTGTTGTGCATCAAATTGATCTGTACTTCCACCTGATGATAGACATGGACTGCAGATAAGAAATAAAAGACCTAACAGTTTAGTTCTATAAGTCTTACATAAAATGTAATGTGGTGGAGTATCACAGGACTGAAATGAATAAAATTTCTGGCTGGCTGCTTGCACGATCATTAGGTCAAACCGCAGATTTTCTTCACTGGTTTATATGAAATTTAGGTGACCATTTCGAGGATGTATTATGACTAAGTCTCCAGGAACCAATCTTGAGCTTCTCATTCCTACAAATTTAAAATTGTACCTGCTTATAGTAAAATATTCCTCAGATCAGACAGATATGACATACAACTACAAAACCAGGAAAGTCAAAAGATGTATGTAATGTTAAGTCACTCATTATTACCTGAGGGAGGCTCGGAAAGCAGAACTTCAGTAACGATTAACAAGAAACTCCATTGTCAACACACACAGGCAGCATTTCTATTAATTGTTACCCCAAACACTAAATTCAGTCAATCCTAGTGTGTTCTGTTTCATCTCCCAGCAACCCACACACAAGGTCAAATGCTTATGGTCTGACCCAAATCCATTGATTTAAAGTAGGTTTCTACAAATATACTGCAATCTCACTTTAAAAACTGACTGAAAACATGAGACCGTTTGATAGCACCAACTTAGATCAGAGTTTTCTGTTGAAGACAACATGCTGTTCTGCTTAAAAGCTGGTGGCACGAAATTGCTCTCATAACACTGCAGTCAATCATTACAAAGCAGTTAAGCCAGGGAAGTATTGTGTTCTTTAGCCTTAGTTATTTACACTCAAAGCAACTGGTCACATGTCCTTAATAACTAGACAGAATCTATGCGATCATAGACCAAGATCTCACATCACTAAGTCTATATAAAGTATGCTGAATATAATCTTTGGAAACGTGACTTTTTGGGGAATGTCTAATGCAACATGTTTGTAAAATCAGCTAGAGGAATTCATTAGGAAAGTTACAGCCAGTTTAGTAATCTGTAGTGATGGAAATCGGCAGGCAATAGTATCCTACTATGAGTGTGGAGGGATGTAACATTTCTTTCCATGTTATTTTGCCGAGGGAAGTTGTAGCTACCCTATCCCTGGAATTGTTCAAGGCGAGGTTAGATGAAGCTTTGAGCAGCCTGGTGTAGTGGGAGGTGTCCCTTCCCATGGCAGGGGGGTTGGAACCAGATAATCCTTATGGTCCTTTCCAACCCAAATCATTCTATGATTCTCAAAGTTGAAAGGTGCTACAATGAAACTGCAGCACAGATGCATGTACTGAATGCTGAGGAGGAGAAAATGGTTAACAGCCTCTCATACACCAAAAGGGAGAATCAATTCCTTCTCCCCATATGCTTGGCCAGGAAAAACGTGCCTTCTGCATCACACAGATTGGAGCATGGCTCACCTGCACCATGGCTGCAGGAAGACCAACACCACAGGGATGGACAGGCAGCACGTGCTGACTAGCTCACACTCCCTAGTTAGTCAACAATGCTTCTCAGGTTGGGGTTATAACACATAAAAAGTCATAAAACAAGACAGTCCATGTGGCTACGCTGTTGTGGAGGCTAATGGACAGTTTGATACTCATGCTTGAAGGAGGAGAGCTGCATGGGTTTACAGTGACCTATATTTTCATGTCTCCCACAGCCTCTGTCCTGCAGCTGGACCCCTTAGGGAGCTGCTCTCTGCTTCTGGTTGTGAAATTCTGGAGCTTCCCCTTTCCCCAGGTCTCCAAGTTTTCTGATATTTGTCTTCCTGCTTTTGGACACGCAGAGATTTTGGGAACAGATCATCAGATCAAAAGGTCAGAAGTCTTTCCTGCTTGTGCTCTGGAGCACAGCCTTTGTGTACACGGCGCATTTGAAAGATGCAAGGGACAGCTGATGTTACTAACCAGACTCTCTGCAAAGGATTACTAGACTATCTAAGATTATATTCGGTTCTGAAGTTCCAGGAAAAAATGAAATTTCTTCAGGCTATGGCAGAACTGTGTTGGTCTTTCATCCAAAAAAAGAAAGAAAAAAAACAAGCAAATACCTTGCATTTTTATTTTAATTCACCATTTTCCCATGTCTTTTCATAGGAAAACAGTACTCCCTTCTGACAGCAGGCAAACTTGGAGTTAGGAAGATACAGTAGAAATTCTAAGATTGAAACGCAAGATTTTTGCAGCTGAAACAACTTCAGGGCAATCAGATCACAAAAAGACAACAGCATAGTCCCAGGCCTGGCTTCTCAGCTAGTGGGCAGTAGGACTTTCCTCAAAGAAAAGAGTAAATTTACATCTTTGTCCTTCTTTAAAAAAATAGAAAATGCTGTTTCTTCTGTATGTATGTAAATGAGTTTGGGGATCTGAAATTTCTGCACAGATGAATGGATTACCATGGGATTGCCCATTATCTACACGCAGCACTATTATCTCTCTACACACTAAGTCTGCATAGAAACTATGAAACTTCTTGGCCTATATATTTTCATATCCCCTTACCTCTTGAGAAGGATGACCTTAATCTCCTCAAATTAATTATGCTATACTATGAAGGGATGAGTACTTGCCTTGATGGAACAATGAATCACAGAATCATAGCATCACCAGGTTGGAAGAGACCCACCGGATCATCGAGTCCAACCATTCCTATCAAACACTAAACCAGGTCCCTCAGCACCTCGTCCACCCGTGCCTTAAACACCTCCAGGGAAGGTGACTCAACCACCTCCCTGGGCAGCCTGTTCCAGTGCCCAATGACCCTTTCTGTGAAAAATTTTTTCCTAATGTTCAGCCTAAACCTCCCCTGGTGGAGCCTGAGGCCATTCCCTCTTGTCCTGTCCCCTGTCACTTGGGAGAAGAGCCCAGCTCCCTCCTCTCCACAACGAAAGATTGGTAAACTCGAGGCTAAGAGTACATGGCCGGGGTGGATCTTGGTCTATCTCTCCTTCAGAACGAATGATGGCTCTACTCCAGTTCCTTTCTCCTTGTTTACATTTGCTACTGGCTTTATGAAAGACAGGGAATGATGTGTGACTAACATGGAAATCACATTCGAAGAAGTGATTTGAAGAAGTGATTGAAGAATTAGCTGAAGGGGGCCAACAAAAAAAAGCTGAGGAGAAATCTTTTACAAAGGCTTGTAGTCATAGGACTAGGTGCAATGGCTTTAAAGTGGAAAGGGGCAGATTTAGACTAGACATAAGGAAGAATTTCTTCACTGTGAGGGTGGTGAGGCACTGGCACAGGTTGCCCAGGGAGGTTGTGGCTGCCCCGTCCCTGGAGGTGTTCAAGGCCAGGTTGGATGGGGCTTTGAGCAGCCTGGTGTGGTTGGAGGTTTCCCTGCCCATGACAGGGGGATGGGGACTAGATGATCTTTAAGGTCTCTTCCAACCCCAAATATTCTATGATTCCAAGTAGTAAAAACTACATCATCCCTAATTTGAGGTGGTAGACTTCCAATGAAGCAGCTGACAAGTCCACCTCATGGAAACTGGATTCTATACAAAAACCACTCCCAACATGCCAAGACGATGTTTCTGACTGCCTCTGCCTTGGTCATTGTAACTACTGTATGTTTTTCCTTCGGAAAAAAAAGCAGCAGACCGGTTGATTTGAGGCATGAAGACCTGCATACCTATTAAGCAGCAGAAGACCATGCAAGCACGTTGCTTTAGGGCTCACAGGGATTCCTTACTGAGACAAATTCAAGACTATGGTCCCAATCTTCAGTGATTTATGATCCAGCCTCAAGCTCCCTTACTAATCACTCATATATTAAACAGTGACTCTACGTAGCAGCGTCCCTAAGGGACAATACAAACCTTAAGCAAGAGATTAGCATTGTAAAAGTTTGAAGTTCTGACATCTTAGACTATAGAACATACCTTATCGAGAATTACTACTATCTTTTCCCCTTGAAGGCACAAACAGGATTATTATGAGCGAGTAACAACAAAGTTTAACATTTTCCCTCTTACACAGAAAAATAATCAGATTAGTATTGGTTACAGCATGCATTGGACAGATGGTGTGAGATGTTTTGATCTTAATTTGATCACATAAATTCATAAAAGGAATCAATGTTAAAGAGAAATCTGTTTTTTTCCAGGTTGTTCCCCAGTCCATCAGCCACATAAATTTACTTAGATAATAATCCATTGGAAGAGATTCAGTAATAGATAGTCTGACGTGTGGGAATAGTACCATATCTTATATCCTGTGAGTGTAATTAAGTCTATTTACTTATCAGAAATGGGTAATGATTCCTTTAGTCCCTGGGTTGCTGAAAGGACAAAGTCCCAAGAAATCGTCTCCTTATTGCTGCGACTAGGGAAAAAGCTAAACAGGCTACATTATGGAAGACTTTTTCTTTAAAAAAGCAATATAATAGCTTCATAGATAAGGCAGTACGGCTATGATCTGCCAAACAAATCAAAACTGTTGCCACAGTCAAGGACTAGAATACAAAAGTAAGAAATAGATTGAGACTGGACTGACACTGCATGACTGACAACTGGTAAAACCCCTGCCTTCTACTCACCCATCTTTGACTCTATTCTAAAACCAGAAGGCAAAAGAACACATTTTTGCCTTTCCATTCACCCACTCACTTCACGCAGATGATAAATCTCTTAGGAGAGGCAGCTGAAGAAGATGCACCGTAGTGTTCATGCTTTCCAAGAACAGATTGAAGTGCAGCTAGGGAGTGCCACAAAAGTCACTGGAAAATGAGCAAGTCGCCAAGTACTACATAGTCTAGTCATTGTCCTTTCTTCGGGAAGGGCTATTCTTCTTAACAATTAGGCACGACAAAGAGGACTAGTGACTGGTTTTATTAATGCTTCTGCAATTTGATTTATGGTACGCTGTCATTTACATCTATCTTATTTTTGTCCCTTATTTAACTTACATGATGTAGATATCAACACACAAGGCAAGATAATGCCATGAAACATCCATAAACCTTAAATAAAAACTATCAAGTGGAGCTTCGGTTTTCTTTGGACTGGATGGACTCGATGAATGGTTGGACTCGATGATCCAGTGGGTCTCTTCCAACCTGGTTATTCTATGATTCTATGATTCTTTGGCATAAATTTCCTATTTGAGTGGGTGACATAGCAAAGCAAGCTGCAAGTATTCTGAAATCTTCAACCTTCCAATTTAAAGCCATTCCCTCTAATCCTATCACTCCATGACCTTAGAAAAAGTCCCTCTCCAGCTTTCTTGGAGGCCCCTTCAGGTACTGGAAGGCCACTTTAAGATCTCCTCGGAGCCTTCTCTTCTCCAGGCTGAACAAGCCCAACTCTCTCAGCCTGTCCTCATACGGAAGGTGCTCCAGCCCTCTGATCACCTTTGTAGCCCACCTCTGGACCCGTTCCAACAGCTCCATATCATTCTTAGGTTGGGGATTGCAGAACTGGACGCAATACCCCAGGTGGAGAGTACTGGCAGTCTCTAAGGGGTTACCCTGTTTTGGAAACTAAGGAGGCTAATTACCAAGACTAATTACTGGACAGACTGTGCCAATTGACCACAAGGGCAGAGAACACACCCGGGACGCTGCGGTTTACTGTCAGGGATTCAGCCAAAGAGGAAGCAGACCACAGGCTTTAGCAAGTTAAGAGATAACAGATGTGCTGGTTACCTTCTGGGCATGTAGAAGGGACAGAAGATTTGGGTAACTTTCTACCTACTCCTTTCTACCTACTCTTACTGCAGACCTGGGGGAAACCCAGCTTCAGCCCCACCTGGCAAAGGAAATGCTTCCATTTCCCCGTTCACTTCCTTTTTCCAGCCAGCGTCACTTAAGGTTTTCCAAGTGTCATGCTGAGACGTTTGGGCTGTTTCCAGCAGACTGTTTGCCTGGCTGCCGGCTCAGGGAGATATGCAGCCTTCCCATGCTCCACGGCCCCAGCGGCTATTCCCAGCCCTGCGCGGGAGCGGCATTCCTTTCTGCCCACTCCCTTCACCATGGCTCAGCTCAGGTCATGCCGGCAACCCTGGTGAGCAGCCCCAATTCTCCTCCTGAAGATGCTCCCCAGGGTCTCCGCACATGTGCTCGGGGTGCTGTGAGACTCGGACCAGGTGGCCAAACATCAATTCCGTGGGGTCAGCGAGGCTGCAGCTCGAATGTAACAAATGCCTTTCCTCATCTGTTTGCAGCGCAACTGGACAGGGAAAGCCCGTTAAGCTTTTCCAGTTTCCTGCATGTACCTTAAGAATTTATTCCACTCCCCATAGCTGCAAGCACGGGCAGGATCTGACAACAGGGACTTCTGTGCTACAGGCAGCCAATTGCTGATTTGTACAGATGCTTATTTTTTTCCTACTTTTTTTCTTTTCATCCCTGATGATGAGGGAGGTGGTTGAGTCACCTTCCCTGGAGGTGTTTAAGGCACGGGTGGACGAGATGCTAAGGGGCATGGTTTAGTGTTTGATGGGAGCGGTTGGACTCGATGATCCGGTGGGTCTCTTCCAACCTGGTTGTTCTATGATTCTATGATTCTGATGCAGAGCAGGTTTGTTTCCATGCCTGCTTTTCCACAGGATGCCAGGGCATGCAGTGAGAACGTCAGCTTTGTGCCGAGCCGGGAGCTAAAGACACCCAAGGATGGGAAGAAAGGCAGTCACACCAGTCTACCTGCTGCAGCCGGCACCGATGGCCGGTACAGAAGCACTGGGAGCCACATCATAGAATCACAGAATGAATCATTTAATCATTGAATAGTTTGGGTTGGAAGGAACCTTAAAGATCATCCAGTTCCAACCCCCCTGACAGGGGCAGGGACACCTCCCACCAGATCAGGCTGTTCAAGGCTCCATCCAACCTAGTCTTCAACACCTCCAGGGATGGGGCAGCCCACAGCTTCCCTGGGCAACCTGTGCCAGTGCCTCACCATCCTCATTGTGAAGAAATTCCTCCTTATGTCTAGTCTAAATCTGCCCCTCTCCAGTTTACAGCCATTGCGCCTTGTCCTATCACTAAAAGCCTTTGTAAACAGTCCCTCTCCAGGGACATAAACACAAGCTCAGAGCTTCATTTTGGGACAAAGCTTAAACATGAGGCAGTTTGTTGTTTCTAATAACACAAAAAAATAAAGTAAGATAAAAAAACCAAACCCATATACACCCCCCACCCCCCCCGTTCGCAGAATAAATGGAAAGGTTTGTGCTGTATCCAAAATATTACACTTTGCCTGAGATCCCTTTTTTGCGTACAGCCTGATTATATAGTCAGAAAGTAATTTTGACAAGGAACGAATCTTTAAAAGCCTTGTGAAACATAAAAGAAAACGATAGTTGGAGCAAAGAATTTCTTACTTGGCTCCATCAGCCAATGGTGAGAGGAGGTGTGGGCATGATCTGCAGCTAAGACCTGCCAAAAATAAGCCAAGCCCTATTTATCTGAATGATCTTTACTTGCTGACTTCACACAGCTACTTCAAAATAAAGGTTAGGATCATCTACAAATAAATAGGACGCCTGAAATATCCCAGTACGTGTAGAACCTCGGTAACTGATATGATCTAAGTTTTCTTCTCATCTCATGTGCCTAAAACAAAAATAGAAATAATTGGTAAATTCATGATGATTTTTTTTTTTCTTGACAAAAAGTCCTTTTTTGAGGAATGTCTTCTCTGTCAGCAGAAGAAAAAGCCTAACAACACTGCCCTTTCATACAGAAGGCTCTGGCTGATGTTGAAATTCTGCCCCAGCCCTTCTAAAACATCCGAATTTCCCTGAAATTTCCACTGAATTTTAAACTTGTACATCTGCTTTTCCAGCTTCTTGTCCCTAGCTGGTGAAGCTGCACCAGGACCTGCTGCTACCTTGGCCCTGCTCCCATCCCACCCCAGGGAAGCCCCAGGGTCGGTCACTCAGGCACAGGGCCAACTCCTTGTGCAGCTGCATGGTCTCCTCTTGCAGAGCGGTGTGAAATGAGCTGTGTGGGAAAATGGCTGTGAGAAGTGGGGCTTGGTGTCATTCGTGCCATCTAGAGGGACCTGGACAAGCTTGAGAAGTGGGTCTATATGAATTTCATGAGGTTCAACGAGGTGCAAGGTCCTACACCTGGGTCAGGTCAATGTCAGGTATTGGTACAAGATGGGGGATGAAGGGATTGAGAGCAGGTTTGCAGAGAAGAACTTGGTGGTACTGGTGGATGAAAAGCTAGACACGAGCCAACAATGTGCGCTCGTAGCCCAGAAGACAAATTGTGTCCTCGACTGCATCAAAAGAAGTGCGGCCAATAGGCAAGGGAGGTTATTCTGACCCTCTGCTCCGGTGAGATCTCACGTGGAGTATTATGTCCAGCTCTGGAGCTCTCAGCACAGAAAACATAAGGACCTGTTGAAGCAGGTCCAGAGAAGAGGCACAAAAATGATACGAGGGATGGAACCTTTCCTATGAAGACAAACTAAGAGAGTTAAGATTGTTCAGCGTGGACAACAGAAGGCTCCAGGGAGACCTAATTATGGTAGGGACAAACTTTTTGGCAGGGTCTAATGCAACAGGACAAGGGGCTATGGTTTTAAACTGAAACAGGGTAGATTTAGACTAGATATAAAGAAGAACTTTTTTCACAGAATTATAGAATCATAGAATAACCAGGTTGGAAGAGACCCACCGGATCATTGAGTCCAACTGCTCCCATCAAACACTAAACCATGCCCCTTACCACCCTCATTTTACAAAGAGGGTGGTAAAACATTGGAACAGAGAGGTGGTAGAAGCTCCATCCCTGGAAACATTCAAGGTCAGGTTGGATGGGGCTTTCACAGAATCACTAGGTTGGAAAAGACCCACTGGATCATCGAGTCCAACCACTCCTATCAATCACTAAACCACGACTTGAGCTTTGAGCAACATGACTGAGTTGAAGACATCTCTGCCCACTGCAGTCAGCTTGGACTAGACGACCTTTAAGAGTCCCTCCCAGTTCAAACTATTCTATGATTCTATGCCAGTGTCCAGGCACGGGCCCTCTTGATCTCCACCTGTGGGCTGATGTCCCATCATGGCCTCAGCCTGTACCCATCCCCATGGCCCTGCCCAGCCCTCCAAGGCCAGCTCTGACCCTGGTGACTATCCCTAGACCTGCTGGGTGCTGCAGGGACATTCCAGGAAGGTAAGGGCCCTGTCTACCTCCCCACCACAGCCTCCATCTCCTGTCTCCCAGGAGCAGCTCCTTGTGCTACTGCCGAGCAGACCACATCCACGACTCTCCTTGCTCGCAGGATGTACAAGCTTGAAAGCAAAAATGGAAAAATGTGTTCAGAAACTGCAGTAGCTTCATGAAACACCACTGTCTGTTGAGAAAGAGAAACTGTGCTATCATAGAATCATTAGGTCGGAAAAGACCTTTGAGATCATCAACTCCAACTGTACCTGTCCACTACAAATCATATCCCTGAGCACTTCACCTACCTGTCATTTAAATACCTGAGGGATGGGGACTCAACCACCTCCCTGGGCAGCCTCTGCCAGGGTCTGAGAACCCTTTCTGTAAGGAAATTTTTCCTGATGTCCAATCTGAACCTTCCCTGGTGCAACTTGAGGCCATCATGCTGAAAAAAACCATGACTCAGCTGAATTATCTGCAACAACTCATGCAAACGCAAGTTAGCTCATTAACACCTCTGCGAGAGCTTTTCCCTTGCTGCGTATTGTTTCTAAGGTATGAAAACAAGGAGCTACCCTTGCATGGTCATGATTCATACCAGCACTTTCAGCTTCCAAAAGGACAAAAAAGGGCACGTGAAAATCAACGGCGTCAGTCCTTAGTCGCTCAGAAATGTCTGCATGATAAAAATCACATATTTTCACTGTGAGCTGAGTCAACTGCCGCTGTCAACCAGCTGCTGCCATTTTAAAGAGAATAACTTGATAAACATCAGGAAACGCTGCAAAACTCACTACGATTTTTGGTCCTTAGGAGAAAACAAGGTACTGCGAATCATGCAAGGCATTAGCTTCCTAAGGGAGAAGGGTTGGAAAAGATAAGCTGCCTTCTTTGGCAAGCAAAGATATCTTAACTGGAAGCTACTAAATTAACTTGAACTCTCCCAAGATCTTGGATCAGTATAATACAATATGAAGAATGTTCCACTCCTTGACCAATTTTTGGCTTGGAAAAACAAAAGCAAAGAACTAATAAAGAACAGTCTGGTCTCAAACAAGAAATCATAGAATCATAGAATATTTTGGGTTGGATGGGATCTTAAAGATCATACAGTTCCAACCCCTCTGCCATGGGCACGGACACCTCCCACTAGATCAGGCTGCCCAAGGCTCCATCCAACCTGGCCTTGAACACCTCCAGGGATGGCGCAGCCACAACTTCCCTGGGCAACCTGTGCCAGTGTCTCACCACCCTCAGCGTGAAGAAGTTCTTCCTTATGTCTAGTCTAAATCTGCCCCTCTCCAGTTTATACCCATTGCCCCTCATCCTATCACTACAAGGCTTTGTAAACAGTCCCTCCCCAGCTTTCTTGTAGACCCTTCAAGTACTGGAAGGTCGCTATAAGGTCTCCTTGGAACCTTCTCTTCTCCAGGCTGAACAACCCCAACTCTCTCAGCCTAATTCATTATTGCAAAGAGATTCGCTAATAGAAACCATGCTCTGAACTACTGAATTAACATATTTACAACAACTCTGTTTGCAGTAGTTTAACTGAATAAACCACAATGCAGCTTTACATTTTGGAGAAGGCAAATCTGTTTGGAGCTATAAATCATTTTTTTTTTTGCACAAAATGTAAAAACTACATGGTAGGTTTAGTGCCATAATGCATAACGACTTCCTGTGGTGCAACTGCTACACAATAAAAACCAGATGTGCTACTTTAAAAGCTCAAGGAAAACTGATGCTGAGTTTGTGAAACCATCTCAGCTACTTTCAGAGTAAGGTGACACAAATAACAAGATTTTTTTATTACATGTTTTTTTCTCTTGTCTGGGTTGAGCTTGTTCAGCCTAGAGAAGAAAAGGCTCTGAGGAGACCTTAGAGATCTTGAAGGTCCCTACCAACCCAAACTATTCTATGATCATTTAGTATCTCTAAAAATTAGATTTAGTCTGAATATATTATTGTAGATATTTATTGAGCATGCTTCTGATCTACCAATAAGAAAAAGTGAGTTAATTTGTCTGTGGCTTTGTGCTGGAGATTAAAGAACATGGACATGTGTGAGAACCTACATCTCCTCACTAATTCCAGGGAGATGCAATATACTGGTTTTGTTACAACTTGCCTTTAGACCTTGAATGAATAACTTGAATCAGTGTTAGGATCTGACTCTACAATGTCTGCACCAGTTTAATAGCAGAAAAGCTCTTAAAAAAATCTTCCCAGGAAGAATGATTAATTAATAAAAAATTGGGGTATGTATTAGTTTTATAGAAATTGAAGGAAAAAAGAATTTCAAAGAAGAATTTGAGGAATAACAAGGGAAAAGGACATCTGAGGAAACTTTCTTATTGATGAGTGGAGCAGACAGCATTTGAGAAAAAAAGGACCAGAAATAAACAGACATAAAAGCCACGTCTGGCAGTGTGGAAACACCTAAAAAGAAGTGGCTATAAAATAGGGTTGTGACATTTCTTTGTAGGGGATCTCCTAGGCAGAACTATTTCTGAAGAAATTCGCAGGTATTTCCAGGAAGAGATGGATTCTCTAGGTAATGTGGCAGAAGGAATCACTAGGTCAGGTTGACGACTCATTCTGAGACCACCTGGGCAGTATGCCTGCACTACGACATCTTCCACACGGTGATGATAGAACCATAGAATAGTTTGGGCTGGAAGAGACATTAAAGATCATAGTTTGGGCTGGAAGAGACATTAAAGGTCATCTAGTTCCAACCCCACTGCTGTGTAGCAGGGACACTTCCCAAGAGATCAGGCTGCCCAAGGCCCCATACAACCTGGTCTTCAACACCTCCAGGGATGGGGCAGCCACAACTTCCCTGGGCAACCTGTTCCAGTGCCTCATCACTCTCATCGTGAAGAAATTCCTCCTTATCTCTAGTCTAAATCTGCCCCTCTCCAGTTTATAGACATCACCTCTAGTCCTGTCACTACAAGCCTTCAGGTACTAGAAGGTCACTATGAGGTCTCCAGGTGGCCTCTCTTCTCCAGGCTTAACAACCCAGCTCTCTCAGCCTGTCCTTGTACGGGAGATGCTCCAGGTCTCTGGTCACCCTTGTAGCCCTCCTCTGGACCTGTTCCAACAGCTCCATTTCCTTCTTATGTTGAGGATTCCAGAACTGGACACAATACTCCAGATGAGGTCTCAGAAGGGAGGAACAGAGGGACAGAATCACCTTCTTTGACCTGCTGGCTACGCTTCTTTTGATGCAGCCCAGGATCTGGTATCCTAGTGCGTACATTCACAGAGGACAAGCCCAGCAGGATGATCTGAGTGTTTACTCCACCCTGGCTTCTTTCAGCCTGGAAATCCTGTGTTAACGTAAAAAAATCCTCCTGTTTCAACCAGACAAAAATTTCCAAATGGAATAAAACAGGACACATCTGGGAAAACCTGGATGTAAGATAGCCACAGAGCATTGACACATTTAAACTTGGAGCGTGAACTTAAGTATCTGTGCCAGCAACCTAATTTCCATATTACATTAATAGAAAGAAGTACATATTACTGCTGGCTTCTATATCTATTTTTAAGAATTGTTGCTTCTCCCTTTATGATGCCATTCCCCCTAACATATCCCTTTACAATGTCACAGAAGTCGAGAAATATATCTCTTATGGACGACTTTTACTCTGTTTTCTTTGTATATAAATCCCTCTGGACACCTCTATATGCACTCCTCAACTGTTGTGATCTGTTACCTGTAGTTATTTTTGCAAATATTATTCTTAGCTTAATCTCTCTCAATTTTCTTTCTTTCATCTGACAATCATTCCTTTATTTTCTGGGATTCCATTGCTCCCACCAGAATACAGCTTGAAAAAAAAAGTAACTTTTATAAGGTACACTTTGAAAATATACTAAGGAGGTACCAATAAAGTTTAGGAAGAAGTGTGCTTTGGGAAAGCCCAAAGGTAAAAAAAAATAGCATTAACAGAATATATATTCTTTCTGAAAAGAAAAAAAATCTATAATCCAAGAATTATATTTTGGATGCAATATATTTGCATCAGGAAGAGGGAGATGAAACCTGCAAACTTGGCTGAACTTTGGGTACTTCACACAACTTAATTTTATTTAAGCCAGATGAATGTTTAAATCTACATTTTAGAATAGTTCCAAAGTTATTTGAGGCCTTAAACATCACCAGCCAGTGTATGCCAAAGAGTTCTGAAGATAACTGGAGCCTGATCCACTCCATTTGGCTGTGTCTCCTAGTATTTCCATCCAGGGACTTCCTCTTCCTTAGTTCCCTTCAAGCCTCCAACCGGCAGCCTCTCCTCTTGCCAGAGACACCGTTTCTTCTTCCCCAGTCCTCACATATTAAATATTCTCCTTCTTTTTTTTCCTCTCACTTTCTTCTTTGCTCAGAAACATCTGTCTCCTTAACAGCTAGCAGCAGCCTGCCAGGCAAGACACCCCGTTAAATGCTCCGAGTTCCCTTCTTTCTCTCTCCTTCCTTCCTTCTTTTCTCCTTAATCTCACCCCAGTTTCTTCCCACGTTCACTTTTACTCATTCAACAACACTTCTCTCTGGCAGCTGCAACTCATTCACATGCTGTTAAACTCAGCTGCTCTGCTTGTCTCTTTACAGGTAGAACCATGACTTTGAAGATCTGGTCCCACAGTCTTTAGTAATTTGTTGCATTTTTTTAATGCAAGCTAAAAAACTACTTAATAACTTAAATTATTATAATCTGTGTAACAAATAGTAGAAGATCCAATGTGACAAAAAGTGTTACAATATAAAGAATATGACTGCTAGCAATCTATCTGCAATTACTCAGGTGTTGCTGCTTCCCAAGTGCACCTGCTTTCACAAAATCCTAGAATCATGGGATGGCCTGGGTTGGAAGAGACCTTAAAGATCATCCAGTTCCCACTCCCCGGCCATGGGCAGGGACACCTCCCACTAGATCAGGCTGCCCAAGGCCCCATCTAACCTGGCCTTGAACACCTCCAGGGATGGGGCAGCAGTTTTCCAACTCAGTTCACCCAGTAGAAACGTAGAATCACTAGGCTGGAAAAGCCTTGAGATCACCAAGCCCAACCGTACCTGCACACTACTAAATCATATCCCTAAGCACTTCATCTACTCATCTTTTAAATACCTCCAGGGATGGGGACTCAACCACCTCCCTGGGCAGCCTCTGCCAGTGCTTGATAACCCTCTCAGTGAAGAAATTTTTCCTAATGTCCAATCTGAAACTCCCCTAGTGCAACTTGAGGCCATTCCTTCTTGTCCTGTCATCTGTCACTTGGGTGAAGAGACTAACAGCCACCTTGCTACAACCTCTTTTCAGGTAGTTTCAGATAACGACTGGAAGACCTGTGCTGGCCAAGAGAAGGGAGTGGCACATGGATGGAAAATAGGATAAATATTTTGTTGACAATGCAGTTCTAATTTTTCATGGAAAAGTGAACAAACTTCCTCAACCACAATCCATTGCATCTCCTACCACTGGGTTCAGAACTGTTAAATGATGGAAATTGGACCTCCAAGCAGGCCAATGTGCTTTTCAATATACTGTGGGAAAACCAGTATGAGAAGATGCAAGCGGTCATGACCAGACTCCATCCACTAACTGAGGTAGTTCCAACACCTCTTCAATATACCTCAATATTACCATCACACCTATGGTCTACAAGCAAGAATATCAAGGAGAATTAATTAACCCAAGCCACAGCTAAATCTCAGGTATTGTGCTCCGCATGTCACAACATAACTTCATAAAAAGAAGAATCAGTCACATCACAAATGCTGCCTTTTCACATGAGCTCATCCCAGTGATTTCATTCCTGATCCTAAACTGCTTGCATTAACACCAGCCTGCTCTGGTATCCATAGTGGATGGTAATATTATCAATGATTTAGTGCTACTCAACAGAATGATGTTTCTATCAAAACATGGCAAAGAAAAGTAGCACGTGACACCTGAGGTCCTCACTCGCATCCCTTCCTGTGAGGCTGTTGGTCCCCAGCCTGCTATCTCTCATTCAGCCACAATCAGAGAGATCAACCAGCCAGGCAAGCTCTACTTGCCAACTGTAGCTTGAACAAGCCAAGCCTTAGCAACCATTCAGCCTGCGGTACCCAGGCCTGATCCAAAGCCTAATTGCAATAACGACAATCATAGAATCATAGAATAGTTTGGGTTGGAAGAGACCTTAAAGATCATCCAGTTCCAACCCTCCTGCCATGGACAGAGACATCCCACTAGATCAGGCTGCCCAAGGCCCCATCCAACCTGGCCTTGACCACCTCCAGGGATGGGGCAGCCACAACTTCCCTGGGCAACCTGTTCCAGTGCCTCTCCATTCTCATCATGAAGAAATTCCTCCTTATGTCTAGTCTAAATCTGCTCCTCTCCAGTTTAAAGCCATTTTTCCATTCAAGCCACCAAGCTGCGTAACAGCCAAATACTGCGTTCCTACATATACAATATCTTTAGCTTCTTTCACATCCTGGTGACAAAGACCTACGAGTTTAATATCTTCTGTTTACATCAGCACCTCAGCTGAGTACTTGCAAACACCTATACAGCGTCTAACTCACCAATTTTTGGTTTGGGATTTAAAAAGTTAATTCAAACAACAGTTTATGTATAAACACGCCTGATTTGCAAAATTAAGCCATAGTTTCAGCTTCTCAGTCCTCAGATGAGGTCTGTGCTTAACTGAAGATATTTCATCTGCAGGTTAACTCGTCCAACATACTCTGGTATCCACAGCACTGCATTTTTTGACCCCGTCAGCTGTCTTGCTGCTTTTCTTACTAAAATAAAGGCATTCTGGGGCTTGCTTTACTATTGCTTTAACAAATTATCCAATCAGAGCAAAAGTAACGGGGGAGTACTTCAAACAACCTGACCCTGAAGCCTTGCTCTTCTCTGCTAAACATCATTTTGCTGAAGGCAGGAAGCCATAAGGCTTGCAGAGACGATGTGCGAGTTGTTTCTTTTAACAGAACGATAGCTAAGTGAAAATGCAGTTCCTCGCTTTCCAAGGAAACTGCTTTTTCCTCCTTTCTCCTAAGTAAAAGTCAGAAGGCATTTTACTTACAGCATCCACTTTGACGGCTGACAGCGCGACTTCCATCAGCATCAGCAGAAACCCCAGATCCCTGCAGGGAAAGGTGAACAAGCAGGATATTGTTTTAAGCCAGAACAAAACAAGCACGTGATAAAAACTCTTCCAGTTAAAGGTGGCAATACGACTTTAAATAATAAAGTTATTTCCAGAAGCCTGTCGAGCGGAATTACTTACTGACAAACAAAAATGCGTGCGCTGGGAAGCTGTGAGAGATCCATTTTCGCTCCTTCCCCAGCCGGGGGCTTGCGGCAGCCCCTGTATGGAAGAGAAAAACTCTCTTGTAACGCTGATCCCTGTGGAGAAGCCGGGGAGGAGGAGGGAGGTGGGAAAGGGAGAGAGGGAGAGGAGGAAAACGGGGATGGAGGGAGGAAGGGGGAGAGGGGGAAGAAGAGGGAGAGGAGGAAGAAGAAGGGATGGGGGAAGAAGAAGGGATGGGGAAAAAGAAGGGATGGGGAAGAAAAAGGGATGGGGAAGAAAAAGGGATGGGGAAGAAGAAGAGAGGGGTAAGAAGGGAGATGGGGAAGAAGGGAAAAAGAATTAAGAAGAGGGGGAGGTGTAAGAAGGTGGAGAGAGGTTAGAAGGGGGAGAGGGGTAAGAAGGGGAAAAGAAGTAAGAAGGGGGATGGAGTAAGAAGAGGGAGAGTGGGAAGAAGGGGGAGAGGGGCAAGAAGGGGGAGAGGGGCAAGAAAGAGAATGGGGAAGAAGGGGAGAGGGATAAGAAGGGGGAGAGGGGAAGAAGGGGGGGGAAGAAGGGGGATAGGGAAGAAGGGGAGAGGGATAAGAAGGGGGATGGGGAAGAAGGGGGACGGGGTAAGAAGAAGGAGGGGGCAAGAAGGGGGAGAGGGGTATGAAAGGGAAAAGATGTAAGAAGGGAGAGGGGCGAGAAGGGAGAGAGAAGTAAGAGAGGGGTGAGGGGAAGAAGAGGGATGGGGTAGAAGGAGGAGAGGGGCAAGAAGGGGATGGGGAAGAAGGGGAAGAGGGGGAGGAAGGGGATGGGGAAAGAAAGGGATGGGAGAAGAAGGAGATGGGGGAAGAAGGGGATGGGGGAAGAAGGGGATGGGGAAAGAAGGGGATGGGGAAAGAAGGGGATGGGGGAAGAAGGGGATGGGGAAAGAAGGGGATGGGGAAAGAAGGGGATGGGGAAAGAAGGGGATGGGGGAAGAAGGGGATGGGGGGAAGAAGGGGATGGGGGAAGAAAGGGATGGGGGAAGAAGGGGGATGGGGGCAAGAAGGGGGATGGGGTGGGGGTAAGGGGGGGGGTAGGGGTGCCGCGTCCCCCCAGCCCCCCGCGGGGGGCGGGGACCCCGCCGTGCCGGGCAGAGCCGCCCCCGTCCCCGTCCCCTCCGCTCCGCACCGTTTCGCTCGGAGGCTGCCGGTACCCTCCCGGGAGGCAGCGGAGGCGCTTGGGGGCTCGGAAAAAAAGCCGCCCCCCCTCCTCCCAACCCCAACCCCAACCACCACCCACCCGCGGCAGGGAGAGGGAGAAGAAGGAGGAGGAGGAGGAGGAGGAACCGCAGGCGGCGGGGAGCGGGTTAGGTTGCGCCCTCCCGGGGGGAGGAGAGGGGGCTGCCGCCGCCCATCGGTTACGGGGCGGTGAGTCCCGGGGCCCCCGAGGCATTGCGGGCGCCGGAGAGGGGAGAAGCGCAACCAGCGGGGCCGGCGGAGCCCCACGCGGTGTCCCCCCCCCCCCCCCCCAAAGCCCCCCTAGCCGCCCGGGGAGCCAGCATGAGGCTCTGGCTGGGCTTGGGGCTGCTGCTGAGCGCCGAGCTCAGCGCCGTGTCAGCCGCGGTGAGTGCGGGATGGGGATGCCGGGGGGGATGCGGGATGAGGATGCCATGGGGGGATGCGGGATGGGCATCCTGGGGGGGATGCGGGATGGGGATCCCATGGGGGGATGCGGGATGGGCA
Organism: Phaenicophaeus curvirostris; assembly: GCF_032191515.1. Classification (NCBI taxonomy): domain Eukaryota; kingdom Metazoa; phylum Chordata; class Aves; order Cuculiformes; family Cuculidae; genus Phaenicophaeus; species Phaenicophaeus curvirostris. The sequence continues at coordinate 206,500,739 of NC_091392.1, forward strand.
TCCTGGAGGAGATTCAGGATGGGGATGCCGGGGGTGGGGATGCGAGATGAGGATCCCACAAGGAGGATGCAGGATAGGGATCCTGGAGGGGATGCGGGATGGGGATGCCGGGGGGGATGCAGGATGGGGATCCCATGGGCGATACGGGATGGGGATCCCACAAGGAGGATGCGGGATGGGTATCCCGGAGGAGATGCGGGATGGGGATGCCACGGGGGGTTGCGGGATGGGGATCCTGGAGTGGATGTGGGATGGGGATTCTGGAGTAGATGCGGGATGGGGATCCCGAGGGTGATACGGGATGAGGATCTCACCGGGGGATGCGGGATGGGGATCCCACGGGGGGATGCGGGATGAGGACCCTACAAGGTGCATGCCGGGTGGGGATCCCGGAGGAGATTCAGGATGGGGATCTCACAGGGGGATGCGGGATGGGGATGCCGGGGGAGGGGGGGGATGCAGGATGGGGATACCAGGGGAGGGGGGATGTGGGAAGGGGAGGTGCCCCAGCTTTTTGGAGTCTCCGCTTTCTGAAGGGGCAAAGAGCCAGGTGGGCTTGGTGGAGATGCTCCGGTGCCCCGGGCGAGGGGCTTCAGCCTCCCCAAGGGCTCCATGATCCAGGCTGGAGACTGCTGGGGAAGGAATATAAAGCACGCACTCACCCGGGGCTTAGAAGCAGCAAGTTGCGTGTCGACGGTAAATAACAAACACAAAAAAAACCCCAAAAGATGAACTTTTGACGTAGGGAACGAAGGAAAGGCGAAAACCCAATATAGTTGTTTGTTTGGATTCCAAGTGCTGTCCTCGCTGCCTTTTGACCCCCTGCGATGGGCAGGAGGCTGGAGACCAGGAAGGTTCCTGATGTTAATGGTTAAAGTTGGGTTCTGGCACCTTTCCCGATGGAGGCAGATTCAGCCACGGACATTTGAAATCGAAAGTATTCAAGTAGTCTGAAAGTTTTACTCAGGGAGCTAATTTTGTCACTGAGATATTAGCCATCCACTGTTGTTAAGTTAAAGGACTCTCTTTCCCAGTGCTCCTGAAGTGTTTGTGCGGTTCCTTCTGGACCTCTAAGTAAAGACCAGTTGACATAATAATTTTAAATAGGTCATTTTTTGTGTCTCTTTGGTTTCTTGTGTTTGGTTAGGTTGGTGCTGTAGGAGTGACACCCAGGGCTGCAGGTGGGCAGATGGATTTTTGTTGCACTTTCTGCTGTAAATTCAGGATCTTGCATTAATAATCAGTAAAGGAAATGCCAGGAAGGGTTGTTTTAAACCTTTTTTCCTGCAGTTTCAAGTGAAATTAGGTTCCATAATGAGTTATGGTATCTCTGTTTGACCATGGGGACGGTATGTGTGCCTTGAATCAGCTGAAGTAAGAAATGCACTGAACTTCTGATGTCTTATCTGTAGCTCCTAGGTTGATAGTATCAGCTAACTCTGATTGTAAATCCCTGGGTGATGTACCTCTGAGGGTATTCACGCATCATGTGGTATTAAGCTGATAAAACTGTATTCTTTTCAGGATGCAGTTAGTTATAATTAATTAAAATCTTTTGAAGTAAATTATCCATGTTTGAGTTTTGAATTTGGTGATTCCTGAAGGTATAAATATCTGCCTGTGGGTTATGTTCTCATTTTGCTCTGTAAAATGAAGTCATTGTGCAAACTGTGACTGTCAAAGACAGAAAACTACTTAGGGAAGATGCAAACTTTAATATCAGTCATAAAATTTTAGGTGGTCTTATAGTAATTCTGAAAGGCTCTGCTTTAGAAGTGTCCTTTATGTGCTGGATAAATTGTTTTATTACAATCAAGATTCCTTAAAACGTACTCTGGAGCTGTTAATTATATTATGAAGTTGTCTCCATAATTAAGCGTTCTTCCTATGCTACGCTGATTGCAGATTTGCAGTTCCTCACCAGCGCCACTGGGAAACACAAACCTGCTGTGGAAATTGAGCTCCTTGCAGTTTTGTTGCTTTAGATAAACTTTCAGCTGTACACGGGTGGCCTTTCAATCTTTCAGCTCTGTTGGCGTTGTCCCCAGGTCCAAGCTCTTGCCTGTCACTACCCAAAAGGCGATGGAGGCTGCTGTTGGCCAGCAGCACATCGGACGTGGATGGTGGTTTAGGGGCTTCTCTTTGAAGGTCCTTGAGCTGGGCTGATGCGTCTGAGCCATTGTGGCTGGATGATGGGATTATATACCTGGTCAGGACCTCTTATTTGGCTTTTGGAGAGCTGAGCAGAGGTGGCCCCGAGCTCGCGTTGTCCTCAGATGAACGCTTCCCCGCTGTTTACATTTCAAGAGTAGCTGCGTTGACAGAGGAGTGTGTGGTAGGTAAAGCTGTGTGCAGTATTGTTGGTGGTAGGCTGAATAGACTCATAGCATCACAGAATCACCAGGTTGGAAGAGACCCACCAGATCATTGAGTCCAACCATTCCTATCAATCATTAAACCATTCCCCTTAGCACCTCATCCACCCATGCCTTAAACACCTCCAGGGAAGCTTTTCTCCTAAAATATTGATGTTGGTTCTTTCTTGCCCTAGAACAGCTTATATTAGCTAGATTTTTAAATAAATTATATTTATGCAGCCACAGTCTTGCCATGTCCTTAATTACCCTGTGGCCTTCATCACAGAATCACTGAGACTTGAGGAAATCTCACCCAGCCTCCCAGTTAGAGCAGGCTGCTCAGGGCTGTGTCCAGCCAGGTTTTGGCTACCTCCAAGAATAAAGACTCCACAACCTCTCTGGCCAACCTGTGCCAGTGCTCAATCACCCTCCTAGTAAAAAGTGGTTCTCCATATGTTCATTGTGGTTGGGTAACTGAGATGTGACAACATGCCCGTGAACGCAAACGCAGCAGAAGCAGCTCTGGTGGTGGTGATTCTGCAGTGTAACAGGGCTGGCAGAGTGAAAAATTGTTTTTTTTGTCGCTGACACATCCATGATTAAATACATACAAGGAGATTTGGAAGGACTGCTCTCACAGAGGCATTTGACGTAGCAAAGCCAGCCTTCAGCCAGCTACTGTCGGGATCATGTGCCTCGGTACAGAAAAGGGAGCTGCTCCACTGCAGCTCCCACAGGTTGTAATTTGGCACTATAAAATGCATCCAGATGTGGCACTGGAAGCTCAGTATTTTTCCCATCAACCGATTATAATTAAAAAGGTAATTATAGCCAATCTGGGCTTTCAAACTGTTCTACCTTCTCACAGGAGATTAATTTTCAAGTTATAAGGACAGCAGAGTGAAAAACGGAGCGTTAGATGAAGATATTTCCAGGTCAGGCAGAGAAACTACTCCCATGAGACAGTTACAGGAGAAGCTTGTTTTGATGGGTCTCTGCAGGGGCTCTCATTTCTGACACTCTTCAGAATGCTGTTTCCTTTGAAGAAAGTCCATTTCCTAACATTAGTACTGCTTGGTTGAGAGATGACAATGCCATGGAAATCCCGGTCTCATGTTTCAGTACTATTTAGCCTGGAGAAGAGGAGGCTGAGGGGAGACCTCATTGCTCTCTACAACTACCTGAAAGGAGGTTGTAGAGAGAAGGGTGCTGGCCTCTTCTCCCAAGTGACAGGGGACAGGACAACAGGGAATGGCCTCAAGCTCCGCCAGGGGAGGTTTAGGCTGGACATTAGGAAAAAATTCTTCACAGAAAGGGTCATTGGGCACTGGAACAGGCTGCCCAGGGAGGGGGTTGAGTCACCTTCTCTAGAGGTGATTAAAAGACAGGTGGATGAGGTGCTAAGGGGCATGGTTTAGTGTTTGATAGGAATGGTTGGACTCAATGATCCTGTGGGTCTCTTCCAACCTGGTTATTCTATGATTCTGTGATCTATAGCCAGGTGGTTGCTTTGCTTTGACACCCTCGCACCTTCTTTGCGTCACTCCTCCTGTTTTTAAATTGTATTTGGGGCTACAGTTTGACAAATGCAATTCTAGGCCAAAAGTGAAAAAAACCCAAATTGCTTCCAATTAGTCTGAGTGAGTTTTCTGTTACTTTTTTTGTTAAAGATGTGTTTTATTGAGATGAAAAGGTACAGGGCAGATAAACTAAGAGCAGAAATGACCTGGGCTTTTGGTCTGTGGCTGGAGAGAAGTTGTACAACTGAGTCTGAATGACCGACAGCACTTCACTTGGATGCGCTTTTGCTAGGGAAATAAGGCTGGGTTGGGTGCCTGCCTTCTGCAGCCGTTCATATGTACTGTTTTCAGAGTTGAGAGATTTATCATAGAATCATAGAATAATTTGGGTTGGAAGGGATCTTAAAGATCATCCAGTTCCAGCCCCCCTGCCATGGGCAGGGACACCTCCCACTAGATCAGGCTGCCTAAGGTCCATCCAACCTGGCCTTGAACACCTCCAGGGATGGGGCAGCCACAACTTCCCTGGGCAACCTGTGCCAGTGCCTCACCACTCTCATCATGAAGAAATTCTTCCTTATATCAAGCCTAAATCTCCAGTTTGTTCCCCCTCATCCTGTATCATGGAGAGTGTCTTGGCAAACACATCAGCCAATTCCCTCAGGACTCTGGGATGCATCTAGGATTCAGCTGGATGCGAACCTGATCCTCCTCTACTGTGGGAGGGGTCACCGTCTTGCTGTCCTATGGCCCAGGAGGGGTGAGGAGAGCAGTTATCAGTGAAGACTGAGGCAAAAAAGTTGATCCCTGCTGTCCTTTCTCTCTGCTTCTCCTTTGCCTCTGGCTACCTTTTCTACAGCATCATGGCACAGGGTGCTGGAGTCAGGAGAGGAAGGATAGGCTGTTTCCATAGAATCATAGAATGGTTTGGGTTGGAAGACACCTTAAAGACTATCCACTTCCAACACCCCTGCCATGGGCAGGGACATCTCCCACTAGATCAGGCTTTTCTGCGCCCCATCCAACCTGGTCTTCAACACATCCAGGGATGGGGCAGCCACAGCTCTCTGGGCAACCTGTGCCAGTGACTCATCACTCTCATTGTGAAGAGTTTTTACCTCATGTCTAATAGAAATCTTCCTCCTTCCTATTAAAAGCCATTGACCCTCATCTTATCACTTCATACCCTTGTAAAAAGTCCTACCCCAGTTTTCATGGAGGCCCCCTTCAGGTACTGGAAGGCCACTCTAAGGTCTCCCCGGAGTCTTCTCCAAGCTAAACAACCTCAAGCATGTCCGCACAGCAGAGGTGCTCCAGCTCTCCGATCATCTTTGTGGCCGTCCTCTGGACCTATTCCAAAAGTTCCATATCCTTCTGATATTGGAGATACATCCTTCTCATGTTGAGGAAACGTATCCTTCTTATGTCCCGCATCCTTCTTATGTTTTGGGAACATGTACCTGTTTGCCACCAGCTCTGCTGGAGAACGTGGTCCCTCCTCCTCTCTGAGCAGTCAGTCCTGACTCATCTCCATGAACTTCATTCCTGGAGGTAGCTGTTGAGTGTCAGCACACGCAAGTGCGCTCCTGGACTGTCATCCCAAGTAGCCCTGTTTTCATTTCTGAGCACTTGTGTGTATCAAATGCCTGCAGGACCACTGCCGTGTTTCATTGCAGCTCCTCTGCCTGGTGTATATAATGCTGGGATGTCATTAGCTTATGTAACAGCTGACGTTTATATAGTGCCTGTTGCCTTGATCACTTAGAGAAATGTAGGATAGCTGGTGCAGGCAGCTAAGACAATTGTTTAAAAATGTCAGAAACCATCTCTAGGGATAGGCTTATGAATATTGTTCTTTTTATAGAACTAGACTAAACAAAGGAAGATTCAACAACCTCAACATGAGAATAAATTGACTTACTTCATTAGTGTTTAAAAGTTACATAATGCTCCCTTCCCAGAATTTCCGTTGAGATTCCCCTCACAAAGGCCCTTAACACCTCGGAAAATTTGGCCAGCAGGTCAAGGGAGGTGATTCAGTTCCTGAACTCTATTCTTGTGAGACCCCACCTGGAGTGTTGTGTCCAATCCTGGAATCCCCAACGTGAGAAGGATATGAAACTATTGGAATGGGTCCAGAGGAGGGCTATGAAGTTGATAAGGAGACGGCGCATCTATGCCATGAGTACACGCTAAAAGAGCTAAAAGAGTTGGGGTTGTTCAGCCTGGAGAAGAGAAGGCTTCAAGGAGACCTTAGAGTGGCCTTCCAGTACCTGAAGGGAGCCTACAAGAAAGCTGGGGAGGGACTTTTCACAGTGGCATGTAGTGATAGCATGAGGGGTAATGGCTTTAAATAAGAGGGGGACAGTTTACATTAGACATTAGGAAGAAATTCTTCACTCTGAGGGTGATGAGGCACTTCCAACACAAACCATTATATGATTCTGTGATTTGGTCAAAGGGACCCAGCTGGAATAGCAACCTGTGCCTTTAGTGAGTAGCTGGAGGTATGAAGTACTGCTGCAATTTAATCATGTTTGTGGGAAGATAAATTTTTCATCTTCTGGGTTGTGAGTGTCTGGATTTATTCTTGGTGATTGAATACATCAGAAAAGCATGTGGCATCAGTCCTCTAGGAGTCTTTATATAGCAGTGGCTTGTACAGTTTGGAAGTAAAACACAGAGCAAGTTAAAACCTTGTCAATATGTCAATTACTATCGTTATGCTTTTCTAATTTGAAGTGAATTTCAGGAAAGTAAAGGGCAAATGTCTTCTTAATAAAGAACACAAGTAGAAAACTTCCCTGGGCAACCTGTGCCAGTGCCTCACCACTCTCACAGTGAAGAAATTCCTCCTTACGTTTAGTAACCCTTAAGGTTGTATTAACTCCTCTTAGCTTAGGAGACTGTGTGGTGGTGGTAGGAAATACTCCTTTTCACCTCTCATTTGCCAGGTCATCAAGAGTCTAAACGCTTTGACTTATGGATTCAAATGAGGTTGACTTATGGATTCCAATGAGAATTGTAGTCTTGCTTTTATACCCATGCTGGGATGTTTCAGTGGCATCGGTGCAGTTCTAGTGCAAGGTGCTGGAGCGAAGGAGCAGGTGGCAGGTGCCGTGGGAGCCGGGAGCCTGGGAATCCTCTTGGGTGGAGATGAGTCAGCCTTGCCTCACAGACCACAAAAACCCTCTTTTTTTTTTTTTTTTTTTGGCTGGGATTGCCTTACAGTAGTGTAATAAAAAAGGCATGGCCAAAAATGAACTCCGGGAAGCCAGAGAACAGTTGGGAAAAGATGCATTTTCTTTTTATTCTTTTCTTTTTTATTTTTTTCTCATGTTACCTTCATGGAGGATATCCAAAGGATGATCTCCTCACACATGTTCTGAAATAAATGGAGTAAGATTTTCCAACATTGTGCCAACCTAATTAACAGAAAACATAACTGTTTTTAGCAATGTTATTTGGGTACTTTTATAGAATTGTATGTAGCTCAGGAGTTTTTTTTGGGTGGATCCAAGAGAAGAACTACTAAACATCCTCTGTTCCCCTCCTTTCCTCTGCCTTTTCTCTCGGTGTGTGCTCCTGCTGCCTTCACCTTTACTGCTGCTGGCAAGCAGCCTCTAGCAGGGGCTGAGGAAGGGTGTGCATCTTCAACAGAACAATGTAAAGGACAAAACACAACGTGCTGTCAAGTGTGCAGAGTAAACAAATTGCAAAGTAATAATTCATTTTCTTTCATCTTTTTGTGGCTTTCATCTGCAAGGAGCAGCTACAGAGACAGAATTTTGAGATGAAGCTTTTCAAGATGTCTGGGAGGGGACTTGGCAGAGGAAATTATCAAAATTATAAAATAAATTATAGAATGAATCATAGAATCATAGAATGATTTGGGTGGAAGGGACCTTAAAGGTCCAGTTCCACACCCCCTGTCCTATACAGGGACATTCCCACCAGACCAGGCTGCTCAAGGCCAATCCAACCTGGCCCTGAACATCATTTACAGCTTCCCTGGGCAACCTGTGCCAGTGTCTCACCACCCTCATCATGAAGAATTTCTTCTTAATGCCTAATCTAAATCTCCTCCTTCCAATTTAAAGCCATTCCCCCTCGTCCTGTCACTCCATGCCCTTGTAAAAAGTCCCTCCACAGCTCTCTCAGTCTGTCCTCCAGCCCTCCTATCAGGAATCAGTTTAATAGGAAAAAGATAGTAGGAAGAACTATAATATTTTTTAATTAAAAGCCTAATAATGAGTTAGCTGTTTTGCATTCAGAACTGATAGGGCCTTTTATAGGTTGAGACAAACTATCATTTATCCTTTTTGTAGATAACAATGTATTCCTGAAAGAACATTTCAAATGCTGCAACTGGGAAGCAGAAGGAAATTTTTGCGTGGCGTTTGTCAGCCCAGTGGGAGGAGAAGAGAAGGGCTGAAGAGCTCGAATTTGCAGACTCTTCTTCATCTCTGAACTGAGATGTGATGAAAGCCACAAATCAGTGCTAGATGTTAAACGTCTTTAAAACATGCCTGGAGTCTGGTGGTGTTGCCTGGCAGTGGCTAGAAGAAAATGACTTGACGCACTGAGCATTGTATCTCCTCTACCACCTCCAGAAAACAGTATCCAGCCTTTTCTCTGCCCGTGTTTGTCTCAGCTGCTGTGGGATTTATAATCTCTCTGGCTACTTGGGAGGTCTGTGCTTTCACCAAGATGCTCAAACTTCCTTCTTGCCAAGTTGCCCTCTCCTATGTCTTCTGTAGTATGTTGTCTTAACACTGGAATGTGAACCTGGTAGAGCATTTCTAAATGGCTTATTGGATGAAAGTGTTTCAATTCAATAATATAGTTGATGCTGTTCTTACCTGTGCATTATTCCTATAGATATTCAGGCTGGAAATTCATATTGAACTATGTAACCTTTTATGCAAATTACGCTAACTTAGGGGAAAATGTATTTGCTTTTAGCTGGTTCTACTTTATTAGGTAATTTATTGGGTCCTCAGGTCAGTATGCAGGTATTAGAATGAGAGGGGCTTTTTCTTTTTTCTTTGTCATGACAAATATTTCGGTTGTAGCTAAGGGATAAAACAAATTAGCCCATTAGCCCATTTTCACTGAATAGCTATGTGCTGACTGGATATTCTAAGTCTTTTGGTCTTATTAGTCTAGTTGTTTATCTAGTGGAAGAAAACTTGTTTTCTAGTCTACTGAAGACTTCTATTGAAATATTTGACAATCTGAAAGCATTGAAACAAACCCTAAGATTGTAATGAAACCCAAATAAGGCTGAAAAATTACACTGGGATGGACTTACGGGGCTGAAAAGAACTAGAAAAAAAAGTTTGAAGAAAAATTAGTGCATTAATGGATTGTATTCATAGTGCACATATTAAGGGAAAAATCATCTAAGTGAGGGTAGACTCAAACATTCCAGGAATTTTCGTATTGTGCTTGAAGCTCTGTCCCTTTTATGGCAATGGTAAGTCAGTTATCTGCTAGCAGAATAATAAAGGATAAATTCTGGCTGCCATAAAGCCAAGATGCATGTGCAAACAGTATTCAGGGCCAAAACTCTGAAGATTTTTTTAGCTGTAAATACTTGTGTGGTTTTTTAACAATTTGCAGAACAGAGAAGGAAGACTAAAACTGTGTGAATACTTATAATATTACAGCTTCCTTTGAGAAAATTGAGATATTTTAATGAAACTTTTTTTTTTAAGCTACAGTCTGTTGATTGGGGATGTATCTTTGTTACAGCTGCAGTTTTTTGACCATAGAATCATAGAATTATAGAATCAGAATTATAGAATCTGCCTTCCACCAGAACAGGCTGTTCAAGGTCCCATCCAACCTGACCTTCAACTCCTCCAGGGATGGGGCAGCCACAGCTTCTCAGGGAAACCTGTGCCAGTGTCTCACCACTCCCACGGTGAAGAAATTCCTCCTTCTGTCTAGTCTAAATCTGCCCCTCTCCATTTTATACCCATTCCCCCTCGTCCTGTTGCTACAAACCTTTGTAAACCGTTCCTCCCCAGCTTTCTTGTAGCCCCTTCAGGTGCTGGAAGGTCACTGGAAGGTCTCCTTGGAGCCTTCTCTTCTCCTGGCTGAACAGCCCCAGCATGGAAATAAGAAGCACCCAAGAAGCCAGGGGTTAGAAGAAATGGTCAAAAAGTGGTATTACAAAATGAAAAAGTCAGGGAAAGGGGAAGGACTAAGTGCTAGAGCCCTGCCCTTACACTTTTGCTGACCCGTAGAACAACTGTGGGAGCTGACTCTGACTCCTGGCCCCTGATACCAGTTGTGAAGACCCCCCAGCTAGCAGTCCTGGCCTGGAAGGGGCTGTTCCTCTTATCATTACTGGTAAATCCCAGCTGGAAGGAGACTCAGACATGGGTTTTGGTGACGTTAATTCTTCTGCTATGTAATCCTACTGTCTGTGACTTTCTATTACTATTTTAAAACTTGCTTTCCATAACAGACCTCAGTGATACAGCGAATGTTGTACCAGTGCCTAAAGTCTTTGGGTTAACTAATGTCTCGCCTCCTGCCCTTGAGAACGCCAAAATAATAGTTCAAGTCATGCAGAAAACTAAAACCATCTTGTTGGGGAAGTGCCTTTGAAAATGTGCTCTGATTCACACTGGTCAGACAAACAGTGGGTGCTGATTTTTGATGCATTTTCCAGGAATGGTGTGCTTGGTTGGGAGAGAGCTTGTGATCTTGAATGCACTGGATGTGTCGTGAGCATAGAAAAGCCTTGAATGGTAACTCCTGAGACATGAAGGCAGCAGCTGCCAGCCTTGCAGTGCTTGCAGCTTGAATCATAGAATCACCAGGTTGGAAGAGATGCACCGGATCATTGAGTACAACCATTCCTATCAAACACTAAACCATGCCCCTCAGCACCTCATCCACCCGTGCCTTAAACACCTCCAGGGAAGGGGACTCAACCGCCTCCTTGGGCAGCCTCTACCTTGTCAGATGCTAGATCATTTCCTTGAAGCAGCTAATGATTTCAGCTTTCATTTAGTTCATCTTTAGAGTAAAGACGTGGGAAGCTTTTTTGTTGAGCATCAAGGACGCCAAAAATGATGATGATAGGGCAAAGCCAGAGAAGTACATAGTTCAAAAATGAAGATGGTTTTGTGAGAATGCTTCACTGTACCGTCATTATAAGAATCATGTTTTCTTCCTAGTGTCTTCAAATAAAATACTCAAAGGAACAAACCTAGCAAGTGGTTGTCATAGAATCATAGAACAGTTTGGATTGGAAGGGAACTTAAAAGATCATCTAGTTCCAACCCCCCTGCCATGAGCAGGGACATCTCCCACCAGATCAGGCTCCCCAAGGCTCCATCCAACCTGACCTTGAACACCTCCAGCGATGGGGCATCCACAACTTCCCTGGGCAACCTGTGTCAGTGCCTCACCACCCTCATCATGAAGAAGTTTCTCCTTATGTCTAATCTAAATCTGTCCCTCTTCAGGGCACACAGAACTTAATGTAGTGCCAAAACAGTCCATGTATGGAACACCTACCCTCTGTTGAGCTCAGGTTTATTTTAGCTGGGCTGTTACCCTGTACCACAGGGCCCATAAGTGATTCTTTGTTTTTGTAAATCCCCATTCATTACCATAGATTAAAATCTGAACATTTCATGGACAAAATGTAAGAAGTTATGCGTTTTCCTCCCCATCCTTGCTCATATTCGTGCCATCGCTGTAATGAGCAATTACACGGAATGGGTTTGCACATGGCACAGTGTGTATCTATAATGTCCAAAAGAAATGCATGAAATCAATTGATGTGGGAAGGGGCATATGTGATTATGTCATGTCTTGTCTTGTTTTTGATAACTCCGCTGCATTGCTGATAAATGTGGTTCAGCTGTCTAGGAAATTATTTCACAGTTCTGAAGTCAAAGATATACAAATCCTATCAAATCAGTCACGAAGACAGAGAATGAGTTCTCTCTGAAGCCACACATATTAACAGACTAAATAGTGCTGAAAAGAATTGAATATTGTGATACCTGAAGTATTCCAGTACCTGAAGGTGGTGTACAAGCTGGGAAGGGAGTTTTTCCAAGGGCGTGTAGTGACGGGACAAGGGAGAATGGCTTTAAAGTAGAGGGGGTAAGATTTAGATTAGACACTATGAAGAAATTCTTCATGATGAGGGTGGTGAGACACTGGCACAGATTGCATGGGAAAGTTGTGGCTGTCCCATCCCTGTGGATGTTCAAGGCCACGTTGGATTGGACCTTGAGCAGCCTGGTCTGATGGGAGGTGTCCCTGGCCATGGCAGGGGGGTTGGAACTGAATGGTCTTTAAGGTCCCTTCCAACTCAAACTATTCTATGATTCTGTGATTCTATGATGTACTTTAAACATCAGCCTTTTCTATTGCTCTACCTGAAGACAACTACTGGGTTTCTGGAATGTTATGTAAAATATAAAACTTGGGTACAACACAACTAGTTAAAACTCAGTTTATAACATTGCATGTAGTAATCTGTTTCTCATCAATATGCTGTGTTAGAAAGTGTGAAGTGTGGAATTCCTGTGCTTAGATTTATAGTGTTATATGGAAGCTGCCAAGAAAGCATTTTTAAAATCTGAATCACACCATGCTAAAGGCAGAATTATGATGAACCGTCATAATTAACCAATCTCATAGCTGTTGCTAGTGGTGGGCAGTGATCTCTATGTACCTGTTGTTAATGGGATAGCCGAATATCAAATGAGATAATTTATAGGAATTAGCCATTTGACTGAATGTTAGTGCTGAAGGGATCACTGGACACTGGAACAGGCTGCCCAGGGAAGGGGTTGAGTCACCTTCCCTGGAGGTGTTTAAAAGATGGGTGGACAAGGCGCTGAGGGGCATGGTTTAGTGTTTGATAGGAATGGTTGGACTCAATGGTCCAGTGGGTCTCTTCCAGCCTGGTGATTCTATGATTCTATGATTCTTCAAAACCTACACGCAGTGAGAAAGGGAAGGGCACAAGCTGTAAAAAGGCCAGAAAATGTCACTAAGATCTATGTTTCTTTTCTTACTCTTAAGTTGTTTCAGAAACTTGTTTCTGACATGAGAAATTACTTCTGTCACTAAAGAATTATTATGTGCAGAGAAGTAGATTAACAGTCTCAGCCAGCAGAGTAAAAATGAGTTTCATCAGCTTGGTTGTCTGAGGGTTACTTGATATAAACAGATTTACAGAGAGAAGAAAAGAAGCTGGTCAGATGCCCTGTGCCTCTTTTCCTTGCTTTCAACCAGTGCTACCCTTTTCTCTAGACTGAAAGTCCAATGTCATGTCTGTAACCTCTTTATTTATTTCCTGTATGTTTGTTTTGACGTTGAGACTTGGTGATGACGAGCTGATAGCTTCCTAACAACATAGACAATTAAAATATAATAGAACACATGAAAATATATGCTGTTGTCTAATGTCAGAGAGCCATTAGAAGCTTCTGGATGTGTTGACAGGTGTGAAACTATGTAGGTGTAGTCATCAAAGTAAATTAGAAAGGGAAAAACACCTCCTGAGGCTCTTGGTTGAGTCATCAAAGATGATTTTTATAAAATAATAAAGACATTAATGAAGAGACATCTTTCAAAATAGTATCAGTAGAATACAAGGCAACTTTGTAGGGTTTGGTTTCACGTTTCCCATTATTAAGTGAATGCTTCAAACTACCTTCAAAATCTGTGGATGTATTTCTTGGTAACTGCTTTTCTCCTCACTATAACTCTAACGTGGTACAAGAGCCAGACAGATGGGTGGGAGCTTCTGATATTCTGTTGGTCCAGAGGTGTTTCCAGGGAAGAAGGACCAAGAATAAGAGGTTCACTGAAACCCATAAAATGTTGTGACTGTGCCCTGCTGGTGTCTGGTTTCTTTATTAAGGACTACTGATGGTACAGATCACAGCATCTAGGATCCCTGTGAAATGTAGGATTACATGGTTTTTTGTTTCTTTTGCCAGGCTTTATCAATAAATATTAGACAGGAGAATTTCAAAGGAAATGTACAGAGGAGTTCCTACTGTAAACTATCAGTACTTACGGTCTTATGACTTTAGAAAAACCAGAATTATTCAAAAGCACATTCACAACCTGTAAAAATAAATACTTAGGGGCTAGTTTTAAAATAAGTAAGTCCCTTCTAATTTTTTGACATGATGCACTGGGATCATGAATTCAAACTGTGGCCAACTCAAAGGCAGGAAATTGTCACTTGTAAAATGACCTCAGCTTCTCGCAGCCCATGCGACTCAGCTGCTCAACTGCACTAAAGCACCGAAACACCATGTTACAGGTGTCAAGGGCAAGGGCTGTGGTAGCAGGGAGCCTTTGGTGTGTTGAAATGCTAGGGGTGACAGACCACAGTTGCAGTGGGCTCAGCACCGTGCTGCCTGGAGGAGAAAGACCTGGGGGTGTTGGTTGACAGCAACTGAACATGAGCCAGCAGTGGCCCAGGTGGCCAAGAAGGCCAATGGCATCTTGGCTTGGATCAGAAACAGTGTGACCAGCAGGTCCAGGGAGGTTCTTCTCCCTCTGTACTTGGCACTGGTGAGACCGCTCCTCGAATCCCGTGTTCAGTTCTGGGCCCCTCACCACAAGAAGGATGTTGAGGCTCTGGAGAGAGTCCAGAGAAGAGCAACGAAGCTGGTGAGGGGGCTGGAGAACAGGCCTTATGAGGAACGGCTGAGAGAGCTGGGGGTGTTTAGCCTGGAGAAGAGGAGGCTGAGGGGTGACCTCATTGCTCTCTACAACTCCCTGAAAGGAGGTTGTGGAGAGGAGGGAGCTGGCCTCTTCTCCCAAGTGACGGGGGACAGGACAAGAGGGAATGGCCTCAAGCTCCACCAGGGGAGGTTCAGGCTGGACATTAGGAAAAAATTCTTCACAGAAAGGGTCCTTGGGCACTGGAACAGGCTGCCCAGGGAGGGGGTTGAGTCACCTTCCCTGGAGGTGTTTAAGGCACGGGTGGACGAGGTGCTGAGGGGCATGGTTTAGTGTTTGATAGGAATGGTTGGACTCGATGATCCAGTGGGTGTTTTCCAACCTGGTGAATCTATGATTCTATGAGGTGTGACTGCTTCTTGCCCACAGTGCTCCTGCAGCATGAAGTTTAGCTTCCATAGACTGATTCTTCTATACTGGACATTTTTAAGGCTCAGCTTGAGAGGGTTCTGGGCCTTCTCATTTAAGCTATATATTACCTAAAAGGTTGGACCAGATGATCCCCGAGGTCCCTTCCATCCTGGCATCCTGTGATTATGTGTTTTTGTCTCCAGTGTTTCCCTTCCCTATGCATATCCATCTCTTCCGCCAGCTGCAAGCAGAATTGCAAAGCAGTTCAGGTGTTCCAGCCTGAAGTGATGGATTCTGTTTCCAGCTGGCACTAGAGTAGCTACACCAGATGTGCTGCAGCCCTGGGGAGTCCCAGATGAGGCCTTTGTCGTCACAGTCTGCAGGAAGTGAAGAGCTCACAGAATCATTTAGGTTGGAAAAGACCTTTAAGACCATAGCGTCCAACCGCAAACCTAGCGCTGCCAAGTCCACTGCTAATCTATGACCCTAAGTGCCACATCTACACATCTTTTAAGTATCTCCAGGGATGATGACTCAAACACTTCCCTGGGCAGCCCAGCAACCCTTTATTTGAAGTCATATTTTCTAATATCTAGTTCAAAGCTCCCCTGGCACAACTTGAGGCTGTTTCCTCTTGTCCTATCACTTTTCGGTTGGGAGAAGAGATTAATGTCTGCCTCAATACAACCTCCTTTCAGGCAGTTGTAGACAGTGATAACATCTACCCTCAGCCTTCTTTCCTCCAGACTAGACAACTCCAGTTCCCTCAGCTGCTGCTTATAACTCTTGTGCTCCAGTTCATTCAGTGGCTTCATAGCCCTTCTTTGGACATGCTTCAGCATCTCGATGTCTTTCTTGTAGTGAGAGGCCCAAAACGGAACACAGTATTCAAGGTGTGGCCTCACCAGCAGTGAGTAAGGGGGCCAGCCCTAGTCCTGCTGGCCACACTCTTTCTGATACAAGCCAGGATGCTTTTGACTTTCTTGGCCACCTGGGCACACTGTCAGATCATACTCAATTGGCTATCGAGCAATAACCCAGGTCCTTTTCTACCAGGCAGCTTTCCAGCCACTCATCCCCAAGCCTGTAACACTGCATGGGGTTGTTGTGGCCCAAGAACAGGACCTGACACTTAGCCTTGTCGAATGCCATAGAGTTGACCTTGGCCCATCAATCCAACCTGTCCAGATCCCTGTGTAGATCTCATGCAGGCTTTCTTGCTACCTTTCCTTCCCTTTCTCGTTTTTCATTTGAGATGTACAAGGAGCTGCTCTTCCTGAGCAGCTCTGTCTGTCTGGTTAGATACCCTGTTCAAGCAAGTGTCACTCTCTAGCTCCATAAAGGTAATCAGGTGCTTATGGGGTTGTTGTCCTCAGATAAGGTCAGTTCCTTGCTGATTTGGTGGACCAAGGAAGATGTTGCAGGCAGTATCCATAACAGCTGTGAACGTGGCTGCCTGTGCATGCAGGAGCAGAAATTCTTGGAAGCCTTTTTAGCTTAGGAGGG
The DNA here is from genome assembly GCF_032191515.1 of Phaenicophaeus curvirostris. Taxonomy (NCBI): domain Eukaryota; kingdom Metazoa; phylum Chordata; class Aves; order Cuculiformes; family Cuculidae; genus Phaenicophaeus; species Phaenicophaeus curvirostris. The sequence continues at coordinate 206,517,219 of NC_091392.1, forward strand.
GTGGAGGATGAGTGGGGCTGTCACAGCTAGCTATTAGCTGGTTTCCCCAAACTGCAGCCTTGCTCCTTCTCTTGTCTGTCTGCATTTGGAGCAGCGGTGGCCAATAAATGTGTTTACATGATGTATAGCCAAACGCACTTCCCTCTTCCCTCTGTCCTTATGCTGACATAATGCTAATATATCTTCATACAGAGAAAATGCTTAAAGAACATTCTGTTTTCACAGTCAAACTAAAGATGGGCCCCTTTCGCATCATACTAGCCTTTAATTGCGTGATGGATTTCACAGGACCCCGTCTCATTCAATACACAGAACAGACTGTGCTCACTAAGTGAGGGAGAATGCAGGGGTTTTATTGCCTTGCTCCTCACTTTTTAAACTGATTTCTTATTTAAGATCTCATAATCAGGTTGTGCTTTAAGGCAGAATAAGTGCCTTCAGCTTATGAGCTCCCAGTGGCTCTCATCCCAATAATACCTGAATACTTTAAAAAGACACACATTGATTCTTAGAAGTGTATCCTGAGAGATGAAAGGAGGCAGCTACATTCAGCTCTTTCACCCCATGCTGTTTGTGCAAGCCAGAGTGGTGCTTGAACCTTTCCTAAAGAAAGGTTCATAGCTATTGAGAGAGGAAGCATAGAGAAGGTAACGTCAAAAGTACCTCCTACTTAGCATTCAGTAGCATTTCACAGTTTTCTTTTAATACAGCAACTTCAGTTGAAGTTGTCTTTGAGATCTTTGGTCTGAGGAAAGATGCGACACCAGACAGATGGAAAATGGAGAGTGGATAATTAGTGACTACCTATGAAAAGTGTGGAAATGATTTGTACAGTGTCTTCACGGGTTTTCGTGGTAGAGGCAGGGACTGGATCTCATTCTCCAGAGCAGTGCTCAACTGCCATAACCAGGAATCGGCTTTACAGTTGGCTGCTTCAAGTCTCTGGCATCAACTTGCAACAACCAAGCAGAGCCTAATGCTGAGGTGTCGTATTCTCTTTAAATTGGCTCAAATGGGCCTGACACTGACAGGGTTGGCCATGCTCTTTCACAGCTTGTGCTTTTTCTTGTTTTCAACCAGACGGTTCCTTGCTGTGGCTTCCTAGGTTGCAAAAGTGCAGAGCACATAGGGAGGTGCAGCTTGGCCAGGCCAGTCTGGCAGAGAGGACTTGGGCTGCCTCAGAGCTGTAATAATTCCATAAATTCAGCCTGTGCGAGGAAAGCAAGAGAGCTGCTGGAGAAAAAAAGTAACTCTTCTCTCAGGGCAAGGCTTATATGGAGCTCTCACACAGCACCTTAATTTTGCCTTTCCTATCTTGCCTGAGTATGGAAGGGGAAGGTTGGAAGTCTAAAACCTTCAAAAACAATTGAAAGAACAAAGTGAACTGAACAAAACCCAAGAAAAGTGTGATCATTTTTACTCTTTCAAGAAACGAAGGCTGGGAAGTGTAGCTCCACCACGAAGATTGTGATGAGAGGTACCAGTTCCCTGCTACTCTCAGTTATGCCATTGCTTTCTTGGGGTGGGAGGAAGATGTGATACTTAAAATACTTTCTCAAAGGCTTCATAGTTACTTACTGAAAGCAGTGGTGAATTGGAAATTCATTTTTCCATGTCTCATCCAGACTATTGTTTTGCTCCAGTAAACAGACTGACCTCTTCTCATTTTCTCAGCCCAGTGTCTTTCCCTTGACTGTGACTGTTATTTCCCTTTTACATTATCTATTTTTACATTGAGGTCCTGGAGTGTGTCCAAAGAAGGGCAACAAAGCTGGTGGAGGGGCTGGAGAACAAACCTTATGAGGAGCAGCTGAGAGAACTAGAGTTGTTTAGCCTGGAGAAAAGGAGGCTGAGGGGAGACCTTATCACTGTCTACAGCTATCTGAAAGGAGGTTGTAGAGAGGTGGATCTCTTCTCCCAACTGACAGGCGATAGGATGAGGAGGAATAGCCTCAAGCTGCACCAAGGGAGGTTCAGATTGGACCTTAGGAAAAATTTCTTCACAGAAAGGGCTCTAGGGCACTGGCAGAAGCTGCCTGGGGAGGTGGTTGAGTCCCCATCCCTGGAGGTATTTAAAAGACAGGTAGATGAAATGCTTAGGGATATGATGGTTGGAGTGGATGATCTCAAAGGTCTTTTCCAGCCTAGGGGCTCTATGCTTCTATCTGTCATCCTTCTCCTAACTCCTTTGCCCTGATAGTCCAGTCCCATTGTGTTTGACCATCATTTCAGTCTCACCCTTCTGTCTTCACGTGTAGCTGGTTGGCCTTACCTATATTGACAGGGCTCCTACCTCTGTGCCTGTAATAAGCAAGAAAAGTGTATGCAGCAAACCACAGGTTTTGATGTTAGTGCTGTATGTACTTGAGTAGTTTGCCTTTTAACTGCTGATGAGCAGGCAGTTCCCCATTTACAAGTGGCTTAATCTGTTTAATGTACTCATTAGAACATCGAGGCTTAGTCTGTGCTCCTCTTTTGGTGTTCCTGTCTTTCTGTTGAACTATTGCCAAATATAACTCATACGTCTGAAAACATGGAAGTGTTGATGGAACAATTGTCTTTCTTTTTCCCTGGAAATCGTTCAGTGGGGTTTTGCCTTGGTGGGGTTCTTTGTTGTGTTTACCGCTGTCCCCTCCGACGCTTAAAATTGCTGTGAGAAAATGGGAAGGCCAGATGCTGCAGGACTTCCTTGCAAACCTACTTTGCATCCCAACAAATACGAAGCTTTTAAAACTAGCTAAAAGCTTCGTTGAAGCAACTGAGGAATGATGAAATCTATGAACTTAGCTGAAGCCATGGTAAAACCACAACAGTTATTTTTAGGCTTTATGTAGACAGGTCCAGGTTTATGCAACCTGTTTTGTATTATCTGTGGTGACAGAAGATGATATATCACTATTAAATGAGTAAAACTTGAAGTTCTGCTAAGGATGTTTCACCTTAGAGAGTATCTTTCAGAAGATCATCATTGGCACGATGATAAGGCATGTCCTTCTCCACCTGGTGCCTTCTATGCACTGTTGTAAGCAGGCTGTGTACTGGGGGCAGTGAGCACCTCAAAACTGATCGTAAAGCTGGTGTGCATTATAGATGTATTAAACACAGGATGTATTGTGAGAATTTTCTGTTTAAAGTAGTAATTAATTAAAAAAAGGTCTTAGTTGTCCAAAAAGATCATTATATGCCTTTTCTGAGTAAATTAATTTGACACCGTGAAGCTGGATAAGCAGGGTGGTGTAATTTTATATAGCCCTTAGGACAAAATAAAATAGTTTTCAATCTAATAGTAAATTAAATGGAAGTATAATAGAAAGAGAAAACTAAGACTGTTGAGTGTAATATTATAGCAGGTATTTTATAACATGCAACAACCTCAAAGCTTATAAATACTAGAAAGCTTCCTATGGTTTCAGTGAGCTTCAGTTTAGATCTTGAACATTGGACTGAGGGGTGTGCAAAGACTAAGAAATGAAGAAGGAAAGCAGAAGAAACCTGACAGCTGAAAGTTCTCCATTGTAGTTCTGTGTTCCAATTTTGCTGAATGGGATCAGTAAATATTGAGAAATAATTGCAGGTAGGAATCATGGCATAAAAATTAGTTAGAATGACTAAAAAGTTTGAGGACTGATGGAAGTGGCTGCTTTGCTGGTGTTTGAATAAGAACTGTTTTCTTTTAATTCAAAGTGAACAAATATTAGAATTACATTCTTTGCCTTTTAAACGTTTATGGGTGTCATGACTTCCATAATACATAAAACTGCAAGGAAAAAATGTTGTGCTTTTTGAACAGCAAGATTTAACATTCTCAATGTTGCTACTTCATTGGGGTTTTAGGATCTTTTCTTTAAAGAGTTTTGCTTTTAATATAAGTGAATAATTGTTTTACATTTTCAAAGGAATAATAATGACATTGTGTTGCATTCTAGATAGTTCGGAACTTAGGAATGCGACTTTTATTTTAAGGTTGCATGGGATCTCCCAAAGGCATTTCACTTTTGACCTTTAGACGAAATAAATGGATGTTCGCTTTTTGTAGAACGGACAGAGCCTGCTGGTGGAGTGTAAAGGCATTTCTTATTTAGCACAAAGTCAAGCTTTATGTGGAAAATTAGATATACAGATTAAGCAACAGCACTGAAATGAAGTAATGCCAATATAATGCCAATCTTGTTTCTGCACTAAATAAGTTTACATCCTTAGAGTCAAACTGCTAATGCACATTTGTGTTATTAGCTTTGTCTTTAGCTCCTTTGCTTCTAATTTACCGTTCATATTTTCATACCTATGGAGATGCCTGTGTGTGTATGTGTGTGCTAAGAGCCAGGCTTTATTTCTTCTGAAATCTGGGGTTCCTTGCCACTCAAGTTAGTACATAAATTTATTAGCAGGTATGTCTGGTTTTCACAGTAAAACAGTTTTGATTGTAGCTAGTTGGAAACAGATAAGTGCCTAGATTACCACTTCTGCAGTACATCTATCTGTGTCATCCTATTATGATGTCTGTAAGTATTAATCACTGTTGTGTGAATTGTTACTTCAAATCCCAGGTGGTGTAGTGTGCGGTACGGTGTATCCCCAGGGCAGAGTATGGCATTTCAGTACTAAAGTGTGGAGAATTTGTTTTTTCAAGGAGCTATAAGTGAGTTTCAGTATTTAAATGGATCATTGTATAGTTAAAAAACTTTTCAGAGAATCACAGGATCACTGGGTTGGAATAGACCTCCTGGATCATGAGTCCAACCATTCCTATCAACCACTAAACCGTGCCCCATGTTTCTTTACAAAGAAACAGAACATTTGGACCTGAAAGGGATAACACAGGAGGTTTTAACAGCAGCTGCTTCTAAAACTGTTTGAGCTGGAATGGTCTGAGTTAAGTGCAAATGATTTCTTTGTTTCACTGAACCTCCTCACCTCTGTAGTTTGAGCCCCTCTTTGTATTTAGATGAAAGAATTGCAGAGAAAGTTAAAACTTACAGGCTGCAAGAGTGCCTGCAGAGTTGCTTTTGTAGGTGAGAGATGGCTCCAGCAGATGAGGAGAGAAAAGAAGATGCTTTTGTGTAGGCTTTCCTCTGGCTATTTGTATTGCAGATGCACTCTTGAGCCTTAATGAGCCTTCTGTGCCTGCTCCTAGTGCTGGGCTCTGGTGCTGTGAAGAGAAAGGATTCTCATCTCTCTCCCTGCCTTTGATTTTATCAAATGTAGAAACGAGGGAGGGAGAGGCATTTCTTTTCCCAGCGCTCTTCTCAGCCATGAAAGTGATAGATGGAGAGAGAATCCAGCGTGGCTGTTGTTTATGCTAAGCAAGCTGGACTAGGCACTAATTCTACTCTTTGCTGGTAGAGATGGTTTACATCCAGGTTTAGGCTGGATATTAGGAAAAAGCTTTTCACAGAAAGTGTCATTGGGCACTGGAACAGGCTGCCCAGGGAGGTGGTTGAGTCACCTTCCCTGGAGGAGTTTAAGGCACGGGTGGACGAGGTGCTAAGGGGCATGGTTTAGTGTTTGATAGGAATGGTTGGACTCGATGATCCGGTGGGTCTCTTCCAACCTGGTTATTCTATGATTCTATGAAGATGTGTTTGTTCTGTGAGCTTGAACTAACATGCCTGGTTTTGTGTGATGGTCAGTGGTATTTTGATTTTGGAAAGCCGTGCAAATACTTCTGTGCAGGTTTTCAGTCTGATTTTGGCTTATGGAAAAGCAGAAGTGGAAATAAACTTATAAGAAATAAATTTCTCACCAACCTGTTTCGAACTATAGGAGTATGAATTTGGGGAAGGTTCTTTACTTTTAACATTGCCCTCTCGGTGTTGACTGCAGAAAAAACATTCTTCTGCTCTTCTGAGTATTTAACCCGTCATCGAGTTGCAGTTGTGAAAAATACGAAAAAGCTTGGAGTCCATAAAAGGAGATAATTTGAAGTTAATAGAGGCAGCACTGTGTTGCACAGAAATGGAATGCAAGCCTCTGTTTTGCTCTATGAAATTAATCTGCCAATTTAATTAGTGTCTGTCCTAAACAAAACTTTACGTGACATAACCGAAACACGTCTGTGTTTCTGCCTTGTTGCCTCAGCTCTTTCATAGTATTGTATCTTCCTGTCAGCCTGAGGACAGAAGGTTGACTCTCAGCGTGGGTTGAAAGGGAGCAGACTGAATACGTGAAGCTCATGAGTTGATTAAAAGTTGGGCCAAAATGCCCTCTCCCTGCCTCTGCTGTGCTCCTCGATACATATTAACCTAAATTGGTTAAATATACAACTTGATTTACGAAGCACAAAATTGCTTCAGCAAAGGAAAGCTACCTAAGCCTGTAGATGTAGGATGTTTCATTACCCTGCATATGTTTTTTTGTCTTCAGTTAATAAGTTAATGTATTAGTTACTGAATTTAGGATGCAATAAATAAAATTCCGTGCATTTGAGTATGTCCAGTCAGTCGGGAACATCAAAATCAGGTGGGCCATGATTGCCCCTAGCTTTTAAAGCTGGATTCATTCAACGGCAGACAACTTCCTATGTGAAAAATTGTCTCTTAAAACACTTGAAACAGAGATTAGATAGGAAGCAGCCATGGACAGGGGGCTGAAGACCATGATGATGGAGCTCACTTGGCAGTATGGATGCTGGGGTTGTTTATCCTTGAGAAGAGGAGGCTGAGGGGAGACCTCATTGCTCTCTACAACTACCTGAAAGGAGGTTGCAGAGAGGAGGGTGCTGGCCTCTTCTCCCAAGTGTCAGGGGACAGGACGAGAGGGAATGGCCTCAAGCTCCACCAGGGGAGGTTTAGGCTGAACGTTAGGAAAAAATTTTTCATAGAAAGGGTCATTGGGCACTGGAACAGGCTGCCCAGGGAGGTGGTTGAATCACCTTCCCTGGAGGTGTTTAAGGCACGGGTGGACGAGGTGCTAAGGGGCATGGTTTAGTGTTTGATAGGAATGGTTGGACTCGATGATCTGGTGGTTTTCTTCCAACCTGGTCATTCTATGATTCTATGATTCTGTGATTCTTTGGTGCTGTGCTCTCCTCCCATGTATCTTTAGCTTCTGGGGGCTTGGGGCTTCTGTTTGCCCAGGATAAAAATGTTTCTATTCAGAGGGCCACCACGTTTCTGGCATCAAACAAAGTGTGATAAGGGTAGAAGTAAGTCTCTTTTTTATTCTCTTTTATTCCTGAGAGAGGACCCAGTTGCTGCTATGGTGAGGGAGGTAACAGTTGGGACCTAGAGGGAGGAGATGAGGGTCCCATAACCCTGCTTTTAGCCCTCTTGCTCCAGGTTCAACCCCTCCATTATCTTTTGTGCCTTTGTGCACGCAGAGACAAACTTTTAGCTCTTATCTGCAACACTGAGATGTCCCTCAAACTTTTCTGTCCCTGAACCCTCCCACTTGAGAGCTAGCATTCCTCCTCCTCACCAGCACCCTTGTTTCTTATCAGCTGCTGCACTGGCTGAGCTTCACATCCTCTCTTCCCTCTCTCATTTCTTTTCTAGAGAGGCTTTTAAAAAATACTCTGTGATTTACCTAGACAGAAGCATAAGGGGAAAGTGAAGCCAGAACACCTGGAAGCCCTAGTATTTGCAACCTTGTTCTGGCACAATGTGACTGTTACTCAGAAGACTAATAGTCAGATGCCATCATTGATGTGTTAATTGAAGATGGCTTTTGTCTTAATTTCCTACATTGCAACATGTTGGAAATGTGCGTCACTGAATGTTTATTGTTGAAGATTACTGATGTTCTTCCAGACTGCCTTGTGTACGCGCAGTTTTGACTTAGACACAGTTTTGAAGACTTAGGCACAGTTGTTCCACTGTGAATTTTAGAAACATATGTTCATATATATCCTTCCTGCACCGTTTGTGCAGCTGCAGACAAGAACTTGGTACTATCCTTACTTTAGTAAGGAAAGAAGTAAAGAACGTGCTGTACCCTCGTGTGAGTCATACTTCATTTATTTTCTATGAGAAATTTTAAATGCTGTATTGCATGACCTTTGTCATCTTTGTGTACAGTGGAAAAAATATACCAAGCCAGGAATATCAATGAAAGTCTTCCCAATAACCAAAAACAGGCAAGTAAGTTCCCATTGGGTCCTTTATTTTTTCTTAACTAAATGGGTCTTTACTGTGGAACAAATGATGAAAACTGCCTGAGAATTTACAAGCTAAATAAGCTTTGAGATCATACAGTCTCCTTGACTAACCAGCATTCTCTGATCTTACGTTAGAGGCATGGGGCTTTTTTTGGTTGGCAAACTGCGTCTGAGTCAAACATGTCTGCTTCTGTGTTTTGAATTGAAAGAGCAATTTATATTATTAATTACTGATTAATATGGATAATTCATTTATTGGCAATTGGTGCTTGTAGCTATGCCCTGTTAATTTGGTGCCGTATTAAAATGGATGAAAGAAGGTAAAGGTAAAATCAAAACTCCTAACTCCACGCCCAGACCTGAAGTGCAGCTAAAACATCTAGGATGAGGTATTTCTCTCAGGTTCTTTCCCTTATGTGCTTGTGCAGCCTGATCTAGTGGGACGTGTCCCTGCCCATCACAAGAGTTTTGGAACTAGATGATCTTCAGGGCCCCTTCCAACCCAAAATATTCAATGATTCTGTGATTCATGTAGTGTTATTACCCAGTTCACTGTGTAATGCAGCAACCATTTCTCATTTTCCCTCTTCCCCCACCCAGCATCTTGGATTCTTTTTCATTGTGAGTTAATGTTTGACTTGGTGCTAACCTAACAGCTTACTACAGCTTGCACTGTGGAACTGACCATGCCTTGTAATGGATTAGATACACATCCTTAGAATGAGAGGGATAATGTGTCTGCTGTCCAGGGATATTTGTGGGGGCGGCAGAGAAATCAGAACGGTCAAACAATTAAATGCTCTTTCATTCATGCCACAATTTTCATGAATTTTCATAGTGCTGGTCCAGGTTTTTGTTTTTGTTGTTTTGGTTTTTTTTTTCTGAGCACGTATTTTCTTCCTCTGTGTTCTTGTCTTACAGATTTTATTACTTAATATCTGCTTTATTAACATACAGGGTACAAAAATGAGCCCTAACCAAAAGATACAGTAATTGCCTGGTGTAGCATCTATCATAGGAAAAAGAGAAACGCAGAGTAACTTCATAACAGAGGGAATAAACACCTAGGAAGTATTTTAGAGATGTTGGTGGTTTAGATCTGATTTTCAGCTGTTGAGAGGGACTTTTACAGATCATGAAAATGGTGATGAATTGTGAATTACAGTTGATGATGATCATGAACTACATAATTTCTGAAAGGGCAAGAAGTAGAAAATATTTGAACAACTAAAGTTGAAGTAGGTTCTCTTCAGTAGACTCGGGGGTGCTTTCACAGAATCACAGAATCACAGAATAACCAGGTTGGAAGAGACCCACCGGATAACCGAGTCCAACCGTTCCTACCAAACACTAAACCATATCCCTCAGCACCTCGTCCACCCGTGCCTTAAACACCTCCAGGGAAGGTGACTCAACCACCTCCCTGGGCAGCCTGTTCCAGTGCCCAATGACCCTTTCTGTAAAGAATTTTTTCCTAACGTCTAGCCTAAACCTCCCCTGTCGGAGCTTGAGGCCATTCCCTCTTGTCCTGTCCCCTGACACTTGGGAGAAGAGGCCAGCACCCTCCTCTCTACAACGTCCTTTCAGGTAGTTGTAGAGAGCAGTGAGGTCACCCCTCAGCCTCCTCTTCTCCAGGCTAAACAACCCCAGCTCTCTCAGCCGCTCCTCATAAGGCCTGTTCTCCAGCCCTTTCACCAGCTTTGTTGCTCTTCTCTGTACTCTCTCCAGAGCCTCAACATCCTTCTTGTGGTGAGGAGCCCAAAACTGAACACAGGATTCGAGGAGCGGTCTCACCAGTGCCGAGTACAGAGGGAGGATAACCTCCCTGGACCTGCTGGTCACGCCGTTTCTGATACAAGCCAAGATGCCATTGGCCTTCTTGGCCACCTGGGCACACTGCTGGCTCATATTCAGTCGGCTGTCAACCAACACACCCAGGTCCCTCTCCTCCAGGCAGCTTTCTAGACAGACTTCTCCCAGTCTGTAGCACTGCATAGGGTTGTTGTGCCCCAAGTGAAGGACCCGGCATTTGACCTTGTTAAACCTCATGCCGTTGGACTCTGCCCAGCGGTCCAGCCTGTTCAGATCCCTTTGCAGAGCCTCCCGACCCTCCAGCAGATCGACGCTTCCACCCAGCTTAGTGTCGTCCGCAAACTTGCTAAGGGTGCATTCGATGCCTTCATCCAGATCATTGATGAAGACATTGAACAGGGCTGGACCCAGCACTGAGCCCTGGGGAACCCCACTTGTCACTGGCCTCCAGCTGGATTTCACACCATTTCCCACCACTCTCTGGGCCCGGCCATCCAACCAGTTTTCCACCCAGGAGAGTGTGCGCCCGTCCAGCCCAGAGGCTGACAGTTTCTCAAGCAGAACGCTGTGAGAAACTGTGTCAAAGGCTTTGCTGAAGTCCAGGAAGACCACATCCACAGCCTTTCCCTCATCCAGTAGCCGGGTCACTTTGTCATAGAAGGCGATCAGGTTAGTCTGGCAAGACCTGCCTTTTGTGAACCCATGTTGACTGGGCCTGATCACCCGGTTCTCTTGCATGTGCTTCATGATAGCACTCAAGATCACCTGTTCCATGACTTTCCCTGGCACTGAGGTCAGACTGACAGGCCTGTAGTTTCCTGGGTCCTCCCTGCGGCCCTTTTTGTAGATGGGCACAACATCAGCCAGCCTCCAGTCCAGTGGGACTTCCCCAGTCTTCCAGGACTGTTGGAAGATGATGGAAAGGGGTTTGGCCAGCACATACGCCAGCTCCTTCAGTACCCTAGGGTGAATCCCGTCTGGCCCTATAGACTTGTGACTGTCCAGTCGGGCTAGCAAGTCTCTGACCACCTCCTCTTGGATCATGGGAGCCTCATTATGCTCCTCTAGCTCCTGGGTTTGTACACAGGCGGAACGACCCTCCTTACGACTAAAGACTGAGGCAAAGAAGGCATTAAGTACCTCGGCCTTTTCCTCATCCCCTGTTACTGTTGTCCCTTCTGTGTCCAATAGGGACTGTATGGTCTCCCTAGTCCGCCTTTTATTATTTATATATTTGTAGAAAGATTTTTTGTTATCTTTCACTGACTTGGCCAATCCAATTTCTAGCTGAGCCTTAGCCCTTCTGATTTTTTCCCTACACAATCTCACTTCCCTCCTGTAGTCCACCCAAGAGGCCTGTCCCTTCTTCCAGAGGCCATAAACATTTCTTTTCTTCTTGATATCCCTCAAGATCTCTCTATTCAACCAAGCTGGCTTTCTCCCCTGCCGGCTTTTTTTCCGGACCACGGGGATGGCTTTCTCCTGAGCTGCTAGGACCACCCCTTTGAAGAGCTCCCAGCCCTCATGGGCTCCCTTGCCCTTGAGTACTGTCTCCCATGAGACTTCACCAACCAGCCTGCTGAAGAGATCAAAGTCTGCCCTCTGGAAATTTAATGTTACCGTCTTGCTAACCACCCTCTTCACTTCACCTAGAACAGAAAATTTTATAATCTCATGGTCGCTTAGTCCTAGGCGTCCACCTACCGCCACATCCCCTACAAGGCCTTCTCTGTTCACCAACAGGAGGTCCAGGAGGGCACCTTCCCTGGTTGGTTCATTCACCAACTGTGCAAGGAAGTTATCTCCCACGCACTCCAGGAACCTCCTAGACTGCTTCCTTTCTGCTGTGTTGTACACCCAGCAGATATCAGGCAGATTGAAGTCTCCCACCAGAACGAGAGGCATCGATCTAGAGATTGACCGCAGCTGTTTATAGAAGAGCTCATCAGCTGCTTCTCCTTGGTTGGGTGGTCTGTAACAGACTCCCATCACAAAATCTACTTTCTGGTGGGCTCCTCTGATTTTGACGCACAGGCAGGATCCTTTGTTAGGATCCTGCTGGAAGCAAGACTAAACAGTTAGTTTTGTACCTTTAAGCAGCATAAACTGTACAACCACAGCGGGGAAAAACAGAAAGCATAATAGGAAACTAATTGAGAGCTTAACTGAAGAGATTGAGTGCGTTGGAGCTCATTACACAGAAAATGGCACTAGGAACTATTATAAATAAATACCACAGGCATATAGGGACAAACTTGGAAAGTTCTTGGAAAGTTCAGGCAGATAAAATGAAGAGGGGGCTTAATAAACAGAGAATACTCCATGTGCTTGCAAATGGTAAGAGAAAACCAAAAGCAAGATGTTGTGCATTAGTTGTTGATGAAAACCTCATGATGAGTGAGGCTTGTATGTTCAGGTAGTTAACGCATGCATCAGCAGCAATCTGAGTTATCTTGGGGAAGTTTAATTAGGTGGATATTTTAAACTCATTTGACTCTCATGACTCAAACTCATGGCAGTGCTCACAGTCTAGTTTTTTTAAGCTGCAGAGCCATCAGATGAACCAGCCTCTCTCTCCTGCCCCTGCCCAATCCCAGGAGCTTACTCCTACTGCTGAACTCTGCCCCTTCTTGTGCTGCCATGGGAATTCATCCAGTTGGATGGTAAAGCAGGGCAGGGAGTTGGTTTGATTCAAAAATGTTAATGTTTCCAAAATCCTTTCCTCTGTTAGTTTTTGGAAAAGGACTTTCACCAACCCAGATCACTGCTGGTAGCAGGGAATCGGTGAGAGGTCTATGTCAGGGGCTGTGCTAACGTCAAGTGTTGGTGGACCTACAGCATTGCCCTATGAACTTAAACCTGATTTTCCAGCCTGTAAGAGCTATCCCAGTGTACTTCTATGTTATGCCTGTCCCGATCACCTCTGTCTTCTTATTCCTAGCAGTGCTCTCTCATTCCTTCTCTTGTTGCCATAATGGTTTGTCCTACTCTGAGCCTGTTCAGCTCATTAGCCTTTGAAAAAAAAGAATTATTCTTTTTGTGAGGAGCAGGATGATTTCTTGTGGTAACAGTGACTGTTTGATTGATAGAGATAGAGATAGACTCAGCTTCACCTTCAGCGAGTTGGCTGTTGCGGTCTTAGTCATTAGCATTAAGCTTGAAGAAATGATGTGAGGTAGGAGCCTGGACAGAGCAGCTGTAATGCCTCCTTTGGTTTGCTTTGCTTTAAAAGGTGGGAAAGGAGCGTGAACTAATACAGACTAAACAGTTTTTCTCAAGTTCTTCAGAAAGATTCCTGACCAGCTCAACAGAGTGGAAGCACCCGTGTAAATAAACACCCACGCGGCTCATGCTGGCACCAACTGCATTAAATCAGAGCAGTAGCTCTGTAACACAGTAACAAGGGGTGAGTGGCGAAGCAGCAGATAACAGTGAATTCAGTAATGATTTTAACACATGCTTTGTGATGCAAATGTCATGGCGGTGCCTTGGGAGACTTGCATATCTTGTCTGGAAAAAAAAAGATGGGCATTTGTCCTTTGAAATGAGAGGGAAGAGAGAAAGCGCAGGTCTTGAGCGATATAAAAAGCATGGAGAAGTAGGTATGAATAGATTCTGTCTTGCTGCAGGTAAGAAAATAGCCATTAAATTGCTAGAAGGATTCAGGTTGGTCATTAAATTTCTAAGTTTTATGAAAGACTTGACCACTGTGAGGAAAAAGTGTACTTGATCCTTCCTCAAGACAGCAGGCTTAGTAGCTTCTTGGGTTCTCTTATACTATTTTCTAGTTTTTTTAACTTAAATAAGAAACATGGTGCTTATCTGTTAATACACAGCAGGACTAATTCAGTATGTAGACACTGAGCTACACGATGCCCTCAGAGAAATGTATTTTTCTTCAGAGGAACTGAAAGATGTGTATGATGTCCTACAGTTGTATCAAATATTGGCAATTAACATCAGTTGCAGTGTGCATCCGTGAACACCTGGAAAACAAATCAAACCTATTTGCATGTTATATTCATATGTTTCTTTGTTCCCCATCTCCTGCTTTGAAGGATGAAAGAGGGAAACCCTTTTCAAAAATTCACTTAAAGAAGGAGGCCATGGAAGATTGTTATAAGCAATTTTGGGCGAGACTTCCACAGTGATTTTATGGTCAAGCAACAGTTTTTGGTGACTTCTGACCTTGCTTGGTATTGCTTAATCTCACTTACCTTTGTTCTGGAGTGATGATATCCAGAGAATGCTGGCAAATTGGCTTTGTTTGAGTGCACCTCAAACTGAGCAAAAATTAAATGTGCAAAAGGTATAAAGGATATTTAGCTCTTCTTTCAGAGTTGTGCACCAGATGGAGAGCCCAGCTGCCTGTTCTTCCTGACCCTTGGTTTACATTCTTTTCCAATCTCTGCTAAGAAAAGCACAAAAAAAGATAGATTTTTATTTAAGGAAGAAGCATTAGCAGAGATTTTCTTTCATCAAAGAAACGAGAGGTTTTATAAAAGCATTTCATAGAGAGATGCTCCTTTAGATGCTTTTCTTTCTTTGTAGCTAAATTTACTATTCTCCCAGATTCTTCTTGTTACACATTAATGTGAATTTTTAGTCATCTTTGAGACTGAATGCACACGGGAAAAACTTCAGTGCATGTGGCTTAACTGAGCAAGGACCTCTGTAAGAGCACAGAAGAGTTTTAATGTTTCTCAGGGCAAGGGATGTGTTGCCAACATGCCAGTCGATGTTGAAGAAAACACCAGCATCTTTTGAAAGTCTCTTTCCTCACCCCTTTTTCTTGCCCTCCCACGTAGCGCAGCTTCTCAGCACTGCTTACATTTTACACAAAACATGTATTGGGGCAGTTAAGCAAGAAGACCGAGCCAATATATTGTTCTCTTAATTTACTTAGCATATGACCTTGCACGTATCTGCATCTTACATTAAATTACATGAGCTGTAGATTTAGTATTTTGGGGCATTTTTTAAAGCAATGTATTTGTTACAAAGATAATGCTTCCCCTAGTGGGAAAAGGAAGACCATATTGTTACAGTGACATGTCTTTGTAATTTGAGATGACTTATTTCTCTTCAGAGCTTAGACTTTGTGTGTGTAATTATAATACTAAAAAACCCAGATCTTTGATATTCTGAACTGCAGGCACAGTTCAGTAGAGGGGTGTAAATAATTATTTTGATTTTTTTAGTGCTTTTACTTATAATTCAGAAGCAAAAAATAAAGGAAAAGATGAAAACAGCCTGTATTCCCCTTGGACTTATGATTTACAGAGATTTGAGATGCTCATTCATGAAAGTAAACTAAGCTGAGAAGGATTTTGGATAGTGTGGCAGAAAATCAACTGAGGGTTACAGGTGGGTGGCAGCCCTCTGTGTGTGTCCACACACCCAGACTAGAAGGGCCACGGACGGAGAAGGAGACCTCCCTATGCTATCCCCTTTACTTTTAAGCCAGGGTCCTGACCAGCCTCAATTTTCCACTCATCTCTGGCCCATTTGAGAGACTACTTTTTTTTTTTTTTTCCTTTTTTTCCCCAGCTGTTCTTTCCTTCTGACATCTCCTGCTTAGCACTCTTGCCTTACAAGTCAAACTCCTTCATTTTTTCTGGTTCTCCAAATGTGGTCTCAGACGTCTGCTGCCTCAGCAAGAGAAGAGTGTCCTGATTCCCTTGCTGGGAACCTTCCCCAGGTTACAGCTAATGATGAAATCATAGAATCATAGAATCACCAGGTTGGAAGAGACCCACCAGATCATTGAGTCCAACCATTCCTATCAAACACTAAACCATGCCCCTTAGCACCTCGTCCACCTGTGCCTTAAACACCTCCAGGGAAGGTGAATCAACCCCCTCCCTGGGCAGCCTGTTCCAGTGCTCAATGACCCTTTCTGTGAAAAACTTTTTCCTAATGTCCAGCCTAAACCTCCCCTGGTGGAGCTTGAGGCCATTCCCTCTCATCCTGTCCCCTGTCACTTGGGAGAAGAGGCCAGCACCTCTCCACCTTCCCCTAGGTACCATGGGGTGATGCCCTCGACCTGGGTGCCTCATCAGTCCATCCTCTTATCTGGAATTTTTTTTTTTCACTGGAACAAAATTCTTGCCCTCTAATTTTGTGCAATTTCTGTCCTCCCAGTCTGGAGTGCTCTCCCAGGGTTTTGGTTGTTGCTGCTCTTCTCTGTCAGTCCTGCCCAGTTCTGAAGCTGCCTGTGAGCGCATCCTCCATCCTGCTCACTCTGAGGGTCCTTTCTCATGCTGCACGATGTGTGCTGCTAGTGCACAGTACAATAAACCTCATGGAGATGGGTGTGCTTTGAGTACTGTTTTAGTAAACTGGTGATGATAGAGCCAGATTTTCCATTTGTGTAATGAAAGCTGGTAGTGGGAGCTTATCTGGTTTTTGTCTTTGGGGGTATTCATTGAAATGAAATCATCAAATCCCTAGGTTAGAAAAGACCGTTGAGATCATCAAACCAAACTGTACCTGCCTACTACTAAACCATCTCCCAGAGCGCTTCATCTACCTGTCATTTAAATACCTGAGGAATGGGGACTCAGCTGCATCGCCAGGGCAGCCTCTGCCAGTGCTTGATAACCCTTTCTGTGAAGAAATTATTCCCTGGCATGACTTGAGGACATTCCCACTCATCCTATCACCTATCACTTTTGAGAAGAGACCAACATCCACCTCTCTACAACCTCCTTTCAGGCAGTTGTAGACAGTGATAAGGTCTCCCCTCAGCCTCCTCTTCTCCAAGCTAAACAACACCAGTTCCCTCAGCTACTTCTCATATGACTTGTTCTCCAACCCCTTCACCAGCATTATTGCTGTTCTCTGGACATGCTCCAGGACCTCAATGTCTTTCTTGTAATGAAGGGCCCAAAACTGAACCAGGATTTGAGATACAGTCTCACCAGTGCCATATGTATAATGAAGAATCACACAATAAGTGAAAACTGTTGTCTCCATTGTCGTGGATATCCAGCTGACCAACCGAAGTTCCAGCGAAGAGATTATATGAAAAAATATTTTTCTCTTCTTTATTTCTGTATTTTGTACTGTAATTCCTTCAGTAATGAAGTAAGTGTGCCATGGTTCGGAAGTATCCTAGATATCCCTTCTTTATCCATATGACTTGACCATGAAAGAAGCTGTTTCTCGTGCAGCTCTCCTAGAATTCAAGTAAAAAAGCTATGTAGAGAAGTGGTGACTGGCCACATTTAAGAAAAAATCAGTGTCATTTGAACCAGCGTAGTTAATACTGTGTCAGAGTTTACAACATTTCCTGTTTTCAGTGCTTTGCAATTGTAATCTAATCTTTTTTGGTTTGGGGAGAGATTAAATCATTGCCAGGGACTGGCTTTCAAAAACCGAAAGTACATGAAAAGTCAGCTGGTTTCACTTGAAAGTGAAAATATAAAGTGGAGTAGGGTTGAAGGGAAAATAGAATGATAAATATTGCAGTATTCAGTGCAGTCACAAAAAAGCTGTTGTTCAACACACACCTCTCAAAGGTTTGGTTTTTTCTAGATAAAGGCAAAGACTTTGTAGGAAATCCATTGCTGTAATAATCCACCTCTATAATCCACTTCTCTAGTACAATAAGTATTACTTTTCTAAATCCTAAAAGTACCTTTCAAGAGTTCTTTAGTGTCTGTGAACTGGATTTATTTTTACAACCATTTTATTATGGGATATGCAGTTATCATAGACAGGAACAAAGCAAAGTACAGACCATGTTGGAGAGAGAAAATGAGAGAAAATGATCTGTTGTTAAGTGGAAACAATTGCATTTAGTGTTTAGGAGTGAAGTCCCATGGTCACAGTTTGTTCGTTCAGGTGGGTTTGTGCAGCAAGAGATTAAATTGTCTGTTCTAGAAGTACTGACAGTCCCTATTACTGGAAGGAAAACCAAAACAATCCTTGCACTAAAAGGAAGGGTCTTTCCTACAGAGGCTGCTGCTGTAGAAAATGGGGATTCCCTTTCTGGAAACAGGCTGCATAGATTGTATGTATTTTTGTTCAATGTAGTTGTCACCTCTATCAGTCATCTTGAATGTTCTGGAAGACACAGGCAGAACTTTTCTTCAGAATTAGGCTCATAGAATCATAGAATAGTTTTGGTTGGAAGGGACCTTAAAGATCATCCAGTTCCAACACCTCTCATTATATCAGGCTGGCCAAGGCCTCATGCAACCTGGCCTTCAACACCTCCAGGGATGGGGAAGCCACAACTTCCCTGGGCAACATGTTCCAGTGCCTCACCCCTCTCATCGCGAAGAAATTCCTCCTCGTGTCTAGTCTAAATCTGCCCCTCTCCAGTTTATACCCATTGCCCCTAGTCCTATCACCACAAGCCTTTGCAAACAGTCCCTCCCCAGCTTTCTTGTAGCCCCTTCAGGTACTGGAAGGTTGCTATAAAGTCTCCTCAGAGCCTTCTGTTCTCCAGGCTGAACAACCCCAACTCTCTCAGCCTGTCCTCACATAGAATGTGCTCCAGCTCTCTGGTCATCCTTGTAGCCTCCCCTGGACCCATGCCAACAGCTCCATATCCTTCTTCTGTTAGAACCATAGAATCACTAGGTTTGAAAAGACCTTTGAGATCATCAAGTCCAACCATTGCTTTCTGCCACTAAACCATGTCCTTGAGTACCTCGCCTACCCGTCTTTTAAATACCTCCAGGGATGGTGAATTAACCACCTCCCTAGGCAGCCTGTTCCAGTGCCCAATGACCCTTCCCATGAAAATCTTTTTCCTGATGTCCAATCTGAACCTCCCCTGGTGCAGCTTGAGGCTGTTCTCCTCGTCCTATCACCTGCCACTTGTTGACGACTCCAGAACTGGACACAATACTCCAGATGAAGTCTCACAAGAGAGGAATAGAGGGGTAGGATCACCTTCCTCACCCTGCTGGCCACGCTTCTTTTGATGCAGCCCAGGACACAGTTGGCTTTCTGGGCTGTGAGCGCGCATTGCCAGCTCATATCCAGCTTCTGAAATAGTTTTCACACAAGGAGTGTCTTCCACTTCTTTTTCTGAAAGGCAGTTTTTGAACCTGGGGTTTCTGATAGGGCAACTCTGTGGTCAGAAATCTTATGATTGTTCTTTTAATTCACTGACCTATAAATCGCATCTATGTCATGCCTTTTCACATTCTAGTTCATACTGGAAGTTACTTTGCTTTAGGAGTGATAATGCAATCTAAGTAGTGGACTCAGGAATTCCTTGTCCATTATCTAGGTTTCCAACCTTGCATTTGCATTGCTAGACCAGCTCTTACCACTTCCTGATCATTCAAGGTCAAATCTTGTTTTGGCACAGTGTGAGGTGGTGAAGTAGACCTACAGGCAAATCTGTTGTATTACTGTACAAGTGAGCTATAAAATGAAGTCTCTGAGGGCTTGTCTCTGGTGTGAAAGACTCTACAGAGAGCATGCTTAGTCAGGGTGCACCACAAATTCCCAAGACCAGGGTTAATAATAGAAGGGAATCACTATGCTGGAAAAGACTTTTGAGATCATCAAGCTCAACCGTACCTGTCCATCACTAAATCATATCCCTAAGCACTTAATCTACTCACCTTTTAAATACCTCCAGGTATTAAATACCTCCAGGGATGGTGACTCAACCACCCTGGTTTAAAGTGCGAGTTGGCATTGTATCTGTCAGCCCAGTTGCACTGTGTGTGTCAAAGAAGCCAACCTGAGGATTCTTTGGAAAAGAGAAACTTGAGCATTTGGAGGACAGTTTAGTTTACCCTTGAGATTTCCACTGCCAACCTTTTCTTACGGTGGTGCCTTTGGGTCTGAAATAATCAAAAGGTTTCTGTGCCTTTACACTTCTTCGTTAGAGCCTATTGGAAGTTTACTTGTGATTTAAGCATTTAAGACATTTCATAGAATCGTAGAATCACCAGCTTGGAAAAGACCCATTGGATCATTGAGTCCAACCAGTCCTATCAAATACTAAACCATGCCCCTCAGCACCTCATCCACCTGTCCCTTAAACACCTCCAGGGAAGGTGACTAAACCCCCTCCCTGGGCAGCCTGGTCCAGTGACCAGTGACCCTTTCTGTGAAATTTTTTTTCCTAATGTCCAGTCTGAACCTCCCCTGGTGGAACTTGAGGCCATTCCCTCTCGTCCTGTCCTCTGTCACTTGGGAGAAGAGGCCAGCACCCTCCTCTCCACAACTTGGTTGTCTGTATATTAGAAACAGCACTTGACATGGAAATGTTCAGCCTGGTTTTAGCAGGTTTGAGCAACCTGGTCTAACGGAATGAGGGGAGGAAAGTTGGAAATGAATGATCCCTTCCAATCAAAACCATTCTATGATTCCATGACCAAGAGACTTTATGAGGAAGGAAAAAATACACATAAGTCAAGGTTCTTTCTGACTTGTACGTTAGAATGAATGCTTTCATGTGGTATTTGAAATTAGTCATCATTGTTAAGAGAGAACAAAGCATTTTTAGTTTGTTTTGGGGTTTTTTTGTGAAAGAAAAACACATTTTTCTGGATAAGAATGAAATAGTGCGATACCTATAATTTTTTATGTTTCATTACTCCTCCACAATGATTTTTAAATTCTGGGAATAATACATTTAAGGTTTTGCAAAGATAAAATTCATATGCTTTCTCCTTTACAAAATGGTGACACATAACCATCAAAATGGAAGGAAGGATGTGAAAAATAAGACCAAAGGAAGAAGGCTGCTCTCCTAATGAGTATTGCAGAATATTCTGTGGTAGTAATTGCCTAATGTTTCCATCTTCCCACAGAAGCTATTTTTGTGTAGAGTTTTTTCCAAGGGATGAAATGGCAATGCCATGATCTAAAAAGTGATTTGAGTTAGTATTGCATCAGGCTTTAATTTGAGTAATGTAAACGCATTCATATTTTTGATATATGGACAACTCAAAAAGGCTATTTCAATAATTCCATGACAACTTGCTTCTCTTTTGGATCTTCTCAGAAGATCTTCCAAGTGTGGACATGTATGATGACTTAATAACTTGCTGGTTTTAGGAGAAAATGTAAAATTTTTCACACGTGAGAAATAAATCTGCTGTGTTGAATGCACATAGATTAGGAATAAATAGCAATAAAGCCAGGATCCTACATTGGACATTAGAGAATTCATGGTGGTCTTGTTTTATTTTAGGCAGTTGGAATGCCTCTTCAATTCTTAAAGCCCTTTGACTTGGAAAATTAGATAAAAACTAGTCTTATTTACTGAATAAGTGGATGCCCAAAGTTATGCTCATCTAGCCAAATCTAAACGATTAACGTTGGGTTTTTTCAAAATCACTGGGTACTCTGGAGTTTCTGATCATGCTGTTAGGTGATGTAATGGAGGCAGCTCTGTTGAAAGAATCTGCTGGGATGATTTGGATCTGCGTAGTGCTCTGCATTGTTGAAAACGATGAAGTTATTTCCATTTGGACAATAGAACCAATAATGCCATTGAATTCTATGATTCTATGGTTCTATGATAATGCTGTTGCTAAAATAAGCTTTGTAGGTGTTTTTCTCTTTTGCAGTAGTGTTTCTCATGACTTTTCTTTTTTTTTTGAACATGGATGCTCTAAGTGTTGCCCCTCTCCAGCAATATTCTCATTTAAAACTTGTTGGATGTTCAGAATCTCTTGCAGGTCTTTGGACTTACATGGCCTATTTGGCATCACTTTTGTCTCTCCTTTTTGAAGGAATTGTGTGAAGAAGTCAGATACTATGGGTACATACCAAAAAAGAAACAAGCCTTCTCTTCTTTGAATCTTCCTGCATTTTCTTTTTTTTGCAACAATATCCATCCTCAAACCTATTCTGCTGCTGACTACACTTTGTAAATCGATGCCGGGTATGTTCCTTCTTGGAGATACTGTGGAATGAGCATGTTTGTGACTAGAGAAGCTTGAATTCTGAATTAGACTGAAGACCATTTATTAGAAATAAGTTATATTTATTTATTTATTGACAATGAGGGTGGTGAGGCACTGGCCCAGGTTGCCCAGAGAAGCTGTGGCTGCCCCATCCCTGGAGGTGTTGAAGGCCAGGTTGGATGGGGCCTTGGGCAACCTGGTCTGGTGGGAGGTGTCTCTGCCCATGGCAGAGGGGTTGGAACTGGATGATCTTTAAGGTACCTTCCAACCCAAACTATTCTATGATTCTATGATAGGGATGTAAATAGCATTTCTGATGACTCTGGGTGCTACTGAAAGTCACATGGTTTAATTATTAAAATCCTTTCAAATAAAGTAACTTCTGGTTCTTTCTAGCACTATATATGACTGATGAAATGTTTTATATTTATCTTAATGGAGTAGTTTTCAAACTGGAGTTATTTTACTTGAAGATCAAATAAACTGCTAGAAACAGTGAACAATAAATATTGTACAAAATAATATAAATAAATATCTCTTTTCAAGTGAACACCAGTGAAATTAGGGAACTAATTCCCTTGTAAAACTTTTGCTTACATTAACCTAATTAACATTTGCTAATAGTAAATCAAACAAACTAAATCTTCCCTAAAAGCTGAAATAATTTAATACTTCACTTTTTTTTTTTCTCTCTTTCAACTTCTGCATTACATCAGCTAGAAAAATGATCCAGGAGCATCAGCTAGAAAAATGATCCAGGAGCATATCCAGATAGAATACTATTATCCCTTTGCAAGAAGTGTGAGCTGGACCCAAAGCAAGTGTGATTTTGACTTAAGAATGTTTCTTAATAATTATCCTTCAGTTTCTCTAAAATTTATCTACTAATTTTGATTTTAGTTTGCATATTTCCAACCGTTGAGACAGCCAAGGGGATGAAACTTTTTAAATGAAAAAAAAGCCTATACATTTTTCATAGACTCACATAACTCCCACATAAAGCAAAGTGCCAAAAAGGACCCCCAGTAGTCATGAATACTTGCATCACATCTCTCAGGTAGTCACAAGTTTAAGGCTATTGATGCCCTTTTGCTTCAGGAGCCACTTTTTATACGCAGATGTAATGATTTTGATGACTTCAGTTTTCTTTATCTTTTCACGCAGTGTAAATAAGAGATTTTTTTTTTTTTTTAAAGCTGTTATTTAGATGTGTGGTTAAAAGTGTGGTCTGCTCTGGGGAATGATCTGGGAATACATCTGGTGCATTAGGGATGTTGCCATGAGAATGACATGTTCTGAACTTTGAGTTTTTTGTACGACTTTTGCAGATGTGCTGGCATTGACAGGCGGTCTCGTGATATGACTTTGGGTGGTTTTGCTTACATTTATCACTTCTATTCCTGTTTTTTTGAGGACACTTGTTACTCAAAATTGTCAATATTTGCATTTCTTGCTGTAATGAAATTGTTAAGCTGAACATTTTTTTCATTCATGAGCCTACTCAGAATGTTCTGAAAGAGCTAGACTGATCTATAGTTTGCAGACAACTTTAATTCTAGCTAAATGCTTGTCAGTTAGGACTATGTGTCTTCACATTTCTTTGGTATATGATTTGAGGGAATTTTTCATTACATACCACAGGTCGCAGTATCTGATAAAATAAATGCCTTTTATAATTAAAGTACTTGTGAAGCTTATGTCACTCTTAACCGCACCATATCAGACCATTCTTAAGACCTGTGGTCCTGCATTGCATCACCTTGGCCTTCCACTGTTGCATCATTTTGTGTTTGATCCCAGCCTGAAGGTAGCTGAATAAGCCAAAATGGGCCATTAAAAAAAACTGTGTTAAAAAAAGTTGCTCTGTTTAGTGTAGTTTAATCCCAGGATGGGCTCGGTGTATGCCAGTGGCAGCACAAGAGTAGGGCTGGGGCTTCAGAAGGGAGAGGACAAACCTGTGTTAGGTCCCACCAAGACTGAGCTCTGTGGCTTTTACTTGTTGTGAACCAGCCTTTCAGTGAGTGGCAGGAGGAAGAGCTCTGAAATTGATACTCAGCCCTCTTTTATAATATCCTGTGTTTATTGATTTCTGAAAATTTTTATTAATTTTTTTTTTTTACAAAGAATGAGATCTTGGTATTGAGCTTTTACTGGATGCATGATGAGCTTATTCTGGTTTATTTGGGTTTTTAATTTTTATTATCAAGCAGGGATGCTGAAGGCTACTTGTACCTGCTTGCTTCTTATTTGTAAGTCAAAAGAAATCTTACAGCTGAACATTATCTGGCTAGTTCTTGCTGTTTTAAAATAGAATCATAGAATCATAGAATCAAAGAATCACAGAATCACAGAATCATAGAACAGTTTGGGTTGGAAGGGATCTTAAAGATCATCTACTTAGTTCCAACCCCATGCTCACAAAACATTCACAGCTATATCTCCAATGTTCATCGATGTTTGCACTCCTGCTGACCTCTCTACATGTGGAATGCAGGTTAGGCAAATGTTTAATTTTACTGAGCTATACGTTTTCCATCACTCAGGAAGTTGCCACAAGAAAAGAATGGATTTTCAGCTTCTCTTCTAAATCACATTATTTCCGTTTCTGCAATGAAAGCTATTTACTTTTCTTTTTAGTACTTAATCAGTATGGCATTTTTGTAAACTGTCAGATATTAAACACTTCCCTGGATGCTCATGAAGTATGGTTTTATTTACCAAATGCAGTCAACAAGTGGAGTGGTACAATAAAAATTACACTGTATGCTTTACAAGAGGAAAAAAATCAATTTTTGTCAGCTTCCTGTCTAGTCAACAAAGAAACATAAAAGAAAGAGAGGACTGACAAGTTTGTTTCCTTTTGCGTCTGGCAAACGTTGCACACTAAAATAATATTTCCTGCCACTATTTTGCTCTACTGTGGGGGAGTTTCCATGTTTAATTTTTTATTAAAACTGGATTTCCAAACGTTAATTTTGAAAAATGTGGGTTTGAGAAAATTGTGTCTGCTTTTCATTTGGGCCAGACAAATAAATTAGAGAACACGCAAATAGTCCTTATTTTCCCTTGTAACTAGGTTCTAAAAGTGCCAGGAGAATCTGATTGACCAGCCACATTACTGTGGGTTCCTCAGCTGTGTAGGTTGTACAACTAGTGCCTCCACCAGATGAAGTGCTACCTCAGCCATGGGGCATGGCAAAGTTCTAGCCAAGTGAAATTCTGAATGGAGACAGTGATTTGGGTGTCGCTTCTTAATTATCTATTACCCTTTCGGGTTTTGCTTGTTTTCTTATCCTTAGAGCTTTTCTTAAAGGGCAACACCACCACTTGGACAAGCCCCTGAGTATTACCACTTATCTGGTGCTTCTCAGAGAGGAATGGAGGCCTCTGGGATCATTTTTTTTGTACAGCAAATACAACAAAAGCACTTCTGCTCTTTGATTAGTCTTCTTTGTGCTGCTGGGAAGTAGTTCAGTCTTTACTTCTTTACTGAGCAAAGGCATTGTGAAATTCTGAGCCCTACATTTAAGATGTGTATCTCTTGTAAGCTGGGACTCTTAGAATCACAGAATAGTTTGGGTTGGAAGGGATCTTAAAGATCATGCAATTCCAATCCGCCTGCCACGTGCAGGAACACGTCCCACTAGATCAGGTTGCCCAAGGCTCCATCCAACCTGGCCTTGAACACCTCCAGGGATGGGGCAGCCACAACTTCCCTGGGCAACATGTTCCAGTGTCTCACCACCTTCATTGTGAAGAAATTTATCCTTATGTCTAGTCTAAATCTGCCCCTCTCCAGTTTATAGCCATTGCCCCTAGTCCTATCATTCCATGCCTTTGTAAACAGTGCCTCCCCAGCTTTCTTGTAGGCCTCCTTCAGGTATTGGAAGGTTGCTGTTGAAGGACTCCTCAACAACCATAGCCATATCTGCCTGGGGTCTTTAAATATGGAGTAATGTCCTTTGAAATGTATTTAGAACTGAGTGAGGTGTTTATGGAGAAAGAGTGTTTAGGGGAGAAAATATTGATTTCTGGGCCCCTCTCCACAAGAAGGATGTTGAGGCTCTGGAGCGAGTCCAGAAAAAAGCAACAAAGCTGGTGAAGGGGCTGGAGAACAGGCCTTATGAGGAGCGGCTGAGAGAGCTGGGGGTGTTTAGCCTGGAGAAGAGGAGGCTGAGGGGAGACCTCATTGCTCTCTCCAACTACCTGAAAGGAGGTTGCAGAGAGGAGGGAGCTGGCCTCTTCTCCCAAGTGACAGGGGACAGGACAAGAGGGAATGGCCTCAAGCTCCTCCAGGGGAGATTTAGGCTGAACATTAGGAAAAAAATTTTCACAGAAAGGGTCATTGGGAACTAGAACAGGCTGCCCAGGGAGGTGGTTGATTCACCTCCCCTGGAGGTGTTTAAGGCACGGGTGGACGAGGTGCTAAGGGGCATGGTTTAGTGCTTGATAGGAATGGTTGGACTCAATGATCCAGTGAGTCTCTTCCAACCTGGTTATTCAATGATTCTATATTTCCTGAAGAGAAAGCAGCTCCTAGTCAATGGCATCTGTAACAGGAGGAAAAGACTGAATTCACTGAGAACATTGCTTCCCTTAAGTTCTTCTAGGAGTGTGAACAGATGAATGACTAACAACTTGTTGCAAAACTTAATAGTTTAGCTGAACTGTAGCTGGAATTTGGAGGTGGAGAGAAGATACCCAGGTAGATTGTGGAATGGCGACTTGCTAGAATACTTGAAAAAATGCACAGAGTAAACTTTTGGTATTGCTTCCCATCCAAAATTTGTGGTAGGGTTATAATGCATATACTCTTAAAACAGATTTCACCTCAGGAAATACTCTTCCAATTTTAGGCCTGCACTGTGATATTACAGTTTTTAGAACCAGATGACTGCAACAACAGGAATCTTTCACTAGAGCAATTAAATGCAGCTTTTTTTACTGTATTAGTGGTATTACTGTAGGATGAACCAGTTTGGAAGAGCACTGAGATCTGTGGGGAAGAAAAGTGGGCTTATAAAATGAAATTTTGTGTACATTTTGGCTGGCTGCTAAGTAGACTAAACATGCTGCGTGCTTCTTAAGTCCAGTGTTTGAAAAGGATGTTAAATTGCTTTAGTTACTACTGCTGTTTCCAGAATACTGTAAGGTTCTTCAAATGTATTAATTGCACATTAACAATCCTGGGACTCTTTGTTGTGTCTGCTGGCCAGAGTGAGGCTATCACCATCTTACCTGTCCCCTCTTCTCAGTGTTATTGAGGAGATGAATGAAACAGCCTCCTATTTGGTGTTGTGAGGTATGAACAAGGTATTTAAAATTGTTCAGATTATTAATTATCATACAATCATAGAATTGTTTGGGTTGGAAGGGACCTTAAAGATCATCGAGTTCCAATCCCCCTGTCATGGGCAGGGACACATCCCACTGGATCAGGTTGCCCAAGGCCCCATCCAACTTGGCGTTCAACAGCTCCAGGGATGAGGTGGCTGCAACTTCCCTGGGCAACCTGTTCCAGTGCCTCACCACCCTCATCGTGAAGAAATTCCTCCTTGTATCTAATCTAAATCCGCCCCTCTCCAGTTTATAGCCATTGCCCCTAGTCCTATCACTACAACTGTTTGTAAACAGTCAAGGGCTGAAGGGTAGGGAGTTGGTGATGGGGAGCAAAGGACAAAAAGGAGCAACCAAAACCCATTCAAACAGCATATAGGACATGGAGACAGGAGATCTCCGGGGCAAAATCCAGCCCAGGGCAATGGTGTTAATCTCCATATGACCACAACACCATGGCTGTGCAAGAGTGTAATGGGAAATCATTCTGCCCCTCTACTCTGCTCTTGTGAGAGCCCAGCTGGAATCTTGTGTCCAGTTCTGAAATCCTCAACACAAGAAGGATATGGAACTGTTGGAGAGGGTCCAGAGGAAGGCTACAAAGATGATCATAGGAATGGAGCACCTTTACTATGAGGACAGGCTGACAGAGTTGGGCTTGTTCAGCCTGGAGAAGAGAATGCTCCAGGGAGACCTTAGAGTGGCCTTCCAGTACCTGAAGGGGGCTACAAAAAAGCTGGGGAGGGACTGTTTACGAGTGCATGTAGTGATAGGATGAGGGGGAATGGATTTAAATTGGAAGGGGGAAGGTTTAGATTAGGCATTAGGAAGAAATTCTTGATGCTGAGGGTGGTGAGGCACTGGCAGAGGTTGCCCAGGGAAGCTGTGGCTGCACCATGCCTGGAGGTGTTGAAGGCCAGGTTGGATGGGGCCTTGAGCAGCCTGATCTAGTGGGAGGTGTCCCTGCCCATGGCAGATGGGTTGGAACTGGGTGATCTTTAAGGTCCCTTCCAACCCAAACCATTCTATGATTCTATAATTCTTTGATATTTGAGGTCACATAAGCGAAAACACCACAGTCAGAGCCCACTCAGAGGGAAACCATACTCAGGCAGTTCGAGTTCTAAACACAGCAGCCCATGTCTTTGCTGGGATGCACGTCACCTGGGTTTCTTCTGTGCGTGCACGCCTAGAAGTCCAGTTTATCTTCCACTGCTTTTCTCACATTCTTTGGTGTGCATCCCAACCAAGAGGATTTCGCCTCTCTATTTATTTAGTCTAGGCGAGGATGGCCAAGCAAGAAGCCCTCTGCTTCCCAGTGCTATGCTGTTTTAAAGCTGTTACTTTTAAATCTATTTGTTTATGTTGACATTCGTGTTTATCAGCGAACGGAAGGGAAAGCACTGGTCATGGATTTGTTGTAAACATTTGCAAAATGGCTTCACTGGCTTCTTGCGCGCCCCTCCTGAGTTGCCTCCTTTGCCTTCAGGTTTACAAAAGCACATTGAGGAGGGGTGGGGAGCTGGAGGGCTGCGTCTCCCCCACAGACTTGTTCTTTCACTGCATTCCCCAGTGCAATGTGGGCTTGCAGGGGCCAGGCAGGTACTGGTTACTGAAGGGAAGACTTCGCGATGGCTGTGGACCACATGGCAAAGAGGTGGCCTCTCCATCAGAGTGTTGGCCCTGCAGATGCAGGAATGGTCATAGAATCATAGAATGGTTTGGGTTGGAAGGGACCTTAAAGATCCTCCAGTTCCAATTCCCCTGCCATGGGCAGGGACACCTCCCACCAGACCAGGCTGCTCAAGGACCCATCCAACCTGACCTTCAATACTTCCAAGGATGAGGTAGCCACAACTTTCCTGGACAACCTTTGCCAGTGTCTCACCACCCTCATCATGAAGAATTTCTTCCTAATGTCCAATCTACATGATCCCGCTTCCAATTTAAAGCCATTTCCCCTCATCCTGTTGCTCCATGCTCTTGAAAGAAGTCCCACCCCAGCTTTCTTGTTGGCTTCCTTCAGGTACTGGACGGCCACTCTAAGGTCTCCCTGGAGCCTTCTCTTCTCCATGCTGAACAACACCAACTCTTTTAGCCTGTCCTCATAGCATAGATGCTCCAGCTTCTGATTATCTTTGTAGCCCTCCTCTGGACCCATCCCAACAGTTCCATATCCTGTTAATGTTAGGGATTCGAGAACTGGATGGAGTGCTCCAGGTGGGGTCTCATGAGAGTGGAGTGAGCCCTTTATGGACCGTGGGCTTGTTCAGTGGGTGTTCACCACCATAGCCAGGCTGCCATAGGTGGTGTAATGCTTGATGCTTAAAACAGCAGCTGCACATTCACATCCTGCTATCATTGTAGTAAATGAAACAGTAAGCGGGGCAGCAAGGAGGTTTTGTGGCCATTAAGATTTTTACCTTCACCATATAAGAAATTGCCCCACAGCAAAGGAGCTTGGTCAGTGGCTGCACCAGTGTGGTTTGTCCTCCTGCCAGTGGGCTGGGACAGACCCAGGCTGTGGGCACCAGGGCTTGCTCTGGCAGCAGCAGCCACCTCTTCCCACATTTCCCAGTGTCCCCAGAGAGGGTCTTATGGGTGAAGTGGTGATTGGAGGCTGTCTTGGCCACAGCAACCATGAGGCAGTCATTTAACATCTATGGTAACAGGAGGAAAATTGACAACAAGACCTCAACTGTGAATATGAGGAAAGGAGGACTTGAGGTTGCTCAGGGGACTGCTTAGTGAGGTCCCGTGGGAAAAAGCTTTTGAAGATGCTGGGGTACATTGGTGCTGTCACTTTTGAAGTACCACCTCCTAAGAGCACAGGACCAAGCAATTCCAAATGCTGGAAGTCAAGCAGGCTAAGCAGAAAGCCAGACTGGCTGAGCAGGCATCTTCTACTGGAACTGAAGGATGATGTATGGCTAGTAGAAACAAGGACAGATGACATGGGAGGACTATGGGGATGCTGTTTGCTACTGTAGGGCAGAAATTTGTGTGGCTAAAGCTCAATTAGAGTTGAAACCGGCCAGCACTCTGAAGGATAATAAAAAGTCTTGCCAGACTAACCTGATTGCCTTCTATGACAAAGTGACTCGGCTGCTGGATGAGGGAAAGGCTGTGGATGTATCTTCCTGGACTTCAGTAAAGCCTTTGACACAGTTTCTCACAGCATTCTGCTTGAGAAACTGTCACCTCTGGCCTGGCCAGGCGCACACTCTCCTGGGTGGAAAACTGGTTGGCTGGAGGGCCCAGAGAGTGGTGGGAAATGGGGTGAAATCCAGCTGGAGGCCAGTGACAAGTGGGGTTCCCCAGGGCTCAGTGCTGGGTCCAGCCCTGTTCAATGTCTTTATCAATGACCTGGATGAAGGCATCGAGTGCACCCTGAGCAAGTTTGCAGATGACACTAAGCTGGGTGGAAGTGTCGATCTGCTGGAGGGTCGGGAGGCTCTGCAAAGGGATCTGAACAGGCTGGACCGCTGGGCAGAGTCCAATGGCAGGAGGTTTAACAAGGCCAAATGCCGGGTCCTGCACTTGGGGCACAACAACCCTGTGCAGTGCTACAGACTAGGAGAAGTCTGTCTAGAAAGCTGCCTGGAGGAGAGGGACCTGGGGGTGTTGGTTGACAGCGACTGAACATGAGCCAGCAGTGGACCAGGTGGCCAAGAAGGCCAATGGCATCTTGGCTTGGATCAGAAACGGCGTGACCAGCAGGTCCAGGGAGGTTATCCTCCCTCTGTACTCGGCACTGGTGAGACCGCTCCTCGAATCCTGTGTTCAGTTCTGGGCCCCTCACCGCAAGAAGGATGTTGAGGCTCTGGAGCGAGTCCAGAGAAGAGCAACAAAGCAGGTGAAGGGGCTGGAGAACAGGTCTTATGAGGAACAGCTGAGAGAGCTGGGGTTGTTTAGCCTGGAGAAGAGGAGGCTGAGGGGAGACCTCATTGCTCTCTCCAACTACCTGAAAGGAGGTTGTGGAGAGGAGGGTGCTGGCCTCTTCTGCCAAGTGTCAGGGGACAGGACAAGAGGGAATGGCCTCAAGCTCTGTCAGGGGAGATTTAGGCTGGACATTAGGAAAAAAATTTTCACAGAAAGGGTCATTGGGAACTAGAACAGGCTGCCCAGGGAGGTGGTTGATTCACCATCCCTGGAGGTGTTTAAGGCACGGGTGGACGAGGTGCTGAGGGGCATGGTTTAGTGTTTGATAGGAATGGTTGGACTCAATGATCCTGTGGGTCTCTTCCAACCTGGTTATTCTATGATTCTATGATTCTAAGACTTTTTAAAAATATGTTAATAGCAAAGGGAAGGCAAGAAATAACGTTGGCCCATTACTTGATGAGCATGGACACCTCATAGACAGGGGTTTAGACAAAGCAGAGATATTTAACATTTTTTTCACCTCTGTCTTCAACACCAATGATGGGCTCGGGCACACCCAGAGCCCTGGGCTAGAGAACTAAGACTGTGCAAATGATCAGCTCCCAGACAACTCTGAATTTGTGTTGGATTTGCTGGTCCAGCTGGATCTCTGTAAGTCAATGGGGCCTGGTAGGATTCATCCAAGGGTACTTAAAGATCTGGTTGGTGTCATAGCGAGACCTCTCTCAATGATTTTTTAATTGCTCTCGGGAATCTGGAGAGGTAGAGTAAATGGGGTTACATTGGGCTGGTGACCAGTCACTAGTGGGATTCCACAGGGATCTGTCTTAGGGCGAGTACTCTTTAAAATCTTCATAAATGACCTTCAGGCCGGACTTGAAGGTTTACTGACCATGTTTGCTTATGACATGAAACTGGGGGGAACTGTTGGTACCCTTGAGGGCAAAGAGGCCCTGCAGAGGGATCTGGACAAATTAAAGAGCTGGGCAATTGCCAGTTGCATGAAGTTTAACAAGGGCAAATGCTGGATTCTGCACCTGGGATGCAGCAATCCTGGATATACAAACAGAATGGTAGAATGGTTTGAGTTGAAAGGGACCGTAAAGATCATCATGTTCCAACCTCTCACCAGACCAGGCTGCTCAAGGACCCATCCAACTTGGCCTTCAGCACCTCCAGGGATGGGGCAGCCACAGTTTCCCTGGGCAACCTGTTCCAGGGTCTCAGCACCGTCAGCATGAAGAATTTCTTCCTAATGTCTAATTTAAATCTTCCCCTCTTCCAATTTAACTCCATTCCCTCGTGTGCTATCACTCCATGGCCTTGTAAAAAGTCCCTCCTCAGCTTTCTTGGAGGCCCCTTCCGGTACAGGAAGGCCACTTGGTCTGCTTGGAACCTGCTCTTCTCCAGTCTCAACAACCTTAACTCTCCCAGCCTGTCGTCATAGAAGAGGGGAGTCCTGGAGTATGTTCTCATCCTCAGCTGTGACTTAATGATCTCAAAGGTCTTTTCCAGCGTAGTGATTCTATGATATCCACTTGGTAAATACACTTCTCTCTGCTTGTGGGAGGCTGAGCAGTATCTGATGGACTGTGGAACTAGATCTGCTTGTGGGTGATGCTGATGAGAAGGTTTACAGTTTAATGATAACGCCATTAGTTAGCATTCACAAGCCAGTTAACTGCTTTGAGCTGTGCAGAACTGAGAGATATAATGGGATACTCTGAAAATTTCACTAAGTAAGCAAATACCTTGATTGTTGCAAGAGCTTCCTGTAAAAGAATGTACTTAGAGGAAACAGTTGCTTTAAATGTCATTTTTGTCCAAATATGGAACAACAGGAATAACTTTACATTTCCTGTGAACTAACTGGAAGCCCCCTGGTTTTGCATTGCTCTTTGACAATGATGTTCACATCATCAACGGGAAAGTCATGTTCACAGAGCAGCTTTCAAGGGACTCCCATGACCCTACCTCTAGGACAGACCGCTGGGGAATTTGGAAAAGAATGTCAAAAATTAGGTCCCAGCAACAAAATATTTCAGCTCCCAGAATCTGCTGGGAGGTTTTTTGACTGAAAAGATGTGACTTTTTATTTTAACATCATTTTAGTGAAGTACTTCCGACTGGTGCTACTTAGCAAAATAAATATTTTCTGAAATAATGAATATTAAGCATTTAAAAATTGACTAATATTTGCTTGAGTGGCTAAAAGACACTGGAGAACTCAGATAAGAATCAGTGGTCTGTCTGCGGTTTTTGTATGAACATCCTGTAGAATTCTGGTAATAATAAAATCAACAACAACAAAACAACCCGTACCCCCAGCCAAATAGAAAAAACCCTGCCAAAAAATACAAACAGCCCTCCTGTGTCCCATGAGCCATAATGAATTTTTTTCTGCTTGTGTTCTATAGAATTTATCTTAAAATCAGTTGTTTTTCTGAAAAGTTTATGTGTCTTTTAAATAAAACCAGAGCTGAATTGTTGTTATTAGTTCAAATTTCATCACGCACAGTGATTTTTCATAGAATGATAGAATGGTTTCAGTTAGAAGGAACCTTAAAAAAACATCTAGTTCCAACCGCCCTGCCATGGGCAGGGACACATCCCACCAGACCAGGGCACTCAAGGCCCCATCCAACCCGGCCTTCAACACCTCCAGGGATGGGGCAGCCACAACTTTCCTGGGCAACCTGTGCCAGTGCCTCACCACTCTCATGGTGAAGAAATTTCTCCTTATGTCTAGTCTAAATCTGTCCCTCTCCAGTTTATCCCCATTGCCCCTAGTCCTATCACTACAAGCCTTTGGAAACAGTCCCTTCTCAGCTTTCTTGTAGGCCCTTTTCAGGTACTGGATCTCCTCGGAACCTTCTCTTCTCCAGGCTGAACAACCCCAATTCTCTCAGCCTGTCCTCATATGGGAGGGGCTGCAGCCCTCTGATCATCTTTGTAGTCCTCCTCTGGACCCATTCCAACAGTTCTATATCCTTCTTATATTGGGGATTCCAGAAATGGACACAGTGCTTCAGGCAGGGTTTCACAAGAATGCCTACATTTAAGCAACAAGTATAACCCAGTAATCTTCAAAACCTTGCATAGATAAGAAGAATTAAAACACTAATTCTCCTGAAGACCTCCTTTGGCTGTAGGTTGATGTACATTAGAATGACAGAAGGGAGCAGTAGTCCACACTCACTTCTCTGTCTATGCAGAGCTATTCTCCTCATACATCTTCTAGGGACAGCTTTAGATCAGATGAAAAATCTTCTGGAACAAACCTACGTGCTAGAAAACTGGTACTTCATGGCCACAAGTAAGTCAGTGCTTCAGTTACGTAACCCTTGTTACTCTGAGGGAACAATTGAGTGAGTTCCAAATAAACATATATGTAATATCTGAAAGAATTGGTATGTTACGGTCTGAAACGCCTCCAGAAGCGGGACACAAAGATGATCCGAGGGCTGGTGCACCTCTGATATGTGGACAGGCTGACAGAGATGGGGTTGTTCAGCCTGGAGAAGAGAAGGTTCTGAGCAGACCTTAGAGCAACCTTCGAGTACCTGAAGGGGCCTCCAAGAAAGCTGGGGATGGACTTTTCACAAGGCTTGGAGTGATAGGATGAGGGGGAATGGCTTTAAATTGAAAGGGGAAAGATTTAGATTAGACATTAGGAAGAAATTGTTCTCTATGAGAGTGGTGAGGCACTGGCACAGGTTTTCCAGGGAAGCTGTGGCTGCCGCATCCCTGGAAGTGTTGAAGGCCAGGTTGGATGGGGCCTTGAGCAGCCTGGTCTGGTGGGAGGTGTCCCTGCCCGTGGCAGGGGGATTGCAATTGGATGATCTTTAAGGTCGCTTCCAAACCAAACCATTCTCTGGTTCTGTGGGCTTTTGCCACTTGAGATATTTACATAGGCGTTGCAGCTATGACCCGGGATCTAGGGGAGAGCTGGTCCCATCTAGCCTGGCAGCTGGAAGCAGGTGGTGTCCTACAGGATATCTTGAACGACACTTTTGTTCTGTGCTCTCCGAGTACCGGATCTACAGTAAATTGAAATGACACGACCAGCCAGACTTTAAATAGCAGCTACATGATTGCTGACTAGAACTGAACTTAATTTGGTGACTTGGAGAGTGCAAGCTGTAAGTCTTCTGTTGGTTCTGGGAATTCCCTGAACAGTCATGATTGAAATCTACCCATGATTTGCTGGGAAAAAAAAAAAAGAAAAAATATAATGGGAAAATGACAGGAAGATAAGCTGCCAACTTTTTTTTATTTTCATGGGGTAGGAAAAGTACTTTGGTAGAAGAGGGAAAGACGAGCTGGCTGATATTATAAAGTCATAAAATACTCCCTTTTGTCTGTTATCTATCCATAGACATCTAAATTGATGAGTTTGTAAATGAAATGAGAACTCTGGTCAATTGTTGTTCTTTGGTTTAAGTCCTGAAAATGAAGGCATGGCAGATGTTTCTTTTCCTGAACTAATGTGAGGGTTGAAGTTCAAATCATCAGTCTAGGACAACTGGCTTTGTATTGGCTCCTGTGAGAGACAGACTTCTGCTCAGAATAAGATTTCACACAGATACCATCCTAATTATCAATTAAACTACTTGTAGTGAAAAGTAATGGTTTCTATGATTTACTTAAAGCTAGCCATAGCAATTTATACATTTTGAAGTGATATTTTCTCTTTAGACACCTCACTTAAACTGATTGTGTTTTCTGATGAGAAAAGTGATGGTTTCCCCCACTAAGTTGCTTTAGTTATGTTTTCAATTTGATCTAAATTGCTATTCAAGTTCAAAAACCAGTTACAACACTAATGGAGAGAAAGTATAACCTTTAAAAATGATTGGCCAGCACATTTTCTTGAGAAAAGGATCAATTTGTCAGCATGTTGGTTATGTGATGAAATATATGACTGCTGAAATAAAAATTCATGGAATCATAGAATCTTAGAATAGTTAGGGTTTGAAGGGACCTTCAAGATCATGAAGTTCCAACCCCCCTGTTATGGGAACTCGAACCATATTCCATGAAAAAATAGTCAAAGATAAAATATTAAGAATAATAAAGTTAGTCAGAAAAAACCAAACAATTTTCAGAATTGCCTAAGTAGTGCAGTTTGACTTTTCAAATTTTTCTTCATTTGTTACAAGCAAAGGAAATCAAACCTTGACTCACAAAGGAGTGGCTTTTTCCTATGACTGCTTCCTTGAATTTTTAAGATGCCCATGTTCAGTGCAGTGAGGAGCTTTGAATCCACTGCTCAGCTCCTTGTTGATTACCAGGCTACCAGCTGATGCTTGGGAGATCTACTATCACACTTGGTTGGGGCTCTTCCATAACTAGCTGCCGAGCTCTTGCAGAGGCAGGATGAGAGTCAGTGGAAATGACTTTATACTCCAGTGGTTTGGAGTGTCATCAAGGAAGGAAGATGCTCAGGTTCCCATCGCAGATCTAATAAGATTTCAGGGTGTCGTGTGAAATAAAATTATTTCAGTGGGAGCGAGATGATCAGTCTTGCTTAATGCAAAGCTGTGGTTTGAATGAGAGTGATTTTGAAGCTCTATTGTTTGGGGTTTTTTTCTTAAATTATCATAGAATCATGGAATAGTTTGGGTTGGAATGGGCCTTAAAGATCATCCAGTTCCAAACCCCCTGCCATGGGCGGGGACACCTCCCACCAGACCGGGCTTCCCAAGGCTCCATCCAACCTGGCCTTGAACACCTCCAGGGATGGGGCAGCGACAGCTTCCCTGGGCAACCTGTGCCTGTGGCTCACCATCCTCAGCATCAAGAATTTCTTCCTAATGTCTGGTCTAAATCTTCTCCTCTCCAATTTAAAGCCAAATTATAGCAAAGAATGATGCACTTACATTGAGCAATCACTTTGCTTTGCCAACATTTTTACAAATACCTTTTAAAGACATAGTTTAGGCAAGAGAAATTTAATTTTCTCCCATAGATTTCCTGTCAACCAGTATATTAATACATCACTTAACCTTTCACAAATGCTTAAAAATGTACTTGCAGCTAGCATGTATGTTAATAATAATCTATACATTGTTACTGATGTCTAAGCAGAATTAGAAATTTCTAAGTCTGTCATTTGTGGGTTTTTTAATAGATGACAGCTTTTGTTTCTTGCAAATCATGTTTATTATCCTTTTATTTAAAAAAAATATAGCCAGATATAGAAACAATGAAGCTTTTCATCCTGATATGTTTATTTAAGAAGAAAAGAGGATTTTTCATGATGAGAGTGGTGAGGCACTGACATAGGTTGCCCAGGGAAGTTGTGGCTGCCCCATCCCTGGAGGTGTTGAAGGCCAGGTTGGATGGGACCTTGAGCAGCTGGATCTAGTGGGAGGTGTCCCTGCCCATGGCAGGGGAGTTGGAATTAGATGATCTTTAATGTCTCTTCCAACCCAAATCATTCTATGATTCTATGATTCTATGATTTTATTCTGCTCAAGTGTAGCTGTTTCCATAATCTAAAGTAAATTTAGTATTACAAAGACAAATAACTGAATTTTGCTGACTTGCTAGGATGGTCTGGATTTTTTTGTTATCCTCTTTGTTCTAGATGTACGTAAATCAGAAGTTTTAGCAAGATGATTTTTTAAAAAGTTATTAAGGGACTGCAAAGTCAGTTTAGACAGTAATACAGACAGGGAGATATTTTGAAGCTATTTTGACATTCTGAAAAGAGAAGAAAATACGAGAGGAATGTGAGATAAGTGTCCTGCACTTGGCATCTCCTTCCTCTTCCTGTTCTTGGTGAGATGTGAAACTGAAGACCTCTATTGATCCAGCTGTCCTGTCAGCTACATGAGTTGTACGTGTGTGCATAAGTGAAAATGCAGCGACTGCTATGTAGGGATAAATCTCCCTTGGCCTTCCCTGTTGTGATTAGGTTAGCGTAAGGGTGGAAGGGGTGGCTTGTGTGGAAGAAGGAGATTCAGACTTAAAGCTGTCACTGCCAAACAGCCATCCCCATCCCATTGCTGGTGTTTGAACTCATCTTGGAATTCAGTTCCAATTGGGCTTTGAAATATAACAACATAGAGAGGAGAATGTTCACTGTTACATGAAAAACATGATCCGTTTAAGTGTTATTTTATAATGAATGAATCGTGAGATGAAATAATTGTGATTATTTGTACTCGTTGAGCATTTCAGCTCTGAATTAAAAACATAGTGAATAGTTGGAAGATCTGCATATCTGTGCTGGTCTCACTAGTCACTGGGTTACAGGACTGTCAGTTATTTGAAAGACGCCGTGTTTTGGGTGGGAGAGGTGATTGGATTCACCGGAATAAGATTTTCAACATGAACAGACTTAAGTAAACAGTAAGAATTTTGTTAAATATCTGCCTTACACATGTGCTTAAACTCGATTGACACCTGCCTAAGCTGGTAGGCAGCTCAGCAGCTGGAACTCAGTAAGCAGCGTCTGAGCTGATGTTGTGGGAAAGAGAAGTACATTTTGTCTTGAAAAATGCACTTTCTGGAAGAGAGAGGAGTGTCCAAGAACTGACTTGGCCTTTGTATTCTTTACAAAGTTTCTGTAGCCTCCAGAAGTGGTTCATGTCCAAATATGGCAGCCGTCTCCATCCTAGCCTGCTCATCTGGCTCTTTGCATCGTTCCTCTGCGAGTTCCATCCAAGCAGTAGTCGTCAAATGCCAGGAAAGTAGCAAGACCTGTCAAAAAAAACAGGGCAAAACACAACAAAAGTCTGTAGATCTGGCAAGATGTCTTAAGAGGCTGAACTGCACAGCAGAGTTTCTCCATCTGCTGCAGGAAATTTTAGCAGCCGTCTCAGCAATGTCGCGCACAGGACTTTAGTCCTAACATGGCTTGGTACATGATTTATGGGACTTAGGGGTCCAGATTGGGACACCTATTTATTAGGGGCACATTTTTAGATCTATATGTTAGTATGATAGTAAATGAACCACTATCCTTAAGGCAAATAATGTATGTAGCATGTTCGTAGGCATGGTATTGAAGGGATGTTATCTATTTATAGTTTAATACTGATTTGCTAGCGTGATTCACTAAGCTTATCAGTTGCAGACAGTCTGGGAGAAAGAGACGGAACGGAAATACTTGTCAAAAAAATGAAGCAATTTTTTATCTCTAAAATGAGCTTCTGTTTCTGGGCTGACTGATACTTTTTGGGAGGAGTAAGATAAAATTAATGTCTTCAAATATTCTGTGAGTGCAAGGGAGCTATGGCTATTTGAAAATTGCTGGCCTTTCATGCAAAATAGGCGAGATGTCATGGTGCACCTGGACAAAATCTGTGGATTAGTCTGTAATTGGCTCCTAGACAAGAGACAAAGAGCCTGATTTTTCACACACTGCCTCCCCTCTCCCTCTCGCAGATTATGCTTCCCTCTCAGCACCATTCCTTCTCTGTTTTGGCACTTGGAGAACAACGATGATTGCTCCAAGACATCTTTTCAAAGAGGATGTCTGGGAGATGGGACAAAAGTATTTCTCTCCCATTTGTCTCATTATCTCTAGCCCTGCTTGGTGGGAAATCGTGAACTGGATTCTTGGTATTGCAAGACTGTTTTGGAATCATAAAAGTTTAGAAATAAGCAATCATAGAAGCATAGGATGGTTTAGGTTGGAAGGGACCTTAAAGATCATCCAGTTCCAAACCCTCTGTGATGGCCACTAGATCAGATGGCTCAAGGCCCCAAGGTGTGTTTTGTCTGCAGTGAAAACAAACATTCATAGAATCATAGAATCATAGAATAACCAGGTTGGAAGAGACCCACTGGGTCATTGAGTCCAACCATTCCTATCAAACAAATTCAAAACCTATTCAAAAATAGGTGAGATGGATCCCAGCCCAAAAGGGACTCTTGCCATTGAATAGAGGAAGACTGCAGTGACTAGTAGAGATGTTTTTATCTACTCTGGGTTAGGGGAATCCAGATCTTGATTCTTGTACTGCTGTCACCATCTTGCTTTCTCCCAGTTTCTCACCTTGTTAATTAAATGCCCCTTTAACCTCCTTCAACTGACCTTTCATCCATAAGCTCCTTCCAGTCTGCTTCTCCCATCTTCCCAGAGGACCAAGAGGAAGAAGCTCGTACTTCCTCCAAGCATATACAGAATGTTATCATGTCCCTCAGATTCAATAGTATTTTTTAGCAATTGAGGTTAATGCTGTCTGGCAGTGGATGTCACTGCTGGCCAGACTTCCATCCACCTGCAAAAGTCACACTCAATGATGGTGGAAGTCAATGCTGCTGTAAAATAAATGGAGTATTATAGACCAGGTGGCCTGATCTGCTGTAGCAGCTTATAGCGTTTGCCTGCAAACAGGACCTTATGCATTTGTGCTCCATGATGCTCAGTACCTTCTTACTTTCCTCGCCTTTGTTTATTCTAATCTGAGGTTTAAGCACAATTTTTAATTTAAAAATTAAATATAATAGCATCATTTTTAGGAGCACAGAAGGTGACCCAAAAGCACAAGTCCATTCTTCTGGCCATGCTAAATTTAAGAACAAATCCCGACTGAAAAATAAACAACAACATACTTTTTGTCTTAAACAGTGCATGTTAAACAACAGGGTGAAGGAAGTATGCAGGGATTAACTTGAAAACAGATGTTTATAATGATTTGATGATGTATTTTAATTACATTCCCAGATGCAGCAGGCTTCTGTATTTAAGGGATGTGCTGATAAATCCGATAACATTCTCCATGATGCTGGAGGAGGAAGTATGAACTGCAAGCATGCGTCCTCCAGCTGTGATCTCATCAGGTCTGAAAAACTAAGAGAGGTCACACTGGGTCCTTTCTTGAAATGGGAGGCCCAATGTTTTTCCAGGCATAACCTTGTGCCACAAAGAGTAGAGCAGATTATTCAGTGGGTGGTGCTGGTCAGCACTGAGTTGATGTTATAGCATATCTTGGTGCCATTTTCAGCTCTAATCCTCTT
The DNA here is from genome assembly GCF_032191515.1 of Phaenicophaeus curvirostris. Taxonomy (NCBI): domain Eukaryota; kingdom Metazoa; phylum Chordata; class Aves; order Cuculiformes; family Cuculidae; genus Phaenicophaeus; species Phaenicophaeus curvirostris. The sequence continues at coordinate 206,558,214 of NC_091392.1, forward strand.
TCTGTAGCATAGGAATAATAACCATTAATAGTCATTCCAATCAGTGTTGATTTTAATCTTTCTGTGCATTTATAATAGCATTTATTATGCATTTATAAATGCATAATAATATAATGATAAGGTAAGATGCTTTAATAATGTAAGAGAAGGGACTAGTTTTGATTTATGTGAATATGGAGGAAGTTAGACTTCAAACAACAAGTTCAATAGTTCTACATATTAAAAAATAAGATCTCAACAAATACTTCAAGAGCTGCATTACAGTTATATTGAGTGGCCTTTAATAATTTTATTTTCAGTATTAAGCTGTTATTTCTTCACAATGAGGGTGGTGAGGCACTGGCACAGGTTGCCCAGGGAAGTTGTGGCTGCCCCATCCCTGGAGGTGTTGAAGGCCAGGTTGGATGTGGTCTTGGACAGCCTGAAGGTCCCTTCCAATCCAAACCATTCTCTGAGTCGGTGATTATGTAATTTCTCTTTGATGCTTTAGTTTAAAAGAAAATATATTTAGCAAGTAAAAATGCCACTGTATTTTTTAACTTGTTAAAGTGATGATGTTTATTGGTCTTGTTGGTTTATGGGTCTTGAAGTTTTCCAAATTTGAAACAGGTTAGGTATTTTTGCTCTTATTTCTAACTGCTGAGTTACTCATTGGTTCCTTCATGACTATGAGGAGGAAAAGGCAGGGAGTAGCCTAGATGCACTTAAGTGCACTGAAATATCTCAGTAACACAAAGTAATCGTAAGCTTTTACCTGTGCAACGTCAAATCTGACCACACTCACATGTTATCACCTTTCACATTTTGCAAAGGTCTTTACGATTATGTTAGACATCCCAATCTTTTGGTTGTTCTTGACCCGGTCCAAACAAGCCAACCCCAAAATTTGTTAAGTGTCTCATGTCTTATGTGAACAAAGGCACGAAATAGCATTTATTCATACTAAGCTCCCTTCCTCAAACACCTAAATCAAGATCTCCTCACCCTTACTTCTGAGGGAGGTTGCACTTTGGAGCATTTCATGTGATGAAATCAGCTGTTGGCACCAGCAAGGCCTGCTGCGCAGTTCACGTTCCTTCTCTCCCAAATCCTTCTTGGCACCTGCCCTCCAGAATTTCAGTTCACAGAATCCAGATAAATTTAGGAGTCTGGAAACAACTGTGCTTAAGCATTGTAATTTTCTGAGGGTACAAGTTGTATTTTGACTTAAGTTCATCTAGTGTGGAAACTCCATGAGATGGTTCTGTCCTAAGGAAGGTTTTTTACAAAACAAGGATCTCTGTAGTACCTGCTAGAAAGTAATTTAGATGGGTTATGTGTTTATAAATTTTCTGTGGATTCTCCTGCTGCAATGAGTTTGCTTTAACTGAGTGGAAGGTTTCCCATCCCAATGACAATTACAGTTAGTCATTATAGAGAGGAAGAAAGAAAAAAGTTTACTTGAAATGTGGTAGATGTGAAAAACAGACCAGAACCCTGGAGCTAATCATTGCCTGTCCAATGTTATCAGTTGCCTCTGTATCTAATATTTAATATTAGGAGCAGTTTGCTCTCTTAGCAGCTTTGGTTTGACTTTGATTTCATAAAGTATGTACAGAAGTACTTGTTTATATTGTTTCCTGGGGTAATTATATTAATATTTAATTTCCTTTAAAAACTATCATCTTCCTATCTGATGATGGCCAATTACTGATCAAAACCTTAGTAGATCAATATTAAAAGATCTCATGGTAAACACCCAAAGGGTGTAGAAACCACTTTTTGTCTTCAGAAAAGAAGCCCAAAACTATATTCTTCAGATCTGGTATTTTTTCTCCATAGGTATAGAAGATAAATCATGAATCCTTTCTTCTCAAAGCAATGGGACATACTTATAGGGATTAAGTATATATACGGAATAGAAACCATTTATTAACAAACTCATATTAGAGAGATATTTCTATGACTGGATTGATTTTTGTTTTAAATATTCTGCTGGGCTTTGCATGTGTGAATATAGAATCTTAGAGGAGAATACACTTGTTTTAAACTGAGACATTCATATTACTTGATGCTGCATATCTATATAAGGGCAAAAGCTATAAACTGGAGAGGGGCAGATTTAGACTAGACAGAAGGAGGAATTTCTTCACTATGAGGATGATGAGACACTGGAACAGGTTTCCCAGAGAAGTTGTGGCTTCCCCATCCCTGGAGATGTTGAAGGTCAGGTTGGATGGGGCCTTGGGCATCCTGGTCTGGTAGGAAGTGTCCCTGCCTATTGGAGGGAGTGCTGGAACTAGAAAATCTTTAAGGTCCCTTCCAACCCAAACTATTCTATGATTCTATGATTACATAAAAATGAGGCATTTTTAAATGGTGACCCAAAAGACAACGATTTAGAAGTCATATAACAGTCTTCTATGGTTAAAAATGACCAAGTTTCTTTTTCTTCTTTTACTAAGGTGTCTTTTATCAGAGCATGACTGAGACCATAAGTGCACATCTGTATAAAGATAACAAAATATTGTGTTGGGCTTAAGTGAGCATTCCCCATGCTAACCAGCCTTGCAATCAGAATGGTACTTGCTGACATCCCTGGCTCATTGTGGTATGTTCTGCTTGTCACACAGTTGAGCTTAATTCTCAATTTCTCTTTTATTTTCAGGGTTGTTCCGGTTGTGGAAAATGTGACTGCAGTGGAGTAAAAGGGCAAAAGGTGAGTAAGTCAGCTCTTTCCGCTTCATTATCTTGCTTATTTAAACCACATGGTGTATAATCTACTGGGCGGCAGGTGAGCTGTTGGTTTCAGTGAACACTTGCACCGCCACGGGGTTTTACCAAAGGCAGCCCAAACCCTTCCACAGAGTTTTGGAAGAGCAGCCAGCTCAGTGTCCACAGCAGCAGAAAGCAGGAGGGCCAGGGCTGGGAAACAGCTAAGTGCTTGACCATGCCCTCCCTCTTTTCCCATCAAGCAGGATGCTAACCCAACACTCTCACCTTTCCTACACTTCACCTTGTCTTTTCTGTGGGTAGCAGGCACGGCATCCTGGCCTCCTCTGGAAGCAATATGAGCAATTCAGTTCAGAAATGCTCCCCTGAGCCCCCTGTGCAGCTTGCTTTCCAGGAAGGCTTTGATGCATGATTAGCAATGTACCCTGACCAGAGTTAGCCAAGGAAGGCAATGACCTGCAATGGGAAGAAGGAGGTTAATAAGCAACTTAAATACAGAAAAGCGTTGCAGGTCAAGAAAAAAGCAACATTCATAACTTTCTGACAGAACCTTGCACATGAGTTTTACCATTCCCATTCACCTATCCAGACTTTCTGTGTATGAAACAGAAGAGGCACTTTAAAGGCTTCTTTTAAAGCAGTAACAGTGAGGAAAAAATATAGCGTACTTAAGCATTCCATGAATTCCCGCTGTAAATCACCTGCTTTTGTAAATACTGTAGACATTCAATCACTCTCCTTATCTCTTCCAGTTTTGCTCTAGAGATTTTAATCTATGGTGCGTTCCCTTGTGCATGCACACGCACAGTAGATCTACCATTCAAAATGAGTGTAAACCGAAGGTTTTATCATTCCGTGATCGCAGTGGGAACATTTTTCGAGCTAAGTTGTTTAAATCTCCCGAAGGAATGCTTAGAAGATCGGGGAGGAAAGTTGTTTGATTTTTATTTCAGGAGGGGGTTGGTTTTCTTTTTTAAATAAATATACAGCTGGTTTCTACATTGTCTTACATATGATAGCTACATATGTACGGATGAGGGTTTTATCAATATTTGTTGGTGGCTTTTCTTTGGTATTTTCAGAACAAGGAATGGAATTGACTTAATTGGAGACCCAAGCAAAGATGATTTTTATTGGTGCAGAGCATAGATTGATTTGTGAGACACATGAAAAGTATCAAGGTTCAAAACATCTTTTAGATGGAGTCTCAATTTTTTTGGTGACCCATCAATATCAGTTTAATAAAAGTCACCTATATATTGAAAACAAATATAGCAAAGATTTGGGAAGAGTTTTGAACTCTGAATTTGTTCCTTGATTTCTTGATCTTATTTTTCACTAACGAGAATAAATGGATCATTGTAGAATGAGAGAGATATCACATTATAATTGTCTTGTTGAAAGTCATTAGTTTTCAGTTCATAGAATGTGCCAGCATCTTGTAACGAGATAATTTATTAAAATTATGGCTTGGGGAAATAAATTGTATAAAAGCTTATGCTTCATTTATTTCTGGCTGCAATCCTGACTATTTTTTGCTGGAGCTTTTGCTAGCTATTTTTCATTTGTGTAATTCAGAGTCTCAAAAAGTTCTTTATGGAAGAAATAGGTGCTTGTCTAACATGCTAGTAGACAAAACTAGCTCAAATTAATCAAAGTTATTTAAAAATGTAGAAGAGAGAAAAATATCAGTCCATAGCAATGGAAGTCATAATAAATTCCAATTCTCATGCAAATCTCAGCAAGTCAGTGCACCCCATGCTCTTCCTAAGGGTTTTCATCACAAACTGATGTTCTCTGAATTTAAATGTGTGTAGTAAAATACATACTTTTAGACTGTGCAGGAAATTTCATTATTAGCATTAGAGATGGCTAGACAGGTGAATGAATAGTTATACCCAGAAAGCAATATTCAAGAAAGGTTTTGAAGGTATTTTGGAATGCATTTGAAAGCAACTTGATTCTGTTCAATATATTCAATATAACTTGATTCTGCTCATTATATTGACGCTCTGAGGCTTTCAAATATGCACTTAGGATTTTGAACAGAAAACATCTGCCCCAACACTTGTTGCAGCTTTTTATCCTAACTCTTTATGTTTAATGCCTGTCTAGAATAAGAGTAGCCTACTACCTGGTCCTCGGTCTGAGGACAAAAGTTGGTGAGAGAGGGCAAGGGAAGCATCTTTTCGGTTTGCCTCTGTAATATTTCTAGAAATGGTCTTTCCAACAAACACGTTTGAATTTAAAACATGTCTCTGCTGAACACAGTTACTCTTAACGCACATGAATGTTGCTTTATCAGAGGACTGATCAGATAGAGAGATGATCCAGGCCAGTAGAGGGCTGCTATGCCCAGCTCTTGTGGTACTCCAGGAGACCACGTTAGAGAACATCTGCTCTCCACTCCTCACGTAACGACTTGCGTGGGCAGTACTTATCCATTCTGCCATGCTCCATCCACAGCCAGCATGTTGCCTACACTGGAAACCCTTTTGATCTGGTTTCCATGTTGTACAGAAGTGCGCAAATGCTGAAGGGCCTTTTCCAATCCACCCACACTCTTTTAGCAACATAACCACACCAGTTTACTGCCATGGGAGCTCCGGCAGCTGCGGAAGCGGGTGCTGGGTTTACCCTTTAATGCCTTAATTATTAACATCTGGAGACACATTTCCTACCATAGTGTGGGAAAAAAGCTCCAGACTGAGTGATTTGGGGGTGGGGTTTAATTAAAATGCGTTTGGCCAAATAATCATATTCATGAAGTCACCAGAAAAAGTGCTGAAAATAGTATTTGACTTAAAAGCTGTGAAATGCCCAGGAAATATTACCAGATGGCATTTCAGACATGGAAGAGTAAATTATATTGTCATATTTTTCTCTCCTATTTGAGGATCTTTTCATCAATATGACCACTTGGATGGCCATATTTAGAATAGATTCAATATGTTCTCTCATTAGGCTGTTTCCATGAAAATTGCGTCTCTGTGCCAAACTCCTTTAAGATGACTCATACTTTATCAAGGGCAGATAATTGACAAAGTCTAAGGGTTTTCTTCCCTTTCAGTGAATTTCAGAAAGTGAGCGTAATTTCAACAGATGGCTTTTATCCTATAAAGCCTTTATTATTACACTGAACATCAGGCTGTTATTTTAAGCTATATAATGTCAAGTACCAAGTATTTGCCAAGAAAAGGCGCAAAAATTTTAGAAAAACATAATAGTGCTAAAATAATACGATAATAAATAAGACCTTACTGTTTTCCATTAGATAAATTAGCCTAAAACATCTTGTTTCCTTTTACACTTTTTATTTGGTTTTCTCTGTAACTGGCTGTTCTTTCTAACCTCGTTGAAGTGTGAGATCTGTTTAAACTGATTAGAGATTTGAATGCTTGCCTGCATTTTATTGGGTTACTCAGAAGCAGATAGAAGTTATGTTTTCTCTTTTATGCCTACCTAGATTTTGAGAACAATTTCAAGTAGCTGTAGAGATAAAGAGGTTCTAGCCATTAATGTCTGTAGAAAAAGCATGTCAAGCATTTAATTACCATTTAGAACAAAGACTGTATAGAGCTGAATAAAACTCTCCATGAGCTGACTTTTTCCAGGAATGTTCATTCTCTCATTCATGACCATTTACACTCATTTTACTCCATATCAGAAATGTGTATAAAAGGAGGTAACTCTGGAACTGTGCTGTAACTAATACACAATGATTAATCTTTTAACGCTTATCAGTTAGAATGCATTAAAGTATAAATTCTCATTCTTTAGTGTAAATCCCTTATGATTCCTGCCCTGACACTGCATTGTCCATTAAAAAATCTCTGCCTAAAAGAAAACAGAAAATAAGAATAGAACTAACTTACTTAGATGTTGCTCTTGGGGTTATTTTTTTGTTTAAATGTAAAAAAAACCCCTTGAATAAATTCTTTTATAATGGCATATTTTTATTTGCCTAATTCTGAGATGGTGTCCATATTATTATACCTACATAAATATTATTTCCGTGTCTCCCTTGATGGGTGCATCATCCCCAGGTGGATTTACTGCTGAAGAAATACACAAACTGGCTTCGCTTGAGCCATTTTGGGTCTTGAACCCAGATTGCTCTGTTGCTGCCTTAGGTTGACAGACACTTGGTCATGTATGTGGTCCCTTGTCAACAGAATCATAGAATAGAATCATAGAAATATAGAAATATAGAAATGATAGCTTCATGATATCAGTAGTACTGTATGATGGCAGCCTGGTCTAGTGGGAGGTGTCCCTGCCCATTGCAGGGGGTTTGAAACTGGATGATCTTTAAGGTCCCTTCCAACCCAAAATATTCTATGATTCTGTGATATGCTTATGTTTAGTTTTCAGGAGAAAAGGTACGCACACAGTAGTATTTCAGTTGGTATAATAGGACTTTTTAAGCAGCTGTTGGCAAGTACATGTTTTTGCATGAAAAGGTGTTGGGGTAATAATCTCAGCCTTTTCATCGTTGAATAAAACTTGCTCTCTATCCTTACAGAGTTTGATTTTATGTTTGTACAGCTGCTGTTAGTGTATGGTGAAGGGGCTGTAGAAACCTTATGAGAGCCTTATGAGAAGAGGCTCAGGAAACTGGGGTTGTTTAGCCTGGAGAAAAGGAGGCTGAGGAGAGACTTTATCACTGTCTACAACCCTCTGAAAGGAGGTTCTAGTGAAGTGGGTGTTGGTCTCTTCTCCCAAGTGACAGGTGATAGGATGAGAGGAAACGGCCACAAGCTGCACCAGGGGAGGTTCGGATTGGACATTTGGAAAACCTTTCTTCACTGAAATGGTTCTAGGGCACTGGCAGAGGCTGCCCAGGGAGGTGGCTGAGTCCCCATCCCTGGAGGTGTTTGAAAGATGGGCAGATGAGGTGCACAGTTTTATGGTTTAGTAAAGGACAGGAATGATTGGACTTGATGATCTCAAAGTTCTTTTCCAGTCAAGCAATTCTCTCATTCTATATCTTCTTTATGGTTTCTCAGGGGATTACAGAGTCTTATTGCATTTGAAGCACGCAAGCCTCCAATGAATTCACTAAATTTTCCCACATGTGAGATCAAAGAGAGACAAAGGCCTAAAAGGTCTCCACTTCTCTGAAACTTGCATGTTTGGGAAGCAGAGCCTCCCAGTCCCTGTGCGAAGCTCATGTGTAGTTTGGAATCTTCCCAAACTTAAAATCTTGTGCCTGAAGGAAGGTTGTGGTGAAGTGGGTGTTGGTCTCTTCTCCCAAGTGACAAGCAATAGGATGAGAGGGAATGCCCTCAAGTTGCACCAGGGCAGGTCCAGATTAGGCACAGGGAAAAAAATTCTTCATGGAAAGTGTTCTCAAGCACTGGCAGAGGCTGCCCAGGGAGGTGGTTGATTCCCCATCCCAAGAGGTATTTATAAGATGAGTCAATGAGGTGCTCAGGAATATGGTTTAATACTGGACAGGTCCAGTTGGACTCAGTGATCTCAAAAGTCTTTTCCAATCAAGCGATTCTATGATTCTAGCCAAGAACAAATAGTTGTTTGGGGGTTTGACTTTGGGTTTTTTTAATCTCGCCCTAGGGGTAGTCAGTTTGATTTTCTTTGCTCGGCTACGTCCTCTTTCAGATTTTAGACCTATGTTTTCAGTGAGAGGTCATAACTTACATTAGTCATTGAAAATATCTGCCTGTATGATGCTGGCTTTCAGCAAAGTAGATTTGAATTATCTTAAAGTTTATATTTCGTTACGAAAGGTTAAAAAGTCACATTTCATCACTTCATATGAAATTCATGAAAGGTCTTCCAGCAGAAACAACAGCAAAACTTGTAACCATCTATGCCTGGAGGAGACAGAACAGTATGAAGCAGCATGGAAGTGGCATTTTCAAAGATGAAATGTGAAGTAGCAGCTTAAAAAGTGATGGTGGAGTACTTTATCATGCAAGGAAGTTCCTAACCAGCTGGGGAGTCTCTTTAGCTTAGCCAAGAAAGAAGCTTAATGTGATAGAAGGAGCAAGAACAGCTGAGAAAGCATTTTTAAGAGATGTTAAAAGGGATTCACATTTCCTCTCAGGTAAATATAACAGATGCAAAGGTTTTTGCGGAATGAGAAGCAAATTGACTTATAGACAATTTAGCAAAGAAAGTTAGCCTTAGTGATGAAAATAATTACTACCTTTCAGTAACAGGTAAAATCTTCTCCTATACCATCCTTAACAATAGAAGAAAAGCAAAATGAAGGTAAAGCCAAAGGAAACTTAGACTCCTGTCTGTAAAATCATGTTTCTATCGCCTAGAATTGTTAAGATTAAACTAGGGTAGTAAAACCTACATATGAATTTTGTAGCTCTTAAAGAAAGCATCGGTCAGCTTCCACTGAAGTTCAGCTGGAACATTTTAAAATGTTTTGATATGCCAACAAAAATAATTCTCACCAAGACTTTTGTCAAAGATCACTGTGCATAGTTAAAGTAAATACTGGGGTGAGTGAGTGAGTGAGTGAGTGAGTGAGCATGTACAGGGGCATCAAATCAGATGTCTTCTCACTCTTTTCTTATTCGACAGTTAGTGGCTGTAGATGGATGCAGGAGAAGTATTTCATGGCTATTTCTCAGAGCACTAAAAGCCTTGGGGGGGCTTTAGTAACCCTTAGTTTCCTTAGAACAGTTTGCTTGGCTGCCAAGCGAAGACTGAAAGAGTGCAGAACTGCAAAACAAATGGGTTTAAGTCGTAGTACTGGAGGATACAGAGGGGCATTCTGAAGTGCACTCTGACTCCAGCATTGGGAGCGAGGTGAAAAAAAAGAGAAGAATAACAATAGCTCATATAGTGGAGCAGTACGCAGAGAATCAGAGTCATAGAATGATTTGGGTTGGAAGGGACCTTAAAGATCATCCAGTGCCAACTCCCCTGCCATGGGCAGGGACATCTCCCACCAGACCAGGCTGCTTAAGGCTCCATCCAACCTGGTCTTGAACACCTCAAGGGAAGGGGCAGCCACAGCTTCCCTGGGCAACCTGTGCCAGTGCCTCACCACCCTCAGGGTGAAGAATTTCTTCCTAATGTCTAATCTAAATCTATCTCCTTCCAGATCCATTCCCTCTTGTGCTATCACTCCATGCCCTTGTAAAAAGTCTCTTCACAGCTTTCTCGAAGCCCCCTTCAGGTACTAGAAGGCTGCTCTAAGGTCTCCCCGTAGACTTCTCTTCTCCAGGCAGGACAACCCCAACTCTCTCAGCCTGTCCTTACAGCAGAGGTGCTCCAATCCTCTGATCATCTTTGTGGCCTCCTCTGGACACGTTCCAATGGCTCCATATCCTTCTTATGTTGGGTATTCAAGAACTGGACACAATACTCCAGGTGGGGTCTCACGAGAGCAGAGTAGAGAGGGAGAATCCCCTCTCTTGCCCTGCTGGCCACTTGTTTTGGTGCAGCCAAGGATATAGTTGGGTTGTGAGTGCACATTGCCAGAAGCCAGTGCTGCTGCCACCTGTGTGCAGCATCCATAATGAGCTTTGTAACTTAATCATGCGATTACAAGTCTGCAACTCCAACCTCATTTCTCTTTGAAAATGCAGAGATGGAAGCTGGAAACCCATCAAGACACACAGAGCCTTATTGAACTCCAAAGGGATTTATTTCAGAAGTTCTAGGTATTAGATTTAATTCATTTACGTCAGTGCCAAGGCATGGGAGTTGGGGGACAGTGTATACTTCAGAAAAGAAGAGAATATTGCTTTGAAAAATGAAACTCTACGTGTCGGTGAAGTATAAACTTTTGATAGCAAAACTGTCTTTGCTCCCTGCCTCTCACTGAGCACAATCAGCCTTCAGAAAGGGCAAGAGAGATGGGCATTAGGAGTGCGAGTGGCTTCCCCTTCCCAGGTGGAAGAGTTGTCTGGTGTGCCTGTCACCATCTCACGCCCTGTGCTTGTGTCACTTCCCCACAGGCTCCTCTGGATGTCAGTCACACATCAAGGAGTTCGGCTGGCCAGGTTCCACATCCTTCCCCTTTTGTTTCGTCAAAAAGAAAACCTTAAAGACACCCACTAAGCTTTTGGTTGACATTAAGGATGGGATGTAACCCAGAGGGACCTGGACAGGCTGGAGAAGTGGGCCTCTGAAAACCTCATGAGGTTCAACAAGGCCAAGTGCAAGGTCCTACACCTGAGTTGGGGCAATCCCCTATTTCAGTACATGATGGGGGATGATGAGATTGAGTGCAGCCCTGTGGAGAAAACTTGGGATGATGGTTGATGAGAAGCTGGATATGAGCTGGCAATGTGTGCTCGCAGCCCAGAAGACGAGCCATATCCTGGGCTGCATCAAAAGAAGCGTGGCCAGCAGGTCAGGGGAGGGCATTCTGCTCTTCTATTCCTCTCTTGTGAGACCCATACCTGGAGTATTGTGTCCAGTTCTGGAATCCCCAACAGAAGAAGGTTATGGAATTGTTGGAACAGGTTGGGGGGAGGGGCACAAAGATGATCAAAGGGCTGGAGCACCTCTTCTCTGAGGACAGGCCGAGAGAGTTGAGGTTGCCCAGCCTGGAGAAGAGAAGGGAAGACCTTAGAGCATCCTTCTAGTACCTGAAGAGGTCCTCCAGGAAAGCAGAGGAGGGACTTTTACAAGAGCATGTAGTAATAGGACAAGGGGGAATGGCTTTAAATTGGAGAAGGAAACATTTAGATTAGGCATTAGGAAGCAATTCTTCATGATGGAGTTGGTGAGACACTGGCACAGGTTGCCCAATCCCTGAAAGAGTTGAAGTGGGGATTGGGTGGGGTCTTGAGCAGCCTGGTCTAGTGGGAGGTGTCCCTGCCCATAGCAGGGGGTGTGGAATTAGATGATCTTTAACATTCCTTCCAAACCTAACCTTTCTATGATTCTGTGATTCTGTGAATGTTATCTTTCTTGAGGTGTTTTCATGATAACACCTCAGAAGCCAGAATATATTCTCTAGCCTTTCTAGAAGGATTTTATTCCTGTGCAACTTTCAAAATGTATAAAACTTTAATGCCATTTCCAGCCTAACTCCAAAAAACAGGTAGAATAACACGATCTCAAATAGCACTGTCTGTCATGTACTCTCTAAGATATGAGCTGCTTCATTATGAGAACTTTATTGCATTCTGTACTGCCTAGGACCAGCTGCCCATGTTTTTACTATTTATGGAAGAGATTATTTTCTGTAAATATGTCCATGACAAACCTTTGGCAAGAGAATAAAACTTGCATGTAACGTCACATTTCATTCCAGGTCTAGGATCTGAACAAAAATAAACTAAAAAAAAATCTGAAAAGTTCAAGACCTTTTTTTTTTTTTTTTCTGTTTCATCTTTAAATGTGAGCCTTGAAACAATGCCAATTGCAAACAAATGCTAAATAATTTTCGCTAATGAAGAAGGAAGGGCGTGGAACATTTTTACCCCTTATATTCTTGGACCTTCGGCACTGGAAGCGATTTAACACAATGTGCAATAAAACAAAGGAAGAGTTACTCAGACCTAATGAGTACAACAGATGATTAGAAGGGGTGGGAAATATAGCGCTCTTTTGATTCAACCTGTCTCCAGGTGATAGAATTTCCTTTTTTTTTACAGTGCAAATGCATTCGTCCTTCAAATCTCCTCTTCCTTCATGGTTCTTTGAGGTTCTTCTATTCCCAGGGTGGCTCTAACTGATGGGAAGAGGCTCCTTGACCCATGTGTGATTTAGAAAAAAGAATAGAGTTTGGCAAAACCCATATATACCTTTGGTAACAGGTTTGTGTGACTTTCTCCTGAAACATCATGAGCTCTGTTTTAAACATAAAGACAATGAACCACCTGCCTTGGTGTTAAACTACCAAGCTTCATGCAGGCAGACTTCCACGGTTGAAAATAAGTCACTTGCTGTCTGTTGGCTTCTGCTATCTGTTAGTCTTGTCTTCGTGTTCCTGCCCTTCACAAAACATGCCCTCAATTGTGCTTCGGGGTGGACAGAGAAAAATGTTCAAATTAGGGGTCATGCAAGCCTCCTTCTGTGAATGAATGTAAGGTGCATCTGCCTCACCAGACTTCAGCAGGTTTTTCTTCTTTTTTATTTTAAATTGGAGGGGAAACAGGCAACACGATGTGTTTCTGTAAGTACAAGTATTTTTAGCTCAGCATCTTAGTGACGTAGAATCATAGAATCGTATAATAGCTTGGGTTGGAAGGGACCTTAAAGATCATCCAGTTCTAACCCCCCTGCCATAGACAGGGACATCTCCCACTAGATCAGGCTGCCCAAGGCCCCATCCAACCTGGCCTTCAATACTTCCAGGGATGGGGCAGCCACAACTACCCGGGGCAACCTGTGCCAGGGCCTCACCATTCTTATTGTCAAGAATTTCTTCCTAATGTCTAATCTGAATCTTCCCCCTTCCAATTTAAAGCCATTCCACCTCATCCTATCACTACATGCCTTGTCTGGACTTCTGGATCTGTAACGTATATGTACCCTGGAGTTTAGTATCACAGAAAAAGTCTATCAACCAAAGACACAGAAATGTAAGGAAACATTGAGAGTTAAGAGTGCACATGGCTCAAGAAGTCTTAAAAAGTAAGAATTAGGCATCTCCATTGAAAAAAATATGAGTACGGCAGTGGAAAATGAGGAATAACCAAGGGGTGAGTGAGGAGAGGAATTGTATGAAGAAAGCTGGGTACATTATGTCGGAAGGGGCCGTTACTTACTGCTGCTTTAACTAAAATTGTACCATGCTGACAGGCAACCAATTACTCGACACTAATTAAATGGAGGCTGAGTTTGACTTTTGAATGTTAGTTTTACTTCACCCAGCTGATTTTACATCTTATTCACCTTCTATATCTCTTTCAGACACACTGTATATCCACTCACTTACTTGCACACCAACTAAGCACATACATACTGATATGTAGAGTAAAGGCTAATCAAAGATCGCTATTTCTATTTTTATGCTCCTGGGAAGTGCTTAACAGCTTCCTAAGGAATGTTCTTTGCAGCCATGAGGTGACAATGAAAGATACTTTCACTCAAAGCATTCTTTGTGTTTAGGAGGCAGAGGCTCCGGCTCAGTCCCTGAACCATAAACCTGAACAGCTCTCTAATTAAATGTTTATACTGATAGATTCACTGGTAGATGTTTAGGTTCATTTTGGATCAAACTGCTCAGGTTCACCAATATTGTAAATCCAGGAAGCTTGGGAAAGGATGTTTTCATAGTAGAAACAGTTTCACCCTTTCACAGAGGGTGAAACCTAAAGCTGAGTGAGATGATCAGAGCGCAGCTTCTGCTCTTATGTAAATGAACCTGGCTTTGATCTATATGGCACTGGCTTTTGCACTATTATTGGGTGCTTCTTAGTGTTCCTGCCTCAAAGTTCAGCCTAAGAGCTGGTTTAACTGTGGGAGCAAAGGAATCCCACAGGTGAAAGTCATTGAGGAGGGAGCAAAGGGAGAAGGAGGTTGGATGCAATGAGCTCAAAGGTCTTTTCCAAGCTGGTGTTTCTATGATTCTGTGAGGTGGCAGAGTGGGCATGACTAGAGAATGCTGTTCCCAGCAGCTCTTGCGTAGCTCTTCATCGACATGTGCCTGCATATAATGTAGAGCAGCCCTGGTAATGGTTGAAGTTGTGTAGAGGACTCATCCAGCCCACAGATAGCCTGACGATGGAGCTATGCAGGTGATGTAAAACTGCTGTGGCCGATCCTGTTAGTAGTGCTAGAAATGCTGGATTCATGTTACCATGTGAGTCATCTTTCTCAGATGCTTCCTGGCAGTGCAAGAATCTGGATTTTGCTGACTCTTCCCCCCCAATCCCTCCTCTTCCATTCTGTGTACTGTCAGGGACTCAACCCCAAAACTTCTGGCTGAGCCAAGATCTTTACAGAGCTCCTACACAGATTCTTTGCGTGTCTTCACAGTTAAGTCTGTGTAATTAATTACTCATTACTCGTGTGACCCCAGAATTGTATAGCTATAGCACAGATAGATCCTCGTGCTGAGGAATGTGCAGTGGGAATTTTGTAATGTTAAGCATCCTTAGTGCATTTGAGGACGTTTTCCCTCTGAGCGTATAGCAATAATACTACTTGACTGATGTCCACTTCACACTTTCAATAAAATGCTGAAAATGGTAAGTGCAACTGAGGACAAACAGATGATATTTATTGAACATGTTTATTTTAGTCCTGAAAGATATTCAGGGCGCTCCCTCTGGTGGTTAAAAACACTCTTTCATTCAACAGTTGGGTATTCCCCACCTCCATTTCTTCACTGTCACACTAAGCCAATTACAGTTCTGTAAGACACATTTAAAAGAGTGTGGAGGGGAACAAAGTGACTTGAGAGTGCTACTTAGATTACACAATAGCGTTTCCCACTGTGCAGCATAATTACTGGTCTAACACCTCAAAGCCGGTTCACTTGAGTGCTCACAGTTACATCAGCTGAAGGAACAAATACAGACCCTGCATTCATCTCTCATGTGGCTTGGGATAGTCTAGGTAGAACCCATGCAGGGCATTGCAAGGCTGCTGAGCGTTGCTGTAGATCTTGAACAGGTCACGCCTGGGGCATCGAGGTGTGATGAAAGTTTTGGACGATGGATTTTCTTGTTATCAGTTGCACCTAGTCCTCAAACTATTCCTTTTCAAAAGCAATGTTTGAGATTGTTTCTAAAATCAGGATGAGGATAAGAGAAAGTTAGAAAACGATGCCTCGTTTCTCTCTTTTTGAGAACTGTGTCCTCAGACTTCATCACCCACATGAGGGCAGGTTCAGAGAGTTGGACTTACTTAGCCTAGAGAAGAGATGGCTCTGGAGAGACATTATAGCAGGCTTCTAGTTCTTAAAGAGGGCTTACAGGAAAGCTGGGAAGGGACTTTTATTCAGCAGTGCAATAATAAGATGAGGTGTGATGATTTTAAGCTGAAAGAGGATAGATTTAGATTAGATATTAGGAAGAAATTGTTTACTGTGAGGGTGGTGAGGCACTGGCACAGGTTGCCTAGAGAAGCAGTGGATGCTTCTGGATCTCTGGAGATGTTCAAGACCAGCTTGGATGAGGCTTTGAGCAACCTGTTCTAGTGGGAGGTGTCCCTGTCTATGGCAGAGGGGGTGGAAAAAGATGATCTTTAAGGTCTGTTCCAATCTGTGTTCTGTGATCTTGAAGCAGTTGGCTTTCTTTGCTGCACGTGCCCTCAGTGGCATTTCAATTCAATGAAAATTAGCTTGTGGGAAGAGGGGAGCATGTGTGTTTGTGAGAGAGAAACTCTGAGCTTATAGTGACATCAGAATCAGCAGCAACACTGGTCTGAAGACAGCTTCTCCGGCAAGGTCAAGTGTTTGTTGGCTCCACACTCAGTTCCTCTTACAGTGAAGACACAGCTGAGGAGCCTGGTGGATGAACTCCAGCAAACCCCACTGTGCTAGTGTGAGAAGCTGCCTTCTCGTGGCCTTTCCGCCCTGTGTCCTGCGTTGCTATGTCCTCCTCACATCGGTTTTGGCAGCTGCCTGGCCACCTGATGAGCTCTTCAGCTCACTGAGAGCAGAGCGAGCTCACTCGCTAAAGAAAAATCAGTACATTTAGTGAGGTGAACTGGTGTGGTGGAGGCTGAGTGAATCATACCAGCTGGCGTAAAGGAGGGTAAAGTGGCACCATCCCTTGAAAAGGAGGAGGATGAGAAGAGCCACCTTTGCTGGGAAGATAAACTCCACTGCCTTTTGATATTCTTCCCTAAAACTGAGTTATGTGCCTTTTTGGCTGAAGGGCAGATACGTGTCTGTCCTGCTCTGTCTGTCCTGCGTCTCAGCTGCAGCGCGATCGCTGGCAGGGGCTGATGAAGCATCTTTCAAATGGTTTCAGGAAGATCTGAACTTTGTTATTCACCACGTGCCCAAGTCTCTGGAGAGCCTGAGAACATTATATTTGTACGGGCCCAGACACCCTGTGAGCCCACATTTCTGAAAACAGTTGATTTATAGCCATGTTACCAGTCTCTCAAGTTTAAAATCTGCCAGTCGAGCAGTCCCTAGACAAAATAATAGGGGAAATAATTTATAATGGGGTGGTGATTATTTCCTCCCCCTCGGAACTTAATTTATTACAGCTGAATCTTCTGAAACTACTTACTTCATGTGACTTTCTTGCTTAGCAATCTGCGATTGTTCCATGCGTCAAACAGCATTTCATGGCTAATTTGGAAGGGTAGGTGCCAGAAAAAATATCAGGCCGTGCAATTACACTCCTAACAGATTCACCTCTGTTTAGAAGTCTATTCAATTGCTTTTAATTCAAGCTGTCTAATGCAAAGGCATTAGGCTGCATTTCACAAAAGCTGGGCTAAAGCAAGCATCTTGCTTATTAAATGAGTGTAGCAGCAACTGAGCACTTGCTGTATTTTTACATGGCACCTCCGTATTTTCAGCAGCTCAGTGGCTGAACGTTCATTTCTGTGAGCTGAGTAATGAATTCTCCTTTGTGCCTTCTAATGGTTTGCATTGAATCAGCAGAGGTACAGATGACTTGGTTACATCTGTTTTAATTTTTGAGTCTCATGAATTGATTTGTAAGAAGCAGAAGCTCTTTCAATATTACGTGCCAAGATTTTGCAGCTCTGAATACTGGAACTTGAACAATACATAGCCCTTGCAGTGAGAGTCTCGTGCTCTTCATGCCTCACAGCTAGAAACCTCAGTGCTGAGCGAAAAATAATTGGGGTAGCAACAGTAATCTGGGGCTTGTTGATGTATGTAGTGTGGATGCTTAATGAGTTACAGCATAAATGCAGTGCAAACACTAGCTGTTGGGCTCTTTGGCTGGAACACTGAGTGAAGAAAGGAACTGGGCAGGCAAGCAGGGAAAGGATGCTGCTTAAGTATTTCCTTGCAATGCATGGTTTAGTGTTTGATAGGAATGGTTGGACTCGATGATCCGGTGGGTCTCTTCCAACCTGGTTATTCTATGATTCTATGATTCTTAGGCATCTTCAGGACATGCTTATGTCTGTACTTCATAGTGTGCAGAGCTTCGCCTGAGGTTGACGTTCCATAAAGGCCACTTTGGGTAGGAAAGCAGCAGTACAAATATTGCTACCCCACTGATCTCTGTGGGTTAACCCAGCCAGTGGCATTAGGACATGTGGAGCTCTGCTTTCACATGAAGTTACACCCTCTAAGCAGTAGAGTTTCTGTACTCTCTTGTTGAGACTAGATACTTAGAGACTGATAGGACTTTACTGTAGTTTACTGTAGTTTCACAGATGCCAAAAAAAATCGTGGTGGAAGCTGGTACTAACTGGAGCAGGAGTATTAAAGTAAAACCTTTGAACATTAGCACTGCTTCACTTCTTACAAGTTTTGGCACACTAGTTTCTGTTTTACTAAGAGGGAGTCTAATACCTTAAGTGAAGAAAGAGGTTGGACCCAGGAGACATCCCGAGGTCTGCTACTGGGTCTTGGTGGAATAGATTGTCCTAACTTCTCTAAGTTTCTGTGGAGGGCATGGAGAAGTAAGATTCCATTATCCGTGTAGCCTCAGACTACACAGATTTGGACCACTTACCCAATCATTACTTCGGAATACTTCTCCCAAACTTATTTTGCAGTAAAATCAAATGCTAAGACATGCTAAAGGGAGAGGTGTTAAGTGGTGTGTAAGCCCATGCTCCCTTTAGAATAACTAGCCAAGGTGGCAAGTATGCAGGGAGGGATCTGGCAGCTCTCACACCTACAATCATCTTTATGTTTCCTTACTTCCCTCTGGCAGGTCACAGGCAGAAAGGAGAGCTCAGTTGCAGTATGAGAAACCACAAATCTGCAGTATTTGGGATAGTACAGCCCTCCATATGCTCAGCAGTTAAGCTCTCCAGGCCTTGGGACATCCAGTAGCTTGACTGGATGGCCAGAAGTCCTGGACAAATACCCAGTTATTTTTCTTACTAGCCTAACAGTTCAAGTCAGTAAAATAAAATGTTTCTAGGGAAACCTGCATGTAGCTTAGCTGAGAGACTCGGTATGGTCTTGGCTCTGCTCCTAAAGCTATGTTTTACCCCTTAGATAGGGCAGCCCATGGTGTTGAAGACAGCTTTCAGAGAATTGACTATAGTTGCTCTGGAAGCCCAAGTTTTTATTTATTTCAAGCCTTGAGTTAACCTCCTTGGCAAGCTGAAGCAGTTGTTACCTTAGTGAATGATTCATGGGCACGTTAAGGTCCTTTTACAGTGCCAGAACAGTCTTACGGGAGCTTTAGACTAAATGAAAATCCAATCAGTAAACTTTAGTTTTATCTTTTCTTAAGAATTGAGGAAATATTATTTCCCTGTGATACAGAGTGCAGTGGTTCAAAGTGTGTTGAAATCCTCAGATGAGCGGAACTCCTGAGTGCAGAAAGCATTAGTCTTGTTGCACATGACTCATATTTCTCCGTGGGTGTCAAAGTAGTCTTGTTTTCTTCATATTTGCCCATGTTGGGCTTTCCTTCAGCATTGGAAAACCCTGCTTTATTTACTTGAGTGTCTCCTCCCTCCTTTGTCCATCTCCCAGCAGGTCATGAGAGCAAGTGCCCAGGGTTCAGTGTGAAATCTTGATCTGAAGTGACACAATATGTGATACGATAGAAATAAACTTGTTCCTGCAGTGCCAATTACCCAGCCAAAGTATGAGTTCAAAGCCCTCAGTAATCTGTTTAACATTTCAGATAGCATTCTGATTTTTTAATCACTTCAGCATTTATTCAGAGGCCTGGACCTTGATGCTTTGTTACTAAAAATGTTTTTCAAAACAATTTTAGTTCCTTTAGAACTTGGATTTTGTGCCTCTTACAGCTGACCTAGAAATACATTTCTTCAGCTGTTGTGCTGTTTGCTTTGTTTTGCTGTGTTTTGTGGTCTAATACACTGTCCCTGATTTGGGTTACTAGCAAACTTTATTGTCAAACCATAACAAAACCTACTGGGGAGTAAATAAAGGTGATCATGGCATTTCAAAGAAAAACTGATTGGTTGCCTCAGAAAGCACATGCTTTTTGAAACGTAGAATTATCTCCCTTCCTTCCTCCTTGGCCAGGCTCTTCTATGCATCAGACACCTCTCTGCTCCTGTGTCTCTTCATCTTCTTAACAAAATCCCAGCCAAGGAGGTAAAAACCAACATCAATCTAGTAATTCCACAAATCATAGAATCATAGAATCATAGAATCGCTACGTTGGAAAAGACCTTTGAGATCACTGAGTCCAACCATACCTGTCCACTACTAAACCATATCCCTAAGCACTTCATCTACCCATTTTTAAATACCTCCAGGGATGGGGACTTAATCACCTCCCTGGGCAGCCTCTGGCAGGGCCTGAGGACCTTTTCAGGGAAGAAATATTTCCTAATCTCCGAACTGAACCAACCCTGACATAATTTGAGGCCATTTTCTCTCATCCTATCACCTGTCCCTTGGGAGAAGAGACAACACCCACCTCACTACAACCTCCTTTCAGGGGGTTGTAGACAGTGATAAGGTCTCCCCTCAGCCTCCTAATCTCCAGACTAGATAACCCCAGCTCCCCCAGCCGCTGCTTGTAAGACTTGTTCTCCAGCTGTGTTGCCCTCCTCTGGATGTGCTCCAGCCCCTCAATGTCCTTCTTGCAGTGAGGGGCTTAAAAATGACCACAATATTTTAGGTGACTTAAAGAGATTATGCTATTTCTATGATTCCCTGGTAATAATTATCCATGCCCAAGCTGCTTCTTGTGAATACTGCTACAGAGAAAATGTAGGCAGAGACTGATTATTAAGTCTATTAAATATTAAATTCTTTCTGGGAACAGACATATCACAGAACGATCTATTATAGTCATAGACAGTGATAAGGTCTCCCCTCAGCCTCCTTTTCTCCAGGCTAAACAACCCCAATTCCCTCAGGTGCTCTTCATAAGACTTCTTCAGCCCCTTCACCAGCTTTGCTGCCCTTCTCTGGACACACTCCAGGACTTAAACGTCTTTCTTGTAAGCAGGGACCCAAACCTGAACACAGTATTTGAGGTGCAGCCTCACCAATTCCGAAGTGCTTCCAGTCCCTCTGTTTTTCCTGAAACTGTATCTAGCACCATGTCTATGGGTCATCACTCAGTTGCCTCTACCTGCAGATGATGACCTTTTCTTTGCAAGATGCCTGTTATACCTACTTGAAGAGATAGATCTCCAAGACTCTTCACATGCTTTCTTCACTTGTGTGTCCAGTCCTCAGCCAACCCCCTGCATGTTATCAGGATATTACTGGGAATCTTTATCCTGAGAAAACAGGAGAAAAGTTTATTGCTATTCACCATTCTAAAATAAAACTGCTAAATTGTTAATTACCAACACCGTTTTGCTGAAAATACTTGAATCTTTGTGTGGCATCCTTTGTTTGAACCATGTTGATTTGATTTTCTTCTTAGTATCCTTTGAAAATTGGTCCGTGTTTTGAGTTTCTAAACAGGTGCTGTGTTCTTTACCTGAATCATAGAATAGTTAGCGTAGGAAGGGACCTTAAAGACCATCTATTTCCAACCCCCTTGCCATGGGCAGGGACACCTCCCACCAGATCAGGCTGCCCAAGGCCGCATCCAACCTGGCCTTCAACAACTCCAGGGATGGGGCAGCCACAACTTCCCTGGGCAACCTGTTCCAGTGTCTCACCACTCTCATTGTGAAGAAATTCCTCCTTATGTCTAGTCTAAATCTGCCCCTCTCCAGTTTATACCCATTCCCCCTTATCCTATCACCACAAGCCTTTATGAATAGTCCCTCTCCAGCTTTCCTGTAGGTCCCTTTCAGGTACTGGAAGGTCGCTATAAGCTCTCGGAGCCTTCTCTTCTCCAGGTTGAACAACCCCAACTCTCTCAGCCTGTCCTCGTATGGGAGGTGCTCCAGCCTTCTGATCATCTCTGTAGCTCTCCTCTCAACCTGTTCCAACAGTTCCATATCCCTCTTATGTTGAGGATTCCAGAATTGGACGCAGTACTCCAGATGAGGTCTCACAAGAGAGGAACAGAGGCGCAGAATCCCCTCCCTCGACCTGCTGGCCACGCTTCTTTTGATGCAGCCCAGGACAGGGCTCAGATTGCTGGCTCATGTTGAGCTTCTCATCGACCAGCACCCCCAAGTCCTTCTTTGTAGGGCAGCTCTCAATCTCATCATCCCCCATCGTGTACTGAAATCAGGGGTTGCCCCGACCCAGGTATAGCACCTTGCACTTGACCCTGTTTAACCTCATGAGGTTCTCACAGCCCCACTTCTTCGGCTCGTCCAGGTCCCTCTGGATGACATCTCATCCTTCCAGTGTGGCAACTACACTACTCAGCTTGGTGTCATCTGCAAATTTGCTGAAGGTGCACTCAATCTTGCTGTCTGTATCATTGATGAAGATATTGAACAGCACAGGTCCCAGTACGGACCCCTGAGGGACACCACTTGTCATGGATCTCCATCTGAACTTTGAGCCATTGACCACTAATCCTTCTTTAAAACACCAACCTTCTTTCAAATACCAATCTTGCTTTCAAATACCAACCTGAAATGTTTGCTTGTCACATGTAGCTTCTTATCACCTAACAGGTTTCTTGAGCACAGAAACAGGGAATATGTGGGTTGCTTGAAGAAGCAGCTTCGGTTGTTTCATTGCTAATGAGTTTTTGTCTTCCACAGGGAGAAAGAGGCTTGCCGGGACTACAGGGTGTGATTGGGTTTCCTGGAATGCAAGGACCTGAAGGTCCCCCTGGGCCACCAGGGCTTAAGGTAAGAATTTAAGCTTTAATATTTAAAACACTCAGATTTCCTTAAATTGCTGTCCCTAGGAAAGGTAAAGATATCTCTTTTCCTTTACAGGGTGATACTGGAGAACCAGGACTGCCAGGAACAAAAGGAACAAGAGTAAGTTCTAAAGTTCTATCTTTTTGCAGTTCTGATGGTTGTGGGTTAATGCCTCTTTAACTCTCCTTGGCTGCCTTCAAGTGCCTCGCTAGGTTAGTTTCTTCGAGTTAATCAATGACATCCCCTTGTGCTGCACAATGATTTCAAAAGTCTTGCTTTTGCTTTTGAAGTTCTTCCTGCGTTGGGCAGCTGGTGCCTTTGTCCATTTGCATTTTCACTCGGTACTTACCACTGCATTGATAGCACTGGTTTTAATAAGCCTTTGATATCTTTCTGACATGCCATTTTCCAGCTTGAATATGAACCAAACTTATTCCCTCATGCAAAATTCTCCTTTATGTTTGCCATCTAACTTAATGAAGTACTCCCATGAGAGCAACTGGTGCACCCATGAGCCCATACATGTTAAAAATGTGCATGAGGTGCAGAGCAGAATTAAAGCCAAGAGCAAAAATCTCTTGACTTTGCTAAAAGACACTCCAAATATGCCTTTAACCTTCCCGTTGTCATTTCTGTTTAATGTGGCGCTTGGCACATAACATTTATTTTAGCACATTATATTGGCCAGGGCCAAGTCTTTTTGGGTTTTGTGAGGTGCTGAGTTCATTCTGAGCATTTCCACGTTTCATAATGTAGTGATGAAAGAGGGTTCAAATGACTTGATGAGTCATGATGCACACACATCTTCAGCTATGCCCTCTTGTCCACAGATTTCAAAGTGCCATCTCACTTTTGTTCTCTATTTGCCTACAGTTGCTGTAGAACATCAAATTTACTGAATCAATTGTAGTTTCTGAGCTATGACAGAGGGGGTGTTCTGCTAGGTCAAGAAAACCTTATTTCAGTCCACGATGTTCATGATACCCTGGGGTATCCTAAGCGTTAATATAAATGATCATCTCCTGGCAAATGTGTTTGTGTGCTATAATGGAATTAAATTCTATTTTAGCAATTATAAAGTTTTGTAAGATGCAAATATACTATCTGAGCACAGGATTCCCATAAATCTTTCTGCTTCATAGTATATGTATTAGGAAATATTGCATGAATGGCAGCATGAAAGTGATGTGGGAAGTCAAACTGATAGATTACACTGCAAAGCTGTTCAAGGAGAAAGAGTACCTCAACCCACAAGGTTTTTTTGATAATAAAGATGAATTGATAGGCTGATATGGAGTATGAAAGATAGAGAAGTGTCTCTAGAGTGTGTTATCACCCTCTTCTGCTATGAGAAGGTACGTACAGTAAATTTCATTGTAGGAACGATGGCTGTGAGAAGGCAGCACCTCTGCATTCCTTTTTATCTGTACATAAGGTTCTGGTCCAGTTCATGTTGAAGGGAATCCATAAAAAACTAAAGAAATACAGAAAGTTGCTTTCAGTTACTAATCACCAACGTGAGCAGTTTTAAAAATTGGAGCTATTTTGTCAAGAAAATTTAAAAGAAACCCTTACTTGTTTTTTGACTATCACCATTGGAAATGCGTCTCAGGCTGCACCTTGTTATTGCTCTTTTGTGGATTTGTCCTTTCAGTTTGTGTTTTTGTTGATTGCAGGGACCCCCAGGAGCTTCAGGCTTTCCAGGAAACCCAGGACTTCCTGTATGTATGAACCATATGTATTTTTACAAAGAACATCAAGGTTATAATTGTGGCATCTGACCTGGATTATTGCTAGTATTGATACAATTTTTACTTTTTTTTCCATGTAGGGCATACCTGGACAAGATGGTCCTCCTGGTCCACCTGGTATTCCAGGATGCAATGGCACAAAGGTAACATTTGCATATGTTTATAAGAGCATCTCTGTGTTGAAATACAAGCATCTCTCAAGCATACGTTCCCTCAACAAAACCAATTTCTCTGTTTCTCTTAGGGTGAAAGAGGTCCAGTAGGTCCCCCAGGTTTACCAGGATTGACTGGTAGCATAGTGAGTAGTTTCTTTCATGCTTGATTTACCCATTTTATCCCTGATTCTTGAAATGCAAATATAACTCTATGAAATTATATGGATTATAAGTTGTGAAACATGCGGCACTGCGGAACAGTAACATCAAATATGTCTTTTTTTTTCACAGGGACCCCCAGGACCTCCTGGAATGAAGGTATATTTTACTCGATGTGTGTTCATATCCTGCTTCTAAGAATAAGAATTAGGGTGAGCTCTACACCCTTAAAGAATGGCTGAAAAATTGTACAGTCATGTTTCACTTTGTACTCTGTTCTACGGTCCCACTAAATAAAGACGGTGGGGTGACCTCCAGTTAATAACAATTGAACATATATGTTGTTCCATGTAGGTCTTAAAAATATAAGTATTACATGGATTACAACAGAAAGAAGTAGTAAATATTTTTAATCATGTATAAACAGTATGGTGGCCACCCAGTTGTGTATAAGGATTTAGGTGTAGGACTGATGGTACTGGTCTCTCTTCAAGTGGCTTTAAAGGACATTTGGCAAGAAGGGCTTAACTTTTAATATCTCTTGCTATGTTTCAATTAAGAGAGGTATGGTGACTTTTTTTGTCAGCTTTCCAAATGATTCTGAACTTTGCACAGCTCCTACTTGCCTCACATCTCAGCATTAGTGGTTTGAATGTATTTTAATGGATGTTGACGTATTATTCCTTTTCTTTTCTTATTATAGGGAGATCCAGGTGAAGTGATTGGTCTCTTACCTCCTAGTTTGCTAAAAGGTGATAAAGGCTTTCCTGGGCAACCTGGACTACCTGTAAGTCTAAGTAACGTTTGAATAGCAGTGAGCGTTGGTTAAAATTGTGCCAATATCATGAAATTACGAAATAAATATCACTTTTTCAATGATGCCATTTTAATTTTTCATAGGGCCCACCTGGAACACCAGGGTTTCAGGGACCAATGGGGCCACAAGGGCCTCCAGGAGAACCAGTAAGTTCCCTCTCATGCTGATTTGCACTTTACTTATAGAGCTTTATTAGAGAAAAGTTCTACAAGATGTGTATAGATGGTGTTTGTTGGGATTTGGGAAAGACAACCTGTGGTTCCATGCTTCATGTTTAGCCTCCTGGACTCTACCAAGGCAGGAATGACTGGGTAACATAGTTTTTCAATAGCAGCTGCTCCTACAGTCCTCATCACTTCTTGTAAGCTTGGATAGTATTTTTGTGTGAGAGAGGTTTTAATAGTTATTTCTCCTTCTTCTCTTCCCCCACTTAATTTATATAAAATAAACCACAAATGGAGCAGCCAGATCTAAGTCACAGTGTTTGCTGAGGTTGTTCTTGTGGGCAACCACGGTAAGCAGGACTGTGGAAAGCAGGATATCAACTGTTTGTTATCACAGTAATTGCCAAATACTGAAGACATTTCAGCTATTTGGTATTTAAATGGGTCTAAGAGTCATCCAAAATCTTTTCTTCCTGTACTGGGTG
This sequence comes from Phaenicophaeus curvirostris, assembly GCF_032191515.1. NCBI lineage: Eukaryota > Metazoa > Chordata > Aves > Cuculiformes > Cuculidae > Phaenicophaeus > Phaenicophaeus curvirostris. The sequence continues at coordinate 206,584,242 of NC_091392.1, forward strand.
CAGGTGACACTAGCCAAGATCAGTTATTTCCATCTAATAAAGGTCCACCCAGTGTTTCTGGCTGTTAACGTGAGCTGGGTGAGATTTCTTACCCTTCTGAAGAACACTGAAAGTGATGTCAAGGAAAATGGTAGTACAGTATAGTCAGCATTTGCACTTGGTGATGTGAAAAAGAACAATTTCAATGAAAGAAGAGTGAGGACTAATATTTAGCACAGAAAACTGCAAAAAAATCATCAATAAAGTGATTTTAGACTGCAGTACCATAGACCTTGTTTTGTGTCTTGTCGAGATGCTGAGTAGGTCCAACGCTCTTAATTGCCAACAAGATGTATGAGATATCTTAGACAGATTCTTTTTGGTCTTATTATTTATTCTAAGATGTGAGTTAGGCACAGTAGCACAAAAAAGGTTTTACATTTTGGTTTAATGGAAAGATTTGCACTTTTGCTTTCTTTATAGAATTAGGCATTATTCCATCTAGTGCACTATATACATATATGTGATAAAATGTACTGTCTTCTAGGGTCCCCCAGGGCCACCAGGACTCCCAGGCGAGAAGGTAAGACATTTTATATTATAAAAATTAAGTCTAGTTATTTATTTATTTGGCACACATGATCCTCAAAAATCTGGAAACTAAAGGTCCTCAAGGAGTGTTTTTTTACAGTTTGGGATCAATTTTTATGTCTTAATGGGCATCATAAAGAGAAATGTTTAATACATTTCATAGCTTTCTTCTGAATTTGTTTTGATGTTATGTCACTTGATCAAATTAGCAGTAATTACAACATTCTGTGATTATTTGAAATAAAATCTCTAAAAATGTCAAGATTTTCACTGAATCACTGAAAAAAGAGCATATTGACAATAAAAGTAGCTGATATATTTAATTCTATTTATTTCATCAATTGCTGTGCTGCAGGACTCAAAAACACAGCAGGGAGGGTAGGATATCATGATGTATTTGTTTCACACTTGCCATTAAAAGACATGTTTTGTGTTTTATATCCTCTTTTAACTTTTGCCATGTAGAAAATACCTTCATATGTGTGCATGCACAGCTGATAAGAATCAACTAAGCATGTGTGATTTCTGTTTTCAGGGCTACATGGGCTTGGGTTTCCAGGGTCCCAAAGGTGAAAAGGTAAGTCCCTTGAGAACTTCTGGAGAACAACTGTCAGAAATAGTCTCCATACTTTGTTTTCAATAAAAAACGATTGGAATAGTGTTCCCCAGTGGTGTCCCCAGGGCTCGGTGCTGGGTCCAGCCCTGTTCAATGTCTTTATCAATGACCTGGATGAAGGCATCGAGTGCACCTTCAGCAAGTTTGCGGACGACACTAAGCTGGGTGGAAGTGTTGATCTGCTGGAGGGTCGGGAGGCTCTGCAAAGGGATCTGAACAGGCTGGACCACTGGGTTGAGACCAGTGGCATGAGGTTTAACAAGGCCAAATGCTGAGTCCTGCACGTGGGGCACAACAACCCTGTGCAGCTACAGACTAGGGGAAGAGTGGCTAGAAAGCTTCCTGGAGGAGAAAGATCTGAAGATATTGATTGACAGCGACTGAACATGAGCCAGCAGTGGCCCAGGTGGCCAAAAAGGCCAATGGCATCTTGGCTTGGATCAGAAACAGCGTGACCAGCAGGTCCAGGGAGGTTATTCTCCCTCTGTACTCGGCACTGGTGAGACCGCTCCTCGAATCCTGTGTTCAGTTCTGGGCCCCTCACCACAAGAAGGATGTTGAGGCTCTGGAACGGGTCCCGAGAAGAGCAACAAAGCTGGTGAGGGGGCTGGAAAACAAGTCTAACGAGGAGCAGCTGAGGGAACTGGGGGTTGTTTAGCCTGGAGAAGAGGAGGCTGAGGGGAGACCTCATTGCTCTCTACAACTCCCTGAAAGGAGGTTGTGGAGAGGAGGGTTCTGGCCTCTTCTCCCAAGTGACAGGACAAGGGGGAATGGCCTCAAGCTCCGCCAGGGGAGATTTAGGCAGGACATCAGAAAAAATTTTTTCACAGAAAAGGTCATTGGGCACTGGCAGAGTCAGGGAGGGGGTTGAGTCACCTTCCCTGGAGCTATTTAAAAACCACGTGTATTAGGTGCTGAGGGGCATGGTTTAGTGTTTGATCGGAATGGTTGGACTTAATGATCCTGGAGGTCTTTTCCAACCGTGTGATTCTGTGAATCAATCAGTGGAGAAAATCAGTGCTGTCATTTTTGGGAGACTTGAATAAATCTATAACTTGCACTCAAACACAAGTCACCCCTGGAGGTGTTCAAGCCAGGTTGGATGGGCTTTGAGCAGCCTGATCTAGTGGGAGGTGTATCTTCCCATGGCAGGGGGGTTGGAGCTGGATGGTCTTCAAGATCCCTTCCAACCCTAACCATTCTGTTCTAAGTATGTGGAGATTTTCTGACCTTTTTGGATTTGTCTTTAGCAAAAAACTAATGGTAGGTATTGCCATGCATTACTGCTTAAGAGAAATGTATTTAATCTTTTTTTGGAGGTATTTTACTGTGAAAGATAGTGCTTTTGCATCATATAAGGAGATGAGGTTGTGACTCTGCTAAGAACACATACATAGTAAAACAGTATGATCTACAGTTATCATCTTGAAATTGACCTTTGCAAACAATTGTAAAGCTCATGAAACTTTTGTATTCTTGCAATAATTAATTGGACACTTTCCTTATATGTGGTATTAATTGATCCTCACCCTAACAGGAGACTCAGACATCTTTCTTCAGGATAGTCTCTGTCTGTCACCCGTAGTAGAGTTGCATCTCATAAAACTGTGTATGAACCCTTTCTGTGACTGATCTTACTGAAATTAGAATTAAAAAAACCACATTTAGTAATGTTTTTAAAAGCGAGTGGTAGTTTTCCTTAATGTTATTGGTCTTAGTAATGTTTGTTTTCTGTGTCAGTACTATTTTTAATGAAGTACCCTGGATTTGGTGTTGACAGGGAGAACAAGGGGTAAGGGGACCCCCAGGCCCACCAGGACCAGCACCACATATGAAAGAAAAAGGGAGTGAAATCATAAAAGGAGAAAAGGTGAGACCTTAGATGCTTATTCTTGTGCTGTTCATTAAAATATTATCAACAGAATTGGCAGACAAAAGTAAAAAAGGAAAAAGAAAATATTAAGTCACCTACAGCCAATTTTTAAAAAAAATTCTCCCTGTTTTACTTTGTGAATGAATTTTTATTGCCTTTCTAGCATTTTCTCTGAAAAATAAATGATAATTGCGTAAATAATTTCGTAAATAAGTAAAGCATGCAGCAGAGGACTTTCTGAGGAAGGAGGATTGATAAGCATAGTCCTGCAAACACCAACTATTCTAAAAATATGAATTAAGTAGCTTAAACTGGGCTTTTCATATGTATAATCACATTCATGGAATCTGAGTGCTAATGAATTTTTCAGTTATTGAATTCAGCACTCTAAGCAATAGATACTGGTATAATAAATTAGCTCAATGATTTCACATTTTGTTGAACACCTTGCATATCGTACTATTGGGCGTAGTTGTTAAAGTGGAGAACAGGCTTAATTGTGCTTTTGCTGACGCAAAGAATTAAAAGATTTACAGCTTAAATGATAATGGTTGAGATTTTGTGTACTTATCTATGTTTTTTCAATAATTTCCTTAGGGTGAACCAGGTGAAAAGGGTGAACAGGGATTCCCAGTGAGTATTGTATATGTTTTGGGGTTTTTTTATTACTGTAAAAATTATGAATTATCTGATAATGGCCTTAATATCTTTGTAGCTATTTGATAAAAGCAAATTTACTCTAGAATTTGGCAGTATTTTTTAAACTGCTGTGTGTCTATTTTCCAGGGATTGCCAGGTTCAGGTTTCAAAGGAGAAAAGGGTGAACCTGGGAAGCCTGGTCCACGTGTAAGTATGCTCAACTTTATCAATACCATAATTACCGTCATTGTATAATTTCAATAAGCTAATTAAACTTAGTAAACATTAATGAAAGAGCAAATTTGTTGTATTTCAAACAAACAAGGTTTGCTGTAAGGCAGGTGTACAAGTCAAGGGAGTAATAATGTACAGTAATATTAGTATGTAACACACTTTCATATAGCAAAAGACACCTCATAGCAGCTTGTAGTACTGGAGGCAAAGGCAAAACTCTCATTAATCCTGACTGAAGCAAGATTAAGTCATTGACGAACAGAAGGAAAAGCGAAGCGAAAGGAATCATTTTGTAGGAATGACTTTAGCTACATGAAACGTCTTGAATTTATTTCAAATCCTCTTATGTGCCTGCTCAGCCTAAAAGCGCCGTTCACCAAGAAGGTGAATGGAGCAAAAGTTTTGGATGACCGAGATACATTGTCTAGTTTCTAGCCTTTCTACAAAGGCTTTTGGTGATAGGACTAGGGGCAAAGGGTATAAACTGGAGAGGGGCAGATGTAGACTAGACATAAGGAGGAATTTCTTCACAATGAGGGTAGAGAGACACTAGCACAGGTTGTGCAAGGAAGTCGTGGTTGCCCCATCCCTGGAGGTGTTCAAGGCCAGGTTGGATGGAGCCTTGAGCAACTTGATCTAGTGGGAGGTGTCCCTGTCCATGGCAGGGGGCTTGGAACTAGATGGTCTTTAAGGTCCCTTCCAACCCAAACTATTACATGATTCCGTGATTACCATGGGATCTGATACGGGGCAACTGTCCAAGCCTTCTGCTGAAACCAAGTCACCGAATGTCTATGAATAAAGGTTTTGTGAGGCAGGAGAGTAAATATACAGCAAGAAACTTCTATGAAGGGAAGAGTTTCTGGGTCAGGACCCATTTTCCTGTGCTGTTGATACGTCTTGTCTTGAAGCCTCGTTTACTGGAAAATCTGCGTGTTACTCCTGGATCTGGGAATGGATTGGGAGGATTTTATTTAATTCTGCAGCTGCTTGCAGGATGTTGAGTAACATGAGCACTACACAGCCTGCTTTGTACCCTCTGCACTGTTTAGGTGTGTGAGCACACTTCAATTAATGCAGTAACAATTAATGTTCTAGTATTTCACCAACTGCATTTAGAAGTTGCACGTATGTGGCCATCAATTTAAGCAGAGTGGAAATTGGTGTTTTACAGGGAAAGCCTGGAAAAGATGGTGAACCAGGACCAAAAGGAGAAGCCGTATGTATTTTACCAGATTTCCAGTCCTGTTTCTTAAAATTTCTTAAATTCAGAACCAAAACCTGTCTGTGTAATACAAATGCTTGAATTTTTCTTGTTTGTTTACTTGAAGTTGTTGCTTTCGGTGCCTGGTTTGAAAAATGTAAAACACTGATTCTGCCAGGGCTGAGATGTAACTGTATTTGTCTTTTCTGCTCTTGCTGTCTTCTACGCACAGGGTTTACCTGGTGGGTTTGGGATTCCAGGACGACCTGGCGAGCCTGGTGTGAAGGTGCGTTGCAGTGACCTTTCCTTCCCATCACACAGAATAAGGAGCTAAGAGCTTGGATGGAGCATTCATAGATGTGTATTAAAGTAATGAATGCACATAAAGTAATATTAAATGAATATTCCCAAAATATAAAGTCATCAGCCAGAGATTAGGAAAAGGCAACATTGAGGTAGCTTAGGTATCCTTCGTTTAGGTCTCTTATATAAACTAATTAATGCAGGCTTTATTTTCACAAAGTCTTTGCCCAGCCAGCACATATGCAAATGTTCTTTCCTAAAAATTCCAGTTTCTTTTTACACAATATAAAGCAGTACAGGGCCTACAAACTAACTACTCACTGCTTACTCTAAGGGTCCTGTTACTTTTCATTTGGAAGTTGTATGAATCTGCATCAAAGTGTTTGGGTTTTTTTACTAAGGAAATCCTATTTTGTGTGGAAGAAATCTGATTGGGATTTTAAATGTGAATTGTATTTTGATTCAGGGTGACAAAGGTGATCGAGGTTTTCCAGGACCTCCAGGAAGGGTAAGTAAGATCAATTCTTGTTTTATTTTAAACTTAAATAAATATATAAATTTTGCAGAAGTCAAAGTACCCAAACCATGAGGCAAAAACATGAGACTGTGCACGTTCTGATCTCATTCTAATCAATGATATCCTTATTTCTTCTTAATGGACACAAAAGTTGGATACAGCTCCTTTAAGTATATTTGAAATTTGGGAAAGGAGCTCTCAAAGACTATGAATTTCAGATGTATTGGACTATAGAAATGATAGGCATTGTTAAGGCAAAGCATCAAGAAGAGAATTCAGAAAAGTAGCTCTGTCAGCTTTGCAGTCTATATTTTTTTTTAACACTTCCAATAAAAAATAGGATCAGCAATAAATAGATCAGCGATAGTGCTGCTTCCCCAACGCAGGGGAAAATTCCCAATATCTGCTAATTCAATTTGAAAAATAGTGCGTGCTTCCTGAATATTTTATTGTAAATGTATTATCCTGTACATCAAGCTCGGATCAATGTTAGCATAAATTACCAGGAAAGAGTGTTTTAAAATTGGAGGTGATACAAACTTAATGGGTAAGTGCTTAGACCATGCTGAGGTTTCTTGTCACTGTTCTTGTTCAGAAAGGTGCTATAAAGCAATCTGCTTAATTCTACCGCTCATAGGAAGGAATTTTGGTAGAATAGGAAATACGTATTTTCTCTGCTAATTTCTCAGCAGCTACAACCTCCTCCCAGCGGTTGTTAAATATCACTGAAATTCCAAGTGTAACCAAAACTGCTCAAAATTGTTATTACAAAACAAAATGGCCCTTGTACCTTCAGATCAAGATACAAGGGGGAGGTATAAGCAAGGGCACTGCTCTGTGTTTCTAGTGTCCTACTCATTGTCCTGTGATTCAGATTATAGATGCTGGACCAATGGATACATTTGGTGAAAAAGGAGAGCCTGGAGCTTCAGGTTTGCCTGGACTGAAAGGTCAAAAAGGTGAAAAAGGTATGTATTTTGCCTTGTCTTTTTGATTGAGTTGCGCTTCTAGTTTTCTTAGTAAAGGAAATTAAAACTGCACTATCTGTGAGCTCTATATAAGAGTGAAATATTCCAGTTATTCATTTGATTGCTTTCAGGTTATTATGTTTTGATACAGTTTGTGGGACGCTTCTTCTCATTTTGAGTAAGACTGCCTTTCAGTAATAGATTGGAAAAGGATGCACTGAGATCTGGTTTTGTGGCAGTTAAATAATCCATTGAGATTATTTAAGCAAGCTGGAAGTGCACACAAGCATAAAGAGGAAAATAATGTGGAGAATCTTGAGACTCCTTTAAAAAAGTCACTAGCTAAATCTTAAAATTTTCTTGTATAATGTATAAAATTTTTCAGTAAACAGAGAAAATCAAGCATTCCCTTTCCCATTTTCCCCATTACAGACCTTACCCTATGGAAGAAAGGTCAGCAGAGAAAATGGCTCACAGCAGGGCCTTTCCCCCTAATTATATTGTTTGCAGATATACAAAGATTGTTTAATTTGACTTTTGATTCAGGCCATTCTCTCTTGTCATACGTACTTAAACAATATGTGCTAAAAGTTCACTCATGTTGGCATTGCTGACTTTGTTGTCTAATTGAAAATCTCTCTTTTTAAAGGTTTCCCTGGTTTACAAGGAATCCCAGGACCTCCAGGTATGAATCTTTGGCTACTAATTTTGTTCACATTTTTCATATTGTTCACATATATAGGTAATTAATGTTTTCTCTCACTTCAGCTCTATGTGTGTTTGCATAAATCAAACAAAGTTTGCAGGGAGAAATAATGACATATATTAGATCAAAGTCATTCTTGAAGGCTTCCTTTGGTTCGACTATGTCACTTGATCTAATAAAAGTTCTTTCTTTGGCCTGTAAATGTTGCCTTTTTCATAGTCTTAAGATCCTTGACAGTCTACTATTTCCATGGTCTTAACATCCATGATAACTCTGCTATTATGTATGTATATACATGTACATATGTTTGAACTAAACCATGATACTTGTTTCTTAAAAATCAAGGCAATCATCTGTGGAAACCTGCCTCTAGCATATCCTGCAGTGATGCTACTGTTAACTCCTTTCCTTACATTTTCTATCATGTCAGGGAGCTAAATAGGGCCAGGGTCAGGTCGTTTCCAGGAAATTTTTCACAGTTTAGGGAGGAGATATTATGTACCGGAGGCTATAATAGTCCCTAAAGAATTCTGTCAAAGCAAGAAGAACGGTAGCTCTAAGTCTGTCATTGCCATTGGGAATGGCCTCAAATTGCACCAGGGGAGGTTCAGATTAGACATCAGGAAACATTTCTTTACCAAAAGGGTTCTCAGGCACTGTTAGAGGCTGCCCAAGGAGGTGGTTGAGTCACCACTCCTGGAGGTATTTAAAAGATGCGTAGATGAGGTGCTCAGGGGTATGATTTAGTAGTGGACAGATATTGTTTTGAGTTGATGATCTCAAAGGTCTTTTCCAGCCAAATGATTCTATTATTCTGTGAAGATGTTGTGACTGTATAAATAATTACAAGGAGATCTTAAGCAATTTTTTCCTTGCTGTTTAACAGGATTTTGCCTGTTGTTTCCCTATTATTTCTACAAACAGTTTTGGGTTTAGCATTCCTGAAATCTGCTGGAGTTGTTGAATACTTATTTACGAAAGTTCTTAGACACACTGTCCCTTTCTAGACGTGTTTGAGATTTGGTTTATTAAGAGATAAAGAAGTGTGCAATAGTTTTGAAGTCTAATAGCTGTATTAACTCTCGTGTCAGTACTTTTTACTACACAGCAAAGGTTGATTCAGCTCAGTCTCAGAAAGATGCTTAGCATAGAGGAGGCATCTTTGTCTAGGGACCTAACCGGTGAGTTACTCTGAGCTGTAGTGAGTATATAGTTCCTGTACTGTATGAATCACCAGTAGTAAAAATACAATTCTTTTTCTGTTTTGCACTAACATTTTCTCCATTTCTCTATGAAACCCGATGGAAGCTGATGTGTTGTCTCTTGACTTGTCCCTTTATTCATGTATGTTTTACTCTGTCCAAAGGTCGACCAATTCCAGACAGAGTAGGGTCACCTGGTGTCCCTGGAGCGAGGGGTGAAAAAGGTGAAAAGGGTTCACCAGGATTCCCTTTACCTGGACCCCCCGGAAGAGATGGTTTCCCGGGTCCCCCAGGGTTGCCTGGCCCACCAGGCCCTCCAGGCAAAACAGGTAGGTAGACACTTGGTTGCTTTTCACAATGAAAACTCAATAAAGCACATTGCATGCACATAAAAAAAATAAAAGAGAGACATCTACATCATGAAAGAAACTTATACGAGCTGTTAATATGCCAAGTAAAAGCTGCCATGTACCAAGGGGTGCACACTCTCTGCTGGATGAAAAACTGGTTTGATGGCCAAGTGCAAAGAGTGATGGTAAATGGAGTTAAATCCAGTTGGTCGGTCGCTATTGGTGTTCCTCAGGGCTCAGTGTCAGGTCCAGTCCTGTTCAATATCTTTATCGATGATCTGCATGAGGGGATTAAGTGTACCCTTAGTAAACTGGGCAGAAGTGTTGATCTGCTGGAGGGTATGGAGGCTCTGCAGAAGGATCTGGACAGGCTGGATCGATGGGCTGAGACCAACGGGATAAGGTTCAACAAAGCCAAGTGCCGAGTCCTGTACTTGGGACACAACAACCTTGTGCAGCACTACAGGCCTGGGGAAGAGTGTCTGGAAAGCTGCCTGGCAGAGAAGGACCTGAGGGTGTTGGTTAACAGTGGCTGAATATGAGTCAGCAGTGTGCCCAGGTGGCCAAGAAGGCCAATGGCATCTTGGCTTGGATCAGAAACGGCATGACCAGCAGGACAAGGACAGCGATTGTGCCCCTGAACTCAGCATTGGGGAGGCCACACCTTGAATCCTGTAGTTTTGGGACTCTCACTACAAAAAAGACATTGAGAGGCCGGAGCGCATCCAGAGAAGGGCAACAAAGCTGGTGAAGGGGCTGGAGAACAAACCTTATGCGGAGCAGGTGAGGGAACTGGGGTTGTTTAGCCTGGTGAAAAGGAGGCTGAGTGGGGACCTTATCACTGTCTACAACTGCGTGAAAGGAGGTTGTCTCAAGGTAGGAATTGGTCTCTTCTCCCAAGCGACAGGTGAGGTAGTCGAGAGGAAATGGCCTCAAGTTGTGCCAGGGGAGGTTCAGACTGGATATTAGGAAATATATCTTTTTTTTTTTATATTTTGATAATATTTTGATAGGAATGGTTGGACTCGATGATCCGGTGGATCTCTTCCAACCTGGTTATTCTATGATTCTATGATTCTATCTTCACTGAAAAGGTTCTCGAGCAGTGGCAGAGACTGTCCAGGTTTGAGTCCCCGTGCCTTGAGGGGTTTAAGAGACAGGTAGCTGAAGCGCTCAGGGATACAGTTTAGTAGTGGACAGGTACAGTTGGGCTCGGTGATCTCGAAGGTCTTTTCCAACCGAGAGATTCTATGATTCTATAAGAGATAGCTGTTCCATTTAATAAGCCTGCAGTACCAATCTACATAACAAAGTGAACAGGTATAAGAACAGCAGACTGAGATACGAGTCTGCCAGAAGTTCTTATTGTAAAAAGATTTTTGGTTTTTTTTTGTAAAAGGTTTTTGTAACCTTATTATGGCAGAGCCTGTGTTTTCTCTGTAATTCTTGGGGTTTCTTTAACACTATTTAAGGAGTCAGAATACATAATCTCAGGTAAATTTTTCAAAGTACATCAAATACAAAAATAAAATGCTAATCTGACTTCTCACTCGACATGGATACATCCAGCTGGGACATTTGTAAATGCCGCCCTATGATGGAAACTTGCACTTGTCAAACAATAATCTTTATGGCATTTCTGTTGCAGATGGAATTGACCAATGCAAGCAGGGAGAACCTGGTGCACCAGGTATTCCTGGACCTCCAGGACGAGATGGATTTCCAGGAGAGATGGGAGAGAAAGGTAAAACTATTTTAAATCAGTTGCTTTCTGATGCTGTATACCCTGGGACTTGGGTATGTAAGTAGGTTGAGCAATTTAGGCTGGATCCAGAGAAAGTGTACTTAAAGTTAGTAATACAATTAGTTCATGGACATGGAAGATGTTTCTTGAGTCTGGTGAATAAAAGAAGGATATTATGTATTGAGTTGTGTGACACAAACTTCTCTTACATTTCACTTAGCCTACATGTTGCTGGAAAGTGATAAAGGGTGGCACAGGGCTGAAAGAGGAGTTGGCAAAAAGGAAAGGGTTGAATATTGCCCCATTAAGTGCTTTTGGCAATTGAAGATGTGAATTCTGAGATGAAGAATTAGAGGGTGGCAAATCAGTTGGGAATGGAAATGATTTATGAATTGTACTCATTTTATGAATTCATTTATTTAATTCATTTTATGAATTGTACTCATTTCCATGGGTACAATTGAAGCTGAAGTTGTAACACCTACAATTAGGACTGTCAACCAGGTGTTTTAGTACCACTGACTTAGTGGACATACAAAAAAATGAGCTGCACTCATTTACATGATGGTTAATCCTTCCTTAATCACATTCTGCTCAATGCTTTTCTAAAACTGCAAAACTGCAGTCACTACAGAGGTCCTCCTCTTTCTACTGAAATCTTTTTATTTCTCCTATACCCAGTGTATATTTCTTTTCTTCTTTTCGATCCTCTTCACCCTGGTTCCTTTTAACTATTCTGTTAAATATTATCCCTAGGATAAAACTTACAGCAAATTTCATGCCATTTCTTTAAAAATCTTATAGAATTCTGATTATCAGTTTGCTGATAAATACTCTTTGAAGTGTGTAATTTCAGGTACCGCATTTATTTTTATTTTTCAAATGGAAGTGTATTAAATTGACATTTGCCCCTCAATCCACCTGCTAGTAGTTGTCTTAAATCTTTTCATTGTTATTCATTAGTTTTGTTGTTTTGTTTTTTTGTTGGGTTTTTATTTTTCAGGTGACAAAGGTGAATCCTGTGCCTTATGCGATAGAGAAGGACCTCCTGGACTTCCAGGACCACAAGGGCCACCAGGCCCAGCAGGTAAAGCACATTAATTACTTGAGAATTAACTGTGACAGCTAAAATCTAAAAAAGCAGCATATATGATAAAAACAATTACTTTTTGTCCCACTAATCAAATTGTTTATAAAGCTGGTGGAACAGGTCCAGAGGAGAGCCATGAAAATGATCAGAGGGCTGGAGCACCTCTGCTATGAGGACAGGCTGAGAGAGGTTGTTAAGCCTAGAGAAGAGAAGACTCCAGGGAGACCTTTGAGTGGACTACAAGAAGGCTGGGGAGGGACTTTGTACAAGGGCATGTAGTGACAGGATGAGGGGCAATGGCATTAAATTTGGAAGGGGAAAGATTTAAACTAGACCTTAGGAAGACATTCTTAACGCTCAGGGTGGTGAGACATTGGCACAGGTTGCTCAGGGAAGTTGTGGCTGCCCCATCCCTGGAAGTGTTGAAGGCCAGGTTGGATGGGGCCTTAAGCAGCCTGGACTGGTGAGAGGTGTCCCTGCTCATGGCAGGGGGGTTGGAACTGGATGATCTTTAAGGTCCCTTCCAACCCAGACTATTTGATGATTCTAATGAAGGGAGGATGGAAGATTCCTATTTTTGGCCTGATGCCAAATCTCCGATGCAATCAAGAAGAATTACCAAAGAAGCAGAAACTGGCCACAGTGGAGGGTCTTTGCAAACTGTGGCTGAAATATTTTCACTGAAGGTTGCAAAAGCGAAAAATAACGTGGGAAGCATTTGACCTCTGTGCCCAGGCTTGCAGTGACCCATGAATACATTCCCAATCCTTGCATTAAATTCTGTGGCCAAAAAATAAGTTGTATTTCTGTTACCATACGAGGGAAGTGCCACATGCAAAGAGCAATATTATACCTAACAGTTGTTCTAGTGGCTGTTAACAAAAATTAATATGATTTATGTACTTTCAAGACTGCAGTAGTTACATGATAGGTGTAAATGGTAAGGTTAATTCATTCCTAAGTAAAATTAATCATTATCTTCTGAGTTTATGAATCACATATAGAATGTTTTGAGTTGGAAGGGACCTGAAAGATCATCTAGTTCCCATCCAGCCTGGCCTTGAACACCTCCAGGGATGGGGCAGCCAAAACCTCCCTGGACAACCTGTTCCAGTGCCTCACCACTCTCACAGTGAAGAAATAGTTCCTTATGTCTAGTCTAAATCTGCCCCTCTCCAGTTTAAAGCCATTCCCCCTTGTCCTATCACTACACGTCTTTGTAAAATGTCCCTCACCAGCTTTCTTGTAGGCCCCTTCAGGTACTGGGTCTGTGGACATATGAATCCAGAGAACTTCACTTACTTTAGCAGCATTGTATTGGTGTCACTGGGGATGGAATGAGACACTGAGAAGGATCACAAAGAATTCACGTACAATGACCTATTTGTAAAAGCCTGTAATAAATAGAATTGTATTTTTTGTTTCTCTGATAAGGTTTTCCAGGACAAGCAGGTTTCAAGGGTGACAGAGGCTTACCTGGACTCGATGGCATTCCAGGGGTACCTGTAAGTAATGCCTTGCAAAATGTTATGTGTCCCATGAGGCATATGTTCAAAAAACATATGATCATTAGTGTGGCTATGTAGTAGTTTTGTTTAAAAACAGACTAGCCCAGTGATACTATGAAATTAAATAACTATGCTTAGTGAGATAAACTAGGAAGCACTGTGCTTTAGCTATGAGAGGAAAAAAGACCTGTCAGAAATGGGCTGTATTTCTGTGTTTGCCCATCATATGAACTTAACCCAACACACGACCTTCTGGCTGAGCAATCTAAGCAGTGGAATTGGGTAAAAAGTAAGATTTTGCAGGAAGTGGATGCAGTTCTGGCCTGACCTTCTCATGAATCATTCCAATAATTCTTTACTGTTGTGTAAATATATATTGAGAGAGAGACAGTGCCATCTAGTGTGATATAAGCAATCTAATACTAGCATGCAATATACTTTGGCAGTTTGAATTGTGGGAAATGTGTACCATTTATTCCATAAAACTAATTAGTTAGCAGGAAAGCTAAGTAGTCTTGAAGAAATAAAGGATGGCTGTGAATGTGGATAGTATCCTGATAAAACAATCATTCATAAAATATGACATAGTGCAACACGACTCTCGATGAGGAAGGCTGGATATCAGAAGCAGAACTGCCATAAATATAGCACTTGTCTAGAATGTAACACAAATTACTCCTAGCTGAGCACTGTACCAGCTGAACGCATTTGATATTCTCAGAACATACCTGAGTGACCCTACATATGCTGTGATATGCTGTCAAAACCTACCTCACCATACCCCTTCCTGGAGTATAATGCAGATTTTTACACCGTTCCTAATGTAAGATGACCGAGTTTGTCAGAGTCTTCCCAGACTTTTTTTCCCAATGCTGTTTTCTCCTTCCAGCTGATGACTTTTGTTGACATAACTTCTCAGTGACATTCATGTGCACACACTAGAATTACTCAAGCTCCCTCTGTCACCACCAGTGACAGAGAGGCACGTTCAGAAGTTAAACTGAGCCGTCTGTATGAATTCCAGCTGGAGGCCAGTGACAAGTGGGGTTCCCCAGGGCTCAGTGCTGGGTCCAGCCCTGTTCAATGTCTTCATCAATGATCTGGATGAAGGCATCGAGTGCACCCTTAGCAAGTTTGTGGACGACACTAAGCAGGGGGGAAGTGTCGATCTGCTGGAGGGTCGGGAGGCTCTGCAAAGGGATCTGAACAGGCTGGACCGCTGGGCTGAGTCCAATGGCATGAGGTTTAACAAGGCCAAATGCCGGGTCCTGCACTTGGGGCACAACAACCCTACGCAGTGCTACAGACTAGGAGAAGTCTGTCTAGAAAGCTGCCTGGAGGAGAGGGACCTGGGGGTGTTGGTTGACAGCCGACTGAATATGAGCCAGCAGTGTGCCCAGGTGGCCAAGAAGGCCAATGGCATCTTGGCTTGTATCAGAAATGGCGTGACCAGCAGGTCCAGGGAGGTTATCCTCCCTCTGTACTCGACACTGGTGAGACCACTCCTCGAATACTGTGTTCAGTTCTGGGCCCCTCACCACAAGAAGGATGTTGAGGCTCTGGAGAGAGTCCAGAGAAGAGCAACAAAGCTGGTGAAAGGGCTGGAGAACAGGCCTTATGAGGAGCGGCTGAGAGAGCTGGGGTTGTTTAGCCTGGAGAAGAGGAGGCTGAGGGGTGACCTCATTGCTCTCTACAACTACCTGAAAGGACGTTGTGGAGAGGAGGGTGCTGGCCTCTTCTCCCAAGTGACGGGGGACAGGACAAGAGGGAATGGCCTCAAGCTCCGCCAGGGGAGGTTTAGGCTGGACATTAGGAAAAAATTCTTCACAGAAAGGGTCATTGGGCACTGGAACAGGCTGCCCAGGGAGGTGGTTGAGTCACCTTCCCTGGAGGTGTTTAAGGCACGGGTGGACGAGGTGCTGAGGGATATGGTTTAGTGTTTGGTAGGAACGGTTGGACTCGGTGATCCAGTGGGTCTCTTCCAACCTGGTTATTCTGTGTGATTCTGTGAATTCCTTGCTCAAGGGTTCTTTTTCTCCCCCTAGATGTCTGAATTCAGCCGATGAAAGTTAGCTAGGATGGAGACCACTCTCTATTTCCACCACATAAATAAGATGATATGAGTCAGGGCCTGAATTTACTATAAGATCAGTGAGATCCATGAAAGAAACAGTGGAGAAAAATGGAAGATATCCTAATGTATTTAAGCTTTTTGTGTGTGTGTGCCTGGCATTTTATTCTCAGCACATGTTTTGCCACACCTTTATATTTTCCATTTATTGCCTCTTAAGTTCTGTTTGTTTCTTTCATCAGACAAAGTCTGGCTGCTGTTCTGAGTGACTGTAAGCTTGTTTTGCCCAGCAAAGTTCAGCCAGGGGGTGCTCGAGGATATAATTAGCTTGGAAAACTATGTGCAGGCCAGCCTTGCAAGCTGACATTGTTTAGAAGTGTGCCAGAGAATCAGAGTCTGATCCAGGACCCACCAAAGCTAATGGAAAGGTTACCTTTGACTGTGTTCTCGTTCAGGTTTAGGTGGAAGGCACACATCAGCCATAAGCAGTGGACATTACCCATGAATTTTGTGCTTTCCTACCCTAGTAAACAGCTCAGATTCACTTGAAATTAGAAAGGCTGTTCCTATGAGAAGAGTTCATGTAAGTCCTAGAAAACATGTAAAGAAAAATTGCAATTCTGGATATCTTTTAGGCATATTATTAAAAAGGTAATTTCTTCCCAGGAGTGCTTACAAAATTCTGAGCATGTGTGTAGTGTTTTCTTTTTACCAGGGCACGTAGTGATAGAACGAGAGGGAGTGGCTTTAAATTGGAGGGGAGAAGATTTAGACTAGATATTAGGAAGAAATTCTTGATGATGAGGGTGGTGAGACACTGGCACAGGTTGTCCAGGGAAGTTGTGGCTGCCCCATCCCTGGAGGTGTTCAAGGCCAGGTTGGATGGAGCCTTGAGCAGCCTGGTTTGGTGGGAGGTGTCCCTGCAGCGGAGTTGGAACTGGATGATCTTTAAGATCCTTTCCAACCCAAACCATTCTATGATTCTATTCTGACAGTACAAACTGACTGTGATTGTTAATTGTACAAAGTCAATGAATGTAAGTAATGACATGAAATGTGTATTTGCATCAGCTTAATGTCATAAGTAAGTACCAGGTAGAAGCTTTCAGACATCAGTTAACCGTAGCTCTTGTGCAAATAACATTTGAGTTAGCATAACGTAAGAAAATTCATTTAATTTCATAGACATTCTATATATTTGATGAATATTGTAGTTGATTTAAAAGATTTTGAAAGAAAGAGAATCATGGATGGGCCTTGTAGAAGCAATTCAAACCTGTATTTTGGCTGAGTTTGTCTTTGCATACTGGAAATATGTTATTTCCCTATATTACTATTACTTCTGGTATTGTAACTTATCACTGAAATGTAGAGATACTCCCATTGCATTTGTGCCAGGGAAATAGGTTCCACTCTATTGCAGAAGTGAACATTTAAATGTTGAGGCAAATACTTCCAAGCTGAAAATACCTTTTTTAAAGGCCTCGTTTACTTCGATGCTGGTAGTGTATAAATATGTGTAACTGAAATCCAGTGGGCAGTCTATTGAAAATTCAGAGTCGTCTTTTGGTCCCATGTCCTTCAGTTCTTGTGCAAGTGGTGTACATTTATATGCACCATCTAAAATGATATACTTGTGATAAGATAAAAGATGAAATAATCAAGAAGTTTTGATTAACTCTTTATTCACACTGCTGTGTGAATGAAAAATACTTTCATTTGACGTCCTCAATAAAAAACTTAATGGTTTACTGCTTAGCTTGGGTTTACTCTCTAATTTCTGAAGATTTGTTTTCTTTTGTATCAGTTGAAGGGTTGGTTGGGGCAACTGATGATATCTGGATTTATCAAATTTCAGGGCCCTCCCGGCACTCCAGGACTTATGGGCAGACCTGGGGCAAAAGGAGAACCAGGAGATTTTACTTATGATACTATCCTGAAAGGTGAAAAAGGAGATCCTGGTTTACCAGGACAACCAGGTACTCCTGGAAGGGAAGGAAGACCAGGAAAAGATGGATTGCCAGGTCTCCAGGGTCCAAAAGGAACACCGGTATGTGTGTTTCTTTATGTTTACATATTGTTCTACTGTGTGTTTATTTATGTTTACATAGTGTCCTATACATCGTGTCTTTAAGATCAGAATTCACATGCTTTTATGCCCTATAAATGCTTTCTCTCTATTGGCCTCATTCATTGTTCTACATCTTGTCTTTACCTGGAGTAATTCATTCCTCAGAGGAAGACTCTGTTTTCCCTGAACTAGTGAGGAGGATGGTCCTTGAACAACAGACTAATTCAGAGTTAGATTCTGACCCTTTATTTTTACACGCCATGCAAGTAAGTGATGTGACTCAGGTGTATTCTGCATGGCTTGTTACTGTCAGGACTATAAAGTAAGGTTGCTTCCTCCACAAATTTGTGGGAGTGGGCGGTAGTTTTGTTCCTTTCTCCTTTCTCACAGCCTGCTAGTGAGAGTTAATGTGGATGATTTAGCTGATATCTGGAGATAATTGAAGGAATGCAGTTATCCAAGTAGAGACTGTTAAGATTCAACTCCATTCTAGCATACTTCTCTACTTGTGGAAGCTAATACTTCACAGGCTCGCACTGATGGCGAGTTCAGCTGATACGGATGCGGAACTGGATGTGGAGCTCACATCTGCTCCCAGAACCACCACTGGGAGCAAGGTCCAGTTAGCTCTATTGCTTACTTACTAGGTATGATTTCCAAGCTATTCCACGTGAAACTCAGTTCCATTGAACTCAGTGATAAAAACCCCACTTTATTCAGTATTACAGGTACCTGTGCTAAACCCAAGTTACAAAATATACGAAGAGAGAGAATAACATGTTCTGTCTTGCCAATCAGTGAGAAGTACAATTATACTTTCCAAAAATTAGGGTACTGCTGGCTTGAAAGGAGAACGTGGTCCACCTGGCCAACCTGGACACCCTGGAGTACGCGGTGAAAGAGGTTTTCCTGGCCCTCCTGGGATAGGTGTTCCAGGGTTACCAGGTGACAAAGGAGACAGAGGCTTTGATGGAACCCCAGGTTTACCAGGCTTTCCAGGTAATGCTATAGTATTCTTTAGACTAAACATAAGGAGGAATTTCTTTACAATGAGGGTGGTGAGGCACTGGCACAGGTTGCCCAGGGAAGTTGTGGCTGCCCCATCCCTGGAGGTGTAGAAGGCCAGGTTGGATGGGGCCCTGATCTAGTGGGAGGTTTCCCTGCCCATGGCAGGGGGGTTGGAACTGGGTGATCTTTAAGGTCCCTTCCAACCCAAACTGTTCTATGATTCTAGATGCTTTGTGTGTCCTTTAAGTGTTAGAGCTTGGAGGATTACTGGGATTCAAGATTGAAAGAAAAAGACTTTCTAATTTAAATCAGTGTTTGCTTTTAGCAGTATCATTGCAAATCTTTGAGGACAGTTTTCTTGAAGAGTTTGTTAGGTCGAATGGGATGGTTTAGGTTCATCCTGAACTGAGTTCATCCTTGTTTCCTGTGAATCTTCTATTAAAAAAAAACTTCATAACAAGTCAGTTGTAGTGTTATGGATGGACTAATGTAGCTGGCTAGGTGAAACTCCCTTATTTAATTTTATTGATTCCTTTACTTAATACATCTTTACATTCATAGGAGCAAAGGGTGAAGCAGGACGAACTGTACCGCTTCCTGGACCTCCTGGGGCAGATGGCCTTCCTGGGCCACCTGGTTTCCCTGGACCCCAAGGTATAGTAGTAGCCTGTTAATTTTTGTCTGATGATCACAATGGTTCTGTTCCCCAGAAGTCAGCCTTTGCATTAACCTTTGTTTTGTTTTCACTTCCAAAGGTGACAAAGGGAATCCTGGGCTTCCAGGTAGACCTGGTCTGCCAGGAGAAAAAGGTGCTATTGGACAGCCAGGCATAGGGTTCCCTGGACCTCCAGGGCCCAAAGGTAAGATAAAGTTATCTGTCTAACAGAGCTGAAATACCTGGAATGTGAATAGAGGTTTACACTGTCACCCAGTCATGGCTGCATGAGATTTGAGAGATGCAGCTGAAGGACCTTCCTTGCAGCTGAAGGTCCACAGGCACCACAATAAACATACTTTCAATACACACTTGCTTTGGGCAGTGATGCGGTGCAGATACAGACAGTGTCAAAGCCGCTGCCAGAACAGAAAGTAGTATTTTACAATATCTTAAATTGCAGCAACTGAGGTTGCTGTGAGATAAGCCCTGTTCAATGTCTGTATCAACAACCTGGATGAAGGCATCGAGTGCACCCTTAGCAAGTTTGCGGATGACACTAAGCAGGGGGGAAGTGTCGATCTGCAGGAGGGCAGGGAGGCTCTGCAAAGGGATCTGAACAGGCTGGACCGCTGGGCTGAGTCCAACGGCATGAGGTTTAACAAGGCCAAATGCCGGGTCCTGCACTTGGGGCACAACAACCCTGTGCAGTGCTACAGACTAGGGGAAGTCAGTCTGGAGAGCTGCCTGGAGGAGAAAGACCTGGGGTGTTGGTTGACAGTGACTAAACATGAGCCAGCAGTGGCCCAGGTGGCCAAGAAGGCCAATGGCATCTTGGCTTGGATCAGAAACGGCGTGACCAGCAGGGCCAGGGAGGTTCTTCTCCCTCTGTACTCGGCACTGGTGAGACCGCTGCTCAAATCCTGTGTTCAGTTCTGGGCCCCTCACCACAAGAAGGATGTTGAGGCTCTGGAGCGAGTCCAGAGAAGAGCAACAAAGCTGGTGAGGGGGCTGGAGAGCAGGTCTTATGAGGAGCGGCTGAGAGAGCTGGGGTTGTTTAGCCTGGAGAAGAGGAGGCTGAGGGGAGACCTCATTGCTCTCTACAACTACCTGAAAGGAGGTTGTGGAAAGGAGGGTGCTGGCCTCTTCTCCCAGGTGAGAGGGGACACGACAAGGGGGAACAGCCTCAAGCTCCACCAGGGGAGGTTCAGGCTGGTCATTAGAAAAAAATTCTTCACAGAAATGGTCCTTGGGCACTGGAACAGGCTGCCCAGGGAGGTGGTTGATTCACCTTCCCTGGAGGTGTTTAAGGCACGGGTGGACGAGGTGCTGAGGGGCATGGTTTAGTGTTTGATAGGCACGGTTGGACACCGATGATCTAGTGGGTCTCTTCCAACCTGGTTATTCTATGATTCTATGATTCTATAAGGTGACCTTTCTAGGAGATGAAGCAAAGTGTGTGGTGGGTCAAAAAAACATGCTGACTTAACTATAATATTTTTTGGACCAAAGCTAGCACCTCTGCTAGGCAGCTGGGAATGGTTTGTTAGAATACCAGCTTATTCAGCACAAGTTTAGTCTTCCCTCTGTGACCGTTGTCAGGGTATGCACATAGCTTAGAGTGAGTTTAAATGTTCATATTCTGGCTTTGGATTTTGAGGAGATGGATTTAGTCATGCTGCTACTCTTTTAGAAGTAGATGACTGACATTTCAGCAACTGACTTGGTCTGCAAAGTTCTTGTGAGTCTGCAGTATTTCATTTATTATGATTCTACACACCAGTGAACTGGGAGGATCAGAAAGACTTGAGAAAGGGTAAATCATTGCCTATGGCCACCTCTGGTTCCTCTGAGGCCGGTGTAGGATAAACCTGAACAGAAGACACCTGGTGCATCTGGAAAAGGATTTCTGTATGCCCTTTGATGCCAGCAAGAAAGGAATGTCATGTCTAATACATTTATTTCAAGAACCCTTCCTCGAATTCAGCTCTACTCAATGATTTTCCTGGGGCTTAACCTAAAAGGTCGATTTCCCACACCCTGACATCTTTGCTTGGGAGAGGATCTTCATCTCAATTCACTGAGTATGTGTTGGTGTTGAGCAAGTGCTATCTTTAAGAAGTTGGCAGAATGTTGCATGTAGCCCTTCCTGCATTCCCAAGGCACAGTGCACGGACCAGCTGTGGCATAGAAACCTTCTGGGTGCAACCCACAGCAGGACATGTAGGACATGTCACATAGCGTATTCTGAACAGATGTTGATTCACAGATGGGTTTTGCTGTGCATCCCTCAGTCTGATGCCCCACGCGTTACGTTGCCTTTTCTGAAGAAAACTTTAGGAAGCCAGTTTTGCAGACAGGATTTTTCTCAATGACATGAAACCACAAGGCTATTATTTTAAGAAGAGACACTCAGTAATTATTATTTCTGAGTCATTGTTTCTCATCAGAAGCCAAATGCTGCATGAAGCTCAATGTTTGAATCCCTGTAGAGACATTTGGGTGCTGGCATCCCTAAGAGTTTGCTGTAAAAGATTAAACAGACCTTGTTAAACACGTCCCTGTGAGTAATTTGAATAATTCAGTTAGAGGACTGAAGAAACAGAAGAGGACACTTACAGGCAGAGACGGTAGTGATGTGAGTTTTGTTTTGTTTTGTTTTCTAGGTTTCCCAGGTCAGCCTGGTGCTCCTGGTCTGCCGGGGACTCCAGGAACCCCTGGCCTGGATGGTTTGCCAGGTGTACCAGGTTTACAAGGTCAAAAAGTAGGTATCAGCTGCTGATACTGTTATCTGTGACTGCCCATGTTAACAAGAATGTGTGCTAAGATCCCTGCTCTATTAAAAAAAACCCAAACAAAACAGTTGGCCAAACTGTCCTTCATCTTGTTTCCCACTTTGAACACAAAGGAAGAGAGTAGATGGATGAATGCTTGACATTAACGCTAAAGGGCTTACAACTGATTTGATAGGAATGGTTGGACTTGATGATCCAATGGGTCTTTTCCAACCTGGTGATTCTATGATTCTATGAACTGTCTCCTGAAGTCATGTATAGGTTAGGTTTCCAACCTAATGATTCTATGATAGTGCTTTGCCTCTGAGTGAATTAAATACAGTCAGTGAATGAATTCTTGGTTTTGATGTGTTCATTTCCAATCTGTTGTGTTTCTTTGGCTAGGGTGATCCTGGTGTAGGTCTGCCGGGCCCTAAGGGATTGCCAGGTCCCCCAGGAGTACCTGGCTTCCCTGGAGAAAAGGGAAATCCAGGACTGCCTGGCTTACGTGGCGAGCAAGGCTTTCCAGGCATACCTGGAGAGCAAGGATTCAGAGGTAACGCTCCCAGAAAAATACAACTCTGTACTCCTATTTTCTTTTTAAAGTTACTCCCCCATAGATGTAGCAAAATCTCTGTTCACCACTGAGATACCCTACTGATATCTCGAGGCATTGCCTTTTTTCCTTCCCCTCGTTTTCTCTTACCAACCACTGGTAGGAAATGCTAGCTGCAAAGAGCAGACCTTCCTCCAAGCCCAGGCAGGAGGCTGGAATGAGGTCTCGTTGGCCAAATGCTTCCAAAGGACCTTGTCTAGCATCTTCTGCAAACAAGATTTCAAGTAATGTCAGAGGGTCCTCAGTCTACATCTTTGTCTTTCCACAGGTGACCCTGGCCTCCCAGGACTGAAAGGCTCGCAGGGCCCTCCAGGCGCACCAGGGCTGGGTCCGCGGGGATCACCAGGACCCCCTGGGCAGCCAGGACCACAGGGACCACCAGGTGAGAGGAAAACATTCCCTTCACAATGATTAAGATCAGACTTTTGGCATAACTGGATCTTGACATTGGTAAAAACATTGCTCCCGAACTGTTCTGTGGTGTGAGGTTGCTGAGGGTCCACAGGGGATAACGCTGGTGGGCTTTCTCCATGTGGTCCAAAATGCAGGGCCAGACCTCCTAAGAAAGCACCTGCCTTTTTGTTCAGTATCCTCAGGTCGTCGGTGGATAATATATATAAGATCAAAGCCTCACTACGAAAATTAGGACTATTTCTGCTGTCTGGCTTTGAACCTTCATCTTTTGTGCCATGTAATTTCTGAACTGCAGGTGCATATTTTCAGATATTACCGATAATGTTATTCCCTATGCTCTGTAAAAGACTAATCCTGTATTTTCTGTTTTTTCCTAGGTTTTCCGGGAATAAAAGGAGAAAAGGGCTTCCCTGGTGTCCCAGGTCTAGATATGCCAGGACCAAAAGGGGATAAAGGTAGCCAGGGCCAGCCCGGAGTACCAGGATCTGTGGGGTTACCTGGCCAGCCGGGTCGGCAGGGGGATGTTGGACTGAAAGGATCATCAGGTAAACATCTTTTCTCTTGGAAACCAGCATCTAGTACATGAAAGGGGCCTAAAAGAAGGCTGAGGAGGGATGTTTTACAAAGGCTTGTAGGTATAGGAGTAGGGGCAATGGCTATTAACTGGAGAGGGGCAGTTTTAGACCAGACATAAGGAGGAATTTCTTCACCATGAGAATGGTGAGGCACTGGAACAAGTTGTCTAGGGAAGTTGTGGCTGCCCCATCCTGGAGATGTAGAAGACGAGGTTGGATGGGGCTTTGGGCAGCCTGATCTTGTGGGAGGTGTCCCTGCCCATGGCAGGGGGGTTGGAACTGTATGATCTTTAAGGTCCCTTCCAACCCAGACTATTCTATGATTCTGATTCTGTCTTTGGCAACTGTTTTATTAAGTTGTGGTAGCATGCTCTTTCACTTGGTTAGGAATTGATCCATCAAAAAGCCCAAGCTTGAGAAAACACGTGGGCTGACGTCAGTAAAGCAGTAACTGAATGGCTACTCAAATCTTTTGGTTGATCAGGGTGGTGGTTGAGTCACCATCCCTGGAGTTATTTAAAAGATGGGTAGATGAGGTACTCAGGGACATGGTTTATTGGGAGATAGGAATGGTTGGACTCAATGATCCAAGGGGTCTTTTCCAACCTGATGATTCTATGATTCTATGCTCAAATCCAGCAACTTGCAGGAACTAGCCTTTAGCCTGTAATAATGAAAGGGAAGCCATTCCCTTCATCCAGAGCCACTCCAGTTTAATCCAGAACCATTCCCCTTAATCTATAATAACTCCAGTTTAATCTAGAGCCATTTCCCCTAATTTGGAACCATTCCTGTTAACTTGGAGTCACTCCGGTTTAATCCAGAACCTCTCTCCTTGCACGCGGATCCCTCTCTTCTGATATTTAATGGTGTTCTGCACAGTTTCAGTGACAGAATGTGGTTTTAATAATGACTTTGCTAATGACAGCATTGTTTCCTGTAAGAGGAAGTGTTAAGAATCTGTCGAAAACCTATTACTAGTTCTTATTCTGGTTTCCATAACTCTTATTTTTACTGTTGTCTTCTCTGTTGGGCTGGCTTAGATTGACCATCTTCTTTGTCTCATTTTTCCTTAAGTAGTGCAATTCCTAATATGATACAGAGTAAATCTATTTATTGTACTTCTTTACATTACTTGTTTTATTTCTGTTATTCATTCTTTTACTTTTATTTCAGGAGCTAAAGGAGAAATGGGAGTTATGGGAACTCCTGGGTTGCCAGGAAGTCCTGGACCAGTTGGTGATCGAGGGTTGCCTGGTGAAAAAGGTAAGAAACAGATTTTCTCAGAGTCAAATTTTAAAATCAACCTTTTTTTCTGGAAGAAGACTAGTCTGGAAATAAGCAAAAATAAAGAGTGGGCTTGGCCTAAGGAATGTTTTATGTGCACTAACTTCTCTGTAAGTTAGAAATAGTGTAATTTAGAAAGCCATATAGAATCATGGAATGGTTTGGGTTGGAAGGGACCTTAAAGATCATCCAGTTCCAATCCCTCTGCCATGGGCAGAGACACCTCCCACCAGACCAGACTGCTGAAGGCAGGGATCCAGGTTTTTTGATCTATTTTTCAACAACGTAAGGGTTTGCTACGTGCAGGGGTGCCATAGATATTACTCCAAGAAAAATACTGTGTTTGAAACTATGAAGAGCCAGCAGGAAGGTCTTAATTAAAACCTTTAAATAATGCCCTGTGTTACTGCCAAACTTCTATCTATCTCTTTTGTTCTGAAAGTCTAAAATTAATGGCCATTAACTGTGAAAATCGTGTCAACTTCTTTCACAGAGCTGTTGTGAAGTCCTGGTATAAAAAACCCTTCATATTGCAATATATAAGATTTTCTTTAATATGGTATTCAGTGTTCAAAAGTTGAATAAATAACTGATGCCATTTGTTGTTGTCTACTAAATACTTTTACAAAGCTTTATATGGCTCTATAATATTCTCTGCGATCACCTTGTAGGTAGCCAAGGTTTCAAAGGTATAGTTGGACCTCAAGGTGATCCTGGTGTCAAAGGAGATAAAGGTGAAGCTGGTCTCCCAGGAAAACCTGGAACTATGGACAACATGGATATGGTCAGTCTCAAAGGCCAAAAGGGAGATCAAGGAGAAAAAGGTAACTTTGATATCTAACTGTGGATAAGTGGAATTAACACTCATATACCATTAAGCATCAATGCTTTGTGTTCAGTTGTATCTTGGCTTTTGACAACGGTTTTTTAAAATAAAGTTAAAGAATTTCTCACAGCAAATGCAGATATTTTTCCAGTGTCTTTCAACTCCATAGAAACAAAGATTAATCACAGATAGAAAGGGGTTTGGTTGAATGGAAAATGTTCAACTTGCGCTTATAAAATCTATTTTTCTTCTTTTAGCAGAAGGCTTTCTAAAGCAAGTAAATTTTAAAACTAGAAACTACAGCTTGACAGAAGAGAAAAGCTGTTTTTCATTTAAAACATGTAGTGGAGACACTGTTGTGGCCATGAATACCAACTGATACACACAGCCTGGAAGGCAGGTTCTTAACAGACCCCCAGCCTGCAAGTTTTTGCTGCTATTCTGCTCATCTCGTCCTGTCCAGCTCAAAGATACTTAGTACCCACAGAGATACACGTAGATATAGTCCATAACTTTGGTGATTTACTGTTGCCTTCATCTCTCCAGGCATGAATATCACTGTACAAAAACATGGTAATTTTGTGGAAGACTGTCAGTGATGCTTAATGAGAAAATTTGGGTTTGGACATAGAATCTTAGAATCATAGAATAGTTTGGGTTGGAAGGGACCTTTTTAGACAGCCGAACAGTCAAATCAGTCATTGCTGTTAACCCTGATATTATCTGGCATTTCTGAAGTAACTCATTAATCTAACTCAAACACGTGTTTGTTTGCAATTTCTTTAAAGATATAACTCGCCTTGTAATTTGCACAGACACCTGTAAAATTATACTAGTTTGCATCCTTCTCTCAGCACTGGTTAAGAGACTCAAGAGTTGTGTTTGAGTCAAGCGTGACTCTAGTGTACATTCTGTGAAGCTTGAATTGAGCCCTTTTCTTGTTCAGGAGAAGAAGCAGCAGTGATCAAAAATTAAGTAGTTTGTATGGCATTACAGTAAATTCTGATAAAACTGATCTCACTGTGTTTATTTTCTTGGTGTCCAGGGGACCATGGAGCAACAGGAGAAAAAGGGTTACCTGGGGAATATGGAGAACCAGGAATTCCGGGAAGGGATGGTGAACCTGGTACTCCAGGACATCCAGGTATGTCTGAAGCTAGCAACAGAGAGACTGTTCATCAGAGGGTTTAAACAGCATGAACTAATGAGACTATTTCTCTGCTCTCTGTAGGACCGAAAGGTGATCAGGGCCCCCCAGGGTACCCAGGGGATCCAGGAATTCCAGGACAAAAAGGATCGGTTGGTGAAATGGGTTTGCCAGGTACTGATTGTTGGGAATTGTTCTTCTCCAGTCAATATAAAACCATGAGAGACTTACGTGGAACATTTGTTGGTGTAGATCTACTGAATGGTTGCACTATTTGCAGTGTCTGAACTTTAGGCTTTTGGAACATTGCTTTCTCAGTCCTTTTGTGAATTATAGATAATAGGAGAGTTTCCTAAGTTTCTACATGCAAATCCTTTACCTGGATGTGTGGGATTTGTGTATTTGTTGCAGCCAGGGAAATTTTCTAGTGATACCTGTTTGTCTCTCTGTCCATATGATGTCTTGCAAACTACTGACTATCATCCATTGTTGTAAAGATGATCATTTAAATGAGCAACGGTGTTCAATCAGTGCAAACTGAATGAGGCTTCTTGTGAACTTCTAAAGAGTTTGATGAGTTACTACGTATCGCATGTTAACTACAAATTGCAGTGGTTCTGGAAGAGTGGTGGTGTAGAGGGGAGTGGTAAAGAATAGAATGGAGAAGAACCTATATTTTGCCTCGTCAGATGTCCTTAGAATCAGAGAATCATAGAATCATAGAATAGTTTGGGTTGGAAGGGAACTTAAAGATCATCTAGTTCCAACCCCACTGTGATGGGCAGGGACACCTCCCAGTAGATTAGGCTGCCCAAGGCCCCATACAACCTGGCCTTGAACTGGCCTTGTGCTTAGCATGTTTAGGAAATCAAAGCTTAAAGACCTTTACCATAAGGTAAAGGAGGAAAGGTTTACTACAGCAGTGTCCCTTTGTCACTGTGGTCCAGTTAGAAATTATTCAAATCAACATAAACTTTTATTCAAATCATATTTTTAGCAAGAGCTTTTTTTGCTCTGAATCCAACATTACTACCTTCTCTTATGAGAGTTTATCTTCCCCTAAAGATCCCACCTCAAAAGTTTATTGACTAGCTATTTTAGTGACTTATATCATTTTTCTAGTTCTGAATAGCTGAGACAACACTGAAAAAAGAATTGTCAGCACTGCTAGGGTGCCTCTACTTCTGATACTCACACACATTTTTCCTCTTCTCTTACTAGGAACACCTGGAGAAAAGGGTCTGCCAGGAGTACCAGGTTCACCAGGTACCCCAGGGTTCCCTGGACAAAAAGGTGAAAAAGGAGACAAAGGAGCACCAGGTTTTCCTGGAATTGGCTTTCCAGGCTCTCCGGGTCAGAAGGTATTTATGCTTTTAACGTCTTGTCTGTCTCTACCAAGTACCTCATTCAAAAAGATACTGTTGGCCCTTAAACTATTTTATTGTATCGTCCATTATGCTCATTTAATTATCTGGTGAGAAACTTGAAGAGTGTGCGTATGGAGAGGTTTAGATGCACTCTGTTTAATGGAACGGTAGTCTCCAAGGTCCTTATTTATCTATCTCTTCAGAATAGGCTAATTTACAATGCTAAAAATGGGGGGAGTGAGGGTGCTTCTGAAAAAAAAATGAGTAAAAGAAGTGAAAAGGACTTCTTACAAGCAGAAAATACACCGAAATAGTGTTTCTGTACTTTTACAGAGATACTGGGAAGCTGAAAAAAACCCTATAAAATGCTCAGATTTTGGTGAAAAGAGAAATGTCTGTAAAGTTAATTTAATCTCTAATGGTATTCTAATAGGATTCTCATTTATTTCACAATCCTTTTCCTAGCTCTACAATGACAGTAACAATGAATTTATAAGTGAAAAATTGTAAAAATAAATCTGGTAGAAAACTTTCTCAAGACTTAAAAAAGATTTTCTTTGAAGATGATAAAGTGTAATAAGTAAGTTAAGAGGCTAATTTGGAAAAGCCTCTGTAAAAACCATCATAAAAATGCATAGAAAACTACTCATTTTCATGTGTAGGTATTAAGCAATTATTAGAAAAGTCAATAATTCTGATAGTGGAATTAATGCTGAATTTAATCCTAAATTACTTTGTTCTTAAATGGAAAAAGAATGAAATTCTTTATAAGTCTGATGGAAAAGAGGGGTAATATCTGTGATTGCAAACGGAGAAGGTTGTGTCAGAATTAATTTGTGGATGTTATAACTTGTGCTGCTTCTTCTAGGGAGAACCAGGAAGAACAGGTATTCCAGGTGTACCTGGAGATAAGGGTGAAAAGGGTAGCGCAGGAATTCCTGGAATGCCAGGTGCCCCAGGTCCCAAAGGATCCCCTGGCATGGCAGGATTTCCAGGCAAGTGTTGATGCTTCGATAAAACAGAATTTGCAATGAAAAAATAATGAGAATCTTACAGCAAATATCCCGCATGTAAATCAATGTCTTCTGCTTTTCTTTAGGGAGCCCTGGTCGTCATGGAGAAAAGGGTGAAAAAGGACTTCCTGGCTTAAGTGGCATTCCAGGTTCAAAAGGAGAACCAGGTAGAAAAGAAATATAAACCACCACATGCTACTTAAAGTTCTGTTCCCCTCCAGGCAGTGGCTAAAACAAATGCTGTGGCGTTTCACATTCATTTCAGCTCAGATATTTCCTGTTACATTTGTTAAATTTATAAGCAAAAAAAAAGACAGTGCTGTTTCCCAGGTAAATCTGAATTAATGTAGTGTGGGGATAACACTTCATATTCATTGTTTGTGGAAGAGATTTTATCACCTTACACAAGACTTATTTGTTGCTAAAGCTGTTCTGTTTTTTCTGAGTTCGTTTTAAAACAATAAAGTTTATCCATGGGCCCAAACCTCAATCTCCACATTAGCATCATTCACAGATGCTAAAGAGGAGCTTTAGTAGGGGGGTGATTAAGTTCATTGCTGTTTTAACAACATTTTTGACCTTAGAGCCTTGTGTTCTTAGTTTACTGGCTGCAGGACACATGATCATCTCGTTGGACTGTGCTATTCACAAGTCTTTACTGGAGTTCCTGCACTCTAACTCACGTGATAATTAACTACATCAAAATCTGTAATACTTGAACACCTTCTCACACTGATTTAATTCAGAAGTAACCTCAAAGTCGCACTGAAGTCATCATGGAGTATCTGCTTGGTTTCTGTAGGAGCAAAAGTATAATTTAAGCTTTTGTTTAAAAAATGTGTAAAAAAAAATTGGTCTGATGATTAATAGGTGAAATGGAAATAACAACTATTTTTCAGGTGAACCTGGCATTCCGGGTCCTGCTGGTTCCATTGGACAGAAGGGTGAACCGGGTTATGATGGAATTCCAGGTGCAGCTGGTGTGAAGGGTGAACAAGGTACTGTGCCTGTCAAGTTTATGGAGCACAAAAGTGCACAGGGACAGGCTGCACATGATTAGCTGGTAGAGGGGTGTGCTGGATTTGAAATACTTTGGATGGAACCTTAGAAAATAAAGTTAGTATGTTGTCTTGCAAACTACAATCATCCATCACTGTAAAGCTGATCATTTATCTCCGTAACTGTTTAATCCATGTCATCCTGAAAGAATTTATTTCACATAAAATTGGCAATACTTTAAAGAATTGGCAAGTTTGGGAATTAATTTCAGTCTGCAAATTAGCTGTGAAATAATGCTGTCGGCATGCCTGTTCTTAGGGAGGAGGGTTTTCAGTCACACAGGACCCATTGTGCTAGATACAATACCAACGTATGGCGAAGACAGTCTCTGCCCTTAAGAACTTGTGTATAAACCATTTATTCAGATTTGATATTTGCTTAATAGATTTTTGTTCATTACAGTTTAAATTTAAATGCTCTCCTGTCTTCTAAGTTTTTACTGCCTCTATATTACAGGTCTTCCAGGTAGAGGACTTCCAGGATTTCCCGGTGCAAAGGGAGATAAAGGTAAAGCATTTTTTAAACAAGCAGCAAACCTCCCTCCCGACATGCTAGAAACATAATTATGTAGTTCAGACATACTTTCTGCTTCATTCTTTTACATGCTCTGCCTTTTCAGAGCAGGCAGGAAATCTGAGAGGCTCAAATACTAATTTCTGTTACAGTGGCAACATCTTGGACATGAGTTAGATATGACCTAAAATAGGTAATTATTCGTAGTGTGGAATTTACTGCAAGCTGTGCTGTGATGAGGTAATATAAATAACTCCCGTCTTCGTGTGCTGTGTTTTTGACTCCAAGTATTTCTGTTTTCCTACTAATTTTGCAAGAATCAAAATCTCGTAAGACTCTGTGCACCAGACAGCTAAAGCTAGTAGTTTTATGGCCAGGGTCCCACAATAATGTTTTTACCCAAGTCTCTTACTCAGCCCAGATGCAATTTTATCATAGAATCATAGAATGAGAGAGTCATAATACAGGAAAATTGTGTGGACAATCAGAAGTGAACCCCCAGAATTTCAGAATATCTTTTATTTACCATCTCAGAGTAGGTAACAGTCATTAATTGCTGAGAAAGCCCTAGTGTTAGAGAATTTCTTTTAATAAGCAATTTTTCTAATCATAGTTCAGTAAGGCATGTAGACTACTAGGTTATGAGAGGGAGATTATTTTCTCAGCTTACTCATGTCTACCATTTTATCAGCACAGCTCATTTAAAAGTAACTGAGTTTAGTGTAAATAGATATTGAACAGACATAATTGATGTTCCAAATGTATTGTTGGTCCAAAATAACGAGTCCAGGTTTTAAGGACCTTCTTCTGTTTAGGCAAAGAGACAGGGATAGTGTCCTTCATATATTTTATTTCTCTTATTATTGCACTTATATCAGCTAACTATATTCTGTTTGCTTGGTCATGATCTAAAATTCGACTGAATTGCAAATGTTGACTATTTATACAAGCCGGAAAGTACTGTCTACATCTAGATCTTAGTAAAAAAATATTCCTTTTTTCCCCAGGAGCAAGTTGTTTTGTGCTTAGTTAAGCAAAACATCCATTACACAACTATGCCACTAGTAATGATAATGGAATAAGGGTTTGAGGGCTTTATATTCCTTGTGAAAGGACTGATCGAGAGATGCTGAATGTTCATCTATTTTTAGATCGAATTAAAGTAGCTCGTTGATCAGTTTAGCTCAGAAGAAAAGATGTATCAGTCAAACTCCTCTTTATGTGGAGAATAATACAGTTTTCTTGAAGTTATGCCTTTTTGTACAAATATATAGAGGCAAGGTCAGTGTTTTCTTAAGGAATAAAACTGTTTATGAATGAATAATAAGGCAGAAGGTTTCAGTGAATGTGATCCTTTCTCTAATCGTGTTTTTGGGGGTTGTTTCAAATCTTAGGTTCAAAAGGCGATGTGGGTTTCCCAGGATCCCCAGGAAGCTCAGGGATCCCAGGTCCAAAAGGAGAACCAGGATATCCTGGTCCAGCAGGCCCTAAAGGTAGCCAAGGTCTTCCTGGACTACCGGGAAGTACAATTGCAGGCCCTAAAGGAGACAGAGGACCCCAAGGCCAACCTGGCCTTCCAGGTAATTCTTTATCTTTATATTAATGTACTGCTGTTAGTCAAAGTTTACCTGATTAGTTAATAATATAAACAATATTGCATATCCTTGTTTATCCTCTATTCACCGATCAGAGAGAAGTTCCCATTTGTAGGTAGTTTAACATTGTCATAGAATCAGAGAATGGTTTGGGTTGGAAGGCATCTGAAAGGTTATCCAGTTCCGACTCCCCTGCCATGGGCAGGGACACCTTCCACTAGATCAGGCTGCCCAAGGCCCCATCCAACCGGGCCTTGAACACCTCCAGGGATGGGGCATCTGCAGGTTCCCTGGGCAACCTGTGCCAGTGCCTCACCACCCTCATCATGAAGAATTCCTTCCTAATATCCAGTCTAAATCTTCTCCCTTCCAAATTAAAGCCATTCCCCTATGTCGTATCCCTCCATGCCTTTGTAAGAAGTCCCTCCACAGCTTTCTTGGAGGCCCCTTCAGGTAGTGGAAGGCTGTTCTAGGGTCTCCTTGCAGATTTCTGTTCTTGAGGCTGAACAACCCCAACTCTCTCCGCCCGTCCTCGTGTGGGAGGTGTTCCAGCCCTCGCATCATCTTTGTGGCCTCCTCTGGACCAATTCCAACAATTCCATATCCTTCTTACGTTGAGGATTCCAGAACTGGACACAATATTCCAGGCAGGGTCTCACAAGAGCAGAGTAAAATGAGAGAATCACCTCCATCATCCTTCTGGCTATGCTTCCTTTGATGCACTACAGGTCATGGTTGGCCTTCTGGGCTGCGAGCGCACATCGCTGACTCATGTTGAGCTTCTCATCAATCAACACCCCAAGTGCTTCCTCACAGGGCTGCTTCCAATCATGTTGTCTCCTATCCTGTACTGAAGCCATGGATTGCCCTGACCCAGGTGTAGGACCTTGCACTTAGCCTTGTTGAACGTCACAAGGTTCTCACAGGCCCACTTCTCCACCTTGTCCAAGTTCCTCTGGATGATGTCCCATCCTTCTGGTGTGACAGCTGCACCACTTAGCCTAGTGTCATCTGTGTCCTAGAACAGGCTGATTTTATGTTCTCAGGCAATTGCTTTTCTTGAGAATTCTTTCTGACACTGAGAAGTTTGCCTCCCATTTCTGTGTTTCCCCCTGGACTTTTATTTGCTTTTTAGAGGCAGCCGTGGCTGTGTGTTCCTATGTCCTAGAGTGTTAATGTGTGTAAAAATGGCCCAGCATGGCCTTGCCTTGCCAGTGGCTCTGCGTGCTAGAGGTTAAGGAGGAGAGGAGAGCAGAGTGGAGCTGCAATAAGTCTCTAGCATGTTCGTCCCCAAGAACGTACCATCTGTTTGTTCTGCATGTATAGAAACTCCTTGATGTTTTCCATCAGCCACAGGCTGGTAAATTATAGGTGTCTAGTCTGATGGAGAGACATATGGACCCCCCTGCAACAGGTTCTCATAGTTATTTTCATGAAATATTGGTACTATAATTATTTTGGTTCTCCCCATCTGAAGACTGAGCCAGATTGTCCTCTACCAGGTACTGTTCTGAACAAATTTTGCCGCTAAGTACCCTCTTCTTCTGGTCTGTAGGTTTACCAGGTCCAATAGGACCACCAGGACCCCCAGGTGTGGAAGGAGCCAAAGGAGAGCAGGGGAGCATTGGCTGGCCTGGGACTCCTGGAAGTCCAGGGGTCAAAGGTGATCCAGGTTTCCAGGGACTGCCAGTAAGTTACTTTCTGTACACTCTAGATTGGCTGAAAGCTTGTTCTTGTAATTCATGGCTATATTAATCATAGATGTTTCTCACTCAAAATAGTGATACTTAATGCTCAAAGTACCTTTGGGCTCACTGCTAATGATGTAAAGTCAGCTTGAAAACATTTCAATTCTCTCCTTTTAAAGGCTGCCTACAAATAAGCCCCTGTGAGCTAATGAACTTATTAGAAATTTATAGATAGTGAGCAGTAACATACAACACCCAGAATATAATTTACAATGTGTTAAGCATACAGAATGGCTGCAGCACATCCATAAATCCTGCAAATGCATTAGTAGTTAATTTTAAAGGTTGCCTATATCACGATAAATTGCTTTCTGAAAATATCTGAACTGTTTGCTTTTGTTATGAAATCTTTCAAATGAAGTGCGCTTTCAGTACTGTCAGTGATGAAATGTAGCTGTTGATTTAGAAATACAAGCAGGCAACGCTATCAATACATTGTTGTCATATATTATTCATTTTCCCTTTTCTGTATATTAGGGAGAATTAAGTGGAATAGGGCACTCACCCAGAAGAGTTGGTCTTCTATACTCTGTCCCTCAGGGTATCTGCTGCCTTTTTCTGCATTGAAAAATACGCTCTATATTTTAACTTTTAATTTCCTCTTTCCTGCTAAGAAAATAATAAAAATGATAATGAAATCTGTGGAAGAAGGAATAAGAAAGTAGGCGTATCAGCTCAACAGTTCCTAGTGTACAGAAGGAAGGATGACTCAGGAATAAATTCCTAACATGTAAGGCAAGATAGTGATAGTGAACTGAAAGCTCCATGTTAGTCTTGATAATAGAGATCTACTGCATCTTTTTCTGCATCCAGAAGTCAATTCACAGAGACATCAAGGATTTGCTTCCATGTTCTGAGATTGGAACTTGTTTAAGTCTTTTTACTTTTGAAAGCGTATCATAATGTAGTGTAGTGTAACGTAACGTAACATATCACGTTTCATTATCAGCATTGAAGGTAGTAAATTTAAAAACAACAGTTGGTTTTCTTTGCAGTGAGGCTACGATGAACGTGTTGCCATTAATTTCAGAGGAGCAGTTTGTAAGAGAGAAGGCAGAAGGAGAGGTTTGCATTGTGTTTAAGTCCTCGAACGTTTTAGCCCTGTCAAAATGTAAAAATCTTCAGAGGATTCCAAATTGTTGAGCGCTTTTAATTTCATTCTACATGTGAGTGTAGGCGTTTTAAAGTCTACTGTGGTCTAGAATGATTCCGTTTAAGTATCTACCTCACAACCACCTGCTGACATGCACTAAAATGAATATTTGCTGATATTTGTGCTTACCTTTGTTTTTCATAGCAATATCATCTATGGTTGAGAACCTTTTTATTAGCTATACTGTTAGTGAGACTTTATCCTAATCTGTTATCTTTGTAATGCAAAAAATAGTTTAGTAAGAACAAGGCATCACACGTTCCTTTAAAAGAAGCTTCTCATCTGGTCACGGTAGATAATAACCGCTCCTTAAACTTAATGGTTTTTCTATAATATTATTTCTTATAGGTATCCAAAAATAAACAGCCTATTTGGGATTCATATCATGATAGTGTGGGGTAACTATACTTCACATCTTCTTTTATACAGGGTAGTCCTGGTTTACCAGGAGATATTGGTCAAAAGGGTGATCTGGGACCACCAGGACTTCCAGGCATTCCAGGTAAGAGGAAAATTTGCCATATTCCTAAAAAGTAGGCAAAGATTTCTCTTTCTTATGCTTCCTCTCTCTCTCTCAAAAAAAAAAAGACATTCAAAGAATGTTGAAAGAATATTGACTCTGTGTTACAAATTATTGAAAAAGGACATCGAAAGCTGCATCAAAAAGCATACAAAAATGTCACTATTTTTCTTAAGGAGTTTTTGCCTTTTGCTTGTTGTCTTGCTTTGCTTTGATGATTTTAAGTGCACACTTGCTTTAAAAGGTGGATGTAAAACCAATTGTTTAGACATTATCAGTCAAGAACCTTTGAGATTTTCTTGACAACTGGAGAAGCAAATATTGTAACTATATTTGAGGAAACACATGCTCAGTATGTGCACATTGTTGACTAAATTGCTGCTATTGTCACCATCATACACGTTAAAACACCATGTATATGAAAAATGAAGTTTTTAATAGAAAAAAATATTGTAATCTGAGAAGGAATTTATTGATTAAAGAGAAATTTATTCTCACTCATAGTGCATTTGTTTGTAACTTGTTCTTGCAAACAGTTAAAAAGTACTTGTGCAAATAAAGTCATGGCCCTTGCATGATGGTGGCATCATACATGATTACTCTGAATAAATCTTTCCAAATCAAGAAACTACTGATTTTTCATATCAATATTTCCTTTGACTTCAGGTCCAAAAGGAATCGCTGGCTTCCCAGGCCACAAGGGTGAGCGAGGTGACCAAGGTCTTCCTGGATCTAAAGGTATAATATAAAGACTTGCTTTTTTTTCACAGGTGACATTGTTAAAATGGTTGTGACTAATCAATTAATAACTCCCTCCTCCTTTTATTCAATGTAAAAAGATATGAAGCCAGGTATGGTATCAGCATCTGAATGGTCAGACTAGATTCAAGTATTGTGTAGAGAGTGAATGTATTTATTTCCTGCTCTGAAAAATCAGTACTGAGGTTTTGTCATTATTAGACTCTTTAAATGGTATCCTAGAACCATAGAGTCATAGAATGGTTTGGGCTGGAAGGGGCCTTGATGCAAGGTAAACTTGTTTTTTCACTTTTTTTATTGGCAATTCTAAATAGGTGCTGATTTCTTCTGTTAACCTTGGTAGGTTTACCAGGCCCACCAGGTCCACCAGGTCCTTTTCAGCTTGTTAAAGGGGATCCTGGCTTACCTGGCCCTGCAGGACCAGTTGGTCTCAAAGGATTTCCAGGACTTCCAGGTCCTAAAGGACAGCAAGGTGAGCATTTATAACTTGTAAGCAGAAATATATTTTTAGTGATGTAAAAGTAGACCAACGGCAGATTTTTGGTATAATATTATCCAGCTTTTTATTAGCCATTTAAATTGTGTCAGCGTTGGGGAAGAGAGCACTTCTTTTTGAAGCTCATCCAAAGGAGTCCCAGAAACAGATGCCTTCGTAATGAGGCTCTCACTCTGCAGTCATCACTTTAGTATCTGAGATTAGCACTAAGCAGCATGACTTGCAGCACACTGCTCATCCTTTCCCTAGAATGTATTTGTTAGGGTATCTTCTGTCGTTAGTGTTGAATCCATGTTTAATTATTGTGTACATGAAGAAACCACTTTGATCTTGGAGTGGAAAGTCCTTCCTGAGGAAGCTTGTTCTACAGCCCTGAACTTCATCTCTTAGCCCAGACACCGCAATTTCTGTAAAGAAAGGGAGAACTGCAAGAATTAAACACATTAGGAAACAACAAAATGGAGCAAAGGGTAAGACAAATGAAATGCTGGCACAAGGACGCATGTTCTTCAGAATGCAGGACACGAAGAGCAATGAGAGCTCGGAGGTGTTCTTAAGCTGTTAAGATCCTAAGAGAAAGCTTTGTTACTGATTGGTTTATGAGAAGATGGGGAATTATTGTGGAATATAATGAATATCTTCTTTCTACTTAATATAATAGATATGAAAGTTTGCTTTTGAAGGTGGGGTTACAACTCTGCAAGTGCTGTCCACTAGGAAATAGCTGTGAAATAATCTCAGTGATAGAACACAGCTTGGGTTTACTTCTGTGAGATCTGTCGCTGTTCTCTAGTAGTCAGTTCAAGTCATGAACTATTGCTTTTTGAGTGGTCGGGAAGAGGATAGCTGTGATTAAACCTCCTGATATGCCTCAGAAATGCTGGTGTGGAGTTGGTGGTGTTAATTTCTTTTTCCCAAAGCCAGAGTTACTGAGTTTATGTAGGATTAGAAACATCCCTAGAAATTGATAAAGGGAAGACATAACATATGTCTGAAAATTCCGGGAAGAAGTTAAGAAGTTAAGAGAAGTTAATTTCCCACTATTTGTCAGCCTACTTTTTTTTGGTCTATTTTTGATTGAGTCATATGATAAAAAGAGAGGGAAGAGATTGCTGTCCTTCCTTTTCATATTCCAGGCAAATACTAGTAATTTTTGAAGCACGCTCTGTACTTGTTTCTCTGTGCTTCTCTACTGTAATCAGTTTGCCAGCAGTAACTCGCATAAGTGGCCTAGGTATTGAAATATAAGCACTGAACCTGCATGAGTTTAGTTTATGTTGAGGTGTACCTGTGCTGTACTGAATTAAAAGGCAAAAAATCAAAAATAACATGAAGTAATATTCAGTGATAACTGTTCCTTGTTTTTTAACAGGGGTGACAGGACCTCCAGGCGTACCTGGACCACCTGGTAGCAAAGGATTTGATGGTATACCTGGGCAAAAAGGAGAAGTTGGTCCTTATGGTCCCCCAGGTGAGCCCATGAATTCTTCAGATTTGATTCCTTTATAGAAAGATGATATGGGAGATCAGGTGCAAGTGTGTCTAGTTTCACTTCTTTAGTTATGTAGGCGGAGTACTGCTGTCTGTAGAGATAAAAGGAGACTCTCTGTATTGTAGGGCCCAGAGGATTTCCTGGTCCACCTGGCCCTGAAGGTTTGCCTGGGGCTATGGGCCCACCAGGTGCACCATCTGTTGCTCATGGCTTCCTTGTTACCAGACACAGTCAAACCACTGAAGAACCGTCATGTCCATTTGGAACAACGCTGATTTACCGTGGCTACTCCTTGCTTTATGTACAAGGCAATGAAAGAGCCCATGGCCAAGATCTGGGTAAGTAGAGACCGAATTAGAATTCCATTAGAATTCATTAGAAACCAAGTGTTTCTCTCATTTGTAGAACTGTATTGAACAACCTGTGTAATGATTCTTGGTTAGGGAGCCCTTTATTATGCCTTCTCGGTTGGTACAAGTAATGATTTGGTGCATAGCAGAAACTGTCAGTTTATTTAAGAAAGTCTTTATCAAAGCCTTTGACATGGTCATCCATAGTATCTTTGTAGTCAAATTAGTGAGATATGGGCTGTCTAAGTAGATGATAAAGTGAGTAAAAAAAAAAATAGGCTCAGAAGAATGTGATCAGATGTACAAAGTCTGAGTGGTAATTCTTGCTTAGTGATGTCCCTCAGGAATTAGCTTTGGGCCAATACTATTTTATGGTGATTTGAGTGATGGGATAGAGTGCGCTCTCACCAAGATTTTGGGTAATGCCAGACTGGGAGGAATGGTTGATTCCCTAGTGGACACAGCTGCCATTCAAAGGGATCTGGCCAAACTGAAGGAAAGGATTACAGAATCACAGAATCACAGAATAACCAGGTTGGAAGAGACCCACCGGATCATCAAGTCCAACCGTTCCTATCAAACGCTAAACGATGCCCCTCAGCACCTCGTCCACCTGTCCCTTAAACACCTCCAGGGAAGGTGACTCAACCGCCTCCCTGGGCAGCCTGTTCCAGTGCCTAATGACCCTTTCTGTGAAAATTTTTTTCCTAATGTTCAGCCTGAACCTCCCCTGGCACAGCTTGAAGCCATTCCCTCTTGTCCTGTTCCCCGTTACTTGGGAGAAGAGGCCAGGACCTTCCTCTCCACAACTTCCTTTCAGGTAGTTGTAGAGAGCAATGAGGTCTCCCCATAGCCTCCTCTTCTCCAGGCTAAACACCCCCAGCTCTCTCAGCCGCTCCTCGTAAGACCTGTTCTCCAGCCCCCTCACCAGCTTTGTTGCTCTTCTCTGGACTTGCTTCAGAGAAGAAACAATGGACACAAGTATGAGATATATTACAGTAAAACACGAAGAAGAGGGTTTTTTTTTACCATGCTGATTCTCACACACTTGGAACGGGATCCCAGAGAGTTTGTTGACTCTGTGTCTTTGGAGATACTAAAAACTTTTGCTATGGACCCAAGCAAGCTCATCTAACTAGCAAGCGGTTAGGATAGATGACCTCTAGAGGTACTTTCCAACCTAAGCTATCCCATAATTCTACAAGCAAAACTGGGCTACTCTTTGCCTTGCTCTGTTCCTTCCTTATGGAGCTAAGAGAAGTCGCTTCCTCTAAGAGAAGTGGACCCTCCAGGGCAAGTCTCATCTGCTTTTTAGCAACTCCTGCAAATACTTGGTTGCTAGTTGGCAACGTTTTAATGAAAACAGGTTCACAAGTAACCTTCCACTTAACATTTCAGGCACGGCAGGAAGCTGTCTTCGTAAATTTAGTACCATGCCTTTCTTATTCTGCAACATCAACAACGTATGTAACTTTGCCTCGAGGAACGACTACTCC
Source organism: Phaenicophaeus curvirostris (assembly GCF_032191515.1). Classification (NCBI taxonomy): domain Eukaryota; kingdom Metazoa; phylum Chordata; class Aves; order Cuculiformes; family Cuculidae; genus Phaenicophaeus; species Phaenicophaeus curvirostris. Next base: position 206,624,771 of record NC_091392.1, read on the forward strand.
TACTGGCTGTCCACTCCTGAACCCATGCCAATGAGTATGGCTCCTATCACTGGTGATAACATCAGACCGTTCATCAGCAGGTATGGTTTCCGTTCTGCTGTGTTCATTAAATGAAGCAACCTGTGAAAAGTGCGTACAGTACTTTACTTTTATTGAAAAGGTTTTTAATCTGTATATTTTTATTTCCTGCCTTTAAGTGTAACGTTTGAGTGACTTTGATGAAATATTTCAAAGTGCGCATGTTTTCAGTTTAGACTTTGATCAAAATAAATCCATTTGGGGGAAAATCTAAACAAGTAGAATAATCTGAGTCCAATTTAAATGAAGAAAAAACTAAAATTAAAATTACTGTGAAATGATATTTTTCAAAATTGGCGATAAAAGCCATAAAATACTTGGAAGGAGAAAAAGGTTTGAATTTATTCCCAATTCTTGTCCAAAACGATTCTTCATCTTTTGACTACCCATAGCTACAAGCATTTAGGTCTCAGTTTCCTTTTATTTGAAATTGGTAGCATTATTTATCATACAGTAGAATGCCAGGCTACCTCCATTGTTTTGGACATACCGCTTAAGTACAGACATTATTGTCTGAATTAAAGGAAACAGTTGCAAAATCAATCATCTATTTTTTAATCATTCCAGATTCTGAGCTAGCAGAAAATGTGGTTCTTGTATGAACGAGGCACTGAGGAGCTTGTATGGATGAGGTGCTGAGGAGCATGTTTTAGTGTTTGATAGGAATGGTTGGACTCAATGATCTGGTGGGTCTCTTCCAACCTGATGATTCTATGATATGATTCTGTGATATGAACAGGTTGGATCGATGGGCTGCAACAGACGGTATGAGGTTCAACAAGCGCAAATACCGAGTCCTGCGCTTCGACACAATGACCCCATGCAGTGCTACAGGCATAAGGATGAGTGGCTAGAAAGCTGCCCAGCAGAGAAGGAGCTGGGGGTGTTGGTTGATAGGTGGCTCAGTATGAGCCAGCAGTTGCCCAAGTGGCCAAGGAAACCAACAGCATCTTGGCCTATATCAGAAACACTGTGGGAAGTGATTGTGCCCCTAGATTCACCATTGGTGAGGCCACACATCGAACCCTGTGCTCAGTTTTGAGCCTGTCACGACAAGAAGGACATTGAGGTGCTGAAGCACATCCAGAGAAGGGCAACAAAGCTGGTGAAGGGGCTGGAGAAGAAGTCTTATGAGGAGAGGCTGAGGGAACTGAGGTTGTTTAGCCAGGAGAAAAGGAGGCTGAGGGAAGACCTTATCAATGTCTACAATGACCTGTAGCGTGGTGTGTATTGTTCTCTTCTCCCAAGTGACAGGTGAGAGGACGGGAGGAAATGGCCTCAAGTTGTTCCAGGGGAGGTTCAGATTGTATATTAGGAAAAATTTCTTCACCAAAAGGGTTTTCAGGCACTGGAACAAGCTGCCTAGGGAGGTTGTTGAGTCACCATCGCTGCAGTTATTTAAAGGATGGTAGATGCGGGTATGATTTAGTAATGGAGAGGTATGGTTGGACTTGGTGATCTCAAAGGTCTTTTCCAGCGTTCTATGATTCTGTGATTCCTATTGCTGTTTCTAATCCGTATCAGCTCTTGCTGATCCCTTTTCCTGCCATATAAAGTGAATGGGAGTAGAGATTGCCATTATTGTTTTTTTCAGATCAGTATTTTGCATCCAAGAGAAAGCAAAATTCAAATCAAGAATGAGATGCAGTCTTGATATCTTGGTATCTTCAAAATACTATTTTGCTCTGCTGCAAGAGCTTTTATATTTATTTTTCATAATAGGATCCATCTTGTGTCCATAGTTGTGCTCTGTACTCTAGTTTTGGTTTAGTGCATTCAGAGTTGCTATGCCTTGAAAATGAGTGGCCACATTTGATGGCAAGATTCTCAAGAGAGGCTATAGATTTTGTTGGTCTTCCTTTTTTCTTTATTCTTTGGAAGTGAATGGAAGGAGCTTGACTTTCAGAAAAATTCAAATGTACAACTTCTGAAATTCATTTTCCTCTTAAGCCATACCTGTTCAAGTATGCAAAATAACCTTTTAAAAATCACTTTCGAACCTCTTACTCAAGGAGGAAACCCATCAATATTTTGACTTATCTTGTCAAAGATGTGTGTGTGTAGAGATATATATATATGTGTGTATATATATACCCAACTGTATCCTGGGCTGCATCAAAAGAAGCATGACCAGCAGGTTGAGGGAGATGATTCTGCCCCTCTGTTCCTCTCTTGTGAGACCTCACCTGGAGTATTGTGTCCAGTTCTGGAATCCTCAGCATAAAAAGGATATGGAGCTGTTGAAACGGGTCCAGAGGAGGGCTACAAAGATGATCAGAGGCATGGAGCACCTCCCATACAAGGACAGTCAGGGATAGTTGGAGTTTTTCAGCCTGGAGAAGAGAAGTCTCTGAGGAGATCTTATAGTGATTAACTGGAGAAGGGCAGATGTAGACTAGACATGAGGAGGAAATTCTTCATGAAGAGGGTGGTGAGGCACTGGCCCAGGTTGCCCAGGGAAGTTGTGGCTGCCCCTTCCTTAAAGTGTTGAAGACCAGGTTGGGTGGGGCCTTGGGCAGCCTGGTGTGGTGGGAGGTATCCCTGTCCTTGTCAGGGGAGTTGGAACTGCATGATTGTTAAAGTCCCTTCCAATTATACTATGATTCTATATGTGTGCCTCGGTGTGTATATGGATTTTTCTCTTTTTAGCCATAGCAGAGAGTGAGATACTTCTAATACCCATTTTTAAAATCAGCAGGAAATCTGAGAAGACCATTCTTTCAACTCATTTTATTAGTTGAGGCTTTTAAGCCAACAGTTTTCCCTGTCCAAAAGTTGAAAAGGTGTAAAAGCGTCACTTGCTGCCTTGGGTCATGGGACCTTTTCATGTAAGGTTATCCACTGAAATACCAGAAATCTCTTGAAGCAAAGCAGAGCTCCGAGAATAGAAGCAGCTTTACATTCTTCTTTTAACTTAGTCTTTTATTGATGTGTTACTTGAAATAACTCTTGCTTCTGCACTGTAGATAAGGGCATTAGGTATGAAAGCAAGTCCTCACAAGTCAGGAATAGCAGGCTTTCATTCTAAATTCCTTTGCTTCTGTGCTTTTTCTGGAATCCAACTTAATCCTTGATTCTTTTCACCACTTTGATAATAGTAATCAGGTTGTTTAGATCTAAGTATCTAGTTTGAATAATTTTAATCATTGCTAACTGCACGAGCAAATTTAGGAGTTATACAAGAAAAAAATGGATTCTATCTATGAATTCCTTTTTACCAGCTCCTATATTAAAATATCCAGCCCAACTCACATTTATGTGATTCTCCCATGAAGGCACAATTGGACGTTCGATGACTCAGTAACCTAACAGTTCTGAAATATAATTAATTTATCCGAAGTAAAAGAACTGATGCCGCAGAGCTTTCTGAAGAGTTGCTTTCAAATTTCGTTGTTCAAATTACTTTGCTAGAAATCTCTCACTGGAGATAAACATCGCACATGTAAATAAAAGTCACTTTCAAGAAAAATGCATGATGAAATGATGAAATGATGAAAAATGTTAGAGTCTGCATTAGCAAGGGTTATCATTGCAAGATATTTTCCAGAGAGACAACTCTATGTAAGTCACTCAGGGCTGTGTTTAGGGTGATGAATTGCTCTTTCTTGTCCCTGGTCACAGTAGACCACTTTTAAGTGATACTTGCTGACTTACTTTGGCTGTTCACCAGTTCATGACACCGAGCACTTTTAGAAACTACACTACAAGTGGGACTACAAAAAGACAAATACATGTAAATATTCAGATAATTGGTCTCTTGTTCTTTGCTTATAGGAGGGCTAATAGGAATAAGACTTAATAGTTAAGCTGTCCCTAAGTGAATGAAAGAAAATAATCAACGCGATTGTTTTTCCTAAATGAAACATTTTGATTTTCCTTTGTTTTTGAAGGTGACGATGTTTTCTAATTCAAGACTCCTTAAAGAAAGTAACTTCTGGAAAAAGAAGAAATATTAATCCTCAAGTGCATGTGGCTCATTCATGTTTTGATCTTTCTAGATGCTCTGTGTGTGAAGCTCCTGCTATGGTAATAGCAGTGCACAGTCAAACGATTCAAATACCACCGTGTCCTGACGGCTGGAGTTCGCTTTGGATTGGTTACTCCTTTGTCATGGTGAGTGCACTGGGGTATACTCTGCACTGAGAAAAGCATTTGTTTCAGGCATTTGATCCATAATCCTGCTCTGGGAAAGTTAATGTCTGATATGGAACTGTTGAAACAGGTCCAGAGGAGGCTACGAAGATGATCAGAGGGCTGGAGCACCTCCCATATGAGGACAGGCTGAGAGAGTTGGGCTTGATCAGCCTGGAGAAGAGAAGGCTGCAGGGAGACCTTAGAGCAGCTTCTAGTACATGAATGGGGCCTCCAAGAAAGCTTGGAAGGGACTTCTTACAAGGGCACGGAGTGATAGGACGAGGGCAATGGCTTTAAATTAGAGCGGGTAAGATTTAGACTAGACATTAGGAAGACATTCTTCATAATGAGGGTGGTGAGGCACTGGCCCAGGTTGCCCAGGGAAGTTGTGGCTGCCCCCTTCCTCAAAGTGTTGAAGACCAGGTTGAATGGGGCCTTGAGCAGCCTGATCTAGTGGGAGGTGTCCCTGCTCATGGCAGGGAGGTGGAACTGTTTGATCTTTAAGGTCCTTTCCAACTCAAACCATTCTCTGATTCCTTGACTATGTCACTTCAGCTCTTAGGAGGGCATTATATCTCTACCCTTTCTGCTTACTTTAAAAACATTCTGGCTAATTACTAAATAGAATAATGCAACAGCAATTAGTTCTTCACTTTTGGGGAAATGCACGCAGCTTGCTTTCTTTTTTGTCAGCTCCAGCACAGGATCCAAGTGCTGAATAAATGAGAAAATAAGCATAGTTTTCCGTTGTCCTTCTATATTTATGTTGCAGTAGCTTTGTAGAGGGATGGTATATATGAGAAGTAGCGTATATGAGGTTTAATACAGCCAAGTCTGGCTCTTGGCACAAAACAACCCCGTGCAGCGCTGCAGGCTTTGGGAAGAATGGCTAGAAAGCTCCCTGATAGAGAAGACCTAGAAGTCTTGCTTGATAGCCGGCTCAGTGTGGGTCAGCAGTGGCCCAGGTGGCCAAGAAGGTTAATAGCATCTTGGCCTGTACCAGAAACGGCATGGCCAGCAGGAGGTGGTTGTGCCCTTAGACTGAGCATTTATGAGGCCGCATCTCAAATACTGTGTTGAATTTTCAGCCCCTCACTACATGATGAACATTGAGGTCCTGGAGCGTGTTCAGAGAAGGGCAACAAAGCTGGTGAAGGGGCTGGGAAACAAGCCTTATGAGGAGAGGCTGAGGGAACTGGGGTTGTTTAGTCTGGAGAAAAGGAGGTTGAGGAGAGACCTTATCACTGCTTACAACCACCTGAAAGGAGGATGTAATGAGTTGGGTGTTGGTCTCTTCTCCCAAGTGACAGGTGAGATGGTCGAGAGGAAATGGCCTCAAGTTGTGCTAGAGGAGGTTCAGACTGGATATTAGGAAATATTTCTTCACTGAAAGGGTTCTCAGGCACTGGCTGAGGCTGCTCAGGGAGGTGGTTGAATCACCATCCCTGGAGGGATTTAGAAGATGGGTAGATGAAGTGCTCATGGGTGCTCTTGAGATATAAACCTTAATGGTCTGTATGCCTCCTGGGCCAGAGAAGCTAATGTAGAGATAGCTTGGGTCCTACTGTCAGTCCTGAAGAATTTCTGTTCATACAGCTACCCTGAAGTTGATGTTGCGGGCGTGTTGTGCTGCTGTTAAGCAAGAGAACTCAGTGCCACCTCGGGAACCCACCTTCTTGCTCTTCTTTGAGCTGAGGGACAAAACAACAGATGGACACCACAGAGGACGAGAAGAGGCATGTGAAAAAATAGTATTTAGGCCAGAGAGATTACAGGTGTTGTAGCAGAAAAAATAGAAAGTCCTTCTCTGACTGATCCTTTTGCATTTTTCTAGCACACCAGTGCTGGTGCAGAGGGCTCTGGCCAGGCCCTGGCGTCTCCTGGTTCCTGCCTAGAAGAGTTTCGCAGCGCTCCCTTCATTGAATGCCATGGCCGGGGCACCTGCAATTATTATGCAAATGCTTACAGCTTCTGGCTTGCCACTATAGAGAGGAATGAGATGTTCAAGTAAGTTCATGATTTATTTATCAGTATTTGAGACTCAGTCGAGCCTTGTCTCTGAATAAGAGAAGTATTGTTTGAATATAATACATGGTTCAAGTATTGGCTGTGCCCCAGACTGGTTACTATATGCAGTTAATGATTTTTATGACACAAAGAAAAACATTATAAAAGCTTTTGGGGGAATTAATGAACGTATCTTCTGTTAGTGTTTACAATGCGTCATTTGTACCTGATATTTTCCTTCTCCGAATAAGCTAACAATGTTTGCATTTCCTCTAGGTTTGATTGTATTCACTGAGTTGTAACTGGGATAGGCTGCTCTACTGACTGAAATTAAGTTAGAATATAACATTCCCCCTAGAGGATGTTAGCATATAATAGAACCACTTGAAATTAGTGCAGGTGTTGAACTAAGTGAGCTGAACAATTATTTACCTTTCCCTAATACTGGAGGAAGTATCTCTGAATAAAAAGCCGAAGGCGAAGGCCTTAAGCTTTTCTTCAGTCTCACTGAGGTTCTGATTTCAGGAATTAAGTGGTAGTAGGCTTTGTTCTGGACTGTTGCACAGAATTATTTTTCAACACAATCTAATTTGTTCCATATGAATTTTAACAAAGCATTAGCATATGGGCCAGTTCCCAGGAGCTTACCTGATTAGCAGACGTTCCTCTGGAGTGCAGGCAAGCATCCTCTCCCACTGCAGTCCAGGCTGCTGCTCCTGAACCCCTTCACCTTCTCACATCTTCTAGATCAGGGAGTGCTCCTTATCCTGTCTCAATCAATACGAAGCAGATTGTTTAGCCAGTTTTGACTGTTTGGCTATGAGAGAGTTGTCAACTAAGTTGGTATAAAAATTGAGCACAAGGACTGATTATCTCTGGGGCTGTGATAATTTCACCAGCCAGAAAAGCTACTACTAAAAGAGCCTATTTGCCAAGAGCTGAGGTAAGCACTGGCTCCCTAATAAAGAGGAAAGCTGGTCAGAGGAAAATTTAGACGAGCCAGCACTGGAATTGTTTGTATTCATTGAGTCCTATCCAGAGTCATCAACATCATACCCTTTTCTGGCTACAAACTGTATCTCAGATTAATAAAATAACCACAGATCAGGGGAACTGCCCTCCTATAATTCACAAATACTCCAGTTTCTTATAAACTCATAATCCTTTTTAAAGAAAATCATGAAATCTAAATAGCCTTTTGTCTGAAAATGCTTTATTTCCAGTTGTTAGGAGTAATTCCTAATGATTGGTTAGAGATTAAATATTTTGGTTTGTCTATCTGTACAATATCACATCATTTCCTTTGCTGGCTCTTCGTTTTTTCGTGAAGAGAGAACTTAGGGACACTGTCTTGATTCAGCACAACTTAAAGAGACACTTGGCTGCGTGCAGAGTTTGTGTTGTCAATTATAAACCTCAACGCTGACTGTACGAACATTTGTTAATGGATCTTTTCATTTATTTGTTTTTAATAGGAAACCAACTCCCTCGACTTTGAAAGCAGGAGATCTGCGCTCAAATGTTAGCCGTTGTCAAGTCTGTATGAGAAAAACATAATGACTTTTGAATTTCAACTAATTTCACACAATATGGTGCTATTTGTTTAACAGCAATGAAGCCTAGACATATATCATATGTACCTCATTGTTGTCCAATATGAAAACAGTAAAGTGCCTTTTAGGAACTTGCATAACTAACACACACTGCTTTACTGGCCCTGTCCTTGCTGAAGAAGAAAAGAGACAACAAAGATAAGCTTCAAATGTTGACATGCCAAATGGCACTTTTGATCAAAATATATGTATTTTTTATATAAATGCAATGCACTGACAGAATAAAATCCAGCGTTTATCCAGAACAAATGCAAAGGTGCTAGGAGGTATGCAGTTCTGCCTTATACTGTTTGACCCCCCTTTCTCATTCTTGTATTATATATTTAGATTCATTTTTCTTCCCCAGATAAGTTTGTTGTTATCGTTATAGGTGTCTCCAAATCCCAGACTCTTGGGTATGTACTTATTGTTCTTGTACAAAGCAATACTAATGTAAAAAAAAAAAGAGTTTTGGGATTACAGACTGTGGTTAAGCAACGTGTAACCATCTTTTCACACCATAGAGTGCCATCCTGCAAACCTTTGCTTCTATTTGTAGTCTTTAGTGCTGTTGGTTTTCATGGGACTACATCTGGAAGAGATTGCCAAATTGGTTTCCCAGATAGGCAAGTAGGTGTTTCTGCTATGTTGGTACTACGCAGCTTCCTTATGCAGTAGAACAAACTTTCCTGTGGAATAAAGAATGATCCAGCAATGGTCAATAAAAAATATATATATAAATATTTTAGTAATTTATATAGATATCAACCATTAGGCAAATCAAGCTCTGAGTTTATCATTTCAAAGAGAAGCTTACAAAAGTTTTCTTCTTTTCAGTGTCATGAATTAGATGTTAAATGCCAAAATATGATGTGAAATGTTCATTTTACATAGGCCATTTCAATGCTGAAGTTGCAGAGACCGAACCCAGGTTAATAGCTATTTGTGTTTATTATAGTAAATCCTGCTTTGAGCTTATAGTCTTTATTCTGTATTTAATATTTTTCAGGGTTTTAAACACTACTCACACACTGAATGACTTGATTTTGAAAAGCAGAAGGCCTTAATTTTGTTAATATTGTGCCAAAAAATGTCTTAAAAATGGCCTCAGAAATATTTCTAAGGGATTTCTATGCAATGATACCATTCTTTGAGCACATCTGTGTCCAAAAATGTTTTATAGACTATTACCATGCAAATACCAAAAGATTTTTGCAAATGCCAAGGCCTTTGTGTAATTTCTTACATGTGTATTTCTTAAAGAATTCAAGTTTGTAATAAAACTATTTGTGTAAAAAAAGAAAAAAAAACAGAAGAAAAGAAAAAGTTTTTATTAATTTGTTATTAGCATTCATTTACAGCAATGAATTCATTTTCAATAAGCCACCAATAAATACACAAGCTTGATGCAACCCTAGGTTATTTTTGGTTTGCACATCTTCCAGATGTACAAAGCATCTTCAAAAGGGGAAAACAGGACACTGTATTGATACCTCTAGTGTTACCTTGTAAGAAATGGTACTGATAGACACGGGTTATGCATCTATTACTGAAATATGTTTGATGTGAACATGTAACAAAGATCTGCTAATCTCATTTGAGCTCATGGGAGCAACCAAGTTATACACATTTTTCACTCTTCCTTTGAATTTTTCATGGGCGACTCAGAACTGAATTATACAGGATAAAAATTGACATATCTCAGAATTTTGCTTGTAAGTGGGCAAGGTGAATCTTGGCTCTTGTTGTTCAAAGAGGGAATGGGATGTGATTTATTTTTCCTTGGTGAAAGCACATGATTTCTTAATATTTCATGTTGGTATCCCAAATTCATGTAGATGCTGTTGCTGCTGTTCTGAACTCACTTGCACTTAAAATCCTTGAGGGTGTTGGCTGGTCAAATGACTGAGGGCCCTGGTCTGGTCTAGTGGGAGGTGTCCCTGCCCATGGCAGGTGTGTTGGAACCAGATGATCTTAAGGTGCCTTCCAACCCAAGCCATTCTATGATTCTATGGTATAGAAATTGGATGTTTCCTTTAGTGCTGATTCTTAACTCTCATGGAAGTTTTGACAGATCATCAATTTCTTTATAAATGACTGGTCCTCACAAAAGTCCCTTTCCAGCCTATAAAATATAATACAAGAGTCTCGTCGTGTCTAATCAGGCTGATGCAGGGTTTTTCAAAGTGCCACGTGTTATTCAGAAGAAGAGGAGAAGACTATGGGGTGAGTCCCTGTGGCATCTTGGAAGAATTTAGCAGACATTCAGCCTTCTCTAACTCAGGGGATCCAAGCTGCTGCTCAGATATTTTCATTATATTCTGCAACTTCTCTCCTGGTCAGCTAGGGGTCTCATTTTTTTGGCTGAAATTGTCTCAAAACTGCCAGACAGCTGAATTTATGAAGTCTTGCGTGTGTGTTTAAATCAAATCTGTGCATGAGAAAATAATTCCTTTTGCTAGTGAAGGGACTGCTCGCTGCAGCTGGGTATGTGCTAACCTGCGTTTTCTCAACTAGGAGCATTTTGGATACAAGGTCCTTTGTAAAAAATCTCAAAAAGTATATGAAATTATGGTTTGATTTCTTACTTATCTAGTAGCAATGATTTATTCCATAACCTCCAGCTCATAAAATGACCTTAATTATCATCATGCTAAAGATGCTATTTCTTCTTAAGCCAGTGAGTGAACTTTTTTGGTGGTTATCAAATACCAATGGATCCCCTGAAGTTCTGAGCCCTAGATTTTGATGCCCAGGGTGAGGAAGAGCCCATGTGTTGATGCAGGAAAGTGCAGAACACTTTCTTGCTTTCAAAAATCTGGAAGTACCCCGGATTCAGTCATTTATGGCCAACATTATTGCTACAGTAGAGTTCATTGTGTGAACAGGCAACTGCAAATGCATCATTTGTTAAAATTGTCTCGCATAAGCTTAAATTTCAGGAGAAATTTTCTTGAAGAAGTACAGCTTATTTAGTAGGCCTGATTGTTTTTGAATGCAGTACTTGAAGAGCAACTTTCGTGACCCAAATAAATACATTTCTAAACCAGCAGATGGTGCCCTTGCTCTCTTTATGGTAAGATGCTTACTAATAACTACACTAACAAATGCCTTGGTCTCTAATCCAGTAAAATGTAAAGCAGACTGACAGTTCCCTGTTTTCCCAAGTCGCTGTCTCTGTTCTAACTCTGTTCTACTTACCAGCAATTTTCCTTCTGAATTAGGAGTGGAGCAGCCTTCAGTAGTAAATAAATAAAAAAATCTATGCATAGATAAAATAAAAATAGAATATAACGAAATAATTCAATATGTGTTTTGAAACAATTGATCTCTTAGCCTGTGTGTTTTTCCTGATAGACGTACGTTCAGTTTAAAATTATATCTTGCATGCTTTTCATAGTAGTATATTTCTTGATGAAATACACTTCTTTCTATGGAACAGGACACCAGAGAACAGTATCCCCATACTGGGCTCCCTGAGAAATGATTGCAATCAAGCCATGCCTTTTTATGACTGAAATCGTAAAGCTTCATGAGTTTTTGAGAAGTCTTTTCCCACCTTCATGTTTTACAAATCTTGAGTAATCTGCACTAACTACACAACGTGGAACAGAGACGTGTAGAGCACAGGGCCAGCCAGAGCCTGGATCCCAGACACATGGGTCCCAGAGCACTCACTAAATCCAGTAAACAGAAAATACAGCACCTGGAGCAATGACAGATCCTTGACAATTCAAAATTGCAAGTGTTTTGGTATCTGCCTGCATCTTTCTCCCTTGCTCTAATAACAGTGATTGGCAATGCCTGCACTCAGACCTTCAGGAGGAGTCCAGCGACGTTCTTCCTGGGGTTTTGGTGGAGCGTCCTCTCTTTGCCATTCACATAGTGGCAGCGATAGACTTCCCACTGCATTTCTGCCTCTGTACAAGAAATAATCTTTCTTCTGAACGTCACGTTCTGAATTAGGTAGCACAGCGAGAACATGAGAGACCAGCGTGGTTTTGATTCTTGCAGGAGTGAGGAGAGGAGTCGGTAGAACCGCCACCTTGAACTTCTGGAATGAAGCCCTAGGAGGCATCCTTGAAGGGCAAAGGAGTCCAGGAACTCTGGATATTCTTCAAGGAGGAAGTCTTAAAGATGCAAGAGCAGGCTGTCCCTACGTGCTAGAAGACAAGACATCAGGGAAGATGACCAGCCTGGCTGAACAGAGAACTATCCTTGGAACTCAGGGGGAAAAAAGAGAGTTTATGACCTTTAGAAGAAAGGACAGGCAGCTCAGGAGGACCACAAGAATCTTATGAGGTTATGCAGGGGGAAAATTAGAAGGGCCAAAGCCCAACTGGGACTTAATCTGATGTAAAGGTGAATAAAATATGTTTCTATAAATACATTAGCAACAAAAAAGGGCTAAGGAGAGTCTCCATCCTTTGGTGCATGCGGCAGAAAACTTAGTGACAAAGGATGAGGAATAGGCTGAGGTACATAATGAATTCCTTGCCCCAGTCTTTAATAATAAGACCAGTTGTTTTCTGAGAACCCAGCCCCCTGAGATGGGAGAATAAGGAACAGGGAGAAGAATGGAGCCACCATAATCCAAGAGGAAATGGTTATTGACCTGCTACTCCACCTACACATTCACAAGTGTATGGGGCTGGAAGAGATCCACTCGAGAGTACTGGAGGAACTGGCAAAAGTGCTCACTAATCAACTTTCCATAATTTATCAGCAGTCCTGGCAAACTGGGGAAGTCCCAGTTGACTGAAGGTAGACAAATGTGGTGCCTGTCTACAAGAAGGGCTGGAAAGAGGACTTGGAGAAATACAGGTCTGTCACTGTCACCTTGATGCTGGGGAAGTTTATGGAGCAGATCATCTTGAGTTCCATCATGTAGCACGTACAGGACAACTAGGTGATCCGGCCCAGTCAGCATGGGTTTTGGAAAGGCATGTCCTGCCTGACTAACCTGATCTCCCTATATGATAACACGACCTGCTTAGTAGATGAGGGAAAGCCTATGGATGTTGTCTACTTGGACTTCAGTAAAGCCTTTGGAACTTTTCCACAGCATTCTTCGTAAGAAACTGGCTTCTAGTGGCTTGGACAGGTGTACCCTTTGATGTGTTAAAAACTGGCTGGGCAGCTGGGCCCAAGGGCTTGTGGTGAATGAAGTTAAATCTAGTTGGTGCCCAGTCACAAGCAATGTTCTCCAGGGCTTAGTTTTGAGGCCAGTTCTGTTTAATATCTTTATTAATGATCTGGATGAGGGGATTGAGTGCACCCTCAGTAAGTTTCCAGATGACACCAAGTTGTGTAGAAGTGCTGATCTGCTTAGGAAGGCTCTACGAAGGGTTCTAGACAGGCTGGATTGATGGGTCTAGGCCAATTGTATGAAGCTTAAAAGGGATATAAGTGCTGCGCCCTGCACTTGGGTCACAACAACTCCATGCAACACTACAGACTTGAGGATGTTTGACTGCAAAGCTGTCTGGTGGAAGAGGACCTGAGGATCAATAGCTGGCTGAGTTTGAGCCAGCAGTGTGCCCAGGTAACCAAAAAGACCAACAGCATCCTGGCTTGTGTCAGAAATAGCGTGGCCAGCAGGAGTAGGAAAGTGATCGTGTCCCTGTACTTGGTGCTGGTGAGGCTCCACCTCAAACACTGTGTTCAGTTTTGGGTCCCTCACTACAAAAAGGATGTTGAGATCCTGGAAGGGCAATGAAGCTTGTGAAGGGGTTGGAGCACAAGTTCTATCAGAAGCAGGTGAGGGGACTGGGCTTGTTTAGTTTGGAGAAAAGGAGGCTGAAGGGAGACCTTATCACTCTTTACAGCTACCTGAAAGGAGACTGCAGTGAGGTGGGTATTGGCCTCTCTTCCAAAGTTGCAGGTGATAGAACGAGAGGGAATGGCATCAAGTTGCACCAGAGGAGGTTTGATCTAGATATTAGGAAATATTAATTCATGGAGAAGGTTTTCAAGCATTGGAAGAAGCTGCCCAGGGAAGTAGTGGGGTCATCATCCCTGGAGATATTTAAAAGAGAGTGGTAGGCACTGGCACAAGTTGTGGCTGCCCCATCCCTGGAGGTGTTGAAGGCCAGGTTGGATGGGGCCTTGGGCAGCCTGATCTAGTGTGACGTGTCCGTGCCCATGGCCAGAGGTTTGGAACTAGATGATCTTTAAAGTCCCTCCCAACCCAAACTATTCTGTGAGTCTATGATTCTATGTGGCAGTTAGGGACATGGTTTAATGGTTGGTGGACTTGGAAGTGTTAGGTTTGCAGTTGGACTTGATGATCTTAAACATCTTTTCCAACCTAAGCGATCTTTAGAGGGGCTGTACAGCAGAACTATAAATGAAAAATAAAATGAAAACTTGCTTTTATCAATAATAGCTGAGCAAGAAGCACCACCTGTTATTTGTGAAAGATGTACTAACAGTCAGAACAACATCAAAAAATAATTTCCTGAAAGTATATGTTTTTTAAACAATTATCTTCCTTCAGAAGGTGCTCCTTTAAAAATGCAAGGAGGGTGTGTGCGGGCTTGGTTATTTCTCTCTAGCAAACAATATGCTTGTTGTGTTGCTTGAGGTGTTAATACCTGTGGGAGGATAAATCACTATTTGTTCTCATGAACTCATACATGCTTCCTATAGTAAAGATATTTCACCCAGCCAGGGTTACTGACTCCACCTCTAGCTCCCACTGTAAAGAGAATGTTATCTGGAGCTGAATATCCTTGTTTATATTTCATTGTTGATTTCTACAAATATATGCCTTCCCAACTTCTTATTGACTTCAAACCAAAAAGAGCAGAGTGCTTGTTTTATGTAAACTATCAAAAGATTTACAAATGTCTGAATCTTTTAGTTTTACATATGTTAGAGAGCTGCCTTCATTTTCCTCTGGCTATGTGCAGTCAGCTATATTTATTCTAATTGGCGTGCAGAGGACAGAAGACTTGACAGAGTGAAAGTTATAGATGGAACATGATCATTTGATGCTCTGTCAACTCCTGTCTCGCCTAAGAAAACATGTTACATTTCATGCAGAATTGTGGCAGGCTTCATTTGTCATCTCAGCTCCATGAAGTATGACTTACACTGTAGTAAATAAGCATGTAAATTGGCCTGGGCAGTAGAGAAAGTCCTTGTAAAATGGTTTAAAGAGCATTGATCAAACCTTTTTATTATTCTCTAATGCACAGCTTTTAGACTGGACTAACTCATTCTATGCTTTCTCTAGAATGTACCTGTCAGGCTCACACCAAAGTGCTTATTTCTCACCATCAGCTCCTGGAAGAGGTTCAAAGTGGAGAGTGCTAGCACATGCCCACTGCTCTCTTCTGCCAAAGCTTTTATTATCTTTGTGGGCATAGTAGCTGGCAGTGGAAGATGTTCCTCTCTTCCCATTTCCTCTAAATAATTATAGCAGCAGGTTTTTTTTCTAGTCTATTTTGGGACATGAATCTGTTTGTGACTTGTGATCAAAGTGGCAACCAAATCATAGGGACTTGAAATGCGTTCACATGAATCACATGTCAAGAATTGTTCCTGTGTACCACTTTCAAAAATGTGTCTGGGAATCCCCACATTATCTGTGACGCCCAGACACCGATTCCCAGAGGAGTCTCAGTAAGTATTGTTTTATAGACATATTGAGATGGACCTCCTGTTATCATAGCATGGAAGATGTGTTGCAGCTTCTGCTGGAACTCTGACAGGTAAGAAGGCAAATACCCAAATCATAGAATTGTAGAGTAGTTTGGGTTGGAAGGGACCTTAAAGATCATCCAGTTCCAACCCCCCTGACCTGAGCAGGGACACGTCTCACTGTATTTTGCTGCCCAAGACTTCATCCAACCTGGCCTTCAACACCTCCAGGGATGGGGCAGCCACAACTTCCCTGGTCAACCTGTTCCAGTGTCTCACCACTCTCATAGTGAAGAAATCCTTCCTTATGTCTAGTCTAAATCTGCCCCTCTCCAGTTTATGGCCATTGCCCCTCATCCTATCACTACAAGACTTTTTACAAAGTCCCTGCCCAGTTTTCCTGCAGGCCCCCTTCGGGTACTGGAACGAAGACTCTTGGTAGCTCAGCAGGCACATCTGCAAACAAAACGACTGATTGTTCTCATTTCCACCTAGATCGACCACAGCTTTCTCGTAGATTTTTTTGACCACCGTTGATCAGCAATTGGGAACTGTTAACCATCTCTGTCTGATGCTAATACCATGTGAGATTTTTAGCATTAGTGTGGGCCAATATGAAACGGAAATTTGAGAAATATTATCTAGATAATCTATGAACATTAAATGAACAGTTAAAGAAATACAATATCTGAAATGCTATAATCACCTACAATTATATGGAAAAAAAATTGAGGGATTCGCCGTAAGGATAGGGAGATTCACCATAAGGATGCAGAGAAGAGGGAATGGATATAAACTGGAGAAGGGCGGATTTAGACTAGACATTAGGAAGAATTTCTTCACCATGAGGGTGGTGAGACACTGGAACAAGTTGCCAAGGGAAGTTGTGGCTGCCCCATCCCTGGAGGTGTTGAAGGCCAGGTTGGATGAACCTTGGGTAACCTGATCTAGTGGGAGGTGTCCCTGCCCAAGGCAGGAGGGTTGGAACTAGATGATCTTTAAGCTCCCATTCAACCCAAACCGTTCTATGATACTATGATTTCTTAACAGGAAAGCCCAAACTGAAAAAAAAAATATAAATCACACTGACTGAATGAACTGTCCTGAACACAGTCTTATGTTCAGATTGCAAAGGTTATGGTGATTGTTAGTGGTCCAAGTGAGAAGCATGGCATTTCCTAGAGGAAGGGCAGTCTGATCTCGGGATCACTGGAGAATAACCAGGATTCTGCTCAGATGAGGCACTTTGGAGCCCCTGCAAGGTTTCACTTATAGGCACTCAAAGAACTGACCTTAAAAATTGAGTAGGTCCTATTACTCAAAGTCTGAGACATTGAGTGAGGACATTTGTGAAGAGGATCTGAAAGTTATCGATTCACCACTGTGAAAAACATGAACTCTTCTGTGTAGCTTTAGTATCAACATCTTTTTTTGTATGTTTTCTCCTAATCTATTGTAGTCAGAGAAATTTAGCCAATGCTTCTGTATTAATAATTATCAGCAAGAAGTAGATTTCTTTCCAGTCACACACAGTGCAGTGGAATTTTTTAAACTTTTTCTCCTGTTTTTTTTTTCTTTTTCTTTTTTCTTTTTTTCTTTTCTTTAAGGAAAATTGCAGAGAATGACAGAGTAAGAGAGATTTTGTACTTGTTTGTTTGCTCTTGTGAGGCACTGAACATGACCCCTCAGGAATGTGTAGGAGAGGAAATGAAAAGCAGACGTGGGAAGCTGAAAAAGCAGCACTTCTCCTCTATCATTAAGTATATAATAAGGTAGATTACATCAGTTGTTGGCCTAGTCTCCCTGGTGAACAGGTGTCATAGATACAGCACTATCTAATCAAATATTAACTCATCATGTGGCAGCAAGTACTAGGAGAGGGAACGTGTAAGATCATCCACCTCCTTTCATATGCAGCCAGCTCTTCCGTGAGGCACCGAAGTTCAATGAAGGACATTCTTGTCATTCTTATGGGGTGAATCTAATTTTATAGAGTTGCCTAGACTTGCAGCAACCAATTTGTTTCTGCTTCCTTTAACAAGCATGTTGGATGCTAACATATGGATGGCCACAGACTCAGACAAAGGCTTGTGTTTGCATTCATAGAATCACAAAATCAAAGAACAGTTCAGGTTGGAAGGGGCTTTTTGAATTCATATATTTCTACAATGTTTACAATTGCAAATTAATAGCATTGTTCCCATTTTACAAGCAGGAAAAATGGAAATGAAATTACATGCAGTTAGTTAGAAAAGAAGTAAATTCTCAACCCGTGGACCAGATCTGTCCCTGCTGGATATGGTTTGCCCCAAAGCATCTGGCAGTCCTGAACGGTGGTGAAGAAAAAGAAATATTAGGTTTGATTTTGAATACTCCATTGCGTTTGTTAGACTTTTTACTTTATACAACCTTATATAGAATCCAAAAGGTTGCAGGAGTTTTAAAATGACAGCTGGATCAGATATGCAGGGATTGCACACAAGATGTCAAATAACATGAGACGAGGTGCCTGATGAGAGTCTTTTCCTGTCTTTTCAGTCATTTTTTGGAGGAGAAGAAAACAACTAATGTATAGTATTCAAAGTAAAGCCTCCAAAGAGAACTGAGGACAGAATCATCGAACAATAGAATGGGTTGGAAGGGAACTTAAAGATCATCTAGTTCCAACCCCCCTGCCCTGGGCATGATAGCTGTATTGAGGCAAGATATCTTTTTTCACAGAATCACAGAATCACCAGGTTGGAAGAGACCCACTGGATCATCGAGTCCAACCGTTCCTATCAAACACTAAACCATATCCCTCAGCACCTCGTCCACCCGTGCCTTAAACACCTCCAGGGAAGGTGACTCAACCACCTCCCTGGGCAGCCTGTTCCAGTGCCCAATGACCCTTTCTGTAAAGAATTTTTTCCTAATGTCCAGCCTAAGTCTCCTCTGGCGGAGCTTGAGGCCATTCCCTCTTGTCCTGTCCCCTGTCACTTGGGAGAAGAGGCCAGCACCCTCCCCTCCACAACCTCCTTTCAGGTAGTTGTAGAGAGAAGAAGAGAGCACATCTCTCAGAAGAGAGCACTTCTCTCAGAAGAGAGCACATCACTTACTCTCTTTTTCTCTGGGCTTCAGGAACAGGCAGTATGGCAGGAAAAATAATAGCTAGGAGAGGTTTTCTAGATGACCAAGTATCCTGATATACAAGTATCTTCCTTGATCCATCCTAGCTGTTGTTTTTCCAAGATCAGAAGTCTAAAATTCCATCACACAGTTTCAAGGAGGGACCTAAAACCTCCTCCTGTTTGACAGAGAAAGGACTTAGTAAATTGAATGTAAATATACCATAAAAAAATTCAGCCTGGAGAGTCCTTTATAACCATCAAAGAAGGGAGGCTTGGAGATGAGGTTTTTTTTTCAATGGAAGTGTAGATGCAAGAAAATGTGAAATGTTAAGGCCTGAAAAATTTTCATCGTTATTTGGTGGGATTGCCTGGACTGGTGGGACTGAAGAACTAAGATGCTTTCCATCCCAAGCTGTGTTAGCACCTAGTAAAAAGAAATACACAGCTGTTGACCTCCTCTGTAACTCCCTGCTATCAGATATTACCCTTCTATTTTCTGGTGGGATTCTTACTATGTATTTTATATATAAAGGTAATAAATAATATATATATTAAAAAATCTAGTTATTTTATCTCATTATCCCGTCATCTGTACTACTTGCCCAAAACTTCATTAAAATTCAGCTGACAGGAGGGTGAACCTAACGTATAAGAGCAAGGAAGTCCTGTTGTGTAGTTTTTAGTTTCTCAGTGAATGTGGGAGGTGTGCCAAGAGATGGAGAGATCAAGGTGCAAATTTTAGCTCTGACTCAGCTCCACTTTGAACGGAGATACAGGTGCAGACTTTTCCCTTTCCATCCTGCTTGCTTTTGGGAAGAAGCCCAGAGGCACAGGAAAGGGCAAAGAAGCTGGGAGTGAGCTCCAGCAGGTTCATCATGGGGTAAACTTGTTCCAGGGTTGGGACATGGCCAAGGTACTTGACCTAAAAACACAATACCTGCCTCACCCTGCAGATACAGCTGGTGTCATCCTCTTCCACCTCTGCTCAAATCAATGCTAGTCCATGAGAGAGGAGCTGGTGGGACTTGAGCACCATGAAAAAAACCCTGTGGTGTGTTTAAAAAGAAGGATTCAAACCAAGCAGCACTAGGTCACCTGTGGACAATAAAACTTTGCCATTTATTTGAGATTAATTGAGGATGTCTCTTTGAGTTCTGCATTGCATCACCTTCAACATCTTTTGGAGATCTTAGTGTGACACAGCCAGTGAAAGGAGGCAGTCTTCTTGAACTCTCACTTCTGGAAAGGAAACCAGTAAGAGCTTGTCATCAGTTTTTATTAACACTAAATATTTTAGCAAGCTCTTGCCATTTTAAGTATTGTGGGGAAAACAAAGCAGTCATCTGCCTCCTCTAGCAATTTTCATAGCTCATGAGACTAATCGTTCCTGTCAGGTAGCTGGATAGCTTTTTCATTCTTTATAGCTGACAGCCTTTTTGCATTTGGTATTGAAAGCAGAGACTTCAGCCTCACGCTGCAAAGAATATCCTACATATTTTAATCACTTCCTAGAATCACTCACCTTTTGAAACAGGCACTGCGCTGCAAAGCACAGGAAGGACAGCACTGAGTCTACAGGATTCTTGCTCTCCAGAGGATTTATTGGAAGAAGTAAAATGCTCTCAGTGAAAGGCATTGAGAACAAGCTCCAGTCTGATCTTGGTGAACTCGTGATCCTCACTTTTATTTCATCCTCAGGGTGTGCTGTGAGTTGATCTAGATTTTAATTTTTTAAAATAGCTATATTATTAGTGCGTCCTGGAGGGCTTGTTACAGAAAAAGAAATACAGACTAGGAATAATCTCTTGGTTTTGTAAGAAGAGGAGACTCACTAAGAGCAGAGAAATTCTGCCGCAGTAAACTTGTACTTTAAGGTTTAAGCACTTAATCCTTTTGCTGCTCCTGTTATAACAATTCCTAGAATATGGCGACACTAACAGGATGTTTTTCATAGAGATTAAAAAGGATTATTCATTTTAGTGACTCATCTCCAGCCAGTTCATTGTTGAAAGCTGTGGCTGATTGTACAAGCAGCATGCTTTCCTGATGAAAGGGAAGCAAACTGAAGAGCCTTGTTCAGCCACTATCTATTCTGACCTTTGCTCTCTGTTGCCAATGGAACAGTTAAACATCCTAAAAAAGTCTAGTTCTCTTCACCATATCTCATACGTTAGCCGACACATCCATCTCTCCTTGTCCTTCACTTCTATGGACCATTCAGAGGCAAACACCGAAACACCATGTAGTGTCTAATCCGCTGCTTTCTTTCACAGTGATGTAAAATCTGTGAGTCAACGTTAGAGGCACATCCTTGTGTGGTCCTGCTTCGAAGTTGTGGCCAGAAGGTCAAGGGAGGTGATTCTGCCCCTCTGCTACACCCTTGTAAGACTCCTCCTGGAGTCTTGTGTCCAGTTCAGGAATCCCCAACGTAAGAATGGTATGGAACTCCTGGAACAGGTCCAGAGGTGGCCACAAAGATGATCAGAGGGCTGGAGCACCTCTGCTATGACGATGAGCTGAGAGAGTTGGGCTTGTTCAGTCTCAAGAAGAGAAAGCTCCAAGATGACCTTAGAGGAGACCTCCAGTTCCTGAAGGGGGCTACAAGAAACCTGGGGAGGGATTTTTTACAAGTGCATGTAGTGCTAGGATGAGGGGGAATGGCTTAAATTGGAAGGGGGAAGATAGAGATAAGAAAGAAATTCTTGATGCCAAGGGTGGTGAGGCACTGGCACAGGTTGCCCAGGGAAGCTGTGGCTGCCCCATCCCTGATGGTGTTGAAGGCCAGGTTGGATGGGGCCTTGAGCAGCCTGGTCTAGTGGGAGGTGTCCCTGCCTGTGGCAGGGGGCTTGGAATTAGATGATCTTTATTGTCGCTTCCAACCCAAATAATTCTATGAATCTATGAGGAGATAATTCCAGGAACAATAGGCCCAGGAATGCTTCCTGCAATAGAATAAATCCTCTTTTGGCAAGGTAACAATAGCAGCCGGGTGGAAGAATGACAGCAAGTAAATTGCTCCACAAAACGATGCAAAGCTATCTTGCTTTCTTACAGTAAGGCAGGAACTGCGATGCTGAGTAAGGCTTTCTACTCTCATGTTCCTCTACTGCATATAGAATCATAGAATCATAAAATCATAGAATAGTCTGGGGTGGGAGAGACTTTAAAGACCATCCAGTTCCAACCCCCCTGCCATGGGCAGGGACACCTCCCACTAGACCAGGCTTCCCAAGGCCCCATCCAACCTGGCCTTCAACACCTCCAGGGACGGGGCAGCCACAGCTTCCCTGGGAAACCTGTTCCAGTGTCTCACTACTCTCATCGTGAAGAAATTCCTCCTTATGTCTAGTCTATATCTGCCCCTCCCCAGTTTGTGGCCATTGTACCTATTCCTATCACTGCAAGCCTTTGCGAAAAGTCTTCCCCTTTTCTAAGGGCAAACTATAAATTTCTGAATTAATTCATTTTATGTCCTCTTAGTCTACTCAGAAAAATTTGAAAGAGAGAGGACAAGCAACAGACCCCTTTACTTTAAAAAAACACAGCCTAGATTGAAGTGTCTCTTTGAATATTTACTTCCCTGGCACAATTAAACAGCTTCTTACCTTTTGCTTATCATCAAGGGTTTCTCTGTGAAAAACTCATCAGAAATATTTTTGTATGTGGGAACATTGATTGGCTTTCTAAGAACTGCTTTTAATCTTTCAGTTTTGCAGGTCATCTTCTGGCTCGTTACCTACTACTTTATGGACATGAAATGCCAGAACTATTTTGAAGTATAAGATATGCATACATTTGAGGTAATTTTGGGGGCTATTTTCTCTAAATAACAAATCATACCCAGTAACAGAAGTAATTTTCTTATATTGTAAGCAAAACGGACACAATATCAGGGAGCAAAAATTACTTGGATGAAAGATTTTCCTGTGAAGCAGGAAATCTATGTTCTCTTGCCATCGTTGACACAGTACATACTGCCATCTGGGTGTCCTGAGAAAGCACCTGGCTTGCTTCCTGACCTGCTGCTCTTGTCCTTTCTCAGTGGCCACATCAAAGAGCACTATAAACACAAAAATGTCATCAAATGCCAAGCTTTCAACCTTACATAATGCCACTTGCTCTGGGCTTTTGCAATGTGATTGATCATCCCTGTTTTGCAGGTGGAGGAGCTGATGCAAAAGCACCTGCAAGCCATGGGCTGGGAGTAGAGCTAGAGCCTAACATCTTCGCACACTCAATGCTTGCTCTGAGGTCATGTCCACACTTACTGTTGCCATTGTGTCAACAATTACTGCCAATTACCACCTGTATAAAAATATTCCTTTTGAAATGTTAAAGCGTCTTAAGAGACTGTATGTTAATCATAGAACCATAGAACCATAGAACCATAGAACTATAGAATAGTTTAGGTTGGAAGGGACCTCAAAGATCATCCAGTTCCAATCCCCTGCCCTGGGCAGGGACACCTCCAACTAGATCAGGCTGCCCAAGGCTCCATCCAACCTGGCCTGCAACACCTCCAGGGATGGGGCAGCCATAACTTCCCTGGGTAACCTGTTCCAGTGCCTCATCACTTTCATCATGAAGAAATTCCTCCTTATGTCTAGTCTAAATCTGCCCCTCTCCAGTTTATAGCCATTGCCCCTAGTCTTATCCCTAGAAGCCTTTGTAAACCATCCCTCCCCGGCTTTTCTGGAGGCCCCTTCAGGTACTGGAATGCAGCTGTAAGGTCTCCTTGGAACCTTCTCCAGGCTGAACAACCCTAACTCTCTCAGTCTGTCATCATATGGGAGGTTCTTCAGTGCTCTGATATTATATTATTAATAACATTTAAATATTCGTCATTATTTATTTATACATTTAAATCTCTATTTAAATATTGTACTTATAGAACGATTCACACTGCAGTACTAACCCGATTAAAATCATAGCTAACATTAAAGGCACTCTTTCTGCTCCGCTTTCTTCCTCTGTGCCTAGGTAGCTGAATGCTGGTGGAGTGCCTGATTTTACACGTCATTCAATATGTGTCTATGTGTAGGTCACTAAGAGTACATTAGGAATGCAGTGACATTTGTCATTCAAACTAACGCATCAACCAAGACACTGCAAGCATTAATTATTTCACAAGTGACTGCACTCAGTTATGCGTCTCAAGCTGCTCTATTGCCAAAGAAGGGTGATTGTTTTTCTAATGAGGGAAAATTTCCTTTCCCCACTAGCACCCTGTTAGGTGTGATTGTGGTCCTTGGATGCTTTTGAGTAATGGGAAGACACATTGGGTAACAAAGAAAAAGAAAATAAAATTTCAAAGTGCTAGCTGTTCTGCGTTCTCTATTTTTGCAGCAGACTGCTGAGATTCCTGCTACACTTTTCAGTCTTGGAGCTGAAAGGCAAGATGGTATTTCATTGCCCACAGGCGCGAAGGGGGTTTGTGTTATAATCAAGTAGCAAGAAGCCATTTCACTTGATGCCATTGCCAGAAAGCTCAGTGTAATTTAAGTCTTTGTCATGGATCAATGAGTTTTTTTCCCTTGCCATAGGCTGAAGTGAGAACCATAAACTGTACTAAAAACCAATATAATTTAGTAACGTATCACAGCAAGAACAAATGGGATTTTTTTCTAGAGTTGAGGAGCAAATTGTCTGTAGACTGCAGCTGATGGCTTAATCTCCATTTCATTCTGTGAGTAACAGAACATGTGGCTAGCTGGGGTTTACTAGATACTTCCAAAGCATTGTTATTCCCAGATAGAAACGATATCTGGTGTGGAGGCTGATGAGACTTTGCACTCTGCCAGAATAAAGGCGCTACCCTGATCGTATGTAGCCCAACTGGAGCCATGGCTGGGACAGGACACTGAGAAGAGACAGGGCAGCCTGGAAACTCTGTCGCTGGTCATTATCTTCATTGCTGCTATAAAAAGACTTCTGTCAATTATGAATTTTGTCAGAACATTCTAATATGGATGGAAGGAGAAGGTCACTTTGAAAATAGCTCATATTTATTTGTCTGTCAATGCTCATAAGAAATTACACACATA
This sequence comes from Phaenicophaeus curvirostris, assembly GCF_032191515.1. NCBI lineage: Eukaryota > Metazoa > Chordata > Aves > Cuculiformes > Cuculidae > Phaenicophaeus > Phaenicophaeus curvirostris. Next base: position 206,649,383 of record NC_091392.1, read on the forward strand.
CACCAGATGCTAGACTGTCTGTGCCCTTTGTTCATAATGTAGGCAATTAAAACGAAAAGAAGAATGTCCAAGCAGTATAGTTTTAATAATCCCAAAGATTAGCAGCTAATCCCAAACCATAATGAATTTTCCATCAGCATGACTTGCAGGTCACTGTCAGTATAAATCTAGTCCAACAAAATCCATTCCCGAAAGGAATGCCCATGAACTGCAAAAAAACAGAACAGAAGCCAGGGTCAGTGGTGGAAAAAAATTAAATAATACACCCAGAAGATGCTGTATTGACAACCTGTAGATGGCAGTGCACTCAACTATTCACATGCTTCACACAGAAAACGCCTTTAAGGTGGTAAAAATTCATCATCTTTTCCATTTTCTGTTCCATTCCATCTTAATAATGCCAAGTCTTACTGCCACATAGCTCCTAGAGTTCTTTTCTTTAATCACAAATGTTCTTTGAATGATAGGATAAGGGGGAATGTCTTTAAATCAGAGAGGGGAAGATTTAGATTAGAGATTGGAAAGAAATTCTACACAATGAGGGTGGTGAGATACTGGCACAGGTTGCCTAGGGAAGTTGTGGCTGCCCCAAGCCTGGAAGTGTTGAAGACCAGGTTGGTTGGGGCCTTGAGCAGCTTGATCTAGTGGGAGGTGTCCCTGCTTATGGCAGGGGGGTTGGAACTAGATGATCTTTAAGGTCCCTTCCAACGCAAACCATTCTATGATTCTATAGTAGGAGAAGAGACTTGGACTTCTGCTCAGGTACCTGAATTCTGGACAAAATGGTTCCATCTTCGTGACCTTATAAAGAAATAGGTGTGTGAGGGGAGACGTCCTTGAGAAAATAGGAAACAAAAAATCCTCTGGTCAGAGTATGCCTTTGCATGTTCCAAGTCTGGGACTAAATCTGTATCCAGCTGCAACCAGACTTCCCTTTGAGAAGGAGTTTTGAAAGCAAGGGAGTCCGTTCTGAACTTTGTGACCAATGGGAGGCTTTCCCTCAGGTTCTATGTGACTCTATCCTCTATTCAGTAAATAATCCAATGTACCTTGCCATCGGTTCTTGTTAAACCACTGTCACATTTATCACTGAAAGTTGCTAACTCACTGTTTTATATCAATAAAGTTTATTCATAGAATCAAAGAATCATTAGGTTGGAAAAGACCTTTGAGATCATCAAGTCCAACTGTACCCATCCACAACCAAACCATACCCCTAAGCACTTCATCTACCCATCTTTTAAATCCCTCAGGGATGGTGATTCAACCACCTCCCTGGGCAGCCTCTGCTAGTGCTTGATAACCCTTTCAGTGAAGAAATTTTTCTGAATATCCAATCTGAACCTCCTCTGGCGCAACTTGAGGCCATTCTTTCTTGTCCTGTCACCTGTTTCTTGGGAGAAAAGGCCAAAACCTACATTGCTACGACCTCCTTTCAGGCACTTGTAGACAGTGATAAGGTCTCCCCATTGCCTTCTTTTCTCTAGGATAAACAACCCCAGTTCCCTCAGCCACTCCTTGTAAGCCTTGTTCTCCAGCCCCTTCACCAGCTTTGTTGCTCTACTCTGGACACACTCCAGGACCTCAATGACTTTCTCTTAGTGAAGTTTTATTGTTGTTTCTCTCTTAAAAGTAAAGTGCATCCTTCTAACTCCATCAGCGACAGTAACTCACAGATACCTGAGGCCACAGCACATGAAAATCTGAGGTTCTGCTGCAGAAGAAGTATTTTAAGATCAAAACTATGAATCAGACATCATCTATTCAAAACCATGTCCTGGGCTGCATCAAAAGAATCGTGGTCAGCAAGTCAAGGGAGGGGATTCAGCCCCTCGTTTCCTTTCTTGTGAGACCTCATCTGGAGTATTGTGTCCAGTTCTGGAATCCTCAGCATAAGAAGGAGACGGAGCTGTTGGAATGGGTCCAGAGGAGGCCACAAAGATGATCAGAGGGCTGGAGCCCCTGACCGGCTGAAAGAGTTGGGGTTGTTCAGCCTTGGTAAAAGAAAGCTCTGAGGAGACCTTATAGCAACCTTCCAGTACCTCAAAGGGGCCTCCAAGAAAGATGGAGAGGGACCTTTTATAAAGGCTTGTAGTGGCAGGACTAGAGGGAATGGCTATAAATTGGAGAGGGGCAGATTTAGACTAGACATAAAGAGGAAATTCTTCACAGTGAGGGTAGTGAGGCACTGACACAGGTTGCCCAGTGAAGCTGTGGATTCCTTCTCCCTAGAGGGGTTGAAGGCCAGGCTGGATGGGACCTTGAGCTGCCTGATCTGGTGTCCCAGGGCCATGGGAAGAGAGTTGGAATTAGATGACCTTTAAGTTCCCTTCCAACACAAACCATTCTATCATCCTATAATTCTATGAAACTATTTTATGATTCCATTATTCTAACCAGCAGCGTTATATGTAGGAGTATGAAGAATATTTCTCCTGTTGTGATGCTACTCCCATCCAATTATGAACTGGTGATAAATCCTGGTTGGCTACAGTAACCCAGACCCATGCATCTTGACCACTGGTATAAATTAGCGTGTGCTTTATTGACTCAGAAGTGCTTAAATATAGCAGATGCTGTTGTGCATTATTCACTGTGAATGGTAAATTTGTCAACAGAATATTTCAATGCTTCTTCTCAAATAGGGAACAAAGAAACAAATTAAGAGTTCTGCCTTTTTTCCCATCACAATTTACAGTTCACCGCCAGTATCCTGTAATGCACCTGAGTGTAACTTAAAGAGTACATTTTGATTCTAATTTGTTCTTTTTTAAAAACTCTGTTATCATTTTATACTTTATTGGTCATTCACCATGACTGGTGACATTTCACTGATCCCTTCAGTTTCCGCTGTCTCCTTCCTTTTTAAACTTAAAACCTATCATCATTGACATTTGTCTTTCCTTTCCTCATTTTAAATATTTATTTTGAGGTTTTCTTCATCACGCTGCACCTTTTTCTTTTTAATCCATTGCATTTTTCACAGTTGCTTGATCACAGTTTTTTATTCGGCACCTAAGAACTACTTAAACATTTCCTCATCTGCTTTTTAAAGCATTTCTTGCTCTGTATACATACATTCCAGCCTATAATGTTGCCAACTAGCTTAAAACATAGATTACTATTTAAAGCTTGATAGTAATGCTGGTTAGTAGCAGTATTGTGAACAAATAAATTCAACCCAATCATGATCATTAATTAACAGGCAAGCAAAAATATTCTAAATCGGCAGTGGACATTTGCTTGTTCACCAAAATAAAGTCTAATGTGCAACTCTTATTATCACATTCTATGAGTACACTAAGGTCTCTGTAGTTACCTTACCTAACTCTTCACCCAGGTGTAACTACTCACGCCTCTTCAAACTACCATGAAAAATGTCTAATGTCATGCACTTGTTGCTACCACCTAAAATGGTTGGGCTTGATGATCTCAAAGGTCTTTTCCGACCCAGTGATTCGTTGATTCTAAAAAAGCCAGACCCTTTTTCTAAATATTCCTAAGGTACTGCCTACAATACAACAAACTAACTCATGGACAAGGTGACCTCCACAGGTCTCTTCCAACCTCAACAAACTAATTATATCCATGATTTCTCCTGCAGTACCTTCAATATCTACTTCAGTATTCCTTGTGTTTACTGCTTCCAATTTTGTGCAACACCTACCCTATCATTTTTAACTGCTTCTCCCTGAGTACATAATAAATGGAATATAAAAGCCAGTGTACTTCAAAGACCCTTGAACCTGGACAGCATCGTGGTTCATAGAAATGGGTTTCAGGTTCAGAAGAAATATCTGATGTCTTAGAGGGGAATGCACAGACTCACTCTTTTAGAACACAGAACTCAAGATGCAGTCTCACCAGTGCCGAGTACAGAGGGAGAAGAACCTCCCTGGACCTGCTGGTCACGCCGTTTCTGATACAAGCCAAGATGCCATTGGCCTTCTTGGCCACCTGGGCCACTGCTGGCTCATGTTCAGTCGCTGTCAACCAACACCCCCAGGTCCTTCTCCTCCAGGCAGCTCTCTGGTCTGACTTCTCCTAGTCTGTAGCACTGCATAGGGTTGTTGTGCCCCAAGTGCAGGACCTGGCATTTGGCCTTGTTAAACCTCTTGCCATTGATCACCCAGCGGTCCAGCCTGTTCAGATCCCTTTGCAGAGCCTCCCTACCCTCCAGCAGATTGACACTTCCACCCAGCTTGGTGTCATCTGCGAACTTGCTAAGGGTGCACTTGATGCCTTCATCCAGGTCATTGATAAAGACATTGGACAGGGCTGGACCCAGAGCAGACCCAGCAATGGAGAATATTGCACTCTGAGAAAGAAAAATACTCTGTGAAGACCCTCCAAATTTGATCTCACCCTTCTGGCATATTCTCAGTTTGATCAGTGATGTTGCACAATGTTCTCATTCCTTCCTCTGCCTGGGTTCCTTTTTTTTATGGAACAGGGGTCCAGGTTGCAAAACCCAGGGCCTCTTGTCTCATGAGCTTTCTAGGAAAGAAACCCATTGAAATATAGCAATCATTGTTCCTGTATGGAGAAATGTTGTGCTTTGGTAGCCACACACCTGGGTTGTACCTTTCCTACCTGGATATGATGCCTTTGGTGCTCTGTGCTTTCTTTGATGCTTCTCTGTCCCCTCCCCATGAACTGCTTCAACCCACAGGTTGAGGAATTGCATTCTCCACATTTTTAAATGCTCCAGTAAGTAAAACCTAGCATATGTAGTTAATTGTTGATCTTTAATTTTATTAACTTAATATGAAAGGTTCAGACTAAGAGACTTTTGAGTCTTCTGGGAAATAAAGAAATGAGGGAGGCAGGGAAAGGTGTGCTCACTCCATTACTGACCACGTTACTGACAGATTGCTGGGCGTAACCCACAGCAGTATAGAAACTGTTGTAATTTAAAGCCATTTCTCGGGGATTTTCCACTGGCTGCAGATCCTCCAGAATTATGAGCTCTACAGTTGTTCCCCACTCTACTTTGGAAATTTCTGTACCAAGCTCGTGAATACAGTCACCAATTTTGGCCCTGATCTACCTTTCTGGGGTAGAACGAAGTGCTAACGGGCATGGTTTAGTGTTTGATAGGAATGGTTGGACTTGATGATCCAGTGGGTCTCTTCCAACCTGGTAAAAAAACAAAAAACAAAAAAAAAACCTCCAGGCCTCTGTGGCTTATAACAAGTTCCCTAAGAGATGATTAACTGTTTGGGGATATGTGGGAGGGATGTTGAATTGGCCCCTCCCGGTTTCTTACTTACATATGCACGTGGTGTACATAAATATGTGTGCGTAGCTTCAGCTGCTCTCAGATGCAGGATGCATCAGCACCTCAGTGAGATAGAATCATAGAATCGTAGAATAGTTTGGGTTGGAAGTGACATTAGAGATCATCTAGTTCCAACCCTCCTGCCATAGGCAGGGACACCTCCCACTAGATCAGGTGCCTAAGGCCTCATCCAACCTGGCTTTGAACACCTCCAGGGATGGGACAGCCACAGCTTCCCTGGGCAACCTGTTCCAGTGCCTCATCACTCTCATCATGAAGAAACTCCTCTTTAAGTTTAGTCTAAATCTGCCCCTCTCCAGTTTATAGCCATTGCCCCCCATCCTATCACTACAAGCCTTTGTAAACAGTCCCTCTCCAGCTTTCTTGGAGATCCTTTTCAGTACTTGAAGGTTGCTTTAAGGTCTCCTTGGAGCCTTTTCTTCTCCAGGCTGAACAACCCCAACTCTCTCAACCTGTCCTCATGTGTGAGGTGCTCCAGCTCTCTGATCATCTTTGTAGCCTGCTCTGGACCCATTCCAACAGCTCCATATCCTTCTTATGTTGAGGATTCCAGGGCTGGACACAAGACTCCAGATGAAGTCTCACGAGAGAGGAATAGAGGGGAAGAATCCCCTCCCTCGACCTGCTGGCCACGCTTCTTTTGATGCAGCCCGGGATACGTTTGGCCTTCTAGGCTGCAAGCGTACGTTGCCAGCTGATGTCGAGCTTCTCATGAACCAGCAACCCAAAGTCCTTCTCCTCAGGGCTGCTCTCAATCTCATCATCCCCCATCTTGTATTGGAACTGCAGATTGTCCCGACCCAGGTGTAGGACCTTGTACTTAGCCTTGTTCAACCTCCTGATGTTCACACAGGCCCAATTCTCCAGCTTGCCCAGGTTCCTCTGTATGACATCTCATCCTTCTGGTGTGGCAACTGCTCCCCTTTATGAAGCAGAGCTCTAACTTCTTGAGGGAAATGAAACCAGTGGACTAGGCTCTCTATGTGTGAACCATTCCAATGTGTGCATCAGAGACTGCAAATTTTGCTGAGCTTGTAATCGAGGTTGTGCAGGTGCCCGTGATTTTGAGGAACTGGGCAAAGCCTCTTGAGCAAGGATATGCTAGATGAGAAAAAGATGAAGCAGTAAAAAATTTCTGATCTCAGTGCCAGTTCAAGTATTGTTATTTGTGGTGAAGCCCATACCTTTGAGACAATAACTGAGATGCAGTTAGCATTCAACCGCACAGTTTCATGCTTTGAATTGGGTTTTGAAGTCAAGCCTTGTGGGAAAGAGAAGGTTGCCCCTTTAATGCAAAGATGCATAAAAGAGAAATGCTTGTGTGTGAATGTGGCATTCAACGCAAAGGGAACATGCACAAACTGAAAACAAACCACCCATCAAGCAAAATGCATGAGGTAAAAACACATACTGCCTGCTTCATTTCACTAAGTAACACAGGCTGAATCTTACCTGAAGGGTAGATTTGTACCGTGTTGTTGCATTTTTACTGCATTTGCACCTCCTCACATTCAGAAAGCGTATTTCTTTTTTTTTCCTGCAGTCTCTGACAAGAGGTAGTTCCCCATCCAGACTCTCATTCCCAGCTGAGCCCCGTATCCCCTGTTATGCAGTCCTGTACGCTTGTACTGTGTCTCGTTGTCATTAAAAAGAGATGAAACCGCAGCACAGAGGAGATGCCTGGCGGTGGAATTTTACTGCGCATCAGTGCTGTGATTTGCAGCAGAGCTGAGGAATGGCTCTAACCCCTGAATACAGTTGGCTACCATAAAACAAAGCGCTTTGTTGGCATTTAAATGAAGCACCTCTGTGTTTACAACTTTTCTTAAAGACTTCCCAGGTATTGATGCGATCTGGAGGAAAGCTCCCACCATCACTTTGAGCTGATTTACTTTCATATCCCAGATGTTTGAGATTCTTAGAAAAAGGAATGTTGGCAACATTTTAAGTGACTTAGAGCAGTTAATTAAGGAAGAGACAGACAATAAATGAACTAAATGAACAGACAGACAATAAATGAACTATGGCCTCAAGCTCCACCAGGGGAGATTTAGACTGGACATTAGGAAAAAATTCTTCACAGAAAGGGTCATTGGGCACTGGAACAGGCTGCCCAGGGAGGTGGTTGAGTCACCTTCCCTGGAGGTGTTTAAGGCACGGGTGGACGAGGTGCTGAGGGGCATGGTTTAGTGTTTGATAGGAATGGTTGGACTCGATGATCCGGTGGGTCTCTTCCAACCTGGTTATTCTATGATTCTATGATACTAAAATCTGCCGATTAAGCCCCTGGTAGTGTCCATCTTCACCCTGACAAAGAGATAAGTTACAAAGCTGAGCTGCCTCACAGTAATGAATTCAGACACCTAGGGCAGTCCAGGAATGTAATAAAGAAAGGTGTTTCTCCAAGAGACACATTTACAGTGATATGAAAAACATGAAATTATCCCAACATATTCCCTAGAAGTGCCGTCTAACACAAAACCTACTATATAAAGTTACTTTTGTATTAGCTGTGGAAACCCAATGACTACTAAATGCAGCAACATGGTTCCTTCACTTCTAAAATTGCAAGGTCCATATTGTTTGGGTCAGACTTATTAAATCAGAAGTCTTACCATAGAATCATAGAATGGAAACATAGAATCACTAGGCTGGAAAAAACCTTTCAGAACATCAAGCCAAATTGCACCTGTCCACTACTAAATCATATCCCTAAGCACTTAATCTACCCATAATATTCAATACTTCCAGGGATGGAAGGACTGACAGAAGGACCCAAGCTATCTTTACATTAGCTTCTCTGGCCCAGGAGGCATACAGGCCATTAAGGTTTATATCTCAAAAGCACCCGTGAGCACTTCATCTACCTATCTTTTGAATCTCTTCACGGATGGTGATTCAACCACCTCCCTGAGCAGCCTCTGCCAGTGCCCAAGAACCCTTTCAGTGAAGAAATATTTCCTAATGTCCTAACTGAACCTCCCCTGGCACAGTTTGAGGCCATTCCTTCTCATCCTACCACCTATCACTTGGGTGAAGACACCAACACCCACTGTGCTAAAACCTACTTTTAGGTAGTTGTAGACAATGATAAGGTCTCCCTTCAGGCTCCTTTTCTCCAGGATAAACAACCCCAGTCCCCTCAGCAGCTCCTTGTAAGACTTGTTCTCCAGCCCCATCACCAGCTCCACTGCCCTTCTCTGGACACGCTCCTCAATGTCTTTCTCATAATGAGGGGCCCCAAACTGAACGTGGTATTCGATGTGCAGCCTCACCAGTGCTGAGTACAGGGGGAGAATCATTTCCCTGGTCCTGCTGGCCATGTTATTTCTGATACGAACCAAGATGCTATTGACCTTCTTGGCCACCTGGGAACACTGCCGGCTCACATTCAGTCGACTGCCAACCAACAGCCCCAGGTCCTTCTCTGCTGGGCAGCTTTCCAGCCAGTCTTCCCACTTCTTCCTAATTATCAATTGAATTCAGCTGTATCTTTAGGAATCCTTTAATCCACTGCTGAAACAAGTCATCCTGCATTATCCAGAAGCTAACAGTGCTGATCATTACATAACACTAGCCAACACAGACTCTTGTCAGATACCGTGACTCAGAATTATTTATCAAAAAAAACCCAAAAAACCCAGACACTATCTGGGAATAAAATATTTCCTGCATGAAATACTCAGAGGGGCAGAATGAAGTAGCTAAAACTAACAGAGTTGAAATTTCCTGGAAATCTGGAAGGCAAATGTCTTGAACACTGCTTCATTCTGTACCTGTGTTTTGCACTGACAAATCTGCTCAGTTTTGTCACATATGCCAAAAAAAACCCACCAAGTGAAGTGAAGGAGCCCATGGTGATGTCACAGAAAAAGTCAGTATCCCGCAGCATAGGAGACGGATTTGTTTGTTAAGGAGCATAGTACTGGAAAAAAAAAATATCTGGATCTTCATTATGCTGGATGGAAAAAACACGTGTCCTTGTTGTAAAATCTTGTTCTCTCTGCAAGGATAGGATCTTATTAAAAGACACTACAGCTAAAACAAGCAATTGTACGAATGAAATCTGCTTTTGCTTAACATGTTATTTCCTTAAGTGCAACTTTGCCCTGGACTTTGAATATTTCTCCGAGTACTGAAGAGCTGGGGGGTCTATGCAGCTGGACAGTGGGCCACGGTCTAGTAGATGTGAACTCTCTCAGATGGATAGAATCATTCATTTGACCAGATAAATCCAGCTTGGTAGAAAATGCTCCTAGAAAATAAAATACTGATTAGAAAAGGAAGGCTTCATACAAAACCACTCTGAAATTATACTAGTGAAGACCAGACTGTTCCCTCCTGCTGACTTAACAGATACAGGAATGGTTGCAGCAAGAGAAAAACAGACCTAGAGCCCCTCTGCTATGAGGACAGGCTGAGAGAGTTGGGCTTGCTCAGCCTGGAGAAGAGAAGGCTCCAGGAAGACCTTAGAGCAGCTTCCAGTACCTGAGGGGGGTCTACAAGAAAGCTGGGGAGGGATTTTTTACTAGGGCATGGAGTGATAGGATGAAGCGGAATGGCTTTAAACTGGAAGGAGAAAGATTTAGACTAGCCATTAGGAAGAAATTCTCCACGATGAGGCTAGTGAGACACAGGTTGCCAAGGGATACTGTGGTTACCCCCTCCCTGGATGTGCTGAAGGACAATTCAAATGGGTCCTTGAGCAGCCTGGACTAGTTAGAGGTGTCCCTGCCCATGGCGCAGAGGTTGGAACTAGATGATCTTTAAGGTCTCTTCCAACCTAAACCATTCTGTGATCTTCAAGTCACAGAGAACTTGGATTATGTGAAGAAAGAGCTGATCTAAGATCAAACACTAATGGGTACTCCTACGTTATTTTTTGAACATAGCTCTAACCATTTAGTGAGCCCGAGAAAATGAAGAGGTTGAGGGGAAGGAGGGTGCTTGGTCTTGAAGTAACTCTGAGTTTGGGAATGAATTTACTCTAAAACAAACCCATCCTACTTAAATTAATCTCTTTAGCCCCAGCCTGTGAAGCAGGCTGGAATACTGCAAGAATCACATCCGTGAGGCTGCTATTTAGATAAAAGACTGGTTATAAATACCACATTAGCATCATGTAATCATTGTCATTTCTGTTATCCCTAGCTGGGAGAAGAAAATACGGGGAGTCATATTTTCTAGAGAATTTTCCACGAGCCAGCTGAAACCAGTTATGTTACATGCAGGTTCATGTAATGCTCTGCTACGGGCTGGAGCCCAGAGACACAGTCAAAAAGACTTTGCCAAACCCTTGGCTCTCATGTGGGAGTGAGGAACAAGCAGGTTATTTCTAAACTTCAGCAGCTAGCCTGCATTAGTGAGCTCACTTCGTGCAGCTTGGACACTCCTGAAATGTCTGTCACAGGACATAAATATTTACGATTTCTTTGATGCCAAACTCTTGGGCTCAGAACCAGCTAAGGTTAAATGAATACCTGCTATTATTCTTAGCTATTTCAGCTTAAAGTAAACTCGGGATGCTTAGTTATCTAGCAGTTGTGTTTTTTAGTGAGTGCGAGGACAGTCATGCCTGTCTTGCTGGTCCACAACACCCTGCAGATAGTTTCTCAATGTGAAAGTGAGCCCAGGGCCACCCACACTGGCTGATCATAGAAACATAGAATCATAGAATAGTTTGGGTTGGAGGGGACCTTAAAGATCATCAAGATGTGTGACTTCTACCGAAGGAGACAAAAAACCCCTTCACAAAGCAACAAAACTGGCCTCAAGCTCCGCATGGGGAGGTTTAGGCTGCACATTAGGAAAAAAATTTTCACGGAAAGGGTCATTGGGCACTGGAACAGGCTGCCCAGGGAGGTGGTTGAGTCACCTTCCCTGGAGGTGTTTAAGGCACAGCTGGATGAGGTGCTAAGGGGCATGGTTTAGTGTTTGATAGGAATGGTTGGACTCGATGATCCGGTGGGTCTCTTCCAACCTGGTTATTCTATGATTCTATGATTCTATGAAAACCCACTGAAGCAGAGGAGGGACAGAGAAGACTCTCATCCAGCATATTTTCTGCTGTTAGGATCTGATTCTTAAGCTTGGAGTGTAGCTGCCTGCTCCCCAGCCATGTCTTTCTTGCTTGCTCATTTGTTCTGGCTTCGTGCCTCTGTTTCACGTCTTGCTTTTACAAGATACAGTCACACAGCACACAAAATCAACACCACACCGGTTAGTTTAATGTAGTTGTACGACCGACAAAATCGCTAAGCAGAAGCCTGTTTTTACATAAAGATTATGCCTTTTCTTCCGATGAGGCTTGAGACTCTGCTAAGGAAAGAGCTTTGCTTAGCAGGAGAGGTGTTGCAGTCAGTTTGAAATCACAGAAAAACTCTGAGGATGTTTGTAACAACCACACAAGCCCTCTTTGCCTTTCAGTTTGCATCGGTATGTTCACATACATAGAATTATCAGCAAGAGGACGTTTGGTTCCTTTTTTCTTGTCTTTATGCCAGGAGTCTTTTTTCATTACTTGTTTGGTACTGTGCCAAACTTCAGTGGTATAACAGTGATTTTACCTGGAGTAAAAGCCACTTATTTTTTCATTTTTGAGAGATTTTAAATTGTAACCCTACCTTTCAGGGCTGAGTTATGATCAAACCACTCTCTCAAAGAGGACACGTCAGGTTATAGTGCTCACGAGATTAACCAAACATAAAACGTGAATGCAACAGTTCACAATCACAATGAGTAAATGCCTTTGAGAAACAAGAGTTACGGTTTCGCAGAACAACAACAAATTAGCTTGTTACGAATAACATTTACAATAACATCATAAGTGCAGCTGCCATTCTGTTCTGTTAAATCTGTAAGACACAAAGTCACGAGGTGAAACTGCCAACTGCTAGGAAAGAGAATAAAATTCATTCCTTCACGTCAGCTATTGCATCTCAATTTGTGTTCTTTTAAACCTACTGTTGCTCAGCTAAAGGTCCTTTCCACCAGTGACAGTTTTGTTAGATAAATCTTGCAGGTACTGAACTGCATTCAAAATGCACAGAGCACCCTGCAAACTAATAAGAGGGTGGACCTGTCAAAAGCATTGAAAAATGTAATCTTGCAAACACATGTGAATGATCTCTTCGATTTCAAATGAGAGCTGTGATGTGATTAAATTTTCTCATGTGCATATGCACTTGCAAGATTAGGCCTGAAACTTAGTGCACGGTTTAAAAAAGAAAAAGGAAAGAAACACTTTTTGGTGAGAGAACAGAGGAAATAAAGCCTTTTTAGGCTTTACTGACTTAATGTATCTTTCTACCTTAACTATGTTTTTTTCATTTAAGTGTATGGTGGAACAGGGGTCAAAGTTACAATACTAAGGAAGGAATAAAAATAAGAAAGAGTGTTTTTTATCAGGTGAGAGAGCATCGTGATAGAGGTGCAGAGTCTGGTGTTGAGAGGCAGTCAGAAAGAAAGACATCAGATCTCTGTCTCTGTTGATTTTACGGTTGGAAGGTGAAGGGACAGGTTTTGAAAGCAAAATGGGTAAGAATGCATGGGTAAAAAGGCCTCTATCAGAAATAGGATAGCCAGAAGGTCCAGGGAAGTGATTGTGCCCCTGTATTTGGCATTGGTGAGGCTGCATCTCAAATACTGGGTTCAGTTTTGGGGCGCTCACTGTAAGAAGGAAATTGAGGTGCTAAAGCACGTCTAGGTGTCTGAGGGAACTGGGGTTTTATAGCCTGGAGAAAAGGAGGCTGAGGGGAGACCTTACCACTGTCTACAATTACCTGAAAGGAGGTTGGAGTGAGGTGGGTGTTGGTCTCTTCTCCAAAGTGATAGATGATAGGATGACAACAAATGGCCTCAAGTTGCACCAGAGGAGGGTCAGATTAAACATCGGGAAAAATTTCTTCACAGAAAGGGTTCCAGGCCCTGGCAGAGGCTGCCCAGAGAGGTGGTTGAGCCCCATCCCTGGCGGTATTTAAAAAGCAGATAGATGAAGTGCTGAGGAATCTAGTTTAGTAGTGGACAGGTGCAGTTGGACTCGGTGATCTCAAAGGTCTTTTCCATTAGAGAGGAGGGGGCTGGCCTCTTCTCCCAAGTGACAGGGGACAGGACAAGAGGAAATGGCCTCAAGCTCCGCCAGGGGAGGTTCAGGCTGAACATTAGGAAAAAAATTTTCACAGAAAGGGTCATTGGGCACTGGAACAGGCTGCCCAGGGAGGTGGTTGATTCACCTTCCCTGGAGGTGTTTAAGGCACGGGTGGACAAGGTGCTAAGGGACATGGTTTAGTGTTTGATAGGAATGGTTGGACTCGATGATCCGGTGGGTCACTTCCAACCTGGTTATTCTATGATTCTATGAAAAATTGTAAGCAAAACCACACATAAAGCAGTGGTCAGTGACATATTCATCCTCCCCATACTGTGATTTACTTAAGACTGAGCTTGCTCAGTAAAAATTAATGTTTTTCTTTTGTATTATTTTGAATGGCATGATTTTGTAGTAAAAGCCACACAATCTTATCAGCAGCAGAATGTCTGTCCAGAGGCCAGACTTCACCTCATTTTGTGCATCTGTGGGCATTGACTCCAGCCTAGTTAAAGAAGCTGTGATCATGTCCTGATGCCATTTCATGCCTAGGCAGATGGTGTTTATTCTTGAGTTTATTTCTTAAAATAATATTTATTCTTCTTTCTTCTTATTTGGAGATGGAATTTGAGCAGAGCACAGGGCAGGAACTGGGCAGACAAAAATTTTCTGAGATTTGAGTAAAGGGAAGGATGAGGCAAACTCATTTTAACAGCAGCATGTCATGATCAAGGTATTAAAAATGCAGAGACTACAGGGAAAGCAATTAGATCCACAGGGAGATAGTCAATATGAGCTTATCACTCAAAATCAAATTGAGGGATGGAATAGATCGCACCATAAACTGTGTTTAAAACGTGATAAAATGGATTCAGTTTGAGTCTAAGATGCCTAAATTGTGATTACAGTATGTAGTTCTCACATATGGGCCACTTAGATAAGTTCCCCCTATTGTCAACAGAGGCTTAGTCGATAGGATCCAGGAGAAGTACAGCAGACAAGTTGCTCGGGGCATGATTCAGCTGTCTAAACACAGACATCTAATGCCAATTGAGATGCCCAAGGCTGTGCCATCTGGCCTACAGCTGCCTCTCCTGATATAAATAGGACAAACAGGTCTGTATTGTATCTGGCAGCCCACACAGATGTCTCAGATACCTTCACGCACCTGAATTCCATGCTGGACACTTATGTCTAGGGATATGTCTGAACCAGCTGAGTCAAATGAGTCCTTATGCTGCTTTCCAGGCACTCTTCAGTGTTTTAAACATGATATGATTCCAGTAGAGACACTAATTCCAAGTTAGTCATTATCAACATCTACATATAAACAGGCTTCTCCTGAAGGTGAGCCATATGATCTGAAAATGTTAATCAAGATGATACTAGAGGATGCTGTTGGAACGGGTCTGGAGGAGGGCTACAAGGATGATCAGAGGGCTGGAGCATCTCCCATACGAGGACAGGCTGAGAGAGTTGGAGTTGTTCATCCTGGAGAAGGCTCCAGAGAGACCTTCTAGCCATATTCCAGTACCTAAAGGGGCTCCAAGAAAGCTGGGGAGGGATTGTTTGCAAAGGTTTGTAGTGATAGGACTAGGAGCAATGGCGATAAACTAGAGAGGGGCAGATTTAGACTAGACATGAGGAGGAATTTCTTCTCAATGAGAGTGGTGAGGCACCAGCACAGGTTGCCCAGGGAATTTGTGGCTACCCCATCCCTGGAGGTGTTCAAGGCCAGGTTGGATGGGGCCTTGAGCAGCCTGATCTAGTTGGAGGGGTCCCTGCCCATGGCAGAGGGAGCTGGAATTGGATGATCTTTAAGGTCCCTTTCAATCCCAACCATTCTTCGATTCTACGATTCTGTTCTATGACACTTATTAGTACTTTCAGACATACCTTTTTTGTTTATAACTATGAAGGGAGGCAATACTAACTAACTTGCCCTTTGATATCTGACTTCTAAACAATGAAAACAATGTGGAGTGAAACCCAGTCCAAGGAAACTGTTCCAGAAGAATTGACAAGATTAAGGTCTGGTGTACACAAGGAAAAAGTATTTTCTGTGTAATTAGTAGTGCAGCTTTATTTGAATGATTTTATACTGCTATGAACACTTCTATTCTGAGACCATTTTCAAATTTCACTTACATTTCTTGTGAGGAAGATGGGGTAAACCAGTTCCAGGCTAAGACTGCCTGTGTGGTATAACTTATAACATTTCACTGTAGAGATGAAGGCTTGGAGACAGAACAAGAGAAAGGAGAGAAGGGCTGGTTAAACCAATGTGACAAGGGAAGTAGTCAAACCATAGACAATGGTAATAAAAGGAAGCATTCTTGTGCAACCTGCTCTAAGTGAACCTGCTTTAGCAGGGGTGTTGGAATAGATGATCTCCAGAGGTCCCTTCCCACCCCTAGTATTCTGTGATTCTGTGAAGTTCTTTCTGCTTTTCTAGTAGAGATGGTAAAACATTGGCTCCGTTTGCCTTGTTTTTAAATGGTCTGTGTTTTTACACGTACTGGCTGTTCTTTTCGTTGTGGTCCTTTTGTTAGATACAAATTGTTTCAGCATGTCTTTGAACTGCCTGTTTGAACACACAGCTTAATTCACTTCCATTTTCAAGAACAAAACATCTCAAGCCCTCAAAAGTGCTTAGAAATAACCCCACATTCACGAAACATCAAAATCTTTGCAAGTGTCTGGAGAAGGAAATACTGCTGGTTTGTAAGACGTGCCGTCTATTTAAAAACAAATCACGTATTTCATTTAAAATGAAAGCGTGTAAACATATTTAGTTGGTTTAAAGATTTTTTAGCTTAGGCTCTCCCTTAAAATAACTTCCATCCTCAAAGCTTCTGTTGTTTGATGACATCACTAGCAGGCTCCAATCCTGCAAGCCCTTGTGCATGATGAAACTGTTATTGTAATCTAATTGACTTCAGTGGGACCACACTCAAGAAGAATGTTACACCTGACAGTTTTTGCAGAAGTAAGGTCACTGTAAAGTATTCCAGCTACCCAACTGAGCCACCTGACTTGAGTTGCTTCCACGGTGAATATAGGAACTGTATCTGTCAAACTTAGTAACCAGTTACTACTCATGGTGATGCCAGACGTATCCTGGGCTGCATCCAAAGAAATGTGACCAGCAGGTCCAGGGAGATGATTCTTCCCCTCTACTCCACTCTTGTGAAACCCCATCTGAAGTGCTTTGTCTAGCTCTGGGGCCCCAACACAAGAAGGATGAGGACCTCTTGGAGCAGATCTAGAGGAGAGCCATGAAGATGATCAAAAGGCTGCAGCTCCTCTCCTATGAAAACAGGCTGAAAGAATTGGGGTTTTTCAGCCTTGAAAAGAAAACACACTAGGGAGACATTGGAGCAGCCTTTAAGTATCCAAAGGGGGTCTACAAGAGTCCATTGGAGGGACTTTTAACAAAGGCATGGAGTGATAGTACAAGAGGTAATGGATTGGAACTGAAAGAGTGTAGATTTACATTAGATATAAAGAAATTCTGAACTACGAGGATAGTGAGCACACATTGCGCAGGGAAGTTGTGGATGCCCCTTCCCTGGAGGTGTTCAAGGCCAGGTTGTATGGGGCTTTGAGCAGCCTGGTCTCGTGGGAGGTGTCCCTGCCCATGGCAAGGGTTGGAATTGGATGGGCTTTAAGATCCCTTCCAACCCAAACTATTCTATTCTATTCTATTCTATTCTATTCTATTCTATTCTATTCTATTCTATTCTATTCTATTCTATTCTATTCTATTCTATTCTATTCTATTCTATTCTATTCTATTCTATTCTATTCTATTCTATTCCATTCCCTTCCCTTCCCTTCCCTTCCCTTCCCTTCCCTTCCCTTCCCTTCCCTTCCTTTCTTTTTTTCTGATGATGGCATGATTTGTCATCAGATGAGAACTGATGTCATCTTAGGGTTACAAATATATTTCATGGTGTGTATCTGTAATGATGCTGCAAAAAGAAGCAATGTTTTATGTTATTAAGGGCCCATTTTCAAAAAAAAGTTATTACAAGGGAAGTAGAGAAGACATTCTTTGAATATTTAATGTTTTGTGCCTAGTTTCATGAGCGCTTCAATCTTGCAGTTTTAAATTACTTAAAGATGCCATTGCATGGGGTTTTTTTTGATATGATTTCTTTTTTATTTTTAACACTCGATGTTGTAAATGCAAAGGAAATCCAATTATTCCCTCCTAGAAAATGTCTGAATCACAGTCTTCAGTGTGGTAACACAGGAAGTCTATGTCACCTTCACCAAGGAGTCCCTTCTGTGGGAAGTCTAGAAACTTTACAGTGTTATTTGCTGTACTGACTGGGGTATTTTTTGTTCCATTAAAAACAGATGCTATTCCTTAGTATTAAGGCAGATTAATTTCACAGATACAATGGGATCCTATTATAGCAATCTGGTTTTGTTTTTAAATAGAATAATTTCATCGTATGCATGACGCCTGGCTATAATATAAGCATTTTGATGTGCAAATGGAAATCTGGCAATCAAACTTTCTTACAGTTTACGTACAAGGTGGCTATATTTGTAGACTGTAAAAGTGGATTCAACTGTACAAGTGTTTGAATACATACCATCTGTGTTAAACATATGTTCTTTTTAGGACAAAATTTGTTGCTGCCATTTTTTCTCTGAAATGACTACAGAGTACTTCAAACTGACTGGGCATCTCAGAATTCATGATTAATTGACAGCCGTCTTGTAAAAATTTGACACATAGTGATAGTAATTTGCTCTGTAATCAACAAAAAAAAAAAAAAAAAAGAATTGGATTAGTTGTGAGATGAGGTGCTTCCCAGTGCTGTGAGGAGAACTTAGCTCTCTAAGTAGAGCTGGTCATGCACAGCTTCAAAAGTGGTGAGAGAGAGAACACCTTCAAAGAACAAGCACCAGACACGACCGAAGAACAGCGAGCAGTCCATGGTATTGTTGTCACATATGGTTCCAGACTCCAGAGTGAATGGAGAGCTGATTATATTATAAACAGCTGAGCTGTGGCACAGTTCTCCTGCAGCCTTTCCAAGCGAGGTATGTTTTCAGTGAGTAGAGGCTTAGTTACGGAATTTAGTTCTCTTTGAAGAACATCTGTGGCTTGCTTTTCTAATTAGAAGGGCAGTCCACAAACAAACTGCTCTTTATCCTGGGAGAAGAAACAACATCTCAGAAAGAAGCTCAGGGTTTCAGAAAGATGCAACAACACACCACGGGGGAGGAATGGGAAG
This sequence comes from Phaenicophaeus curvirostris, assembly GCF_032191515.1. Taxonomy (NCBI): domain Eukaryota; kingdom Metazoa; phylum Chordata; class Aves; order Cuculiformes; family Cuculidae; genus Phaenicophaeus; species Phaenicophaeus curvirostris. The sequence continues at coordinate 206,668,026 of NC_091392.1, forward strand.
GGGAAAATAATCAAGCAGCTGTGTTTTTCAGAACAGCCACATCACTTTTTGGTAGTGTCGTGTCACTGAGCCCTGACAATTACATGTGTGATATAAAACGAAATGTCACTGTGTGTTCCATTCATTATACTCTATCATAATTGATAGCCTGAGTCTTCCCAACAGTGGCTTTGATCTTGCTGTTTGATTTATGTGAGATGACTCTAGTGCCTTGGAAAACCTCAGTTGAAATCAGTGGAGTTGTGCAAGGGTGTATCTTTTTGCCCTGCAGCTTAGGCTGCAGGATAGGAAAATAATTATATAAGATTGAATGTTGCTCCTTGGATTTTCTACCATGAAATGCCAGGCTAATGTACTCAAAATTTTCATTTTCATAAAGGAGGCATGTTGGTACATGACTGGAGAATGTGAATTTCTGGAATGCTGGGTTGGATTGCTAAGCACTTCCTAACCAGCACTGCGCTGACTCGCAGGGCATTGAGATTACTGAGTGAATAAAGAGATCTGAATTTAACCCATGAAAATAAAAGAAGGAGAGGAAAGAGGATTGTAACAACAGCAATGACAACAATAAAAATGTTTTTAGTTTTCACATCAAATGATTGGAAAAAGGTCTCACTGTTTTCCCAGTGCAGGGAAAATCAGGTCTTACATCTCCTGCTTGCTCATCTTCTCAGAATTCTTCCCTGATGCTTCTTTAAAGTTTGTGGCAGCCCATCTCTTGGTGACTCCTAACTCAATAGAATATGACATTACATATTTAGAGACAAGAAGGCTAATCGCAGCCCTTCCACCTCTTACATCCAAGACAGTCTAATTTTTTTAATTTTTTTTATGTATATTGGCTAAAGTAGATAATTTTAATAAAAGATAAACACCTAAGTAGCTTTGAAGTTCTCGCCAATATTTATAAGTGTACGTTACATATTTGTGTATTTGTTTATATATAAAATAATAAACAATGTTAGAATATCTCTGTCTCTTGAGGCCAGTGGGAAAGTCTAGAACATGAAAGACTTACCTTCAATGAAGAAGAACCCATCTCACAAACCAGACATCCTGAAGTCCACAGAATCTGATAGTCTGCATCCACAACTGCTGAGGGAGCTGGTTGATGTCACTGATTGTCTGGCCACGCTTAATTATCTTTGCAAGGTCATGGTGCCTGAAGGATGTTTCTGAGGACTGGATGAAAGCAATGTTACTCCTATGTTCCAGAAGGGCATGAAGAAGGATGTATAGATCTACAGGTTAGTCAACTTCACCTTAGTTCCTGGGAAGGTGATGGAACAACTAATCCTGAAAGCCATTTCCAGACATGTCAAGGACAAAGAAGATCAGGGTTGGTCAGCAAGGATTTACAAGTGGGGAATCATGCTTAACCAACCTGCTAGTCTACTCCAATGAGAGAACTGGATAAGTGGATGAGGGGACAGTGGTGAATGTTGTTTAACTTGACTTGAGTAAGGCTTTTGACACTATGTCCCACCACAGCGTTCAGTACTGGGGCCAATAACGTTCAACATCTTCATGAATGACCTAAAAACCAGCGCAGGGTGCACTCACAGTGAGTTTGGAAGCAACATAACACTTGAAGAGTAGTGGATACACCAGAAGGTGTGCTGCCATTCAGAGGGGCCTGGATAGGCTGGAGAATTGAACAAAGAGGAACCTTGTGAAGTTAAACCGCAGAAATGCCAAGTCCTGCATGTGCAGAGGAATAACCCTGTGCACCAGTATATGCTAGGGTCAGCCAGCTGGAAAAAAGCTTTGCAGAAAAGTATGCGCAAGTCAAGCAGCTGAACATGAGCCAGGAATGTGCTGCTGGGATGAAGGCCTACAGGACAATGCTAGGAAAAGCATTGCTAGCAGGTCAACTGAGATGGTCCTTCCTCTTCTTCCAACTTTTGTGCTTCTGTTATATTCCACAGTAGAGATCCTCCCATGTTTAGTTGTGTTTTCCATCAGATATAAAAATACCTCCATGGAATTATCCAGGATCAGAGCAGCTACACATTAAGAATCATCATTCAAAGCAAAAGCTATTTTACTACTAATTGCTTCAAAACCTACAGGAACTTCTTAAGCCTCCAAGGGTGAATTGACTCCCTCATAGTGACTACTCCCCAGGTTCCTCCTATTCCGGTTCTGTAGCTCTACAATACGATGCAAATGGCACTTGAGAATAAAATAAAGTTGTAGTTATACAGTTAGCTATATGAAATAATCTCAAATAATATCTCTGGAGGCAGGTTATAAAAACCAGGCTACGACTAGGTTGAAAGAAGAGAGGAATACAGCTATCACACAGGATTTCTGCCTTTCTTCCTAGTATGTAGCTATACTGGGAATTTCATCATAGGATGACTTGATAATGTCAATCTAGAGAGTATTTTCCTTTTATAATTGTACTTTGTTGCTCATTTAGCTGCTTATGAACATTATCCTGGCTGCTTGGCAATGTACTGTAATTAATATTATAATAAGTACACAATAACCCTGTGCAGTGCTAAAGGTGTGGGGAAGAGTGACTGGAAAGCTGCCTGGAGGAGAAGGACCTGGGGGTGTTGGTTGACAGTGGCTGAACATGAGCCAGCAGTGGCCCAGGTGGCCAAGAAGGCCAATGGCATCTTGGCTTGGATCAGAAATGGCGTGACCCGCAGGTCCAGGGAGGTTCTTCTCCCTCTGTACTCGGCACTGGTGAGACCGCTCCTCGAATACTGTGTTCAGTTCTGGGCTCCTCACTACAAGAAGGATGTTGAGGTTCTGAGGCATGTCCAGAAAAGAGCAGCAAAGCTGGTGAAGGGGCTGGAGAACAAGTCTTATGAGGAACAGCTGAGAAAACTGGGGTTGTTTAGCCTGGAGAAGAGGAGGCTGAGGGGAGAAATTGCCACTATCTACAGCTACCTGAAAGGAGGTTGTAGAGAGCTGGGTGTTGGTCTCTTCTCCCAAGTGACAGGTGATAGGACAAGGTGGAACGACCTTAAGCTGCTCCAGGGGAGGTTCAGATTGGACATTAGGAAAAAAAGGGTCATCAGGCACTGGCAGAGGCTGCCCAGGGAGGTGGTTGAGTCCCCATTCCTACAGGCATTTAAAAGACAGGTAGATGAGGAACTTAAGGATATGGTTCAGCGGCAGATAGGTATGGTTGGACTCAATGATCTCAGAGGTCTTTCCAACCTTGCAATTCTGTGATTCTATGATCACTTCCTGTGAGGACAATTAGTTTGCTGTTGCCACATAAACTCTTTCCTCTCAGTCATACTGAAGAAGACACCGTTTGTCCTTTGTTCTTTCTTAATGCAGATTTGTCTGTTATCTCATAGTCACTGCAAAGCAGTGGCAACTACTGTCATGTAACTGGAAAACTCAAAGATGTCTGTATTTCTGGAAATAATCAGATTCTTTATGCTAGCTTTATTCAGTTGGCCACTTCCCAGAAATATGGGACTGTGTGATATATTTGCATACTTTTGTGCTTGGGAAATCCCAGAAAGAAATGGAACACATTCTACGGGTGTGTGCTCACTGAGTATCCAAACCAGACCTCCCTACCCTTGTTTCAGGCCCCTCACTCATTCAGTGTTCTCATGCCGTCCCTCTCTTCCCCAGAACAAGCTTTTCCCATCATAGAACCGTAGAATCACTTGGTTGGAAAAGCCCTGTGAGATCACCAAGTCCAACCGTACCTGCCCACTACTAAATCATATCCCTAAGCACCTCATCTACCCATCCTTTAAATCCCTCCAGGGATGCGGACTCAATCATCAACCTGAGAATCCTCTTCCAGTGCTTGGTAAGCCTTTCAGTGAAGATGTCTAATCTGAACTTCCCCTGGCACAACTCGAGGACACTACCTCTTATCCTGTTACCTACCACTTGGGAGAAGAGACCAACACCCACCTTGCTACAACCTCCTTTCAGGTAGCCATGGACAGTGATAAAGTCACCCCTCAGCCTCCTTTTCTCTAGCGTGAACAACTCCAGCTCCTTCAGCTGCTCCTCATAAGACTTGTTCTCCATTCCTTCAGCATCTTTGTTGTTCTTCTCTGGACATGCTCCAGGACCTCAACATGCTTCTTGCAATGAGGGGTTCAAAACTGAACACCGGATTTGAGGTGTGGCCTCACCAATGCTGAGAACAGGGGCAGAATCACTTCCTTGGTCCTGCTGACCATGTTGTTTCTGATAAAGGCCAAGATGCTACCCTGGCTCCCTTCCTAGGCATGGTCCAGTCTTTGGATATCATTCCCCACCAGTTCCCCCTCTCTTTCCACACTGCTGGCTAATTCCCTCACTTATCTTGCATACTCCCTGGCCCACCCCTGATCTGTTCCCATGGCACAGCCCCAAAGCTCAAGTCCCAGATGCTGCACCTAGAATCTGCAGCTGCTTCTTTGGACACTTACTGCAAGCACCAGGGTTGAGCTGCACAGAAGAGACAGTGCACAGCACTGTGATTCCAGCAGTGACAGCCCCAATTCTCACTTCTAGACCTGTAACATTTATCAGCACCTTAGTTGACTCACCACAAGAAGGATGTTGAGGCTCTGGAGCAAGTCCAGAGAAGAGCAACCAAGCTGGTGAGGTGGCTGGAGAGCAGGTCTTACGAGGAGCGGCTGAGAGAGCTGGGGGTGTTTAGCCTGGAGAAGAGGAGGCTGAGGGGAGATCTCATTGCTCTCTACAACTCCCTGAAAGGAGGTTGTGGAGAGGAGGGAGCTGGCCTCTTCTCCCAAGAGACAGGGGACAAGACAAGAGGGAATGGCCTCAAGCTCCGCCAGGGGAGGTTTAGACTGGACATTAGGAAAATTTTTTTCACAGAAAGGGTCATTGGGCACTGGCAGAGGCTTCCCAGGGAGGTGGTTGAGTCACCTTCCCTGGAGGTGTTTAAGGCACGGGTGGATGAGGCACTGAGGGACATGGTTTAGTGTTTGATAGGAATGGTTGGACTTGATGATCTGGAGGGTCTCTTCCAACCTGGTTATTCTATGATTCTATGATTCTATGATTCTATGACTCAGCATCCACAAGATTCTCTTACAACTGGATCTACCACTTATTTAAAACAGTGCAGTTGGGAGTCTGTAAAGAAATGTAGTATAAAGAGTGCTGAGGGCTGAAACACCCAAAATCCATGTGAGCACGCACACTAGCACTGGGTTTGCTGCTTCACTCTGCTATCTTGCCAACGCTGGCAAAGACATTGCTAGGTAAGGGAGAAAATGAGTCTTCACACCTCAGAGCCACTTGGTAAAGATAGTTTTAGAGCTCTGCAGGAAGCACAAGTGACAGGAACAAAATCTTTGAGGCAAGGTAAAGAGGAAGAAGAGATTTGAAATCTGCATAGGATTTGAAGCATGTTTTTTGATGCCGTACTGGAGAATGGTTTTCTACCCTACTGATACGGGGTGTTCCTCTTAAAAAGCTGACAGAACATGAGCCACCAGTGTGCCTGGGTGGTCAAGAAAGTCAATAGTATCTTGGCCTGTATGAGAAACAGCACAGCCAGCAGGACCAAGGAAGCGATTATGCCCCTGGACTCCACATTGGTGAGGCTGCACCTTGAATTCTGCATTCAGTTTTGGGTCCCTCAGTACAAGAAGGACATTAAGGGGCTGAAGTGTGTCCAGAGAAGAGTAACGAAGCTGCTGAAGGGGCTGGAGAATGAATATTATGACAGGTGGCTGAAGGAACTTATGTTGTTTAGTCTAGTGAAGAGGAGTCTGGACAGAGACCTTATCAATGTCTACAACCACCTGAAAGCAGGTTGGAGTGAGGTGGGTGTTGGTCTCTTTGCACAAGTGATAGATGATAAGATGACAAGAAATGGCCTCAAGCTGCACTGGAGAAGGTTCAGACTGGACATTAGGAAAAATTTCTTCACCAAAAAGGTTATCAAGCACTGGCCAAGGCTGCCCAGGGAGGTGGTTGAGTCCTCATCCCTGGAGGTATTTAAGAGATGGGTGGATGTTGTGATTAGGGATATGATTTAGTAGTGGACAGGTTGTGCTCGATGATCTCAAAGGTCTTTTCCAATATAGGGATTCTATGATTCTATCAAATTTATCGATGTCAATAGGCACTTACAGCATTTTGATATCCAAATTTTGTGGCTCACTAGAAAATACACTGATAATCTGATGGGAAAGGATAGTCCCTTGCTTCTTCACTTGGCCATTCTTAGCCTCCAGGCTGACCATCTTTTATTTGTTTACCTAAGCATCCTTGTTTCGTGCTCCTTCTCAGGAAATGCTCTCCCTTCTTCTTGCTCAGTCTTTTTCTTGGTCCAAATTTCCCTTTGCTGGCTTGTTTATTCCTGTGCTGCCTCCTGAGGTCCTTACTTTTGCTTCCTTCTCTCTCTGCCTGCAGACCCCTTCCCACCCTCAGCTTGGAGACCTTCCCCTCCATCTCTTGGTTTTCAAGTCTGCTTTGCCCAGCCAAAACTGAAGTCTTTCTCTGCCCTTTGCTGTTCCCATGTGGAATATATGCACAAAAGGTGTGATTTCTAGGCAACAGCTATAGAATTCTAAACAATAAATGAAGTAACTGTTTTTCAGAGGCTTATAATTGGACCGTATTGGATGGAAAAAAGCAGATTTTTTTAAATGGAAGCCAGGCATGCCCCTATAGATTTCAAGTGCCTTCTCTGAACCTCTAGATTTAAGAACACTTATTTAAAGTTTAAAAAATTGTGTAAAACACCATCCTTTCCCCACACTTACTCTTGTGGGTGGTAGGACCTTGTCTTGTCAAATTTTTCCACAAAAGTTCAGTATTCAGTGCTCACCTCAGTCTGAAGGCCTTCATACATATAGTTAGAGGTTCACAAATCCTACAAAGAGAGACTTGTAAAGAGTATTATCATAGAATGCACCACCAGGCTAGTTTCCTAGCAGGAGTTGCTACCAATCCCATCTGGCATAGAAAGAAATATAGAATGGAATCAAAGAATGCGTTGGGTTGGAAGGGACCTCAAAGACCATGCAGTTCCAAATCCCCTGCTACGGGAAGGGACACCTCCCACCAGAGCAAGCTGCCCAAGGCCCCATCCAACCTGCCCTTCAACAATTCTAGGAAGGGGACAGCCCCAGTTTCCCTGGGCAACCAGTGCCAGTGTCTCACCACCCTCAGAGTGAAGAATTTCTTCCTAAAGTCTAATCTAAATCTTTCTTCTTCCATTTTAAAGCCATTTCCTTTCGTATTATCCATGTATTGACTCAAAACACCAGCTGCTGAATATTCTAGTAGAATATGTTACGCTGACATTGTGTTTTGATGTCACCTCATCCAAGACTTAATGAAGACGGCTCAAAAAAGCATACTGACTTCAATTAGCATTGTATCAAGTCCTTACTGAACAACCAGCTACTCATAAGAGATAAGAGAGATAATAAACGTGGCCAGCTTTTATTTTTTTTTCTTTAGCATGAAGTTGGAAGAAGAGGGAATAATGGGCTGAGAAATATTTCATTTCTTTTTGTCAGGGTGAAAGAAAGGAAAAATACACCTAAGATGTCTCTTTAAAAGACCCATTTAAATGGGACCAGTGTCGAAGGAGATAATTATTTTTTTATCATAAAAGCTTGACAGCCTCCTTTTAGGGCTGAATTGCAGGAACAAAATGAAATCTTTTGTATGATGGATTGAGTTAATGCACAGCAGCTTTCTGAGTGGGAAAAACAGAGAAGTGATTAGGTTATTTTTATTACTTCAGCTAGAGAGATTGGATACTGCTGCTACAACTAGTCACTGGAGTATAATTAATAGACCATTTGCTAATAGAATATAGAGCTTTAAAGGAAGATGCCATTTGGGATTTCAGCTATCCTGCTGCATCCCAGTGGGTTGTAAAGAATGCAGAGCTACGTGGCAGAGTCTATCTCTTGGATGCTACACGGTTAATCCGAGTTGCTCTGAGAGATCTTTTCTGTGCAAAGATCTAGAGTGATCACAGGGCCTGCCGGGCTGCTGTGGTTAGGCTACCAGCTGTGCCAGGTGCCAAAACCAAAAGCCCCAAACACAACTCGGCAGGCAGGAGAGGTGGGACTGCTTTACATTTTCACCATCCCATGTTAGGCGGTGAGGTCTAGTTGGAGAAGTGAAGAGCTACTCGGAGCCTTTGTGTGAGCTCTGATGTGCTGATGAAATCTTAGAGTGCCACAGATAGAGTGTGTCTTTCGGTGTTACCCCCTCAGAAGCACCTCTTCTTCCTCATCTACTTGCAGACATGGCAGTGTATGGATTGTCTGACAAGGCTAACACAAGGTTATCTAACAGAAAAGTAAATTCCTGGCACTTCTGGGTGTTGCAGGTCTTTACAAGAAAAGGGATGAAGGAGGGATCTGATCTCACTCCATTTACTTTGCATATAAAATCATAGAATGGTTTGGGTTGGAAGGGACCATAAAGCTCATCCAGCTCCAATCCTCCTGCCATGGGCAGGGGCACCTCCCACCAGCCCAGGCTGCTCAAGGCCCCATCCAACCTGGCCTTCATCCCTTCCAGGGATGGGGCAGCCACAACTTCCCAGGTCAACCTGTGCCAGTGTCTCACCACTCATCACAAAGAATTTCTTCTTAAAGTCTTGTCTAAACCTTCCCCCTTCCAATTTAAAGTCATTCCCCTTTGTCCTATCCATGCCCTTGTAAAAAGACCCTCTCCAGCTTTCTTGGAGACCCTCTTCAGGTACTGGAATCTGCTCTAAGGTCTCCCTGGAGCCTTCTCTTCTCAGCCTGTCCTCATAGCAAAGGTGCTCCAGCCCTCGGATCATCTTTGTAGCCCTCCTCTGGACCCATTCCAAAAGTTCCATATCCTTCTGTCGGGGACTGAAGAACTTGACACAATGCTCCAGGTGGGGTCTCATGAGAGAAGAGCAGAATTTTATCCTTTTCTGGTCAAATAGAAAATAGCAGCAAAGTAACCATGAACTTGAAGACAGCACATGTAAGATAATTCCTGGCATAAGGAGATAATTAGTCCAGTGTGCTCTAGCACATATTATCCTGATTTTAGGAGACATCTCAGTCCTGAAGAATTAGATGCAGGTTACTGTGACCTTTAAGCTGTCCCAGTTTGTCCTGTAGTTGGATTCAGTCTCCTAGCAGGGTAAGAGTACAAAGCCCAGAACCACGTGTCACTCATACTGCATATACATTTCTTATTTTGCATATAGATAGGAATAGGGACCTAAGTGTTTATTTACACATTCCTGATGAAAATATTGCTTACCACTGGAGGGAAGAACATTTAAAATAATGTGTGTGGGAGTTATTGAGAGAATAAGTGTAATGAAAGGTCTAAAGGTTTGTGTTTCCCAGACAAGATGCTAAGAGCAAGAAAAACACCTTGTGGATCCAGTGCAATCTTTAAAGACAACCAGTCTCTTTCTCTGCCTCTCTGACATATTCTCAGGATCTCAGAAACATGAGATTCGATAGTCTCCATACCTTTTTGTTTTCCATATCCTTCTGAATTCTTTGCAGCTCCTTCTATGTCCCTATACAGCTTGTGTACCTGTTTATTACTTTTTTCCCTGAATCTCTGAGCCTGCAGTTAGGCAGGGAAAGAACATCCATGTGGTTTCTTCTCCTGCTGCTTCTCTGCTGTCCACATCAGTTTTGTTTCACAGTTTCCATTTACTCTGCAAGCCACATAGACTGAGTACCCTGAGGGTTTGCTACCTTTCCAAGGATGGTTAATTTAGTAAATAGCCACAAATTAATTTAATGACTAATAGAGGTTAGAGGGCTGTGAGAAGCCTCCTTGGGAGCCTTCCCTCCCTCAAGGACCACTCTTCTGCTCAGTTCCTGGCCCGTTGTGCCCACTGAAGCATCTGTTCTGATCTGGATCCACCTGGCTTAGTTGAGAACCCCCTTGGCACTTTCACGTCCCTATAGCACTGTCCCACCTCAGTGACTATGACCATAGAATCATAGAATCATAGAATGGGTTGGGTTGCAAGGGACCTTAAAGATCTTCCAGTTCCAACCCCTCTGCCAAGGGCAGGGATGCCTCCCACCAGAGCAAGCTGTCCGAGGCCCCATCCAACCTGGCCTCGAACACTTCTAGCATTAATGGCTATTTCCCTGGGTAACCAGTGTCTCACCACCCTCATCATCAAGGATTTCTTCCTAATGTCTAATCTAAATCTTCCCCCTTCCAATTTAAAGCCATTCCCTCTCATCCTATCACTCCATATCCTCATAAAAAGCCCCTCCCCAGCTTAATTGGAGGCCCCCTTCAGGTACTGAAGGGCTTCTCTAAGAACTCCCCGGAGCCTTCTCTTCTCCAGGATGAAGTTAGTTTCCAGAGCCTGACAAGTTATCACACATCAGCTTCACAGAATCACAGAATCACAGAATCACAGAATAACCAGGTTGGAAGAGACCCACCGGATCACCGAGTCCAACCGTTCCTACCAAACACTAAACCATATCCCTCAGCACCTCATCCACCCGTGCCTTAAACACCTCCAGGGAAGGTGACTCAACCACCTCCCTGGGCAGCCTGTTCCAGTGCCCAATGACCCTCTCCGTAAAGAATTTTTTCCTAACGTCTAGCCTAAACCTCCCCTGTCGGAGCTTGAGGCCATTCCCTCTTGTCCTGTCCCCTGTCACTTGGGAGAAGAGGCCAGCACCCTCCTCTCTACAACGTCCTTTCAGGTAGTTGTAGAGAGCAATGAGGTCACCCCTCAGCCTCCTCTTCTCCAGGCTAAACAACCCCAGCTCTCTCAGCCGCTCCTCATAAGGCCTGTTCTCCAGCCCTTTCACCAGCTTTGTTGCTCTTCTCTGTACTCTCTCCAGAGCCTCAACATCCTTCTTGTGGTGAGGGGCCCAGAACTGAACACAGTATTCGAGGAGCGGTCTCACCAGTGCCGAGTACAGAGGGAGGATAACCTCCCTGGACCTGCTGGTCACGCCGTTTCTGATACAAGCCAAGATGCCATTGGCCTTCTTGGCCACCTGGGCACACTGCTGGCTCATATTCAGTCGGCTGTCAACCAACACCCCCAGGTCCCTCTCCTCCAGGCAGCTTTCTAGACAGACTTCTCCCAGTGACAGACTTCTCCCAGTAAACTGTGGTAGCTCCCAGCTTCTGTGGTAGCTGCCTTTATATGTACTTAGTGTGCAGCAAATGCAAGATAACTCAGCTTACTTTAACTCTTAATTACCTCACACTCAATTAAATCCAATTACCTCACATTTACTACAAGATTATATATGCATAGGATTACTACCACTCAGATGATGGCAGAGAATCTAACAATGGCTGAGCCCAAAATAAATATTTCTCACAACTCTTAAGGATAATTTATAATGCTGTCTGTATCTCTTCTGAGTTTGTTCCCCATTAACTTTATCTCTGAGAGAAGAGATTATGCTTCTCAGTGCCAGCACCTGTTAGTAAAGGAATTTACATTAGGCTAAACTGGTGACAGTGGAGAGAAAGGACCTGGCTCCACAACAAATGGAAAGTCTTAGTCTCAGGCTTACATGATATTCCAAGTGTTGAAAGGTTAGGAAACTCCCTTACAGGAATCCCAGGCCCTGCAGAGTTAGCCAGAATTTATAAAATCATAGAACAGTTTGGTTGGAAAGGACCTTTGAGATCATCAAGTCCAACCGCACCTGTCCACTACTAAATCTTATCCCTAAGCACTTCATCTACACGTCTTTTAAATACCTCCAGGGATGGGGACTCAACCACCTCCCTGGGCAGCCTCTGCCCGTGCCCGAGAACCCTTTCCATGAAGAAATTATTCCTGATGACTAATCTGAACCTCCCCTGGGGCAACTTGAGGCCATTTCCTCTCATCCTGTTGCCTGTCACTTGGGAGAAGAGACCAAGAACCCTCCTTTCAGGTATTTTTAGACAGTGGTAAGGTCTCCCCTAGCCTTTATTTATCAAACACATTTCTAGGGATGAAATAATGCATTTTTTTCTGTTACTATTTGGTGCTTCAGCAGATGAGAAAGTGAAGCTTAAATCTCCCCAGTACATTTACATTTCAGTTTTAGAGAAGTTCACTGCTGAGCAAGTACACAGGATGAAATATTTAACCAGAAGTGATGCAAGAATTCAAGGTATATTTGAAAAAGGATCAGTATAGCAAAAAGAGCTGGATGAGGGAGAATGGAAATACAAGCAACCTCTGAGGAAGAAAGCAGCTTTCTATGAAAATTAAGCCATACATTGAAGGGCCATTTTAACACAGTATATATTCATAGAAGCAAAGAATCATAGACTGATTTGGGTTGGAAGGGACCTTAAAGATCATCTGCAATGGACAGGGACATCTCCCACTAGATCAGGCTGCCCAAGGCCCCATCCAACCTGGCCTTCAACACCTCCAGGGATGGGGCAGCCACAACTTCCCTGGGCAACCTGGTCCAACGTCTCACCACTCTCATCATGAAGAAACTCCTCTTTATGTCTAATCTAAATCTGCCCCTCTCCAGTTTATAACCGTTGTCCCTAGTTCTATCACTACAAATGTTTGTGAAGTCCCTCTCCAGCTTTCTTGGAGGCTCCCTTCAGGGAGTGGAAAGTTGCTATGAGGTCTCCGTGGAGCCCTCTCTTCTCCAGGCTGAACAACCTCAACTCTCTCAGCCTGCCAATATATTCTGAGACACTGATGTTTAAGATATTTATAGAAAAAGAGTTGTGCACATGATGCTCTGAGGCTTAGTGAGTCCAGGAAACCTGCTGCTTAGGTGATCTATTATTCATGTGATAAAAGCACATGATAATGTTTACAAAATAGGGTGCACACTTTTTTTTCTATATAAAACATGGCAGTATGCACAGTCTGGAGAGCACGGTGAGCACAGATTATCTTTGCACATATCAGTAGCTGGCTTTTCAGGTAAGGAAGTAATGGTTTGTAATGGAGTACCTATAAAAAGAGATTTTCATCTTTTTCCCTCAAGCAGGTTTTATGGATTTTGAAGAGCTAATTTTGTACCAGGATGATCTTGAGTACCATACTGCTAGCACTCAAGAAAAGTATTCCAGCACCTGCTCTCACACAGAATTAGCTCTTCTTATCTTCCTAAAAAGAAGACCAAATGAATTATAGTATCTGCTATTAATAATGTCACATGTATCTCCAAAGAGCTGTGATATTGTAAATATTCAGCAGTTTCTATTCATACAGTAATAGGAGGAGACAATACACTACATTATGGTTAACTTAACTTCAATTTCAAAATTTTTGACCTATCTATATCACAAAATGCTTTCAAAATGCACACCCCTACAGTTTCGTTTATTGTTCAAAGATAAAAACTAAAACTAGACAAGAACAAAGTATGTCCACATCAATTTGTTTATAAAGCACCCTTTTGGAGCATGGTGATGGATTGTGAGTAAAGTGACTTGATCTTTATGTTCAGTGTGTACAACAGAGATTTCAATAAGGTCAAAACCAGTACGGTAAACCTTGAAAGCATTTGCTATTTATAAATCCCTGAACTTCGAACAAGTACACATCATACACTGGAATCTGACCTTAGCAGAAATAAAATCTAAAGGGAACTGAAACTCACACACTCGTTATACCACTTCTCACACAATATCATATTTAAAGCACGTTCTCCTAGGAACTTCTCCAGTGAATATGGTTCATAGGTCAAAACATCCAGCTTCATTTATCATAGCCTTAAGTGTATGACTTCCCTAAGCACGAGTGGCTTTAGAGAAAAACAAATAATGAAGAAAGGAATTAGGACATCACATTTATATATTTTTCAAGGTAAGCTCAAAACCAGCTTGAAAGGTATAATTCTGGGGTGTGGTCCAGTCCCTCAGGCCAAGTGACAACACAGGGACAGAAAATCACAGAATCACAGAATAACTAGGTTGGAAGAGACCCACCGGATCATCGAGTCCAAACGTTCCTATCAAACTCTAAACCATGTCCCTCAGCACCTCATCCACCCGTGCCTTAAACACCTCCAGGGAAGGTGAATCAACCACCTCCCTGGGCAGCCTGTATCTAGATGGTTTTACAGTTTAAATTTAATTCTACCAAGACTGAAATAAGCACAGTTGTGATTTTGGTTGTTCATATTTACTTGTAAAGATTCTTTAATACAGAATTTTCCAGTTGAATTTTGAGAAGTGTCAGACCTTCTATACCTGATTTCTGTGGACTTAAAACAGATAAACATTGAATTTGACTGGCCTGCAGAAGTGATGTAGAGAAACAAAGTGCAGAGGTGATTTTATCTATACAGAATCATAGAATAGTTCAGGTTAGAAGGAAGTTTAAAGATCACCCAGTTCCAGCCTCCCTGCCCTGGGCAGAGACACCTCCCACCAGACCAGACTGCTCAAAGCCCCATCCAACGTGGCCTTCAACACCTCCAGGGATGGGGCAGCCACAAATTCCCTGGGCAACCCGGGCCAGAGCCTCACCACTCTCATTGTGAAGAAATTATTCCTCATGTCTAGTCTAAATCTGCCCCTCTCCAGTTTATGGCCAATGCCCCTAGTCACTACAAGCCTTTCTAAACAGTTCCTCCCCAGCTTGCTTGGAGGTCCTTTTCAGGTACTGGAAGGTTGCTATGAGGTCTCCTCGGAGCCTTTTTTTCTCCAGGCTGAACCCCAACTCTCTCAGCCTGTCCTCATATGGAAGGTGCTCCAGCCCTCTGATCATCTTTGTAGCCTCCTCTGGACCCATTCCTACAGAACTATAAAATCAGGGCAAAGACATTCAAAAGCCTGTAATATATGGAGACCTTCAAATTCCTAGGGCAGCCCTGGATAGGAAGGTATGAGAACACCCCTCAAATACTCTCTGTGCTGTGGTAACAAAACAGCTGGGAAGGAAGGGTAACTGATGTTATCTTCAGCTGACCTAAATAGATTTAGAAGAGGACATATGCCTACAACTTCAGCCAGGGGTTATAAATACAGGATTAAGTTGCCATTCCTTTATGCTACACTTCTGTCTTGGAAAGTTGAATTACCTCTGTATTTCCACAGTTCTGCAGGATTGATCTTTGCCATAATGGCTAAATAGCCACATTTTCACTCCAGAGATGCCTGTATACCATTTATGGGTCACTCATTAAAGTGATCACTTTAGTGAGGTTTTTATATCATGATCATATTTGGAGATGGAAACTTTTTGGTGGTGGAATGTTGTTCTTATGATTGGCACTCAGTAAATGAAAGATATGTTTCAGATATTGGAGACAGAGAGATGAAAGATTCAATGATCCTCTTAGCAACCTATGCAAAGTGTAGATAATACATTTAGATAGAGAGAAATGTTACACCCATGAAAAAGACCTATTAAACTGTCTGAAAGGAGAAGAAAATACAGAAATGAAAGAAAAGGAACAGAAAGCTACATTCTTCACAGGATGGTCCTCAATCATTTTGCAATGTCCTCAGCTTTTCTCATGAACAGTATGAAGCTCAGCTGTTGATCAGCCACACAAACGATGTGGATGTGACTCTCACGCTATATTTTAACCATGCTGTCAGCAGGCATGATCTGTATGTAGTCCCATAGAGAAAATAAAAATAACACTCTCATCTAAAGAGGAGGATTTTGCGCTCATGTTGGAGATAGAAAACAGGTCACATCAGGCACCGTAGTGAATAATCACTGCGTGTTCATCTAGACGTGACTCCTTCATTCGATGGCTGAAATATTCACCTGATTAAGGAGTAGCTGCTGAGTGACAGAAATCATGGGTTAAGATGCCAGAGTGAAGGAGTCATTTTACAAACTTGGCCAGTTAAAATGCGAGATTGCCCTGTAACATATTTAAAACTTTTCACAGTCTCAATTTGTTCCAATCTTGCTGGTAAATTCATGTCTGCTGTCCACAGGTAATAGCTAGAAAGATAAATACTTTGAGGGAGAGTTCAATCAGGAACAAACCTGTCGAGGTTTGCTGCTTTGCTGTTACCATGCAGAAGGCAGGCTCCAGGAGAATAAAAACAGCAGAAGAAATAGTGGCCTTTAAAGTATCAAACTGAACCTTTGCTTCAAAGCTTGGCCATCCTGTAGACTACCAGTAGAGAAACTCCAGATGCTTGTTTTCCTTGGCTTGGAAAGACAGAATAGCCTTCTGATACTAGGCTGTTAAGTTTGAGAAAAACCTGGGACCCGAAAGAATGACAGTCCATGCTTAAATGTGGAACCAAAAGTCAGACAGACATTTTATTAAGGATATCCCATGGTAACAGTGTCCTCAGAGAGTCTTTTTTTTACATCACCTTACGCTGTGAGCGGTTGTGCTGAGAGTCAGGGAAAGGTGAAGGGATGACTTTAATAGGTAGAGAGTAGATTGCGATTTGGAGGTAAAATAACTCCTATTCCATTAATAATTTACAGGGATAAAATTCACACTGACTTTGCTAGGAATTTGCTCCATGTAGCACCTTTAAAACACTCCAAGTTTTGAGTCCAAGGCATTTGGAAGCAATGAGTTCATAGGTAAAAATTTGACTGTTCACTTGGCTTTCCTGAATTTTGCTGTATTCCTGTGATTAAAGGAGTATCTCTCACCTCTGCCCCTATTTAAAGTTTTAAATTTTCCAAGATGATTATGTCTTTAATATGTGCAGGGGTTACCTACCACCTGAAATGCAAATGTTATTTTTATGCTGACAGGAGCAACTTGTGATCTTTGATATCTCTAATTGTGAAATGACCTATAGTAACGCACTGACACGTGAATGTGTCACTTCTCAGTCAGCTTTGGGTGTCAAATGCTAAATGCACCATATAAAGACACTAAGTGAATCTGTAACATTTTCTGGAAGAATCTAGGTCTCTAGGCTTTTAGGAACCTTTTGCAGATTTCACAAGCACAGCAGTAAAAGAATTAACTCATTTAAGGTCTATGAAGTTAGAGTACTTGGTATAAACATGCTCAAAGTTGCAAAGTTGACAAGAGTTCTTAAATACCCAATTGGGTTCTGCCCTCAAACAAACAGTTCCTATAATAAAACCACATCTGGCTACGATAACCCAGGACAGATAAATTCAAGTTACCCAGCACCAGGCTTTGAATGAATCTTGGTTCAGAGCTGACCCAGACTCCATCACAGTAGACACTATGTTGGGATGGAGCTGAATGCAGAATTTGTTCAACTGTCATCCTGATGTGACTGTTAGTGTCTCATGCTAATATTATCTATGGCATTTTGCTCATCTTAGGGATCTGTAGATGTTGTAAAAGCACTGATTTCAACATACAAAATCATAGAACCCCAACTCTCTCAGCCTGTCCTTGTATGGGAGGTGCTTCAGCCCTCTGATGATCTTTGTAGCCCTTCTCTGGACCCATTCTAACAGTTCCACATCCTTCTTATGTTGAGGACTCCAGAACTGGTCACAATACTCCAGATGAGGTCTCACAAGAGAAGAAAGAGCTGCAGGCTCTTTTAATTCAAGGAAATTTGTTCTTTCCATTCATGTGAAGCTTAAGATGAGCACAGGCCTGTTCCTATCTATTCTATGTCACGAAATGGGCACAAGGTTTCTAAGTGTTTCCGAGCTCTGGCTTCAAGGAAAATAACTGACCTGATCACTATAGGAGCAGCTTTCAGCCCAGCAATGACCATTAAACAGGTAGCCACAGGGAAGAAGGTCTGGCTGAGTCTCTGTCACAAAAGAAAAGAGATTCATTGACCAGTATTCAGCCCAAAGCTAAGTTCCACAAACTGGATTAAGACCACCCAATCTCGGGCTAGCACTGCTAGATGTTATTTGCCCTAGTGAGGGTGAATGGGAATTGTTTGAATCTTCAAACAGCCAAACAATGGGAACAATCACATCTGCAGGAGCCGAACTCACCCACTGTCCTCTTGCTGGGCAGCAAGGACTGTGTTTGTGGCTCTCGAGAGATGAGTTGCCTTAGAAGGTGAGAGAGGAATAATGGCTCTGTTCCTAGCCTTCTGTAAACCAACCTTCAGAAAAGGGTACAAAAATGCAAGCGTTGCTTTTGGAGCTGCCAGCCTTCTAGGAACTGCTGGAATAGTGTTTCTTTACACTGCTCTTTTCCAGTGTAGTCTTTATCCCACATGATCCATCTAAAGAGAAATAAATAGGAATCTACCTACTTGTCTTACAACACTTCTCCCTGTGCAGAAGAGCCTTACCTTCACACCGAAAATATCAATGTGGAGATGCTGAGCATCATCTTTGGCTCCTTCTTTTTGATGCCTCAGTTTGGAATTGTGCTCTGTGCTACAGAAAAGGCCAGTTTGATAACATTCTTGTGTGTTTCTCTATTTTTGGACTGCAACAGAAAGTATTTTGTTTGGGATATTTTTTTTTATCCACAATCACAGAACCGCGATGTTCTTTTGTTGTTGTTGATCCCTATATCAGTTGAAAGAATGAAGCAAACGCGCCTTGGTTGTCAACCTGGCAAATGGAAAGAAAGAGAAAAGAACAAATCCAGCATCACTGGATGCTAAGAAAATGATTTCTATTTTTAGGCTGGTACATTTTCAGACATGTAAACACCTCTGTTAATCACAGACCCTGCGGCAGTGCTCTAGGGATTACTGAGTTGCTGGGAAAGCTGGCAGCCCTATATGGCATACCAGTGACTTGACAAGGCTAATTGTGTTCCAAGTTGTTTTCAGCACCAGTGGGAAATGTGGTCTGTGTCCTGGATGTACTGTACAAATGAAGTAGGAATGACGGAGGAAAGGGAGGTGGAAAAAGCAGGGTGCTGAATAAGGGTAACAGGATCTATAAGCATATGACATTTCACTAATATACTTGGCCTCTGGAATTACATCGTTTACGTGTTTAAAGGGATTGAGATGTGCTAGCGAGAATGCCTGTGTTTTCCTTGGAAATTTTAAGTGGCTGTTAGGTCCGGAGTTTATCTTTCTACCCTGTAATAGTAAGAATACGAAATTCAATATTAATGGAGTTTCCTCTGAAGACACTGGATTTTCCAAATCCAGAGATATTATTTTTTCCCTCCATACGCTTATGAAGCCCCAAATTTATGCCCACAATGTATCAAGCCTCATTAATAACATTTCAGGATTGGCCTCTCTCTCATAGTAGTGATCTGCAAATGTCTTTTTGCTTGTCTTCCTGTCTTCAAATATGGGTTTCCACCTAATCTACTGCTTGAGTGACTTATCTGCTGTCCTATGAAGTGTTCCTTAAAGAGTACTTAATTCAAAACCTGTGTGAGCAGCTGAAAATTCTGTGGTGTTTGCACCTGTTTAGCTCACATTTAAAATCCATTCTCTTCATCAAATCTGATATATTTAACCAAACCACTTTCATAGCATTTGGAATGTATTCACCAGCCATTTATGTGGCTCTTTGGGTTCTGGTGGGAGGAGGAAGGTAACATTTTATGGCTTAAAATCTGCAGGAAAACTAGCTTGCTTTCTATGCTGCAGGAACAAGCATGCCATAAAAGCACCTCATTAAAACCAATTTAACATTTCCTCTTGTTATGAGAACAGCAGATTTGTGCTAGCTCTCATTTTGGTGGTGTCTAGTTTTTTTCTCTTTTTTTTCTTGTGTGAGCACACAATCTCCTGCAGAAAGTGAGATGTTACTTCTTTCCTAGGGCATATCTTCGTTTGCACAGTGCCAATGCAATCTAAGATTGTCATCATACGCATCACACATGACCTTCCAATACCTGAAGGGGTGCTACAGGAAAGCTGGAGAGGGAATGTTTAGAAAGGCTTGTAGTGATAGGACGAGGGGCAATGGGTATAAACTGGAGAGGGGCAGATCTAGACTAGGCATAAGGAGAAATTTCTTAACAATGAGAGCAGTGAGGCACTGGAACAGGTTTCCCAGGGAAGCTGTGGCTGCCCCACCCCTGGAGATGTTCAAGGCCAGGTTGGATGGCGTCTTGGGCAGCCAGATCTAATGGGATGTGTCCCTGCCCAGGTCAGGTGGGTTGGAACTGGATGAT
Source organism: Phaenicophaeus curvirostris (assembly GCF_032191515.1). NCBI lineage: Eukaryota > Metazoa > Chordata > Aves > Cuculiformes > Cuculidae > Phaenicophaeus > Phaenicophaeus curvirostris. The sequence goes on from NC_091392.1 coordinate 206,687,957, forward strand.
CTTCGAGGTCCCTTCCAACCCAAACTATTCTATGATTCTATGATTCTAAGATTCTGTGATTCTAAATGTGCTAGCCCTTAAGAACTGGTGTTAAGAACGCTCTTGGCTGAGGGTTTACTAACAAGAAATTTTAGGGGAAGGCCATCTCAAAGGGAAATTGTTGGCATCATTGGGCTCAGGAATAATCTATCTACCAGAATAATAAAAGGAAAGCCAGATAAAAGTATGAAAGGATGTGAGAGGAGGGATGGAGGGATGGAGGAATGGAGACTTGGGGAATATAGCCAGGAAACGAGAGAAGGTCTGGAAGAATATCAGGAGTGCGATGGAAAGAGATTGTGAGAAATGTTTCCAGAAGGGAGAAGCCTGGCAGAGAAGCATGAAGTGATATTAAAGGGAGTGATGTATGCTCTGGCTTGGGGGCAGGAGCAGGCTGAGGCTTGCAATGTGAGCAATCTCCTTTTAGGACTCTAGACCAGCAAGTAAAAGGATCTTTATGTTTGGGAGCAGGCTAACAGGCAAACTATAAGCCCATATTCCTAGAAGTGCCTTTTGTTGGTGCACTTACAACAAGCTGGTAAGGATGTTACTTCTCATCAGGTTTATTCAGTTAGATTTCAAGTGTTATGGGTCCTGGAGAATACACATGTCCTGCTAAAAAAAAATAGAGTAGAGTGTGTTCTCTGACCCGCTGAGCCTGTGGCAATGAGATGACAGAGCTAAAATCATTCTTCTCTCAACCAATTATGCTGTCCTTCACCATTATCTCTACCAGAAGCAGGCTTTTGTCTATGTTGTCCCCTGTATCATGCTTGAATATTGGCTGGGAGAAACTAAACTATGCAAGGGAACCTACAAACAGTATGGCTAGTCCACGGCTCTGTTTAGTTTCCTAAACCCCAGAAAATGCACTGCAATTAGAAACTAGTGGAAGAACAACATCTTGGTGCAGTGAAATTCTTGAGTCTAAAAAGCTGTCAGCTCTAAAATTGAATGTGAAGTCTTCAAGGGATGTTTCCAGTCACTGTGAGTTTTCTTGATTTCCACTATGCATGGCCTGAACAACATCAGCATCTAAAAGCTGCACAAGGACCATAGAGATCGTCTATCCCAGTTTCCCCTGTCAGAGTCATGATGACCAGAGGTGCAAACCTACCAACAGAACCTTGAGATCTTCATCTTTAAATAAGTTGGAAATATATCCAGAAAAGGTCAATATACGGATGACAAGTTCAGTACAGGTTTGGTGGTGGACAGGTATGGTTGGACTCAATGATCTCAAAGGTCTTTTCCAACCTAGTGATTCTATGATTCTATAATCCCTTTCTGTGGGGATCTGAGTATTTAGAATTGAGTTAGATGATAAAGAAGAGGGATGAGAGAGCTTGGTCTTCAAGTGCTAAAGTGGACATTTATGGTTATTTTGCCATACTACCAAGAGTTTAGTAGGTTATCTGCATTGGTGTGTCATAGTATAACCTGCAATATCGTTTCCTGATGATCTGATCTGGTGTCATAGTTGGAGAGTGTATCTATCACACATGCCCTTTACATGGTCTGGGGATCATAGAATCATGAAATCACCAGGTTGGAAAAGACCTTGAGATCATCGAGTCCAACCATACCAATGTGCCACTAAACCATATCCTTAACAGAATCACAGAATCACAGAATAACCAGGTTGGAAGAGACCCACCGGATCATCGAGTCCAACCGTTCCCATCAAACACTAAACCATATCCCTCAGCACCTCATCCACCCGTGCCTTAAACACCTCCAGGGAAGGTGACTCAACCACCTCCCTGGGCAGCCTGTTCCAGTGCCCAATGACCCTTTCTGTAAAGAATTTTTTCCTAATGTCTAGCCTAAACCTCCCCTGGCGGAGCTTGAGGCCATTCCCTCTTGTCCTGTCCCCTGTCACTTGGGAGAAGAGGCCAGCACCCTCCTCTCTACAACGTCCTTTCAGGTAGTTGTAGAGAGCAATGAGGTCTCCCCTCAGCCTCCTCTTCTCCAGGCTAAAAGTAGTAGTAGTAGTAGTAAGGCTTAAGTACCTTATCTAACCGTCTTTTAAACACCTTCGTGAATGGTGACATAACCACTTCCCTGGGTAGCCTCTGCCAGTGCCTGAAGATCCTTGCTGTGAAAATCTTTTTCCTAATGTCTAATTTGAACCTTTCCTGGTGGAGCTTGAGGCCATTAATATAGAAGGGCAAGGAAAGTAAATTGTGCATCTCTTTACAAAATAGATCTGGGATGCAACCAAAATACCTATACAGATCCATAATTTGAAGAGTAATCAACTCTTCCCATCACATCCTATGCAGTTGTGTATTTATTTTTTTGTTCATAGAATCACAGAATCACCAGGTTGGAAGAGACCCACAGGATCCACAGGAGTCCAACCATTCCTATCAAACACTAAACCATGTCCCTCAGCACCTTGTCCACCTGTGCGTTTAACACCTCCAGGGAAGGTGACTCAACCACCTCCCTGGGCAGCCTGTTCCAGTGCCCAATGACCCTTTCTGTGAAAAATATTTTCCTAATGTTCAGCCTAAACCTCCCCTGGCGGAGCTTGAAGCCATTTCCTCTTGTCCTGCCCTCTTGTCCTTGTTATCAAGAAGCTGAACTTTTAAAGAAAATAATAATAAGTTCATAAGAATCTATTCTGAGAGAAGCTGTAACTATCAAGACCAAGAGCTGCTATGATTACTCCACAGACATCAACACAAAAGTGGCAATATATTCTGCCAACAAACAATGTGCTGTTCCATTGCTGTAGGACTATCAGCCCCAAATTGCCATCTGTCTCTCCTGCAGTGTTCGGTGTCTCATGTGGCTAATTAGCCGGCATATGCCATCGTGTGAAAGAAGGAATTGTTCTGTCTTGTTGGCGAGGTTTTTTTTGTTCAGAAATTAAGATATCTACGCTTGTTCATCTGAAATACAAAGTGTTTGTTGTGGGGAGCCATAAATGTTCTGAGCACCATACAGAACAAGCAGGACACATCATCTTGATTGTAACAACTTTAATTCAAACAAAAAGCTTAAAGAGGCAGGTAGGTGGCTAATCACACATTTTCAAAACTGTTTCAGACGGAAAACTGGGTTTTCAAGATGAAAGTAAACACAAGAAATTCTTGCTTTGAACTGACTTGTTTTTAGGTAGGAACCAACCATAAGTGTCAGTTCAAATAGCTGTTGCAGTCTTGCAAAAGTTATAGTTAGGCTGTTTGGGTGTTGTTATTCTCTGTGTGAAATTCCCCTTCGTGAACCGAACTGTAGATCCACAGATGGAATCTCATCTCTTGATACTAGGAAACCATGTGGTGCTCACAGAAGATGTAGGCCAAACAATGAACCTTATTGACAAAGAAGAATGTACGGCAAAGAGTCTGTAACCCCCAGGAGAACAGAAACATTTCACCAAAAGGAGATTCACAACAAATTTTCACAAGGCGACTTCATTTCACTCACTTTGTCTGTCTTCCCCTTGTGTAAGGGCGTTGTCTCCATGCAAAACAGACATCAAGGAGCCAGAAGGGTAGGAGTTTTGTAGTTGAAAAGTTGAAGAGCGGTGACTGGTTTCTGAAATCAGAATCATAAATAGTTTGGGTTGGAAGGGCCTTTGAAGATCATCCAGTTCCAACCCCTTTGCCATGGACAGGGACACCTCCCACTAGATCAGGTTACCCAAGGCCCCATCCAACCTGGCCTTCAAAACCTCCAGAGATGGGGCAGCCACAACTTCCCTGGGCAACCTGGGCCAGTGAAGAAATTCACTCTCATAGTAAAGAAATTCTTCCTTATGTCTAGTTTAAATCTGCCCCTCTCCAGTTTATACTCATTGCCCCTAGTCTTATCACTACAAGCCTTCGTAAATACTAAATGCTTGGAGCTGACCATACTGCTAATAATCTGAGGCTGCTTTTTAAAGAATTATAGCCTGGCAGACTCATTCAACTTCTGCTGATTCTAAAAGGTTTTTAAGATAAACATATGGTTCTTACTTTAGCAGTATAAGTTTGCCTAAATACTTTTTCAAACCCTAGAGAAATTTGGCCTGAGACAGCTATTCTGAACTCAAGAAGAAATGAAATCCCATTTAGATATATTGTCCAATATTATGATTCATAATTAATACAACTTCATGTTTATTATGACTAAACTCAGATCTAGCTATAGCTAAAATGCTTCTGCTGCAAGTGGTCTGGGATACAAACCATCTTTCTCTATCCAGGCAGTACTGAGAGATTCTTCTTTCATGCACAGAGGGTCTGTTGAAAACAAAATTCCAAACAAAGCCTTAAAGGGAGCAGGGAAGGTTGGATACAGCAGCAGGACTCCTTTAGCAGGAATTTTCTTGTTCATTTGTGGAGTTAAGCAGTTGGCCTGGCAGGGCCCTGTGTCTTCTTAGCTGAATCAAATACATGAAATAATTTCCTATTGCTAGTGTTTTATTTAAAAAGTAATTATTAGGCCATTCTGAGAAAAAATTCAGGGTAGACCTGAAAAGTTAACTGTGATCAGAGCAAGACTGACCTCTCTGGACTTCCCCTTGGGTAAGTCCTACTGATGTTCTTCTGCGCTTTCAAATGCTGCTCTCAATTTCAGAGCTACAATAAGATTACTAATTCACCTCAGCAGCCCCTCTCAGGGGCTGTAATCCCAAGTCGTTTGCAATTGTTCTTTAACATATTTTACTGTATGTTGACACTTCAGCTTTTTGGGTATTTCTATTTCTTTGCCTGTATGAACCACTCCTTAAAATGGCCCGTTTCCCTGGCACCGGGAATGAAACTGGAACAGCTTGTCCTGGCAACTGTTGCCAGTCTACAGTAATTGGATGTTTTAAAAATAAAAACAACAACAAAACAATTGTTTTTCCTCATTCCTTCCCAGTAGAAATCAATTAGTCACAGTCTTTATTTAGCGCATGTGACATTTACCTAAGCACAGGCAACTGGAGAGCTGGTTATGTGGAACAGTCCTAGGGAGCACAGATCTTACTCATACTCCAGGCTTTGCTCTGTTGTCCTGCTTGTCACCAAGGGTTAGTCACTATTCAGGGCAATGCAGGATGTTTCTGGTAACAGAACAAACTGCTACAAGACCCTTATTGATGTTGCATCTCATCTGAAGTGTTGTGTCCACTTCTGGAATCCTCAACATAAGAAGGAGATGGAGTTGTTGGAATGGGTGCAGAGCAGGCTACAAGGATGATCAGAGAGCTGGAGCACCTCCCATAAAAGGGCAGACTGAGAGAGTTGGGGTTGCTCAGCCTGGAGAAGAGAAGGCTCCAAGGAGACCTTATAGTGACCTTCCAGTACCTGAAGAGGAACTCCAAGAAAGTTGGGGAGAGACTGTTTAAAAGGCTTGTAGTGATGGGATGAGGGGTAATGGGTATAAACCAGAGAGGGACAGATTGAGAGTAGACGTAAGGAGGAATTTCTTCACTATGAGAGTGGTGAGGCTCTGGGACAGGTTGCCCAGGGAAGTTGTGGCTGCCCCATCCCTGGAGGTGTTGAAGGCCAAGTTGGAGGGGGCCTTGGGCAGCCTGATCCAGTGGGAGGTGTCCCTACCCATGTCAGAGGGGTTGGAACTGGATGATCTTTAAGGTCCCTTCCAATCCGAACTATTCTATGATTTTATGAATTTGAAAAGAATAGGGTGGAGGAACCAGTTTGTTTCCTTGCTGCTGTGAGTACCCTCCAGCAGCATACCAGCATGCCATGCAAAGAGCTTTCCTAGCAGGGCTTCATGCCAGGGCCACATCCACAGCATCAAGTGTCACGTTTGTTGCTTACTGGCTGCTGTCCATCAGATCTCCTTGTGCTCCTGCTCACATGAGGGCTCGTGCAATAAATCACACACTCGTTCCTCCATCAGATGATGCCTACCCCACTGCATTCCCATCCCCATCCTGGTAGCGCTTATCTAAAGGCTCCAGGGAGAAGCAAAGGCTCATTTTACTTGTTTGACAGACATCTGACTCACTATCTGTTGATGCAGTTGTCTTGGGAATACTGCTCAAGTCAGGTCAAAATTCAGCAGGGGGGTAAAAAAGGATAATTAGGAGAATCTTGGTTTATTTTCATAGAATCATAAAACAGTTTGGTTTGGAAGGAACCTTAAAGATCATCTGGTTCCAACTCCCTTGCCATGGGCAGGCACACCTCCCATCAGACCAGGCTGCCCAGGGCCCCATCCAACCTCGCCTGCAACACCTCCAGGGATGGTGCAGCCACAGCTTCCCTGGGCAACCTGTGCCAGTGCTTCACCACCTTCATCATGAAGAATTTCTTCCTAATATCTAGTGTGTTTACATTTGGGTCATGCAAATCTTGTGGAAGCAGCGGCCCTAGGGGGCTTGCTGCAGATTCAGATTAACTTTTCTTCTCAGACTTACAACATCTGGAACTACATCACCCATGTGTGACAGAAACATCTTAACTACTTTGCACACGGTAGAAGACCTCTTGATTTAACCTCTGAAAAAAAAGTGCAGTTTTGACTTTCTAACCTACATATATTGGCATGCATTGGGCAGTAGTATAGCTGGAGTACCTGTCTCCCACATGGTAGATGCCCTAATAATTGTTGATTTTCCTTTCCTGCAGCCTCCTACCAGTGTTGTGACTCCGATTCATCATTTTCTTTGCATTTATTACTAGCAACTATGAGAGAATTGAGTCAAATGAAATGATTCATGTGAAAAATGCGAAGAATTTTCTCAAGGCTTCCGTTTGCTTCAACAGGAAATATCAGAATAATTCTTGGTTTGTCCCAAAATGAATATTTTGATTAAATATTAGGAAGAAATTTTTTTTACCGTGAGGATGGTGAGGGACGGGAACAGGTTGCCCAGAGCAGTCATGGAAGTCCCATCCCTGGAGGTGGTCTAGACTAGGCTGGATGTGTCTCTGAGCAACCTGATATAGTGAAAAATGTCCCTGGCCATGGCAGGAGGGTAGGAACTGGATAATCTTTAAGGTTCTTTCCAACCTGAACCATTCTATGATCCTATCATCAGATAGTAGAACTGTCTCATTTCTGACCAGCTTTGTGTGTTGCTTGTGTTTTGAGGGGTAGTTTCTCCTTATCAAATATCTCATTCAGAAAAAAAACTATTCCTTTTCTCTGACAGTATCTTGAATGAAAAATAATGCTCTAAACTCTAAATTTCATCTAAGTATCACCCTGCTTCTGCGAAGTAAGTTATTTTTGATGCGTACGTTCACATGAGGACATTCCTTAACCCTATCAACCCTATCAGCTGGTGAATAAACATTGCTTAGATTCAGAATGTATAAAAAAATTATTTTTAAAAGATACATCGCTATACATAAAAGCCTGCAGGGGTGACATTGAAGTTTAAAGATAATTATTTGGCAAGCAATGAGGGGTCTGCTGACATGGTTGCTTAAAGAACATATTGTGCTAATTTGCAGTTATACTAACAGAGATAAGAAGACTGAACTATAGAATTGAGTACAGTCAGCAGCATGTAAATGGGACCTATGTTATGTCTGCTGGATCTCCTGAGGATCTGGCTCTAGTTTAGAGCATTTCTTTATTTAAAACCCCACTGTCAATAAGAGAGATGTCTTGGATGTTCCAGAGGAATGGGAAAGCTGGAAGACTCTCCTGAAAATGAGATTTTCCTTTGATGCTTGCTACTCCATCTATTGGTACCTGCTTTTTCTCTCCTGGCTAATTACAGAAGATGTATTTTAATATATCTAGCAGTGTTAAATACTTTATTGGATGAACTGAGAGGTTCTAACCTTTGCAAAGACTCCACGCGTGAGGTGTAGGACAGCAAATAAGTGTACGGACGTTGGTCTTCTAGTTTGGTGTTCCTGAGAGTACCTCGAGATGAACTTTGGTTAGTCATGTGGGAGTGATTTAAAATACCTGCTCCATTTTTCTGCCAGACATTATAACCCCAGCAGCAGAGGCAGCAGAAAGGGTGATATACCCTTCTCTCAGCTACAGAGGTCATAGCTTGGTGCTTTCACTGAAACTGCAATAAGTCTTGTCTTTTGGGCAGTAACTCCTGCCTGTGTGGGCAGGCAGCTAAGAGTAATAACCCCTTAAATTTTTCCAGCGTACATTGCAAGAACTCATTTAGAGACCCTCTGCATAATCATGGACTCATATTTTCTAAGGTGTATTTCCTCTCATGAAGCTTTGTGCAAAGGCTGTATGTTTGTATGTACATTAGGCTTCTCGTCTCTGCATGAAACCGTTGAAACTGCACACATGGAATTGTCTTGTGTGCAGCGTGGTTGGACTCATAGTGCTACGATCACTGTAATGTCCTGGTGGTTGTAGAAATCCTGTTCATCTGCCATTGTGACGTGGTTGATAACGGCATAATGCTCCAACCCCTGGCTGGGAACCTGGAGATGACAAATAAAACGGGCTCCTAACCCTAATCCTAACAGGCCCCGCATTGCAAGAAAGACATTGAGGTCCTGGAGCTTGTCCAGAGAAGAGCAATGAAGCTGGTGAAGGGGCTGGAGAACAAGACTTACGAGGCGTGGCTGAGGGAACTGGGCTTGTTTAGCGTGGAGAAAAATAGGTTGCGGGAAGCCCTTTTAACTGTCTACAACTGCCCGAAAGGAGGTTGTAGCGAGGTGGGCGTTGGTCTCTTCTCTCAAGTGACAGGTGATAAGATCATAGAATCATAGAATCATCGAATAGTTTGGGTTGGATGGCATTTGGAACTGGAGTCCCCTTACAACACCAGACAAGTACACCTTGGTCAGGGCAATATGCAGTTTCAGTGCATGGATGGGGGATAACGTGACTGAAAGAAGCCCTGAGGAGAAGGACTTGGGGTTGTTGACTGATAAGAAGCTTGACATGAGCCGGCAATGTGCACTTCCAGCTCAGAAGTCCAACCAAACCCTGGGCTGCATCAGAAGAAGTGTGGCCAGCAGGTCAAGGGAGGGGATCTGTCCCTCTATTCCCCTTTTACCAGACCCCCCCTGGAGTCTTGTGTCCAGTTCTGGAATCTGCAACATCAGAAGAATATGGAGCTGTTGGAACAGGTCCAGAGGAGGTCTTCAAGGATGATTAGAGAGCTGGAGCACCTCTGGTACAAGGACAGGCTGAGACAGTTGGGGTTGTTCAGCCTGGAGAAGAGAAGGCTCCATGGAGACCTTATAGTGACCTTCCAGTACCTGAAGGGGCTTCCAAGAAAGCTGGGGAGGGACTGTTCACAAAGGCTTGTAGAGACAGGACTAGAGGCAATGGCTATAAACTGGAGAGGAGCAGATTTAGACTAGACATGAGGAATAATTTCTTCACCACGAGATTGGTGAGGCACTGGCCCAGGTTGCCCAGGGAAGTTGCGGCTGCCCCATCCCTGGAGGTGTTGAAGGCCACGTTGGATGGGGTCTTGGGCACATGATTTAGTGGGATGTGTCCCTGATCATGTTTGTGGGGAGCTTGGAACTAGATGATCTTTAAGGTCCCTTCCAATCCAAACTATTCTATGATTCCAAACATAGTGTTTCAAGGATTATTGTAGACCACCAGCACCAGTTCTCAGGGTATACCTTCACGAGACTGTCTACGCTGCACAGTGGCCCATTGCTCAGAAAGCAAACTTGCTTTTTGTAATGATTTGCTTACTAGCTGGTTCAGTAACAAACTTGCTCTTGAGAAGCAGTTAGTGATGGCTCATATATCTGAAGCTGGCACTGGATTGTGGAGTGCAGCCAGAACCTTAAGAGTCTTTAAAGGATGAGTGGCTATTACTGATCTGTAAAACATTATTGTGTAGCAATTTATTCCACAAAAAACACCAAATGACACAAGGAGAAACTGTATTCATTATATAAACAGCACACTTCAACAAACAAGATTGACATTCTATAAGCAGCGCATATGAGAGAATGTGAACTTTATAAAACAAATCGAGAAAGGAACAAACTGTTACAGTCTGATGTAATTCCAGTCATTTTGTGATTGAGAATTTCCACCCACTACGCGTGAAAGGAAAAGCACACATAGTCCTGCACACCCATTATGTATTCGCTTCTTCGGTAGTGGCAAGCAGGTCAGCTGTCGAAATGATGGCTTTGGGTCCTTTCCATTGTCCTTGACCACTCCCAGAGATGTTATTGCTTCCTAAGGTTAAATTTGTATTTTGATAATTAGTATCAATCCTAATTGAAAGGAAAAAAAACCACTAAATAAAACCAGCTATTTTATTGGTGCTTTTTTCCTCGGCAAGGCAAAATAAGCTTATTGGGAGGAAAACCATATGATAGCTTACAGTTGACTCCTTTCAGGCAGCAGTAATGGAAACTGCCCTTTTGAATATAATTACATATGTGAACAATCAGTGGGATCTGCCAAAGTTCTCATGGCTGTGAAGTCAACCTTTCATCTTTTCAAACATTTATTTATGGATCAACTCAGTTACAGGAAGAACAGCAGCTATGGCCTCAATTATAACTGTTTGTACTAACTGCTAGAAAAATGTACATGTGTCCATATATGTAAACACACTTACCAATATTTCACCAGAAAATTCTGGGCTGCTAAAAGTAAAAGCAAACTCATACTTCACATTTCCATTTTTGAAATTAATTTTGTGTTACTCTGCTAATTGTACTGATTTACTAGGTTGAGGGACTGCTTATCATTCAAATTTATGTTATTCCTACAAACCAAGACTGATCATCAAATATTGTAAGGCCAGTTTTCGGCACTGCACTTCAAGAAAGATGTGAGCCAGTTGGAAAGAATCTTCTGCAAAGGGATCTGAACAGGCTGGACCGCTGGGCTGAGTCCAATGGCATGAGGTTTAACAAGGCCAAATGCCGGGTCCTGCACTTGGGGCACAACAACCCTGTGCAGTGCTACAGACTGGGAGAAGTCTGTCTAGAAAGCTGCCTGGAGGAGAGGGACCTGGGGGTGTTGGTTGACAGCGACTGAAGATGAGCCAGCAGTGGCCTAGGTGGCCAAGAAGGCCAATGGCATCTTGGCTTGGATCAGAAACGGCGTGACCAGCAGGTCCAGGGAGGTTATCCTCCCTCTGTACTCGGCACTGGTGAGACCGCTCCTCGAATCCTGTGTTCAGTTCTGGGCCCCTCACCACAAGAAGGATGTTGAGACTCTGGAGCGAGTCCAGAGAAGAGCAACAAAGCTGGTGAGGGGGCTGGAGAACAGGCCTTATGAGGAACGGCTGAGAGAGCTGGGGGTGTTTAGCCTGGAGAAGAGGAGGCTGAGGGGAGACCTCATTGCTCTCTACAACTACCTGAAAGGACGTTGTAGAGAGGAGGGTGCTGGCCTCTTCTCCCAAGGGACAGGGGACAGGACAAGAGGGAATGGCCTCAAGGTCCGCCAGGGGAGGTTCAGGCTGGACATTAGGAAACAATTTTTCACAGAAAGGGTCATTGGGCACTGGAACAGGCTGCCCAGGGAGGTGGTTGAGTCACCTTCCCTGGAGGTGTTTAAGGCACGGGTGGACGAGGTGCTAAGGGACATGGTTTAGTGTTTGATAGGAACGGTTGGACTTGATGATCCGGTGGGTCTCTTCCAACCTGGTTATTCTATGATTCTATGATTCTATGAAGGAACCAAAAGGAATGAGTAGAGGTCCAGAAAACATAAACCGTGAGAAAAGATTGAAGGTGTCAAGGTTATTTAGTCTAGACAGGAGCAGACAGAGGGGGGGAAAAAAAGAGTTTTCAGATATTTAAAGGAGTTATACTTATTTTCCAAGCTGATGGGTGATAAAGCAAGAAGGAATGATCTTAAACTGTGGTAAGGGAGAGCCAGATGAGCCACCAGGAAATACACTGTAATGGTATGGCCAGAGCAGCAGTGGGAGAGTGCTGGAATCTCGATCATCCAGAGGTTTTAGAGAATAGATTAGAAAATCATCCACTAAGAGCAGCCTTTGGCAAAGAGGTGGGGGAGCAGTAGGAGGAACAAAAGGGTTGAACTAGGCAATCTTTTGAAAACTCCTTGTTTCTTGATTGCATGATTCCATATCTTGGCTGTTACAATAGGATATCACACTCTCTTCAGTAACCTTCCAGGCATTCATGACAGCCTGGGGACAGAACTCATCTTGCAGATCACGATGCATCAGTGGAAAAGGTTACCACCTCAGATGGTTGTATGCAGTGGGAGCATACTATTTCTTTGTTCTGTCTTTTCAGTCATAGAATCACTAGATTAGAAAGGACCCATTGGATCATTGAGTCCAACCATTCCCATCAATCACTAAACCATGTCCCCCAGCACCTCATCCACCCATTTTTTAAACACTTCCAGGGAAGGTGACTCAACCACCTCCCTGGGCAGCCTGTTCCAGTGCCCAATGACCCTTTCTGTGAAATATTTTTTCCTGATGTCTAGCCTGAACCTCCCCTGGCGGAGCTTGAGGCCATTCAACTACCAGAGTGGCTTATATGGATGATCCAAAACCACTTCAGTCACAATAACTGAATTAGTAAAGATCAAGTTGAAGTGTGAATGCTAATCTGGCTACTTCACTTGACCAGGCAGCTTCTGCCTGTAGGTCTCCAGCAAAATCAGTGATGTGGCCAACAGGTCAAAGGAGGTGATTTTCCCCCTCTGCACCGCTCTTGTGAGACCCCACCTGGAATATTGCATCCAGTTCTGGAATCCTCAATGTAAGAAGGACATGGAATTGTTGGAAAGGATCCAGAGGAGGTCACAAAGATGATCCAAGGGCTGGAGCACCTCTGCTATGAGGACAGACTGAGAGAGCTGGGGCTGTTCAGCCTGGAGAAGAGATGCTTATAGGAGACCTTAAAGAGACCTTCAAATACCTGAAAGTGTCATCCTTCCTTCAAGGAAAAAAATCTCTTTACCAGTTCCTTACATCCAATTAATTTTTAGATATCTTTTGCTTTGTTGGACAAAACTTGTGTCTCCTCTGACATTTTTTACTGGTCATAAAGCTAATATCTGCTAGAATTAGTTACATTCACTGCAAGATGACTGAGGTTAGAGGTTGTTGTTGCCTTCAGAAAGAAACAGGCAAGGTAGATAATGTTTTACTGTTGTTTTAAATATCATGTTCATTTTGATATATTGCCTTTCTGGAAAACTGAGTCCGTTCTTCATGAACTGCCAGCATGAAGCTGATAATGCATTACACACTGCAAAATCAGTCCAAGAAGTTATAGTAGTAACTGGCAAGGTCTCCTCTCCTCAACGGCTTGTTAATATTTAGAGGGTAACTCGGACATTTTCATCTTTTGCTAGCTGAAACCCAGGATATAAATTCATATTTTGAGGAAGAAAACAAAACTATTAAGAGACTGAAGTAACAGTACTTCTCTGTCTCCTGTGCTAAGACCAAAAAGGACTCAGAGGATGTGCATTTTACCTTTTGATGCCTTGATTTGATTTGGAGTGTCAGCCCCAATTTAGGTGCCTGGCCCCTCTCTTCAGTGCAGGAAGGCAATTCAGAGCAAAAGTGGGCTGCGAACATCTATGAGCTGGGCAGGAAGAAATCCCAGCTGGATGCTGGGTAACACAATGAGCTGAGGTGCCTTGAACAGCCCTGTTTTCTCCTGGGGCCTGTCCTAACCACTGGGCTACATTTGGGATGCTTTGAGGCTCATGTGGATTTTCTCCTCCTTGAAAGTGCTCTGTGAATGACGGGGCCAGAGAAGATAAACGTGAGAGCGCGGACTCGGGAATGATGCTCACTTCAGCAAGTGAGTCCACCTGGGAGCTAACCTGAGCTTTATAGCTGGGACATGCACCAACAGGCAGCCAAGTGCCCCTATTACATGCAAAAATATGAATTATTCTCCTTCCCACCCAGTGCCTCGGAGTGAATCTAAATTTACCATTTCTACGTGGACTGATTTTGGTCAAAGCTAGAGAGTGCCCAGCCTTGGAGCTCCCACACCCCAGAGCTATTGGCCACCTGTGGAGTCTCTGGACAGTGAGAGTAAACTTCTACCATCACCCTCTCTTGCCCTCCCTACACAGAATCATAGAATCATAGAATCATAGAATAACCAGGTTGGAAGAGACCCACTGGATCATCGAGTCCAACCATTCCTATCAAACATCTGACAAGGGAAGAGTCTTCACCTGCTACAGTTTGAAATAAAAGCAAGGAAAACCTTAGGGACAGTGAATCTTGAGGAAGACAGCTGAACAAGATGCTTGCACCCCAGAATATAAAACAAAAACCTTCCCCAAATATCTCTCGGTTGTTTTAGCTGTGTCCGTACTCACTATGCAGCTGTTGTACATCATTGTGATGTGTTTATTAGCAGCATCTACCATGCTGACCTCTTTGGAGGAAGCAATATTTTGCCAGACTGGAGAGAAAATACCGATGAAAGACTTTGAAGATGTCGTATCTTAGTTAACTGATGTGTCTTTCTTTTTTTGAGACTATTTTGAAGAGCTGGGGGCACGCGACGTGTTCTTGACAGGGATAATCTTTGTAATATACAGATATTTATTTAAGGATGACATGAAAGTGGACATGTTTAGCAATACAAAGCAGACTGATAAGCCTGAGTCCCTAATGGCTAAAATCGTAGCATCATAGAATTGTTTGGGTTGGAAAGGACATTAAAGATCATCCAGTTCCAAAGCCCCTGCCATGGGCAGGGACACCTCCCACTAGATCAGGCTCCCCAAGGCCCCCTCCAACTTGACCTTCAACACCTCCAGGGATGGGGCAGCCACAACTTCCCTGGGGCAATCTGTTCCAGTGCCTCATCACTCTCATAGTGAAGAAATTGCTCCTTATGTCTAGTCTAAATCTGTCCTTCAGTTTGTAGCCACTGTCCCTGGTTCTATCACCACAAACCTTTGTAAACAAGCCCTCCCCAGCTTTCTTGGAGGCCCGTCAGGTACTGAAAGGTCACTAGAAGGTCTCCTATAAGCCTTCTCTTCTCCAGGCTGAACAACCCCAAGTCTCTCAGCCTGTCCTCATATGGGAGGTGCTCCAGGCCTTACACCATCCTTTTAGCCTCCTCTGGACCCATTCCAACAGCTTCATCTCCTTGTTATGTTGAGGATTCCAGAACTGGACACAATACTCCAGATGAGGTCTCACAAGAGAAGAACAGAGGAAGGCTGAAAGGCTAAAATAAACTCCAAACTTCTAGTTTTTTGAGACCTTGCATCTATCTGGCACACCTCTAATCCTACCTTGTATTTCTAGACCCTCTATATTCATCCGATGTGTTTAAGAATGATTCACACATCCTCCATCTGCTCTGTGATGCACATTAGGCATAAGAACCTTATATTGCTGCCATGAAGCCAAAGGGCTCCCTTCAAACTAAACACACTTTTTGGGTGGGTACAATGCCATCTTAAAGGGATACTCCCATCTGAAGCTTTTATGCACTTACATGTAGCTGTTTGGAAGATGTAGAGGGCTATAAAGATCTGCATCCTTATAAAAAATCAGTAATGCAATGGAAAATGAAAATGGATTCCAAAGAACTGAACTTTTTACAAGACTTCTTCAAGATTTAGAACTGCCATAGAATTTAGCATGATCGTGATCATCGGTGAATTAAAGATTTACATTTGCTTTTGCCCTTCATGACATTAGCAATTGCTCATTTTACAAAGATACGTTGCTAATTTTGCAGGAGACCCTGCAGCTAGCATTCATCTTTCTATCCTGGCTATCTGCTTTCAAAGGCATGCCCACTCAAAGATCTATTTCATGCAGACTAAAAGTTGAAATCCTTGCCAAATGCAGCATAACACTAATGAAGATCAATATGATTTGTTTGGAGCGTAAAAAATAGCTATAAAAATGTAAGTTAGTTCCATTCTGCAAATCAGCCCTCAGTTTACAGGTTTACTTACAGCTTGCAGATTTACTTGCACTAATCTAATGAAATTTAACAAGATAGTTAAAAGTCTGTCCACAGTTTCTTTTAAGTATTTCCTTCTATCTGTAAAGTACCTTTGGAAACACTGCGTGACATGATAGAACTTAGAAATAGAATCATAGAATGGTTTGGGTTGGAAGGTGCCTTAAAGATCACCCAGTTGCAACCCTCTTGCCATGGACAGGGACAC
This sequence comes from Phaenicophaeus curvirostris, assembly GCF_032191515.1. Lineage (NCBI taxonomy): Eukaryota > Metazoa > Chordata > Aves > Cuculiformes > Cuculidae > Phaenicophaeus > Phaenicophaeus curvirostris. Next base: position 206,704,031 of record NC_091392.1, read on the forward strand.
GTTCCACTGGATCAGGCTCCCCAAGGTCCCATCCAACCTGGTCTTCAACATCTCCAGGGATGGGGCAGCCACAACTTCCCTTGGCAACCTGTGCCAGTGTCTCACCACCCTCATTGTGAAGAAATCCTTCCTTATGTCTAGTCTAAATCTGCCTCTTTCCAGTTTATAGCCATTGTCTCTAGTCCTGTCACTACAAGCCTTTGTAAACAGTCCCTCCCCAGCTTTCTTGGAGGCCCCTTTCAGGTACTGGAATGTGGCTATACGGTCTCCTCAGACAACCAATTTCAAAAGGTGTGTGGCAGGGGAAATTAGTAACACTGTAATTAAGAAGGACATTCATGACTTTAAATTGGAAGGGGGGAAGATGTAGACCAGACTTTAAGAAGAAATTCTTCTCAATGAGGGTAGTGAGATGCTGACCCAGGTTGCCCAGGAAAATTGTGGCTGCCCCATCCCTGGAGGTGTTGAAAGCCAAGTTGGATGGGGCCTTGGGCAGCCTGGTCTGGTGGGAGGTGCCCCTGTCCATGGCAGGGGGGTTGGAACTGGATGATCTTTAAGGTCCCTTCCAACCCAAAACATTCTATTATTCTATGATTCTGTAATTATTTTGCATTTATACTGGTCAGAATAGAGAGACATTTACCAGAGCAACCTCCACTATCTAGAAATGCAACATTGCCTGAAACATTTCAGCAACCCAGCCAAGGAGTAAGTGACTTCAGGAAATGAGATGTAACTCTGGTTTAGCTCAGGAAAGAGACCTAAAGCAAGCTTTTCTCGAAACAATTTCATAACCCTTCACTCGCATAAGAATTGTAAGTAGCAAGAGACTTGTAAGAGTTGTAAAGGCACATTTTGTGTGATGAGCAGCCTGCTCCCAGCTGCAGTTTTCAGGGTTAAGGGGGAGGGAGCAGCAGCAGCATTCTTCATAGGGTTGCCATTCATACTTCAAACAGAACATCTATATGGGAACTAAAACAGCACTGGTGCTATTCTGAATGTGTATCAGAAAGCACCAAAGTGGATATAATTTATCCCTATGGCATCCAGATGCCATGGAAACCCACCCTATATAAGCCAAGATGTTTCTTTTATGATTTAAATTCCATTTCTCCTGGCCCACATGAAGCATATGAATACCACCAAGGGAGAATTCACATATAAACTCCCCTACACTCCTTAGCAATTTCAAACCTTTTCCAAAGTGATAGTAAGATCATTTGTATGATCCCTGTGTATATTTTAAATCCTTCATTTGCTTCAAGAAGAAGCAGAAAACTCTTTAAAGCAAAACTTTATGTAAAACTCTGTCCATGACATAACAGTGTGAACATTTACACAATACCAGTGAGCACTGTTCTTCCACTGGATGGAGAAACAGCCAGGATAGGCAGTCTAATGAAGATATTATTTCCTGACAGAATAACTAAATAGAAAGCCCTGAAAGTTCTTAAAAACTTCCTTAATGTTTTATACAACCTTTTACTATCTCTTTCTGTAGCATGGCTCTCAATCTCAGAAAGTTCCCATTCATTGTGAGAAGGGAAAATAGATAATTCGTACATTAAAGAGGAGTGTAAGATAGTTGTGTTATTCAAGATCTACTTTAGGAGTAAAGATTAATCTCGTTATTTTTTAGGAAAGGGAGAGACTGCATGGCAAATACTGAATTCTCTGTAGTACCCTTAATGCTGACTGAAGAGTCAAATAAGCAAAGTCACTAGAGCTGCTGGAGTCCTCCCATGAAGCTTCTGTGGCTTGAGTCCTGTAGGTTGACATCCTGTTGCAGAAGACAGATGTTTTCTCTCAATCCCTCACTAGCTTCCAGCTGCACCCTTCAGCTCCCTCACAAATATGAAATGAATCTTGCTGTGTTGAAGCTCAGAAAACTTTAAAAGTGTTTCTTGATAGCAGATGCATAACCTTTGCCATCTTTGCCTTCTTGTGCTATTAAGATCTTCCCCTTGCAGTGCCTGTTTTTTCTTGTTTCTGTGACAAGTGGTGTCCAACAAGGGTCTGTGATAGTACCGGTGCTCTTCAATATTTTCATTAATGATACAGACAGAGAGATTGTGTGCATCCTCAGCAAGTTTGCAGATGATAGGAACGGTTGGACTCGATGATCTGGTGGGTCTCTTCCAACCTGGTTATTCTGTGATTCTGTGATTCTATGACATCAAGTTGAGCGGTGCAGGTGCCACATCAGAAGGACAGGATGCCATCCAGAGGGACCTGGACAAGCAGGAGAAGTGGCCCTCTGTGAATATCAAGAGGTTCAATAAGACCAAGTGCAAAGTCCTACACCTGGGTTGGGGCAATCCACAGTTTCAGTACAGGCTGGGGGATGATGTGATTGAGAGCAGCCTTGCAGAGAAGGACTTGGGGGTGCTGGTCCATGAGAAGCTCAACACGAGCCAGCAATGTGTGCTCACAGCCCAGAAGGCCAACCGTGTCCTGGGCTGCATCAAAAGAAATGTGACCAGCAGGGCAAGGGAGGGGATTCTGCCCCTGTGTTCCTCTCTTGAGAGACCTCATCTGGAGCCTTGTGTCCAGTTCTGGAGTCCTCAACCTAAGAAGGAGATGGAGCTGTTGGAACGGGTCCAGAATCCTCAACCTAAGAAGGAGATGGAGCTGTTGGAACGGGTCCAGAGGGGGGCTACAAGGATGATGCGAAGGCTCGAGGACCTTCCATACGAGGACAGGCTGAGAGAGTTGGGGTTGTTCACCACAGAGAAGAGAAGGTTCCAGGGAGACTGTATAGTGAGAGATGTCCCTGCCAGTGGCAGGAGATGGGGGATTGGAACTGGTCACTTCCAAAACAAAACATTCTGTGATTCTTACATGATTCTTATTTCTAAGTGCTGCAACACATGCATTCATGGTTATTCTGTTTTTCTCACTATCTGCAACAGCTGCATTGATGAAAGCAACGTGTATGTGTATAAATATCTAGGAAAAAAAAGTGAGCACCAGGCTTAATTCTCTGGAACCCTTTGATGATAACAACCATATGTATTTTCTTTGAGGCTGGTTAATAGCTATGGGCAAGGTGCAGGGATGGACTGCTGCTTTCAGCTCATTCAATGCTATATTCTTCTTTAGAATTTATTAATAATTAAATTGAAAGTTGAGTTTATTCAATGTTGTTAAAATATGTAAACAATTGTTTTCTTATGAGTACTGAGACCAACACTCTGTGTCGCCCACAATATATGCTTTGCCTCCAAAGGCTGTTTTGGTAAAAGCCATTTTTCCTTCCTGCTTTACTGCTTCATTCCCATTATTGAAGATCTCTGACAGGGTGGAGGAGAATGCTACAAAGCTAGCTTTGGATGACACCACCAACTAACCACTTGCATGAAGTTATTACCCCGAAGAGGGTGAGCAGAGCAGAATGTGCACCCAGCCCTTGGCTGTTTCACTTCACGCTTAAGCTGCTGATGGCAGCATATTCACATTAAAATGATAAAGCACATGGCTTTCTGCCTAGTTCCTCCTGTGAAAGTGGTGGTGATCACCTGCAGAACTAAAAGGAACTACAGATTAGGGGAGACCCATAACATCTTCAGTTGCTCCATCTGTTGACCAATGAATGAGATCATCTTTCAGGCTAAGAGCAGTCAGAGATAAACACTGCAAGTTGTACAGATGTGTCTGAACATGCTTTGAAGTAGCTACCTCGGATACTGCCTGACAAATAGCTGAGACAGCACAGAGCCCACGGCAGGCTGTGTTTCCAGTTATTTATTCAGCTTTTCAGGTGGTTTGTATAACCCAAGCTGAGAGTTGTGCTGCCATAGCTACGTAGTAACAGCACTCCTGCTAGTTTAAAGTTAGACTGGGCTTGTGTGCATGTGCTCCAGTCACGGCTCCGCACAAACACACCAGCTCTGCCCTTATTTGTTTGTACAGTGGGGTTTCAGTTCTCCCCTGGGGCCTTCAGGCACTGCTGCAATAGAAATAATAATGAATCATTAATAACTTTGGCTGAATCATTTCAAAACTATTCACTGTGCAGCTGATGTTTATTTATTAGTGCAGAATAGTTGATGCAACAAAAGACAGCAAACAAATTGAGCCGTGGACTGTTTCGCTCCAATTCATTGTACATTTTCTCCTGGGGATAATTAGTCTTAAAATGAAGGCAAATTATGTGCGTTTGTGGCTGGAAAGATTACCCTTGCCTCCAAATATCTTCTTAAAATGGCTTTGTTTATAAGTCCTGGTATTGCTTTACTATTAATGCAGCACTGATAAAGTGTCTGGAGAGAGGTGCTTTTTTTTTTTTTTCCAAAATAGAGTTATGAGGAGTCAGAACTGGGTATGCTCTGTCCTTCTGTTGATATTTCTATATTCTTTTGGCATAAATTCATGTCAGTCTCCACCTTTGGACCCCAAAACAGCTAGATGGAGCTCTTTCCTCTCTAATTAACAGGAAACTGTCTTGAAGAACTAATTTCAAAGCTTTGGACTGATCTTGCTAATGAAAATATTCTAATTTTTTAAATAAGAGAGCTCTGAGTAAGAGCTCTCTAGGAAGATTTTGAGAGATTAGATCCAAAGGCTTAAACTGGAAAGATGTTAATAACATGCACGTGAAGAGAGCTAGTTCTGTATAGCACGGGCTATTGACAGAAAAAAAGATAAAATGAAAGAGAATAAAATATTACTTGAAGGTTTCCTGTCAAGCAGTATCTCTGTAATTTACATACACTTGTATAGGAAATATTGGATTAGATGATATAATGGTCTTTCTTTGTCTCTGACGCAGTGAATCCAGACAGGTGTCAAGTGCATTTGTTAGTGAAGATACCCAAGATGCTGGTTGTAAGATGCTGTGTTGAAAAAAGCCAGGTAAAGATCCTGTGATCTTAAGTAGCATGTCCATGAGATGTACAAAACAGGGCAGCAGTCTTAGACATTCATGCTGATTCCTCTTGCTAAGTTAGGAAAATCAGCCCTACAATGGATAGACATTTTTCTGACAACCCTCAGGATATGGAGATGATAAAGCTGTGAGGAGACCTTAGAGCAGTCTTCCAGTATCTGAATGAGGCCTCCAAGAAAGCTGGGGAGGAACTTTTTACAAGAGCACATAGTGATAGGACGAGGGGGGATGGCTTTGTATTGCAAGGGGGAAGATTCAGATTAGGCATTAAGAAAAATTCTTCACGATGAGGGTGATGAGATACTGGCACCAGTTGCCCAAGGAAGTTGTGGCTGCCCCTTCCCTGCCAAGTGTTGAAGACCAGGTTGGATGGGATCTTGAGCAGCCTGGTCTAGTGAGAGGTGTCTCTGCCCATCGCAGGGGGATTGGAACTGGATGATCTTTAAGGTCTCTTCTAACCCAAAACATTCTATGATCCTATGATGATTCTAACATTCTAGGAAATGAAGATAAAATAAATGGAGAACTATTTGCCTTGAAAATTTGTACTGTAAAGATAGGCATAACTTATACAAATTAACCTCAAATACTGCATTCAGTTTTGGGACCTTCATTACAAGAAAGACATTGAGGTCCTGGAGCGTGTCCAGAGAAGAGCGATGAAGCTGATGAAGGGGCTGGAGAACAAGTCTTACAAGGAGCAGTTGAGGGAACTGGGGTTGTTTAGCCTGGAGAAGAGGAGGCTGAGGGGAGACGTTATTGCTCTCTACAACTGCCTGACAGGAGGTTGTAGAGAGGTGGGTGTTGGTCTCTTCTCCCAAGTGACAGGTGATAGAACAAGAGAGAACGGCCTTAAGCTGCATCAGGGGAATTTCAGATCAGACATTAGGAAAAATTTCTTCACAGAAACAGTTAACCAGCCCTGGCAGTGGCTTCCCAGGGAGGTAGTTGAGTCCCCATCCCTGGAGGGATTTAGAAGACAGCTAGAAGAAGTCCTTAGGGATATGGTTTAGTAGTGGACAGGTTGATGATCTCAAAGATCTTTTCCAACTTAATGATTCTGTGATTCTGTAATTATATAGTACCTTTTGGCAAAGTAAAGGTAACTAATAAACAAAGATCTGAGGATATTTACTCTTTGTTTGCCTCTCTATTGCATACACTTATGCTGGGACTGAACTAAACCTCTTAGAATCAATGGAAGATTTTTCCCACTGATTTGGGAGAACTAAAAATAAACTATATCGCATAACTGCTTTCACAAACTACTCATCAAACTCCAGTCTTGTAATTGCTTCTGTCAGCTACTAAGAGACTCTGGTTATAGACAGAGACATGACTGAGCTGTCTGCTTCTGCTTTGTTCTCCCCTTCATAGTCTATCAATACCACTCACCCACACATCACCTCAACTTCAGAACGCACAATCATTTTCCAGAGGTTACCACAACCCCCTGTTGGTTCTGCTGTCTGAGGCCTGGAGCCTGTCTTCCTTGGCAGTTGAAAGGTGGTGGGTATACTTGCCTCCCTTAAATACCTCCGTTGCCCTGGCTCAGGATGGAGGACTCCAAAGTGGACCTTGAGATTTTCTCAGCTGTGCATGGCAGTATGGACCTGAAGGAGTCTACCAGAGCTGCATAGTTCAGTCTTGTAGAGAGGAGGGTGCTGGCCTCTTCTCCCAAGTGACAGGGGACAGGACAAGAGGGAATGGCCTCAAGCTCCGCCAGGGGAGGTTTAGGCTGGACACTAGGAAAAAATTCTTCACAGAAAGGGTCATTGGGCACTGGAACAGGCTGCCCAGGGAGGTGGTTGAGTCACCTTCCCTGGAGGTGTTTAAGGCACGGGTGGACGAGGTGCTAAGGGACATGGGTTAGTGTTTGATAGGAATGGTTGGACTCGATGATCCGATCCGGTGGGTCTCTTCCAACCTGGTTATTCTATGATTCTATGATTCCATGATTCTACAGTCAGTCACAACTTCTATCCCTCTTTGCTTGTTTAGCTCCAGCTAACCATAATTACTCGTTGCCACAGCTCCTACTGAAAAGCTGTTCTGGGATGTCAGTGCACTGAAGATCAGAAACCTTCTAATTTCCGGATATAACTTATTAAAAGTAGTTTATACCTACCTGTTCTTGTACAAGTATATCTTAAAGCTTAAACAGACCTTTTTTTCCTCCATGGTGCTAATGGAATAGAGTCAAGCTGTGGCTACATTAGCAAATTAATTTCCATAATACAACTGCATTGGTGAACAGAAGCAGTGCTAACACTCTTGCATTCCATCCTTTACAGGCAGTTTACTAGGGATACGATTGATTCTCGTTGAATGCTTCCTCTGTACATGTGCAAAGCTGTACTTCAGATCCTTTTGTCCTGAATCTCAGGTTCCTCTAGGAAGTGCCACAATATCTATCTCATGCAGATTCATGCCACTGCTCACAGCATTTTCCCCACTGCTGTTGTCTGTATAAGGTCAAATATATGACAGTATCAGTTCTGTTCCTGCTTCATGCTGTCTCTGCATGACACTGCCTGCAGCTCCATCCACCTGCCTCCTCATAGCCCGCATGGTGTTGAGACTGCTGGGACCACATCACCATTGGGACGATCAGCAGTCGGTATGAAATTTCCAGTTGCAGTGAAGCACCACCGAGAATCTCCCTTGTGAGCTGGTGCCAGGACCTTACCGTCCTGAAATGAAATTTTGCAAGCTGATATCTGTATTTGGACGAGCAGCTGTAGCCCTATGGAGCCTTACAAGCTTCAAAGCCTGGTCTGTGGCTAACCAGTGTAGGATGGACAAGTCCACTATGGGCAGTGAAACTCTCCAAGAAAGTTCTCCACCCCTGTTTCCTAAATACGGTGCAAATGAGTGACATCGGCAAAATCATTGAGACTTTTGTTATCCAGAGGCTGGGTCAGTGATACTGAAGGACTTGGGGTTGCTGGTCGATGAGAAGCTCGAAATAAGCTGGCAATGGGCACTCACAGCCCAGAAGACCAACCATATCCTGGGCTGCATCAAAAGAAGCATGGTCAGCAGCTTGAGGGAGGGGATTCTGCCTTTCTAATCCTCTCTTGTGAGACCTCATCTGTAGTATTGTGTCCAGTTCTGGAATCCTCAACATAAGAAGGATATGGATCTGTTGGAACAGGTCCAGAGGAGGGCTACAAGGATGATCAGAGCACCTCCCATAAGAGGACAGATTCTCTCCTATTCTGTCTACGTGTGGTTTGTTTTTTTTTTAAAATTCTCTCCTTAAATGATGCTTTTGGAACTGAGTGAAGTGGAAAAAAAAATAGACTGGATTTTTTTTTATTCCATCAAAGTGTAAAAAACATCTGTGATTGAAATCAGTTCTGTTTCCTCTCTTTAGAAGACAATGTGCAAAACCTTTGCATGTAATAACCCATATTTTAAAGGTAAACCTTTGACATAGAATTATAATTACTAGAAATGAAATTAAAGCTTCCCAACTTGGTGTATGGCATTTCCCCTTCACTGCTTTATATCTTCCAGCTGGATAAGCATCAATGAATCATCACAAGGTTTTTGCCTAAGGTTCAGCTGTGTGATCACATCTAACTTTGTTTCTCACAACCTGAGGGGTTATCAGGAGCATAAATTAAGATTTTTATCTATTTCAGCCATTAAGCACAAATATTCAAGTTTTATGTATCTTTTTACAGTTACTGTTAGATGATAACATGAGATTTTTGATTTGTTTTGCTCTTTCATTGCGTTTCTTTAGAAATAAGATATTCCAATATTTCAGGATGAACGATTGCTGAGTTTTTGCAGACTATCAGGAGCCAAAAATCTCCTGAAATACCTGACAACAAGCATTTACTATCAGACCCGTTGAATCCTAAATCAGTCATCAAGTCCCATTTCCATATAGGCTGGAAGAACCTTTGAGTTAACAAAAAAGTGTCAAAAAGCCAGATAGCCAGATATTTGGATAAAGTAAGAAGGGAATAAACAGACCTGAGTGATGTTCTGCAAAAACAAGGAAAAGTAAATGCCAATTTACCTCATAAATAGCAGGACCTAGAGTGAAGGGTCCCTTGACAGCCATGGGGTGTCAAGCAGTCCAAGTACATGTCTTCTGCAGCATCAAGACTCAAAGACTCCACCTGGAACCTGAGGAAGTAATTTCTGGCATGCAGGCAGCCTTGGTTGATTGGCAGAGCCATAGCAGAGGTGAATCAAAGCAAATTCCATCTTAAAACCCCCGTGTTATCAACATCCTGCTGTGCTGGTAAGACTCATCTTTGATGTCCTTGGATTTTCTTCTCTCATTTTGAACACCATAAGGAAAACATTCCCAATATAGCCCCTTCCTTCAATGACCCTGAAGGAAGCCACTAACTTATAATGGCAGTGGGGATTCCTGTTATTAATTAGTCAATAAGAACTTAAACTTCACTTGATGTGGATTCCTATAGTTGATCTATTTTAAGTCTTGCACTTAGAAATATCATGCCTGTCATTCTTCTCTTTCTCCTATTGTTTATAGCACTCTCTTGTGTTATTTCCGATGCTAAAATGTAGGATGTTATCAAATGTCTGTGAAATGGAAGCAAGCATCTCTATAAAGGGATATTCTACATAACTAGATGCTTCTCTGAGGTGTGGGAGTGTACTGACAACCATTTGTGCATCCGAGCCTCCTCTGATGCCTTTCAGACCCCATATCATACCTACCATGCTTCAAGCGTGAAAGTATTTTTGAATTTGTAGTTGAATATTAACCACTTCCTATTTATTGTCTCAGGTAACCTGGTTGGGGAACCTCATTGAGGAGAAGGTGAGGGAAACTATACCAGAAAACAGAAAGATTGAAAGAGTTTTTAGACTAAAATGGATCATTCTTTTCCAGGCAGCAGCCAATATCAGATACTTCAGGAAAAGCCCCATCTAATATCCACAGTGTTGGATTCTATTGCTGCTGCTTGTATCCTCTCCTGATCCATTAACGTTCTAAAAAATTTCCTGTCTTTTTGTACGTTTGAAAAATGAGTCGTCGAATGGATTAGGGTGTTCTAAAATAGAAAATCAGGAAGACACTGTTTCAACCGGAAACACTAGGATTAACCTTTGCGATGAACATAGAATACAATAGTGTGGGTTGGAAGGGATGGTAAAGATCATCTTGTCCCAACTACCCTGTGATGAGCAGGGACACCTCCCACTAGATCCGGCTGCCCAAGGTCCCATCCAACCTGGCCTTCAACACCTCCAGGGATGGGGCAGCCACAGCTTCCCTGCGCAACCTGTTCCGGTGCCTCACCACCCTCACAGTGAAGAAATTTATCCTTATGTCTAGTCTAAATCTGCCCCTCTCCAGTTTATAGCCATTGCCCCAAGTCCTATCACTACAGACCTCTGCAAACAGCAACAGCTGTGAAACATCATCATCAAACTTACCTATAAATTAACACACTGCACTTTAATGGGGAAACTATTCTCTGTTTTCTTATCTTAGATTTTTTTTGCCTTCCTTCCTTCCTTCCTTCCTTCCTTCCTTCCTTCCTTCCTTCCTTCCTTCCTTCCTTCCTTCCTTCCTTCCTCCTTCTCCACTCCCTTAAACAAGGGATCTAGTTGGGGTAGAGAGGGCAGGTTGGAAAAGAAAGAAGAATCAGCTAGTGGAAAGGTATGGCTGGGCAGGTTGGCAGGCAGATTAGCGAAGTGATGGATGATGCTCAGGAATGTTTGCACAATGTGCCTCCTTAATTGCTCTACATGAAGTAGTGAACTAAAGAAGGAAGGGCTGATTTTATTTTAATCTGAATTGCTCACACAACTAAATTTTCATTTCGTCACCCCCTTTTCCTTGGTGGCTTGAGCTCCTTATCATTCTACCAATGAATATTCTCATTTTTTCTGCTTTTTACACACCTTTCTTATTCAACTTTTTGAATTATGACAGCAATGCAGGCTGATGGTTGCAAAAGCAGATAAAAACACATGCTTACTCTCCTTGAACTATGTACTACCTGCTAGAGTGCAGTACAGAACACTGTCCATATTATAAAATCAGAGCATACTGAGTAAATTATTAGAGGAGAACTTATCCTCACCAACTCCCATACACTCAATTCAAGTCTTAGGGAAGTTCCCATATGAGCATTCAATGTGTACACTCTGAAACTATTTTATTCCTCATGAAGAACAGAATTCAAAGATTCAGTTAGGCACAAGGTCAAGTAAGAAACAGAAGACAGCAATGGGCAGAGTCTTTCTTCCAGGGAACAGCTGTCATGGGCTGTAGGCAAATATAGAGTTGCACAGGTACCTATATAAAACAGTTTTTCCATGCAAGCACCAGACTTTTTCTGAACAGTCATTAATGCTTGTGCCTCCCTTGAGGGACTCCCTACCAAAAGGACTCACTACAGAGGCTCTGTGCCTCTGAAGTCAAGGCTTTAGGACTAAGCATGTCCAATGGATGTAAGCTTCCTGCTCAAGGCATCTTTGTTGCCCTTGTTGTGGGTTGGAGGTGAGGATGAAGCTGCACCAGGGGAGGTTCACACTGGACATTAGGAAAAATTTCTTCATCAAAAGGGTTATCAAGCCTGGAACAAGCTGCCCAGGGAGGTGGTTGAGTGCCCATCCCTGGAAGGATTTAAAAGACAGGTAGATGAATTGCTTAGGGATATGATTTAGTGGTGGACAGGTACAGTTGGTCTTGATGATCTCAAAGGTCATTTCCAACCAACTCATCCTGTGAATCTATGATTCTATGAGTAAAATACAGACTCTGAACAGTCTGGCAGAGGCAGTGTGCTTCTGCTCTTTCCAGCTGGGACCTATACATTCATTTGCACATGTGAAGGGGCTTTTTCCTGTTTTAGGTGGTGCAACTTCAAGAACATATTCAGTAAAATGACTTGGATAGTTGCAGTGCAGAACCACTTTGTTAATTAAGCCAGAGTTGTATTTAATTCATTTTGACAGCACACTTCTTCCCCCTGTTAGGTTTGTAACAGCAGGAATCCTGCTTGCTGGTTAATAGTTCCAGAGAAACATGCAATTACAGAAATTGCCTATCAAGTCTTCACGTCTCTTGCTGCGGCCGGCATAGTGAAAGCACTGAAACTTATCTGACCAGATGTGAACTGGGTGTGTGCCATGAAGGCTTTCCTGTCCCTCCGGGCAATCACAGGCAGCACTAATTTGTGTGTCAGGAAGGGGACAGAAGCATAGCTACAGATGTTCTTAATGGCTGTCAAATTCCTCAATCCTATTTAGAAATAAGCACTGTTCTCTCTTATCCCTCGAGCTAATGCTTAGAGTAGATTTAACAAGTTACCTAATATAAAAAGTGAAATGGAGAGTAGGTGTATGGTGTGAATCCACGGAGATGTACAGACTAGATGATAGACACGGTAAGAAGAAATTACATTTCCTTCCATCTATCACCTAACTGTGCAAACTGTAACCAGAGAAAAAACAGTGTGGTAGGTGAAGCTGGAATCTACAACAACCTACAGTCCATCTTATGAAAAATGTTGGATATGTAAAAGGGAAGAAGAAAAGAAGCATGGCTTTTGGCAGAAGAAAAGCTGACAGTTTTCTTCCATCCATATCTACAGCTTCTGTGTCTACTTATTCGCCATCATACCCCTGGAATGCCTTTTGAACAATGATCCATAAGAACATTAACATGAGGTTCAACAAGACCAAGTGCAAGGTCCTTCACCGGAGTCTGTGCAATCCATGTTTTCAATACAAGATGGGGAATGACGTGATTGAGAGCAGCCCTGCAGAGAAGGACTCGGGGGTGCTGGTTGATGAGAAGCTCGATATGAGCTGGCAGTGGTCACTCACAGCCCAGAAGGCCAACTGTGTCCTGGGCTACATAAAAAGAAGCATGGCCAGCAGGTCAATGGATAGGATTCTCCCCCTCTACTCCATTCTTGTGAGACCCCACCAGGAGCCTTGTGTCCAGTTCTGAAATCCTAAACGTAAGAAGGATATGGAGCTGTTAGAATGGGTCCAGAGGAGGCCACAAAGATGTTCAGAGGGCTGGAGGACCTCTGCTATGAGGACAGGCTGAGAGAGTTGGGGTTGTTCAGCCTGGAGAAGAGAAGGCTCTGAGAAAACCTTATAGTGACCTTCCAGTACCTGAAGGGGGCTACAAGAAAGATGGAGAGGAACTTTTTGCCAAGGCATGGAGTGATAGGATGATAAAGAATGGTTTTATGTTGAGGATTCCACAACCAGACAGAATATTCCATGTGGGATCTTGCAAGAGCAGAGTAAGATCTCCTATCTATATGATGTGTGTTTTATGACTCTCAATCATGCAAATATTTGGCTCCTACTGGCAGGGAGACTCTTTACCCTGCATTTATTTAAGACATTATGCTAAAATTAGCAGAGAGATGCTTTTCAGGGTGAGTTTCCTAAGCATTCTGCTTAGAAAACTGGCTGCCTTTTGCCTGGACAGGCGCACACTCTCCTGGGTGGAAAACTGGTTGGCTGGAGGGCCCAGAGAGTGGTGCTAAATGGCGTTAACTCCAGCTGGAGGCCAGTTAAAAGTGGGGTCCCCAGGGCTCAGTGCTGGGTCCAGCCCTGTTCAATGTCTTCATCAATGATCTGGATGAAGGCATCGAGTGCACCCTTAGCAAGTTTGCGGACGACACTAAGCTGGGTGGAAGTGTCGATCTGCTGGAGGGTCGGGAGGCTCTGCAAAGGGATCTGAACAGGCTGGACCACTGGGCAGAGTCCAATGGCATGAGGTTTAACAAGGCCAAATGCCGGGTCCTGCACTTGGGGCACAACAACCCTGTGCAGTGCTACAGACTAGGAGAAGTCTGTCTAGAAAGCTGCCTGGAGGAGAGGGACCTGGGGGTGTTGGTTGACAGCGACTGAACATGAGCCAGCAGTGGCCCAGGTGGCCAAGAAGGCCAATGGCATCTTGGCTTGGATCAGAAACGGCGTGACCAGCAGGTCCAGGGAGGTTCTTCTCCCTCTGTACTCGGCACTGGTGAGACCGCTCCTCGAATCCTGTGTTCAGTTCTGGGCCCCTCACCACAAGAAGGATGTTGAGGCTCTGGAGTGAGTCCAGAGAAGAGCAACAAAGCTGGTGAGGGGATGGAGAGCAGGTCTTACGAGGAGCGGCTGAGAGAGCTGGTGGTGTTTAGCCTGGAGAAGAGGAGGCTGAGGGGAGACCTCATTGCTCTCTACAACTCCCTGAAAGGAGGTTGTGGAGAGGAGGGAGCTGGCCTCTTCTCCCAGGTGACAGGGGACAGGACAAGAGGGAATGGCCTCAAGCTCCGCCAGGGGAGGTTCAGGCTGGACATTAGGAAAAAATTCTTTACAGAAAGGGTCATTGGGCAGTGTCAGAGGCTGCCCAGGGAGGTGGTTGATTCACCTTCCCTGGAGGTGTTTAAGGCACGGGTGGATGAGGTGCTCAGGGGCATGGTTTAGTGTTTGATAGGAATGGTTGGACTCGATGATCCGGTGGGTCTTTTCCAACCTGGCGATTCTATGATTCTATATGGTGTTTTAAAATACTTTTAGACTTTAAATCAAAAGCAGTTTACAGGTTCCTGAAGGCATAAGAGTTAAGCACACAAATGCCTTCGGATCTATGGTTCCTATTCTGTGCTGAATATGCATCACCACCTTAGCTGAAACAAGACACCTGAAAGTTTAATGTTTGATTTAAGTCCTCAGCTGACATTTATCAGAGCTGGTCAGGTGCCTATGGGTTTGCTTTTCTCCCCCACAACAAAACTATTTCCGCATTTAAAAATAATTATTTTAATTAGTTTCTCTAATGAAAGAGTTGAACTGACCAGTATTTCACAAGTTACTTCACTTTCTTCTCTGAATTATTCATTTTTTGTGTTTATTTGTCTTAGCCAGCGAAGAAAGGGAGCTGGGGCATGTCAGCCAATGTAAAAGAGCAGCGCTTTGTTTTTTTAGTATATAATTACTTGGTCGGTGCCCTGGGAATTTATTTCCATGACAGCATTCTTGAATGGCATATTTGCCATTTTCAGTTTACTCTACGTGTGTTTGCGTATGTGCGTGTGAGCGTGCGTGTGTGCCGGCAGGTGGGTTGCCTGCTGAACAATTCCCATTGATGAGAAAGGCGAGGAGGAGGTATTTAGGAGACGTTAAGAAAGACTTAGAAGGAAATAGCGCAGGTAGCTGCCGGAGCGTATTAATTATTAATGTTTATAGCTTAGAAGTTTTTAGAAGCCCAGCTGTTCAGGGTAGGTGCGCGTACATGTACGTGTGCGTGTACGTACGTGTGTGTGTACATACGTGTGTGTATGTGTGTAAATATAAAGGTCAATGACTCACGCTTTGTTTAGTCAATGAATGAGTAAAAGTGTACAGGCTTAAAGCAACAACTAGCAGACATGCCTGAGAATATCCACCCGGGCAACCATCACCCAGAACCCATAAACTGTAAAATTTCACTTACTTGGGAGTTTCGCACAGCCCCGATATTATTATTAAAGTTTATAGGGTTATTTACATGACAAAGAAATATCTTGGATATTTTTACAAAAGTATCATGTATATTTATAGGTGAATGATAACACTTAAGACAGTGGAGTCTTTTCTGCTGGGAGAAGCCATGTAGCTGTTTTGAAATGGTAGAAGATGACACCAAGCGGAGCGGTGCAATTGCCACAATGGAAGGACAGGACATCATCCAGAGGGACCTGGACAAGCTGGAGAAGGGGGTCTGTGTGAACCTCATGCGGTTCAACAAGGCCAAGTGCAAGGTCCTACACCTGGGGCAGGTCAATCTGCGGTTTCAATACAGGATGGGAGATGATGTGATTGAGAGCAGCCCTGCAGAGAAGGACTTGGGGATGATGGTTGATGAGAAGCTCGACATGAGCCAGCAATGGGCACACACAGACCAGAAGGCCAACCATGTCCTGGGTTGCATCAAAAGAAGGTTGAGGGAAGGGATTCTGTCCCTTTATTCCTCTCTTGTGAGACCTCATCTGGAGTCTTGTGTCCAGTTCTGGAATCCCCAACATAAAAAGGAGATGGAGCTGTTGGAATGCATCCAGAGGAGGCTACAAGGATGATGCGAGGGCTGCAGCACCTTCCATATGAGGACAGGCTGAGAGGGTTGAAGTTGTTCAGCCCAGAGAATAGAAGGCTCCAAGGAGACCTTATAGTGACCTTCCAGTACCTGAAGGGGCCTCCAAGAAAGCTGGGGAGGGACTGTTTACAAAAGCTTGTAGTGATAGGACTACAGGCAATGGCTCTAAGCTGGAAAGGGGCAGATTTAGACTAGACAGAAGGAGGAATTCCTTCATGATGAGAGAGGTGAGGCACTGGCACAGGTTGTCCAGGGAAGCTGAGGCTGCCCCAACCCTGGAGGTATTCGAGGCCACATTGGATGGGGCCTTGAGCAGCCTGTTCCAGTGGGAGGTGTCCCTGCCCATGGCAGGGTGGTTGGAACTAGATGATTTTTCAGGTCCTTTCTAACCCAGACTATTCTATGATTCTATGAAGTCTGGTGAGTCCAGAAATGACCTGTGTTTAAGGAAAGAGTTGCACAACGAGCCAACATCCAGCTTGGCATGAGAGCTCATTTTGTCTCCATTTCTGAATAATTTATGGAAAAATTTCATATGGAAAAAGCCTCCCTAGCCCAAACAAGTAGAGAGAGACAAACAGTTAATTGTTAGTTTAAAAAAAGGATTAAGACACTAGAGGTGAGCACAAAAAGAGAGTTCTGAGTTTTGTAATGAATTTTTTCTTTGCAAAAAATAAAAGAAATTATATTTGTTTGATTTTTACCCCTATTCCAGGAGTAAGAGCTTTTGCTAACAAGCCAGAAGGCCTAGGTCTGGCTCTTTCCTCTGGATTTGTACCTGGACCTCCAGCCCCACAAGCAGTGTGTTTGAATGCTCTGAGATAAGTTGTGTTCTCAGCCTCCCTAGCTAAAACGTTCCTGCCTATATGGAATCCTGAAGAACACACTGAACCTGGCATGCAAAATCATGAATAAACTCCTTTTAAAACACCCAGGAGATTATTCTCTTTGTAGCAATGAGTATTTAAGCATTTTCTCCCTATTTACAGGAAAGTGTCCAAATATCTTCAGATGAAGGAGGAAATCAAAGCTCAGATTCCCACATCTTGGATGTCTGAAAAAGTAATGATAGGTACTTTTATCCACGCTATTTTGTAATTAATGCCTACATCTATCTTTTCTTTCCATTACCTCATTGTTGTCTTTAATTACTTTACTTGGAAATAAGCAAGAGGTTTCGTTTGTTCTAAGGTTTTGGCTTTTTTCCCCCCACTTGTTCATTTCAACAAACCAAATTTTTTTATGTGTTCATGTCACAGCATTCCCCAGCTTTTGATTTCAAAAACTTGGTTGCACCTGTTATATTTTTCTTGCTTAGAAGTGCTACAAGCCAGTACTCATTGCTGGTCCCTGCCTGTACACAGAAAATACTTGAGCAAGTAGAGTAACAACATACTTTCCAGAAGTGGTTGCAGGGAGTGGACAGAAAGGACTCATCCTCAACGTTGTGATTTCCTGACTTGCAGAAAGAACGAAAGCCAGATGAAGAGAATTTCAAAAATTCTTTGGTGCTTTATAGCAAAAGAATTTTAGAATTTTAAGATTATGTGTGTGTGTGAGTATATGTAAGTGTATATATATATACACATACATATATATAAAGATTTTTAGTAGTCAGCA
The DNA here is from genome assembly GCF_032191515.1 of Phaenicophaeus curvirostris. Classification (NCBI taxonomy): domain Eukaryota; kingdom Metazoa; phylum Chordata; class Aves; order Cuculiformes; family Cuculidae; genus Phaenicophaeus; species Phaenicophaeus curvirostris. The sequence continues at coordinate 206,721,628 of NC_091392.1, forward strand.
AATTCCAGTTGAGTTTAATTTTCTTTCTTCTCTGTCACTTTGCCAGGTTTAATAAGGGATAGAAGCTGAGACTTGTACACCCCTGGCACGAAAAGTTCATGCATAAGGAACTGGGCAAGGACAACCGCAGATTCCACTCTGCCACGTGCACTCCTGAGCCTGGGACACCAAGGAAAGCACAGACAGAGGACCTGTGTTGGAGAAGACCCACTAGCACCGCAGACGTAGAAATCGAGTACCCAGCTTTGTGGAAGTGGTTAGAATTCAAGTCCACTTGCAGCATGAGGATTTAGGTATAGTTGCACCTGAAAATGTTAGAAGTTAGAGGACAGTATGTTCCTCTCTAATTACATTGTGGGTTGTAGGTCCAAAACTTGGCTGATGGGACTAATGAAGTGTAGGTAGGCAAGTTTTGTGCTGCTTGTACATACAATATGCATAACACAGAATCGTGGAATGGTTTGGGTTGGAAAGGACCTTAAAGATCATCCACCTCCCACTAAACCAGGCTGCTCAACGCCACATCCAACCTGCCCTTCAACACATCCAGAGAGGGGGCAGCCACAACTTCCCTCGGCAACCTCTCCCAGAGCCTCACCACAACCAGCATAAAGAATTTCTTCATAATGTCTCATCTAAATCTTCCCCCTTCCAATTTAAACCCATTCTCCACCATCCTATCACTAAATGCCCTTGTAAAAACTCTGTCCCCAGATTTCTTGGAGGCCCCCTTCATGTACTGGAAGGCTGTTCTAGGGTCTCCTCCGAGCCTTCTCTTCTCCAGGCTGAACAATCCAAACTCTGTCAGCCTGTCCTCATACAGGACATGCTGCAGCCCTCTGATCATCTTCACAGACTCCTCTGGACCCATTCCAACAGTTCCATATTCTTCTTATGTTGAGGATTCCAGAACTGAACATTATACGCCAGATGAGGTCTCGTAAGAGCATAGAAGAGAGGGAGAATCCCTGCCATCGACCTGCTGGCCACGCTTCTTTTGATGCAGCCCAGGATACGGTTGGCATTCTGTGCTGTGGGCACACACTGCTGGCTCATATGGAGCTTCTCATCAACCAGAACCCCAAAGTCCTTCTCTGCAGGGCTCTTTTCAATCATGCCAAAAACATCCAGAAGCTCATTTTCTACTGTCTTCATTTTAGTGCTCCCTCATTCAAGGGTGAGATCAGCAAGCCAAGCATCAGTGAGGATGAAGTTTTCATCAGTTTCCTTCTAGAAAGACAAAATTCAGCTTTATTTTTTGTGTGCCTGTAGTGATAGGATGAGGGGCAATGGGGATAAACTGGGGAGGGGCAGATTGAGACCAGACAGAAGGAGGAATGTATTCACAATGAGAGTGGTGAGACACTGGCACAAGTTGCCCTGGGAAATTGTGGCTGCCCCATCCCTGGAGGTCTTCAAGACAAGGTTGGGTGGGGTATTGAGCAGCCTGGTCTAGTGGGGGGTGTCCCTGTCAATGGCAGGGGGGTTGGAACTGGATGGTCTTTGAGGTTTCTTCCAACACAAACTATTCTATGATTCTATGGCTTATAAGGGCTGAAGAGTAGCAATGTACCTGGTGTCTTTCCACAAGTGTTAAAAACCTGAATGATGTAATGCCAAACCTGCACCGTGTGCAGGTAAAACCTCCAGTCCTGGAGGTCTTACAGTAAGTTACAGTTCCCTTGGAAGGAGGGAGGAGAGCTGGGGTTGTTTAGCCTGGAGAAGAGGAGGCTGAGGGGAGACCTCATTGCTCTCTACAACCACCTAAAAGGAGGTTGTGGAGAGGAGGGAGCTGGCCTCTTCTCCCAAGTGACAGGGGACAGGACAAGAGGGAATGGCCTCAAGCTCCACCAGGGGAGGTTTAGGCTGAACATTAGGAAAAAATTTTTCATGGAAAGGGTCATTGGGCACTGGAACAGGCTGCCCAGGGGGGTGGTTGAGTCACCTTCCCTGGAGGTGTTTAAGGCATGGGTGGACGAGGCGCTGGGGGGCATGGTTTAGTGTTTGATAGGAATGGTTGGACTCGATGATCCGGTGGGTCTCTTCCAACCTGGTGATTCTATGATTCTATAATTCTATGATTCTATAATTCTATGATTCTACAAATAAGTTCGGCCCTCATGTTTTAACAAGTAGAACTTATAAAACTGTTGGGAAAATTTCTTCAGTATTCCTAAGTGTGTAGATTGAGGGCATCCAAGGGCCTGGGGAGCCTACCCAGTCCATACACTAGATATATCTGTAAAATACTGCCTGGCTATCTGAAAAGGCGTGGAGAACCGCAGGTTTTCACAGCAGTGCCACTCCCTCTTCAAGTTGATTTGTGCTACGATTACACATACTGTTTACATAGCTGTTAGCAAAAGCAAATTAAAATTATAGTAGATCCACCTTCATCAACATCTGACCACCTCCAGACAACACCATACATGCTTGTTGATCTGTAATTCCTTGACTCCCAGCAGCTGCTTGCCTTTCTCCCACCCTTTCCTCTCAGGGCACTTTCTACTTGAAAACATCATATGTCCGGGGCAGACTTTTGCCATCCCTGCTGCCCAGCCCTGTCTCGGCATCAGAGAATCATTGAACCATGTCAACCCTGCTGTCAGCTGTACAGGAGATTATTTCTCCATGTAGACCCCTCTTAACTTTATGGCAAAGAATTCACACACCTTGCCAGTTTTCTTTAAGCTGTGTTCAGTTTTGGGCTCCTCATTACAAGAACGACATTGAGGTTCTGGAGCGCGACCAGAGAAGAGCAACAAAGCTGGTGAAGGGGCTGGAGAACAAATCTTGTGAGTAGTGGCCAAAAGAACTGGGGTTGTTCAGCCTGGAGAAAAGTAAACTGAGGAGAGATCTTATCACTGTCTACAACTGCCTGAAATGAGCTTGTAGAGAGGTGGATTCTGTCTCTTCTCCCAAGTGACAAGTGATAGGATGAGAGGAAATGGCCTCAAGTTGCACCAGGAGAGGCTCAGGTTAGACATCAGGAAAAATTTCTTCTCCAAAAGGGTTCTCAAGCACTGGCAGAGAGTGCCCAGGGAGGTGGTTTAGTCCTTATCCCTGGAGGTGGGTAGGTGAAGTGCTCAGGCGTATGGTTTAGAAGCAGACAGGTATGGTTGGAGTTGATGATCTCCAAGGTCTTTTCCAGCGTAGTGATTCTATAATTCTATGAAATAATAGTTGACATCCATAAAGAAGGTTTAAACAATTCTGTGACTAGTTTTGGGGTAGCGGTTCTGAGGTAAATGAGAATAGAAGGGTAGAAACATGAAGCAATGTACTAAAATCAGTTTCTGTACCAAATAATGTGATGGCAGTAAATGCTGCATTTCTCTTTCAAAAAAATATTCTAAGAGATGTTCGTGACATCAAGACCAGAGAAACCGGTTCTTCAGTAACTAGTAAATCAATTGTAGCAGTAACCAAAGGTAGAACTATAAAATGGTGTGATAAATGTAACATAACGGGGCAAATAAGCTGTGCTGTTACAAAGAAAATATCGTAGAATCATAGAATAGTTTGGATTGGAAGGGACCTTAAAGTTCATCCAGTTCCAATCCCCCTGTCATGGGCAGGGACACCTCCCACTAGGAGTCTTAAACCTCAGCAATCTTCATCCCAAAGAAGAAGCCCAACTATACAACACTGATATTCTTCCTCCCTCCCTCATTTTCTCTCTCTCCCCCTCACACACACACACACACACACACATATTTTTGAACTCAATTTTATTTTTATTTTACCTACCTAGAAAAATTGTGACTGAATATTTCTTTAGAAAGGCAGGACATTTTAAATGAGAGTTAAATTCCAAATTAAAAATGTTTTGCTGAAAGATTCGAAACCATCCTTAACAGAAAAGCATGCAGTGCAGAGATCCAAAGTGTTTTTATTAAAGCCTGTCACAAAATCTTTGTAATTGTAGCTATGTATAACAAATAATGTTATCTATTTGGGATTAAACAGAGCTTCTAGGGATTGCTGGAATAAAAAATGACTGTTAGCGTGCAGGAAAAACATTTTTTAACCATGTGAACTGTAATGAAAATTTCAGCTTGTAATGCAGCATCAGTAACAGAAATCAAACAACACTAAGACAGACAAGAAGACGGAGAAGAATATGGTTATGTAAACTGAGAGCATGCCGAATGATGTCGGTCACATCTAAGAACAACAAAGCAACACAAACCAAAGCCTGAACTGAAGTTTCATGGCAATGGGCTAAAATCACGAGGTTTACGCAGAAACCTCTGCATCATGAGAGCGTGAGAGAGTTCATTTGAGGAAGGAGTCAAATAATAAGGACTACAAGACAAATATTGGAAATTTAAATAGAGAGAGAATGTAAATGGGGCGATTCCTTTTTTTGGGTCTCATAATACAAGAGAAAGGCAATGGCCTGTAAAATTGGGAAACAATCCATTTAAACATGGTTTAAAGGAAATACTGTTTATGCACATATAATTATCTGTTAGAACTGATTGCTAGAAGATAGCTGAAGCTACAGGCTTAGCAGAAGTTTAAAAAATGATTAGACTTTTATAGAGATAAAAAGAATATTCATACTTAATTAGACAGGATAAGAAATATACAGGATATACCCATGGTGTAAGAGAACTACTTGTTAGTGGAGGCTAGGTAGGTGTTTCCCCATGGCTAGATTATTCTGCACCTGTTCATTCTGCATTTTCTTTCACTTTTTTCCTAAACATTTACTGTCAGACTCAGGATAATAAACTGGGATCGATGTTGCATTGTCAAATCATAATTCCCGTCTCATAAACACAAAGGTTAGAGAAATGTATCTGCTTGATTCTAAGACCTGGAGCTAGATCTGGGAGAGATGAAAACTGGTACAAAACCAATATTTTGCTCTGCCCAGGTACATTTCTTCAGACAAAGCACAGAGTTGTTGAGACCATCATGAGCTTGGAAGTGTTTTACTGAGCTTGAACTCCTGGCTGATGCCTTCCCAGAAAAGTCAGCATGGGCTGCTTTGTCTAAGAAGGGCTATCCAAGTATCTTAGACTGAGCAAGATAAGCTCTAGGACAGGGCACGCCTAGGGCTGATGGATGTGCTTTCTGGCAGTAGAGGTGATGACAGCTCAGAAGACACTTTCAGTTCACCAAGTGTCTCATGGGATCTCAAGGTCATGGTTCTTTAGGCTCCCTTCCAGTCCCGAAAAGTCTCATCTGTAAAAGCAAGGAAGAGGAAAAACAATGTTTTCCTGCACCTCATCTCACAGCAGCGCTGGGGTCTGGCTGTAGCACTTCCCTGGAACTGGTGGTTGGGAAGAAATAATTCATCTAATAACAGATACTTTCAGAGATGAAATGAATAATTTAAAAAGGATGAGAATGTTACAGCTCACAGCCTGATCCACACGGAGATATGAATTTCTCTGCTTCCGTGGTACTAGTTTCTTTCAGCTTTTCAGGGAAATGCACCTGTAGAGAAGACTATTTATTCACTGACCTCATTTGAACAGCACTTACAGTGATTTTACCACCCCAAAGATGTTGCTATTATCCCAACTGATCTATACTCAGTAATGGTGGGATGCTGATCTGTTAAGAGTGACAGAAGAATGTAAGTGTTTTAAAAAAAGGCTGGAAGATTACATTGGAGAGTGCATGAAAAAAATAAAATAAGGAATAAAATAAAATGGCTGTCCTTGCTAAGCCTGTTTACACCCAGCATTGTCAAGCAGATTACAATAAATATATAGGAAAACTATAAGGCTTTCATGAGTCATTCTATGGGTCTGATAAAGATGATGATAGACATGAGGGTGTTCTTGAAAGTATAGTGAGAGGTAACTCAGAATACACTATTTTCTAGTAGTATGAAAGGAGGTGGCTCTCTCCTTATGATTTTTTTATTACTGCACATGTTGTGTGAACATAAACTCTTTCATGTTTGGTTACTTTGTTCATCATGTGGCTGTTCGTATACTTACACGATTTCTTAATTAAAAATTGCAAAATCTCTACAGTTTCACCTCCTTGGTCCTGTCTCAAAATTAAGCTGATGAAAGAAAATGCTCCCACGCCAGCTGTGTGGTGTACAAGGACTTGAATAACTGAGGTGGCTCTGTTGCGCGCTCCCTGCAGACTTGCTAAAGCGAAACAGGTTGAAAAAAAAACAAAACATCCTCATTTGCCTGTGAAATTTTTCCATTTGCCATTGAAACTCTGTTTTGCTTGTTGGGTCAAGCATCCAGAGCTGATACTTGGAACTCACAGGACAGTTTTTTCCTAGAAGAAGTAGTTAATAGTGGATCAAGAATTTTGTTGGTACATTATTTAAATATTGAACACTAAAAAAATAATAACAAATAAATTCAAAGTTCTGATCTTCTGAACACTTTAATACTAAGGAGGAGGCAGCTTCCATTGTCAGGAATTCAGACATAATGTTTTGGTTAGTACTTCCCCCCAGAAAACATTACTTATCCAAAAAAGCACTGCCTGAAGGCAACACACACGGCTGGATTTCTTTTCCTCCTGTCATTGTACTTTCTCTCTGACTGTCTCACACCCAGCTGCAAAATAAATCAGTACAACTAGATCCTGTTTCTGCAAGCAAGCCCCTGGGAAACCTATCAGTTCACATAGCTTTGGTTTTGCTCTTGCTTTATGGGGTGTTATCTTAGTACTACAGCTGCCACTGACTGAAGGAATGTTTAATTACTGCTTCAGTACACATTGAGTGAAGGATGTTTACTGTATGCATTACCTTTAAGCACACCTATTTGTGATGGTAGCTTTTACCCTCTTCCAGCTGGGCTTAAGTCTGCTCTCTACAGTGCACAAGGTGCTGTATGGTTTATATGACAGCAGCTCCCTGCAGATGGGACCAACAGGTCTGAAGATGCCTCATATGCACCTGCCAAGGGAAGGGAGAGACTTTGATATAAGGTTGTAGCTGGGAGAATTTGGCTTTTCAGCATAAGTTTGAGATCTTTCTTTGTCTAGTAGGATTGTCCAGCTGATCATGGAAGAAGCTGACCAGCTCATTTGGATAGAATCATAGAATCATAGAATCATAGAATCATAGAATCATAGAATCATAGAATCACAGAATAGTTTGGGTTGGAAGGGACCTCAAAGATCATCCAGTTCCAACCCTCCTGCCATGGGCAGCGACACCTCCCACTAGATCAGGCTGCCCAAGGTCCCATCCAACCTGGCCTTGAACACCTCCAGGGATGGGGCAGACACAATCTCCCTGGGCAACTTGTGCCAGTGTCTCACCACTCTCATCGTGAAGAAATTCCCCCTCACATCTAGTCTAAATCTTCCCCTCTCCAGTTTATATTCATATAAAGAAGATAAACAGTGTCTAAGTTAACAATTGCTTTATGCCATAGGGTTAGTAACATGTTTTGATTTGAGGCTTGAAGAAGTCATGCTCATCCAAAAGGCTGTCCGTTTTTTTACTGCTGGTTTAATAAAAGGTATTACATATTCCTACAAGGTTTGCCTAATGTATCTTTTGGCTCTTCCTTCTAAAACAATACTATTAAAGCTGTGCTTGGCTTGTAGAGAGACAGGATGAAAGACCTATGTCCCCTTACAAGTGCTCCTCTTGGACTTGAGCATTTGTATGTCCCTACACACAACTGGGTCTGAATGCATTATTAAGTGCAAGGCAATTGGTGTATAAATAAACAAACAAAAAAATCATAGAGAAGCTCCTCAGCTGTTTCAACTGTTCCTCGAAAGATTGTACTAGATATCAGTTCTTGTTTTAAGTATGTACTATGAAATACAGACTTATGTTCTCAGTGTATTTATATGCATTCAAGGCCAAGTTGGACGGAGCCTTGAGCAGCCTGATCTAGTGGGACGTGTCCCTGCCCACAGCAAGGGGGTTGGAACTGGGTGATCTTTAAGTTCCCCTCCAACTCAAACCATTCTATGATTCTGTATTATTTTAGCTGGAACTCTACTCCTAGTTTCCCACACTACAATTAGACTGGGAAGTAACCTCTCTGTTTTCATCAAGTAGGTTAACTACCAGCAGTCATATTTTCATGGCTGAACTTTCCCAAAATTACACATTTATGTTCTTTGCAACTATTCTCTTACGAAAACAAAGCTGGTAAAGGGGTTGGAGAACAAGTCTAATGAGAAGGAACTGTGGGAACTGGGGTTGTTTAGCCTTGAGAAGAGGAGGCTGAGGGGAGACCTTACTGCTCTCTACAACTACCTGAAAGGAGGTTGTAGAGAGGAGGGAGCTGGCCTCTTCTCCCAAGTAACAGGGGACAGGACAAGAGGGAATGGCCTCAAGCTCCGCCAGGGGAGGTTCAGGCTGGACATCAGAAAAAAAGTGTTTACAGAAATTTTCACACTGGGCACTGGCACAGGCTGCCCAGGGAGGTGCTTGATTCACCATCCCTGGAGGTGTTTAAAAGATGGGTGGATGAGGTGCTCAGGGACATGGTTTAGTGGTTGATAGGAATAGTTGGAGTCCATGATCCTGGAGGTCTTTTCCAACCTAGTGGTAAAAGAAAAACCTAGCGGTAAGAGAAATGTTCTCTTCACTAATTATTGAAGGTTTTTAGTTGTCTTCCTTTTTTTATCGCTTTTGCTTCTGAATCCTCCTTAGTGCAAGAACAATATTTAGAAGTATAGGGGCAACATGTGCTATGCAAGAGACATGAATTTAGCTGGTTATATGAAATGAAATATTCAGTCTTAGAATATAGAGGTTTTATTTTCCCTGGCATTAGTGAGGTTACACAAGTATGGATGAGGACTGTTTTCATGCTTCCCCAGAAATTCTTTTCTGTAGATCATTGAATTTCTGATTAATTAATTTGGTGCAAAACAGAGTGATTACAGACTTTAAAAGCCTGTATCTTTATTACTGTGGGTGTATTCTTCCCCTTCTTTTTCGTTGCTAAGCCAAATGGGTAAAAAGAATGTTTTCTTCATTTATCTGTTAGTCCAGAGCTCATTATGGGTAAATATTAACCACTATATCATAACTTTTAACAGATGAAGCTTTATCTTCTGAGGTGTGAAAATGTCTTAAGAACAGTGCCGTTCATCTTTTTTCTGTAGGTGCTGTCATCCTGCTGCTGGGAGATCAGAGGGGTTCAGATTTCTTCGTGCTTGACTAGGACAAAGGCAGATCTGCACAGAGACCAGCAGACGTTTCCTTGGGAGAAGTTGGCAGCTTAGGCATAGTGGGAAGAGGAAAATGCCTGCCTACCATCCCTGTGCTCCATCAGTAGGGGAAAAAACAGGGAAAATAAGTGATTCCTCAAAGCAGTATTTCCCAGACGGCTGCAGGGCTGTGAAGAGGAGGTGAGTGGGAAGGTGGCAGCATGTGATGGTACTTTTGACCTTCTGTACTGGGGATTGACTGATAGGATACTGCAAGATGTCAGGGGAGGCAGCTTGCTGGCAGCACAGATTATCAGATGCCAAATACATTCACTCTGCAGGTTTTCTGCATCTTCAGTTGGATGAAAGGGAGGTGCAATGCTGACCGCTTTGCAGCAATTGGATGACAGGCAGTTGAGTTAGAGCTGCATCTCCCTATTATTTCAACTGTGGGTCATAATGAAGGGAAAACGCAGCAGAACAGAGCCTCACTTCACCTATTTTCCATTCTGATTCCCTTCTCTGGCCATTCCTCTTTTCCTTCTCTGCTTCCCACCCCTCTTACATCATTCCTGTTTTTTCCTTATGCTGGGTGGCTGTTGAGACTTCACATAGGTGATCTTAGACTCATAGAATCATGGAATGGTCTGTGTTAGAAAAGACCTAAAAGATTTTCCAGTTCCAACTCCCCTGCCATGGGCAGGGACACCTCCCACTAGACCTGGCTGCCCAAGGTCCCATCCAACGTGGCCTTCAACACTTCCATGGAGGGGGCAAATCTTGGTAACACTGGTAGTGTCTTTGGTCTTGGGAGTGTCTCTGCCACTGAGCTTGTCTAGGAATCTCTGCATATGTCGGTATCTAGTGAAAAGCTTCAATGTCTTATATTAATTTGGAATTATGTAACAACACTGAATATTAATACTTTGTACTAGTTTAGAATCTTCATCAGGAGGTCTGCAACCATTTTCAGAGAGGATGGCAGATTTTCTATTGTTTCTACTCCTCCTAATACTGAGCTGGGTAAACTGAGGCATAAACGTGCAATTTGTCCATTCCATGAAGCAATTTGGCCAAGGTCACACTGGTGTCCAGGACTTAAATCTCCTGTCAAATTGAAGTCATAATGTGATAATAATGCTGCAAAATGGCATTATCATCTTTCTTCATTCAAAACAGTCTGATGAAAAGCATATAAATGTGTGACTTGCACATTAATTACATGGTCCTCAGGTAGCCAGGCTCCCTAAGGATACAATTCAGCCCTCTGAAGTTGGAAGGGTCTGCTCACGCTCATATCCACCAGCACAAACTTGTTTTACTTCTTCAGTACCGTTGAAGCATGATGCCACCAAAACCTTGTGCCAATAAATTTCCCCAGGATAAGGCTGCTTACAAGTCTTTGACATTCATGAAATTCTCTAAATATTTGCTGTCATATGCAATATTTCAAAGACCTAACAGTAAGAAAACGTGTGCTATTTTACAAGGGTGAGCTAAATGCGCCTCTTTTGTCCTGTGCTTGAGATGAAAAGAAACCAGGCAATTAAATATGGAAGTCTGGGGTCTGTTTTATGGCATCGTATGTGACCACAAAAAGGATAGTGGTAATTGCCATTGGTGTGTGATATCCTTTAGCAACCTGACTCAGAGAATATCTCTGCATCCTAGAATGCCAGCATTTTATAAAGCCTGCAGGTACATGGGTCTTCAATAAGAGAGCTCACCCCATTAAAGCATTTAAAATTAATTTTAATCCAGGAAATTCAACTCCTGTCTTCAAACCGTTGCAAACAAGTTTAAAGCTGCCACGTGCCATAAATTCATGGTGGCCTACAGAGGCTTTTTTATAAGCTGGACAAAGAATAACAATTACATGGGGGATTCAGCAAAGCCCAGTTGGAGTGTACAGATAATACACTTAGAGAAGAGTCCTTTCTACCTTTTATAATAGCTACTGTGTGTATAAACTCTACAGAAAAATGTCACTGTGATAACAACTATCCCTTAAGTCAGCTGTGTTATAATGAAAAGACAGTGCTGCTCCTTTATCCATATGATAATAAAAGAGCAATGTAGGTAAATAACAAAGAATTTCAGCTCTTGTCCACTTAATTTCACAATCACAAGACATTGCACTGACAGTGGCTAAGAAGCAGCCAATAACTAACTGACCAGGCTTTCTCTTCCAGGCTGTTCCGTTTTCCTTCCTATTTGGCTTCTACCTCCTCATACAGTAAAGGTGACACTGATTGCCACCTCCTCTTTGTCAACACACCGTTACTGGTGCTGTGACTCTTCCCTGGAGTCTGCACACTGACACCGCTTATTGAGCTGACCCCTGTGACCTTGCTGTGTGGCTCTGCTCTTTGGCAGTAGGTCCCTCTTGCAATCCCAAAGGTAGTGACCCCATTGCACCAGCAGGTCTCCTGATAAAGCACCAACTGTTCGTGGGATGCTGCTTGCCATCCTGTCCGGTTTTCTCATCCATCTCCCAATTACACTCCAGCCCCCCAAAATTGAAATGATCCAAGCTAATGCCATCCTCCCAGCCCAACCCTGACCTCTAAATAGTGGTGCTGTTATTTAAATAAGATCACTTTTTCATAGAATCATAGAATCACCAGGTTGGAAAAGACCTTTTGGATCATCAAGTCTGACCATTCTTCAATCCTAGAAAGAAGCAGCTGGAGATGAAAGAAGTTGGAAACCTCTTAAACCTGCTTCCCAGGAGAAATCTTAAGTGAACCCTTGTGCTCATTTATTTTCTGTTGGTATTTACATGCTGACTGCAGTAATAATTAAACTGCAAGATCCTTAGGGCAGACACTAACCTTTTGTTCTGTGTTAATTAGCAGTTTATGCAACAAGGCTTCTGTGACTTGACTTCTGAGTGATACAAAAATCAATGTGTGATATTTTTCAGCTTTGGGGGAGGGTCTGGCAGTCTTCACACACAGAAGATTGATAGTTGGTTTAGAATCACATTGCATGTACATTAGTCGAATGCTGCTTCTAAAATGATAAACAGTTATAATTCAGTTGATGCTAAGACCTGAATGATCAAATTAAATATTTTGAGTTAGTAGTCTGCTGTGGTCAATCCCATCTCTTCAGGCTTTATTTCACAGAATCATAGACTCATAAAATGGTTTTGGCTGGAAGGGACTTCAAAGATCATCCAGTTCCAACCCCCTTGACATGGGAAGGGACACCTCCCACTAGACCAGGATGTCCAAGGCCCCATCCAACCTGGTCTTCAACATCTTCAGGGATGGGGCAGCCACAACTTCCCTGGGCAACCTGCTCCAGTGCTTCACCACTCTCATTGTGAAGAAATTCTTCCTTATGTCTAGTCTAAATCTGTCCCTCTCCAGTTTATACCCAGTGCCCCTAGTCCTGTCACTACAAAACTTTGTAAAAAGTCCTTCCTCAGCTTTCTTGGAGGCTCCCTTCAGGTACTGGAAAGTCACTCTAAGTTCTTCTCTTCTCCAGACTGAAGAACAGCAACTCTCTCAGCCTGTCGTCGTACAGGAGCTGCTCCAACCCTTGCATCATCTTTGTAGCCTTCTCTGGGCCCTTTCCAACAGCTCCACATCCTTCGTATGCTGAGGATTCCAGAACTGGACACAACACTCCAGGTAAAGTCTCACAAGAGAGGAATAGAGGGGCAGAATCACCTCCCTTGACCTGCTGGCCACTCTTCTGTTGATGCAGCCCAGGACACAGTTGGCCTCCTGGGCTGCGAGCGCACATTGCCGGCTCAGTCTGTCTGCATAGTCAGTAAAGGAACAAGGCACTGATTTACTCCCAGCTCATACTTTCAGTGTTTTCTGGAGTGGTTAAGTTGGAAACATATTTATTTTCCTAAGTTAAAGCTTGGATTCCTGGGGGATTCCAATGGGCTGCTAACTTCTTCATGGCTGCCAGGAGCAGCTACTGACCAAGTGCTTTTGTTTTTCTGGCTCTAGTCTCCAGATCAGTTAGAAAACAGTAAATAGTTTCCAAAGAATTTTACAAAAGAGGTACAAAAACTTCTTTGAAGGGGGTAAAAAACTAGATATATTTCAAAGATTCTGTTAAATTCTAAAATTAATTGATTCTGAATGCTGGAAACACTTCAGTTGCTTAACTGTTTGGGAAGAAAAAGTGAACGAAGGAACTACGCTATGTGAAAATTTTCTTTTCAAAGTCAGTTTTTCATTAAAACTTTTAAATCATCCATATTTGTGACAAATAGAAACCACATGGGAATTTAAGTTATTGTTTGTATAATATGTCAGAGAAAGAAATTCAGACCTTTTTCGAAGTACTAGAGAAACTTTAGGAGTTCACAAGCTGTCACCAGCCTCATTTATCACACTAGTTTTTTAAGTATGTAATGCTAACCACGCTAGACAATTAAATCAGTTAGGGCCAAAGCTTGCTTCTGAATATGCATATGCGGTGCCCTCTTAAGTTAATGTGAGGACAAAATTTAGCTCTTAAGCCTTTTAACTGATAAAGTCCTAAAATAGCTTTACAGTCAAGAATTTCCTGGCAAGACTAGAGTTTTGTAAATCTAAAAGCATGCAATCGTATTTCATTGTAAAATAGCATATAAATATCAAGCTACATCTTGAATTGTAGCCAAATGCAACACTATATCAAGCATAGCTCAGAAGTGCTATATAGAAAATCAATACTTTGTCAAGTCTCTGTATAGGTACAAACCAAACAGATAATCTGCACATCCATACAAGTCGTTGTATGGGACTGGAAGCTGCCATTGTCCTTTTTTCCTCAGTTATCTGCTGTTTTGCTAAAATGAGTATAACATTTAGCTTTTAAAGTCAGAGCAGGAAGGAAGTGGACTCGATGGGCCGGTGGGTCTCTTCCAACCTGGTTATTCTATGATTCTATGATTCTATGATTCTAAATGAAGAGTATTTCAATCAGAGTTTTATATCTAAGGCCATGTTCCGATAAACTTCCTGCCACTGTGTAGTGCTGGATCCCTCCAGTCAGTGGCTTCCTCTCCGAATCAGGTACTTCTGAGTTTAAGAAGCATGGAAGTTTTGATAAAAGCTTTTTAAAAAACCCACTCATTTTGGGTAAATCTAAAAAGCCAGTGAGGAATTTTAGCATGTCAGAAAGTAATAATACAATTAATCTCTTTCAAAATATAAGCTCCTATTTGGATGCTATACTCAGCCCATGTAGATCCATCCTTATCTAATCCTCTGTACGTTGGAACTGTTCATTTTGTCTCCTAAGCCTGATGTTTAGTGTTCTGCACGGAGGAAAGTGCGGTTCAGCAGTGGAGCGAGTGATTTCTCTAGAGGTGGGATTTGAAGACAAGTGCTTCGTGTCTCATGCAACGGGAAAAGAAGAAGTTGTGTTGGGATGCAGCATGGAGGATGACATTGTCACAGGGACAAATCAAAGTCATCTCTGCAGCAACATTGTGAACAGATGTTGGTGGCTCTTATCCAAGCCAGAGAAGATGTAGTAAGGGCAATAAGAACCCAGACTACTGCTTTATCCGTATGAATGGAGAACAACAGAAGACCTAAGACCAAACAGGAATGAGCTCTGAGGCTAAACAGAGTGATGGTAGTAGAGTACCTACAGATAAAAAAGCTTCCCTTACTTGACACGTTATCTGAACATGTGAACACATATGGGATCTATATTTAAGATCACTGCAAATATATTGTTCTTTCTACATCAGTAATCATAGAATCATAGAATCATAGAATAGATAGGGTTGGAAGGGACCTTAAAGATCATCCAGTTCTGACCCCCTGCCATGGGCAGGGACACATCCCACTAGATCAGGCTGCCCAAGGCCCCATCCAACCTGGCCTTGAACACCTGCAGGGATGGGGCATCCACAACTTCTCTTGGCAACATGTGCCAGTGCCTCACCACTCTCAGGGTGAAGAAATTCTTCCTAATGTTTAGTCTAAATCTGCCACTTTCCAGTTTATATCTGTTCCTCCTTGTCCTGTCACCACAAGCTTTTATGAATAGTCCCTCTCCAGCTTTCTTGTAGGCTCCTCTCAGGTACTGGAAGGTCGCTATAAGATCTCCTCAGATCTCCTCTTTCTCTTCTCCAGGCTGAACAAGCCCAACTCTCTCAGCCTGTCCTCATAGGAAGGTGCTCCAGCCCTAGGATCATCTTTGTAGCCCTCCTCTGGACCCGTATCCTTCATACGTTGAGGATTCCAGGACTAGACACAGTACTCCAGATGAGGTCCATGAGTGAGGAATAGAGAGGCAGAATCACTTCCCTTGACCTCCTGGCCAGAAGCTCATGAGGTTCTCAGAGGCTCACTTCTCCTGTTTGTCCAGGTCCCTCTGGATGACATCCTGTCCTTCCGACGTGGCAGCTACACCACTAAGCTTGGTGTCATCTGCAAACTTGCTGACGGTGCACTCAGTCTCACTGTCAATATCATTGATGAAGATATTATACATCATCAATCCCAGTACGGGCCTCTGAGGGACACCACTTGTCACAGATCTCCATCTGGACTTCGACTCATTGACTACAAGTCTCTGAATATGACCCTCCAACCTATTTCTTCTCCACTGTACCGTCCACCCATCAAATCCACATCTCTCCAATTTAGAGAGGAGGATGCTGTGGGGGACCATGTCAAAGTCTTTCCAGAAGTCTAGATAGATCATATTCTTTGGTTTGTAGGAGGTAGTCTCTCCCAACGCACCTGCTCCAAGCATGATCAGGGCTTTGCTTAGTCAAGTTTGGGTATCTCCATGGATGGATTGTTTGTGATACCCCTGACCTCCTGTTCCAGTATCTAACCACCCTCATGGTGAAAATATTTTTCTTGTATCAAACTGGGAATTGCCAGTGTTACATCTTGGGCCATCACCTCTCCTCCTTCCACTTTGCCTCTCTGGGAAGAATCTGGCTCTATCTTCTTAGAATCATAGAATCACTAGGTTAGAAAGGACCCACTGGATCATTGAGTCCAACCATTCCCATTCTTGACACCCCTCCATGAAGAAGATGAAGAAACAGCCATATGGTACCCTCTTCATCTTCTCATATGGATGAGGAAACCCACTTCTTGGAAGCAGCAGGGCAGAGGGCTGAGCCTAATCACAAAAGCCACCCCCAGTTAGAATCATAGAATCATAGAATAACCAGGTTGGAAGAGACCCACCGGATCATCGAGTCCAACCATTCCTATCAAACACATCTCCACTCTTAAGTCAGAGTTAATAATGCTGCAAGGGAGGAAATAGCATCTTGTTGCTTCTACTTCGTTCACTGAAACAGGATTTCTTGTGAGCCCTCTTTGTAAACTAATAGTTTCTTCTAACAGAAGAAAAAGGTGCTTGTATCTATGATCAAGTTCTTATTCTGTAGAAACTGGTTCTTGAGATATATATTACAGAAAAACTGTGAGTCTTTCCATCAAACACCACAAAAAGAAAATAGTAATTCCCATAACTCCTGCTGTTTCATTTTTAAAAGCAGTCAAATGGAAAAACCATCTTTCAGTAAAAAGTAAGTTAAATCTGAACTTAATTTGTTAATATCTTGGTTTTGTCACCTCAGATCTTTTCAGTTTTCAGAGGGTAGGTTTTTTTGCATTCCTGCTTTTGTAAAACAATATGTGGCCACACATCAAGAGCCCTAAAACACATAAAAACATACTGAGTTTTCTTTCCTGCTTTTCTTCCATATAAATAAACTGTTCTTGAAGAAGCAACATCTTCTTGAAAAGACTTCTGTCAAACACACTGGTCGTGGTTGCATTCCACCTTCCCTACACACGCATCTATTCTAGTACTGAATATTCAGAACATCATAACTTCCTTAAGCAAATTGAATTCATTCTAAGGAACAAATGAGAGTTCTTCTGTATTGATTAGAAAGTCAGTTACATTGGAAATTTGTCTGTCAGCTGACCTAATTTTAAATACCAAGGCATAGAGGTTTTGCTTAATATTTTACCAGTGCTCATTTAAGAATGGTTTAGTTTTGTTGATTCCACAGAGGCTTGTCTTACCCCAGAGAAAGTGAGAAAAAAAACCACTGGTTTATTGAGTCTCCATGCTCATGCAAAAAATGTAAACAGAGATGAGGAGTCATATAATTTAATTTTTATATATATACACATAAACAAACACAGAATATGCACAGAAAGAATTTAGAAAGGGTTAGGGTAAAATTACATTTCAGTAGAGTCAAATCGAAAACCAATTAGTTTCATAATGTATTTTTTGATAATATTCAGCTTTACTATTTTTATCGTTATACATTTTATAAAAAACTTTTAAGAAAGTCTAATTATGAAAAAAGCTATGGAGCCTCTGTGTGCTGGTCCCAATCCAACGCACGCACCCCATCCACTTATGACTAGAGACAATCAGAGGTTCGTCAGAGTACTGCACATGTTACAGTGCAGCTACTCATTTTCTTTACTGTTTAAAAAACAAAGACTTCTAAGAAGGACACTTTCTAGTGGCATGCACATTTCTATCCATGGTTTCTGCATTTTCTCAGAATCTGGCTTGATCAATCATTTGTTTCTGATTGCAAAACTGGATTAAGAATAACCTTCCCTAGATTTGTCTGCTCATTCCTATCACAGAGCAGCAAGTTACTGACCCCTCAGCAGTGCTGAAGCAAGAGACATAGAATCATGGAACAGTTTGGGTTGGAAGGGACCTCAAAAATCATCCAGTTCCAACTGCCGCCGCCATGGACGGAGACACCTCCCACTGGATCAGGCTGCCCAAAGCCCCATCCAACCTGGCCTTCAACACCTCCAGGGATGGGGCAGCCACAACTTCCCTGGGCAACCTGTGCCAGTGTCTCACCACTCTCAGAGTGAAGAAATTCCTCCTTATGTCTAGTCTAAATCTGCCCCTCTCCAGTTTATACTCATTTCCCCTAGTCCTATCACTACAAGCTTTTGTGAATAGTCCCTCTCCAGCTTTCTTGGAGGTCCTTTTCAGGTATTGGATGGTTGCTATAAGGTCTGTTTTGAGACTTCTCTTCTCCACGCTGAATGGCTGAACAAGCCCAACTCTCTCAGCTTGTCCTCATATGGGAGCTGCTCCAGACCGCTGATCATTTTGGAGTCCTCCTCTGGACCTGTTCCAACAGCTCCATATCCTTTTTCTGTTTAGGATTCCAGAACTGAAGACAATACTCCAGATTAGGTCTCACAAGAGAGGAATAGAGGGGCAGAATCACCTCTCTGAAGTCATATCACTGAAATAACTCAAAGGATTTTTTCAAAACAACTTGCAAAAAGCATCAGTGTTTTTTTTCTTTGTTGCTTGCTTTGTTTTGGTTTGTTTTTTTCAACCCAATCTTGTGGCTGGCACAATTCCACAAAATTAAACTAGCCCACCTGATGAAGTGATCAGTTATAGTTACGGGTCAGGAATAAGCCACAAATGCACAAACCTCTTAAATCAGCTGCCACCGGAAAAAAAGTTCCTGTAACTACATCTTTGTGTGATGTGCTGGGGGAGTAGAAGAGTATTTTTATGAATATAACTGCAGTGATTCATGTGTTTGGTGTTCTGGAATGTGTGAGCATATGGTACTGCAGGCTTTATGTAAGTGACCTTGCAAGTTTGTATTTTTAAATCTATTATGGAACAACTAATGAATAGGTTCTGATTTCTCCTTCCTACTGGTGTAAATCTTACATATCTGGTAAATAGACTGTTCAGGACAGCCCCTGCAACCGTTCCTGTAGGACGAGCATTTCTTCCATCCCAATGGAACAAGGAGTTCTCCAGAACAAGATCTCTTGGGAGAATTTTGCTCCTGGCATATGCTATGTTGGCTTTTCTTCCGTGGGAAGAAATGATGTGAGCCATGATAGCAATGCAGAGAGATACTGTATACAAAGCCTTATCATTTTCCAGGAGTACAAATAAGCTAGAAATCATCCTACTGTTCTTGATCCTTCACACAGCTAAAAGGCCTCAAGCTCCGCCAGGGGAGGTTTAGGCTGCACATTAGGAAAAAATTTTTCATGGAAAGGGTCATGGGGCACTGGAACAGGCTTCCCAGGGAGGGGGTTGAGTCACCTTCCCTGGAGGGGTTTAAGGGATGGGTGGAAGAGGTGCTGAGGGACATGGTTTAGTGATTGATGGGAATGGTTGGACTCGATGATCCAGTGGGTCTTTTCCAACCCGGTGATTCTATGATTCTATGATTCTAATTTACTAGAAAGTCTCTACAGAAAGTCTCCCAGCACTGGTGCTGTACTGGTGGAGATTTTCACCACAGGGTTTTGGCCTGGCATCCTGTGTTGAAGAAAAATAACTTGCTCTGGACATTTCAGTTAGCTTGTTGACCGCCTCAGCAAGAATCTGGTTTCTACACACCAGGGCCAGCTGAATCTTTCTTTGGGTTTTACAGTTTAGCAGCAAAGCCCCAGTGTGTCATGGCACAAAGCACTTTTCATAGCGAACCATCAAGGCCCTAATGACATAGAATCATAGAATAACCAGGTTGGAAGAGACCCACTGGATCATCAAGTCCAACCATTCCTATCAAACACTAAACCATGCCCCTCAGCACCTCGTCCACCCGTGCCTTAAACACCTCCAGGGAAGGGGACTCAACCAC
Source organism: Phaenicophaeus curvirostris (assembly GCF_032191515.1). Lineage (NCBI taxonomy): Eukaryota > Metazoa > Chordata > Aves > Cuculiformes > Cuculidae > Phaenicophaeus > Phaenicophaeus curvirostris. Next base: position 206,741,363 of record NC_091392.1, read on the forward strand.
CTCCCTGGGCAGCCTCTGCCAGTGCCCAATGACCCTTTCTGTGAAGAATTTTTTCCTAATGTCCAGCCTAAACCTCCCCAGGTGGAGCTTGAGGTCATTCCCTCTCGTCCTGTCCCCTGTCCCTTGGGAGAAGAGCCCAGCTCCCTCCTCTCCACAACCTCCTTTCAGGGAGTTGTAGAGAGCAATGAGGTCACCCCTCAGCCTCCTCTTCTCCAGGCTAAACAACCCCAGATATTGCAGGCAACCACATTTCCTCTGTATTGTGCTGAAATTCCTGTGCTAGGCATTTAATGAGAGCATACTATGTTTAGCTGGCTTATAAATAGTGTCCTACAAGTGCGATAACTTGTATTTTCTGACTCTGAACAGTTAATTCTAAATATTAGATCAAATGGTGTCAAAGTCCTTTAAGTGAAAGGCCTCAAATAGTATTTTGTGGAGTTCTGGACTGCCTTTGGTGACACATATGGTCTGCAGGGCCTCAGATGCAGAAATCGATCAGAATAGCTCTCGCAAAATAATTATTCCTCTGAGCCATTTTGCAGGAACTAATCCAACATGTAAATGAGCACGTTCCAGAATAATTACTCCACTTACAAAGCAGAGTAAATATCCCAAAATGAAATAATTTCTATTCCAAATTAGACTTTCTGTATAGAGGAGTCATCCTAGAATATAGGAATAGAAAGAAAAGACGTAGACTGCGTTAAGATTTTGATTACTCATATAATCCTGATGTCAGTAATTTTTCCTAAAAATTTCTATATTGCTACATTCCTAAAGCCATTTAGAGCGTGTGTTGTTGTTTCAAGCACATCTACAAAGCCCGATGACTATGTCAGATATATTTGTACCAAGCAAAACATAAATCAAGCTTGAGTTCCCAGGTTTGCATATTTACTATAAGGAGATAAGGATTTTTTGATAGCTTGAGTACAGCAGATCCAATGTAATGGACTAGTTTATTTGCTTGAATGATAAATTGACTAAGGCCTCATTTAGATGAGGGTTTATTTTTGTGGCAGAGCAAGTTCACATGTCATATCTCCCCATCCGTATGTTCTCCCATTGTACAGCTGCACAGTGAACCAGGCTGAGAAACTGAGAATCCAGAAAACATTCCCAAAAAATTGTATCTTTTTAATCTGTATTAATTCCTCACTCCACTTTGGGGCCCTCATTTGGAATCACACACAGTTGTACCACATGTGGCTTATAAAGGGGAAGGAATGGCAGGCTGACAATGCCAACCCCTTTTCCTTTTATTTTCTTGGAGACTTTCATTGCTCTATCAAAATGTAGAAAACTTCCTGCTTTTAAAAGTGGTAACAAATAATTTCCAAAGCAAAAGTGAGTATGTGCATATCTAGTTGCTGCTATTCTGTCCAATGACACAATGTTGTGAAAGAGGATTGTAGTTCTTCATCAGCTCTCAGTATCTAAATAAGTTAGTGTTGTTTTTAAAACAACATTAGCTCTTTTTCTTCCTTATAAGCTACTACCCTGACTTGCCAATGTTTTAGCTTCTTTTCTTTTTCCAATGGCCTCTGAGAGTGTGGTTCAGGTCTTTACAAGTAGCATGGACTGCTGGAAATTACGTTATACAGTTCTAATTATTTGCATGCTAAATTAAAATGCAAGAGAATAATTATGCCAAAAATGTTCTCTTGTCTAGACAAAACCTTTTAAGGACGGCAGGATGGGGGAAGGCTTCTGTACTTCTCTCCAAGCAATTCTGCACACCTACTGTGCAGAGCAAGAACCCCAAGGACAAGGCATCTGGGACAAGTCAGACCTGTTTCA